>NC_139024.1:97524832-98124832 GCF_964662115.1 Mustela nivalis
AGTATTGCTGCCCTCAGCCTCTTGAGCATTTGTCCTTGATTATTTTGATTGGGTAGATTGATCTTGTTGGCTCTGTCTCTTGCCCATAAGGATATACTCTTTTCTGTTAACAAACTCCATAGCTTTCTATGGATCAGGCTCCTCTTGCTTCCTCTCCGACCTTGCCTCTCACTATAATAATTGAAAACATTTTGCTTCTGAAGGTTAAGCACTGCCACCACCTCTAATATTTCAGGTTATTGTCATCCCCATCATTATCAAGAAGTCCTGTTGTGTAATGACATCTCTAACCACAAGCACTGGACTCTAAAGGAGGGACACTGGTGAGTTCCTCAGTGAATCTGATGTCTCTCTTACCAGGGAATGTCTCAGAAAATAGTCATCTGGTAGAGTTTTCAGGCTCACATAATAAATCCACTCAAGCATGCTTCCTTCTATGAGACATTTGGTTCCTTCTTCCATGGTCTGCAAGAAAGGTTCTGGCTTTTATTCCTCATTGAGTGTGGGTATCAGTTTCTCCAAGTATCTAAGAGCTGTTCTAACATTGTATGCTGGGTGCCCTGCCAATGCCTAATAATCCTATAGAGCCCAGGAGAATGTTCCCATATCACTCGACACTCCCTTAGTCAACTTTACATTCTACTTCCCCTTGATTGCACACCTACAGAATCCAGTCCTATAATCCTCTCTTAGCTCTGGTACTTATTGGCCAGATCCTGCAGCAACTTCAGGGTGCAGTTCTTTCCTCCTCTCACAGTGCACCCAAGACTGCATTTGCTGTGATTTCATTCGCTATCCTATTGACTATATGGGTTATGATGGGTCTAGTGGCAAGAAAGGAAGTGGTGGCAGATTCTGATGGGAACTCACGTTGTCTTGCTAGTCAGAGGTCTAACTACCATCCTTAAGCTGGGGGGATGACTACCAGCCTTTGACAGGGAGGAGTAGGCCCTTTTTGCATACCTAGAATCTTCAAGAGAATGTGCAGATTCAAGATTTCCATCACAACAATCCAAATATCTACCTCCCATGTGTCAGGGTCCCACTCTTTTGCAATGACATCTTGGACCTAAGTGTAGCAGACCCGCCACTGAGAATTTAAGGTTTACTGGATCTCTGCTAAATTTGTGCTTAGGGCTGAGCCTGGATTTTCTGTTTTATCTGCCCTCCAGCTATTAGAGATGAGAGTCTCATTGTACTTTGTTAGGAGGCCCTCTGGCTTTTATGTTTAGCCTTTAATTGCTGATTAATCACACTCAGCCTTTCCTTGTCTTTCTCCAGACCTTTTTTTGCCCTTATAATTACCAATTTCCTCTTGTTTCTCAAATACTGGTTCCCTTGCCATTCCAGAAACTGTCAACAATAACACTGTTGCTGTGGGCCTGGCTTTATCCACACTCTACCCACCACCCGTGATGGGGTCCTTATTTCCAGGTAAAACTGGTAGGTCACCCAGATTTAGCATCTGCTTTCTTGCACCACTCCCTCCATCAACCGTCACAAGCTCTGTTTCCAGGGAGGCCAAGTCTGCAGTGGAGAGCAGCAGGCCAGAAGCTAACTGGAGGGCACCCTCAGAACAACATCTTTGAGAGTGTAAGGAAGCAGGACTGAGCAGAGAAGTTTGGCGGTGAGGCTGTCACAACATAGGTCATTGCAAATTCCAAGAGAGTCTCTGGAACTGGGGTGGCTCTGAAGAGTGGACCTCAGGTTGGGGACATTGACCACTTTTGGGTGTGGGCTGCCCCTGTGAAGAGGACATAACTTTGGATGAAGCTGTTCATTTCAGCAGAGGATAATCTCAGAGCGGAGGAGGTTAGTTGGCTAACTAAAGGAAAACAGGCCTGGAAACGGGTCTGGATTTGGGCAGTGCACTAGTGTCCACTGTCATGTTTTTTAAATTATAATTAATCATATTTTAACAGAAAAAAAAATCAAGTCATTTAAAAAATGCCCAGGAGAAAATAGTGCCATCTTTTCTGTGCTTTCCTCCAGAAATCTAGTGGCTAGTCCTTCGACAGGTTTCCCCTCCTAAAGAATGACCCAGACATCCCACAAAACAAATAGAAACTTGGGAGCGGCTTGGTCAGTAATACTACTGATAGGGGGTCAATAAGCCTCTTGTGAGTCACCATCCCCCAATTTATTCAACCCAGACCCAAAAGAGGTGTGTCAGGTGTAGACTTCCAGCTGCTTCACAGCAGAATGGGCAGGCAAACCTGTGTAACCTGAACAAATAAATCGAGGCTTGCTTGGAGGCCTGTTGCCATGGGGCACCCACGCTAAAAAACAAACATAAATCTGATGCCTAAGACCTTGAAAAATGGTTTATGTCTTTACTGAAGCTTGGTGAATGTGGCAAGGACACATGTCCTAAAATAATTAGACTCACTAAAAATCTTATGGGGACAGATCATTCCTAGGTTCCTGTCTTCAAATTGCTGCTTTCTGAATCTCTCCTTTTTCCTGTTGGCAAAACTCCAGAAGACCCTTGCTTCCACCTCTGGATTTAGTCCTTTCGTTCACAAATATTTATACAAATCAGTTTTATGTATGTAAATCAATTTTGTCTTTCTCTGCACTTATCAATTCTCCTGTCCTCTTTACCTTCAACAGCATGCAAAAGACAGACAGACTCATGAACAGAGGTGGGGGGGGTAAAATTTCACCTGTCCCACTGGAATCGGTAAATATAGTATATTTTTAATGCTATATTTGATGGTGAAACACTTCACTGGATAGGAACCCAATCATAAATGAAAATGTATGAATCACCCCTTCTTTGGAACTGCCATCTCATTGTTCTCATGATGGCCTATCCCCTCCTCATCCCCTCATTGCCCATCAGAGTGTTGCCATGGTGTTTTGTCTGGAACAGAACTGGCTGGTTTCCACTTGTCCTTTCAAAGCAACTTGTCGACCTGCCTGATAGGGGAGAATGCATAAATGTGAGTGCAGACTTGTGCATAGACACATGAGCACAATTTTGCATATTATTTCAGTGAGTTCATGGATTCCTCAGAAAGTCCCTTAATAACCACTTAATTAGTTTCCTTTTCTAACTCTCAGTTCCTAAAATTCTAACCCCCAGATTTTAACAACACCAAAAATATACTTAGATACCCGTGATGGATGCAGACTCCATTTCTTTATATTGGCAAATGACTCATCCTTATAAATTACATAAATCATACATAAATGTATGCTAGAGAAGCCAACATTTTTATACATCCTTCCTTCCTCTGATTGTCACTCATTCGTTTAACAAGCATTTGTTTGCTAAGCACTTACTATTTTGGAGTAATGTATTTATTTAAAATCAGTTTCCAGGGGCGCCTGGGTGGCTCAGTGGTTTGGGCTGCTGCCTTCGGCTCCAGTCATGATCTCAGGGTCCTGGGATCGAGCCCCGCATCGGGCTCCCTGCTCCACAGGAAGCCTGCTTCCCTTTCTCTCTCTCTCTGCCTGCCTCTCTGCCTACTTGTGATCTCTGTCTGTCAAATAAATAAATAAAATTAAAAAAAAAATAAAATCAGTTTCCAACTTTAAGAATGAAGTCAGTTCATGGGGAGAACCGCTATGTAATTAGACAATTACAATAGTGCACTAGGACAGAGAGGGCTGTAGAAGCATCAGGGAAGAAAGAGGAGAGGAGGCTAGTGGTGGGGAGGGCACCTGATTGAGCCCGGGAATTGGGCATGGCTGAGAGTGATTTAGGGAGAGATTTTTTGGAGACAGTTATACATAAAATGCATATTGGGGAATTCTTAGAGTTTTCAAAAGACAAGAATGGGAGAAAGATGTTCCCTCCAGAAAGGATAACATTGGCAAAGATGGAGAGGCAGGAGAAATCGTGGTGGACTGGTGAGCTCATCACTGGTTCTCTAGGGCTGGGGTGGAGGGTAGATAAGGAGATGGTCTCAAGAGGTCCTGGGATGCTGATCAAGGAATTTACTCCTTGTCCCCAGTGGGATTTGGAGCCTCTGAAAGCTATTTAGTAGTCATTATGTAATCAGATTTGCGTGTAGCATGGTGAGGTGTGAGAGCCATTGCACCTGTGCATGGAGATTGCTTCTATGTCAGTTGCATTTAGAATTTGGGAATAATAAAGAACTGAAATTATAAGTGACTTGCTCTTAATAAAATAGGTACTTGGCCAAATGTGTATATGTAACAGCACTCTGAGCCCCTTGCTTTTAAATATTATTTTGAATGCAGTGATCTGCACAGCTGTGGGAATAGCATGGCTAACTCCCTTACCAGCTTATCCCTGTTCCAGCCTTCACAGAGGCTCCTGATCTAACCTTTAAAACCAGTGCAATTTAAATATGGTTTGTTTCTAATCTTATATTTATTTCCATTTTAGTTTTATTTTTCTAGTTATTATATTTTTAATTTTAAAAGGAGAAGACATTTCCATTTTATTTATTTTTCCAATTACTATACATGGGGGTGCCTGGGTGGCTTAGTCAGGTGTCTGACTCTTTTTTTTTTTTTTAAAGATTTTATTTATTTATTTGACAGAGAGAAATTACAAGTACACTGAGAGGCAGGCAGAGAGAGAGAGAGAAGGAAGCAGGCTCCCCGCTGAGCAGAGAGCCCGATGCGGGACTCGATTCCAGGACCCTGAGATCATGACCTGAGCCGAAGGCAGCGGCTTAACCCACTGAGCCACCCAGGCGCCCCAGGTGTCTGACTCTTGATCTCAGTTCGGGTCTTGATCTCAGGGTTGTGAATTCAGGTTCTGAAATCCTCCTTTAAAGAAAAAAAAAGAGAGAGAGAAAATGAAAATGAGGAGAACATGCATAGAATGTTGATATATTAGCTGATATATCTAACTATGTAAGTAAGTGGAATATCTACTTAGTTAGAATAAGCTTCTATTAATATAATCCCTCTTCCCTGAGTAGCCTGTGGTCTATTTGCTTCACTCTCTAGGTAAATTTGCATCAGAACTTAGGTCAACTCAAGGGAGAGGGTATGCACATGAATGTCATTTGTCATGATATATTGCAGCAGAAAAAAGAATGTCAAAACCCAATTCACTGGGGAAGTGAAAAGAACACTAAGTTTGGTAATGGATTAGGGTTCAAATCCCAGTTCTGTTACTTATGGGGTAGATAGCATTGGGCAAGATATTTACCTTCTCGAAATCTTAGTTTGCTTTGTATAAAATAGAGCTAATAATAATTTTCTTTCTTTCTTTCTTTCTTTTAAAGATTTTATTTATTTATTTGACAGAGAGAGACACAGCAAGAGAGGGAACACAAGCAGGGGGAGTGGGAGAGGGAGAAGCAGGCTTCCCACCAAACAGGGAACCCGATGAGGGGCTTGATCCCAGAACCCTGGGATCATGACCTGAGCCTAAGGCAGATGCTTAATGACTGAGCCAACCAGGAGCCCCTAATAATAGTTTTCTTGTAAGATTGCTGTGAAAAGTGAAAGAGCATGTATTCAGTGCTTGTACAGTCTTTAAAAAGTGGTGGTTAATAGTAGAAAGACCACCGCGAAGGTGGTGGTTTCTGAAGCTGAATTGCTTACCACGACCAGGCCCAGAAGACCCACCCGGGAAGATGAGCTGTTTAGGCTCAAGAGGCCTAAACAAACACAGTTGTTAAGAGGAGAGAGACTCACTTTCAAAAATATTCAAAACTCAACTGTTAACTGGATATGCTAACTACTGTAGCAAACAACCCCAACTCTCTCCGTTATGGTACAATAAAGGTTAATTTCCCCCTTGTTAGTTCAGGGCTGCTGAGAAGATGATGCCGGGATGAGATTAGTCAAGCAAGAGGTTGATTGAGGGGAACACCTGTGAAGGACAAATAGAAAGACGCCATGGGAGGAGAGGAGAGCTTTCAGACCGCAGTACAGACCTGACTCCGCTGAAGGAGAGCCGTGGGGAAGGAAGATGGGGGAGGGAGATTCCTGGACTTCATTGTAGGTCCAAGAAAAAGTCCTCCAGGCCCGTGAAGACTCCAGGAATCAGAGTCACCTGCTGGAGGAGCCCCATGTCATGCCGGAATGGGTCTGAATTTCTACACTTGCCATGCTCAGTCCTTGGCCCATGGCAGCCCATGCGAACGAAATGCAACCTTGGCACAAACACAGTGAGAGGCCCAATGTGGCAGCCGCTGGGGTCATAGTAAATCTTGTCCCCCTCTCCCTGTAGTAGATCTGAATGGCACACTTTCATGACACCCCACCCACCACCACTGCATCACAATACAATGCGGATCAGCTCTGGGAGTTGCAATTTCATGGAGTCATTCAGGAACCCAGGCTCCTTATATCTGTGGTTCTCCGTCCTCTAGGTTCCAGAAGTCCTCTCCATTCATTTCGGAGATGGGGCAGGAGAATGCAGATAGGTAACATATGAAAAGTTTCTGCAGGTTTCACCCAGACTTTGCTCACATCACCTGTGTTCGAATTATATTGGCCAGGATGCAGTCGTATGGCCCTATCTCATTGCAGGAACACTGGGAAAATATAGGCCAATTGCATACCTCAACAACAATTTGCACAGGGCGGATGAGAAACAGAGCAGTGTCCCCAATTTCTGGCTTGGATTACGGGATAGATGGTGATGCCATTCGTTGATATAGAAGATATAGGCGAGGACGTGACTTCAGAGGAGGCGGAGCTGTCTAGCAGCCAGCTGGACATTCCAGTCTGGAGCTTGGGGTTAGTCAGACAACCCACGTGGTGGTTAAAGCTGGGAGTTGCTGAGACATAGTCTTAGCACCAGAAAAGAAAAGGGCTATGAACACAACTCTGAAGAACACTGAAATTTAAGGGACTGTGTGACTCAACATCTATTTCAATCTCCTTTCGGGGCGCCTTCCTGGGCTCCATAGTTGGAAAGCTAAAAACGTTTCTGAGACTCCCATCAGCTAGGGTTTCCAAGGATGTGATTTGGGTTCTGCCAGTTGGACGCACTCACAGAAGACTCCCGTTTTAGAGCGGAATTCGTGGGGGGACGGGCCAGGCAGGCGGCATCCATTCTTCTGGTGCAGAGTGTCGTGACTCGGGTGCTCAGGTGGGCCTCTGGAGCTGCGATTTCCCAGCAGGCCCTTCGCCCTTCTGGCAGAAGCAGCAGCTTCCTTGGCAGCCAGGTCCCGAGTGTGGCTTTGCTCCTAGTAACTCAGCTTGGAGCCCACTTCAATTCTCCCGCTGATTCTGTAAGCCAATTAATACCTTGTCATTATCCCTAGTTAAACTAGCCACGGTGGGCTCTGCCCTTTGTACCTAAGCCACTGACAAGATAGAGAAACCCCCAGGCCTTGAGAGAGGCTGAGGAGGAGAGGCTAGAGAAATGGGATGAAAACCAGGAAAGACTGCTGCCCCAAAATCCAGGGAAGGGAGTGTTTCAACCAGCAGTCCACAGTTAAAGGCGGCAGAGCAGCTGAGACAGATACAAGCGTAAAGTAAAATGATTCAGCCAGGAGGTCACAAGGCGATCTCAACGGGCCCAATGTCAGTGGAATAGCTGGGAAGGGAGCCAGGTTGCGAGAGGTTTAAGAGATTCCTTCATCTTGTTTGGACTTAATTTATGGAGTATGAGTCAGGTGTTGTAGTCAGGCATTAGGAAGATTATTTCATGCTTATTAGTGTGCCTGAAAATTCAGCATGGCAGTCAAATCCCTCCAGAGGTAGGAATTTGTCTTCTGACAGCATTTATCCGAGAAGGCTGTAACTCCAGTTCTGTTTGTTCCATAAAATAGTTGTCCGAACCTCCATTCTTAAAAGAGAGAAAAGATCCCTTAGCAGATGGGCGTACTTAGTCTACTTGTCTTCTGCACAGTATGTGGAAATAAACCACCTGCGTGTACAAATAGGAAGCCCAGAAATCCCTGGAGATGGGCAGGTGAGTTCCTCTTGCTTCCCTGCCTCACCCAGCCCTACTTTTGGCTCTCCACTACTGCAAAGAGGAAGTTACATGCCATTCTTTGCAACCCCCTTTTTGTGTTCCTCCCCATGGGAATACAGCCATAAAGCTGCCTAGTGGTGGCCAAGGGACCTCCTGATACACCCACCCGACCTCGTATTCCACCGTACCCCATCCATTAACTTTATCCTTATTCCTATTAGAAACTAAACGCAGCCAGGAGAGTGAGTTTTTCACCATGCATCGTTTTATTTTTTTTCATTCATTGTTGCTCTAATCATCAATCATCCATTCTCCCTGTTAACTCATTCTGTAGGGTGAAGAATTAAAGCTGTGTTAGCGTTCAAGGTCAGGCTACCTTCTGCAGGTGGAGGCTCCACTGGCAGCCCTTGGCTGTACTCACTTGCCTGCTGTCATAGACCCCTCAGGAACCGGCAGTAGTGATGAAGTCCCAGAACCTAAGTCAGGTTCGGTGGGGTGAGGTTCGGAGCTGACGACTAAAGAAAGAATTCTTAAGACATCTTTGGTGCAAAATGGTGATTTATTAAAGCACGGGGACAGGACCCGTGGGCAGGCAGAGATGCGGCTGCCGCCCCGGGTTGTTAGGAGTGGTTGGTTATATACACAGGAGTTGGGTAGGTGAGGACAGAGGGGTGTTCAGAAGGGCTATTGGGGCAAAGAATACTATCAGGATATTGAAGGCTTAGTTGTTATCAAGTAAAGACAATTGGAAGTCTGGTGGAATGTTACATTCCTGCTATCAAGCATCCTTGTTAATGAGATTTAGGTTTAGAAGAAATTTAACTTTATTTACTTTTCCTTCTACCTCCGCCTCCTTCAGTTTTTATGGAGGGGAGGGTAACATTAGGCTTGAGGAACTGAGTTCTGTGTCTTTGGAAATTGGGCTATTGATAAGGTAACTTCTTTGTTGTAATCTCAAGGACCTTTGCAAACCAAGGGAGACTCCTGTTTTGCAGGATTGCGATCTCAGCAAGTTAACTATTTATCATTTTATGGCAGTCAGGGGTGCCTGAGCAATGCTACACATATGGAGGGGAGCAGATGAAGGGGGGGGTTGCAAGGCGCCAGCTCTTGCTTTGTCCTCAGCCAGCCTCCTGCTCCCTCATCAGTAGGGGCATGTGGGAAGAAGCATTGTGGCTCGCTGAACGGGTGTCAGTGTGGACTCAGTCAGTCTGCTAAGAGGGATGGCCGGTGCTGGCCCATGGGAGGCTTAGGAAATCAGTCCTGACTTTTAAACCTCTGAGACTTCACGTCTTACAATTTCCCCAAACAGACCTGTGATTACAAACGCTCAGCTTAGTCATCACTGCCCCAGTCAAGGTGTTCTGAAGACATGGGGCGTAAGCTTGTATTTAAAAGGGAAAACGATAAGGAGGCATTTACCCAGCAAATACATTCTCTAAAGCAGATCACATGTACACATTGTACTGCCTTCCTTCATCTCCCCACAGCACCCTACAAAGCCCCCACAAGCCACCAAATCAGCATTATAGTGTGGCTGTCCTTTCTGTAGGCCGTGCTCAAATTCTTATAAAAGATCCTTTAATTTTATTCAGTTCAGCCCACCAAGTGTATGTATGCATCTGTTTTGGCTCCTAGTCTATGCCTGGTGCTCTGGGGTGAGACATGAATTAAAACCCTGAGACTGCCTTGAAGGTACATTCAATGGAGTTAGATAAGCACCTTGACTCTTTCACAGTGAACAGTGAGGGAAGTAGATAAAAGTGCTTTCAGTTTTTCTCCCCTGTACCCTAAACTTTCCGGAAGATCATAGCCTATGCTTTCCTCCCTATCGCTTGCCTTGGGGAAAGAAAAAATTGAAACCTTTATGGAAGGCTTATTCCTCCATGGGATTTGAACCACACAGGACTTTGCTTCATTCATCAATTTTTTCTCTCATTGTCAACCTCTTTGCAGTTGCCCTAGAAACACATTCAAATCTATTCTATCTTAACATTTCTTTCTCTGTCTTCCTTTGCTCTTGGGATATAGTTTTTTTTTTTTTCTTCCCATTCATGCAGTCATTTCCTCATTAATTTCCCGAAGGCTTAGTGATGGACAGTGTGGGCAAGGCCTCTCCTAAGCTGGAGGCATAAAACAAATAATGTCTTTGCTTTGGAGGAGCACACTTTCTGCCTGGGGAGATACATTTAAACAGGTAAATGTTAGTGCCCCCCTTTTCCCTCTTTTCATTGTCAAACTTCCCGGAAGAGGAGCCACCACTTTGTTTCTCAATCCCTGTGGCCCTCACAGCTCTTCCGAAATAGACATCGTGAATCTGCTGGAACTTCCTATTTACAAATACCAGTCCTCATCATGGTACTCACTCTTCTCGGCCTCTTGCCGATGAGCATTGCTTTAATGGAAATTTGCTTTTTTGCGTCCTCCTCTGCAAAATTCTAGGGCAAGTCCAAGACTTCTATCTAAATAGTCTTCACCTTCCCAACTTCCAGCTCCAGCAGATCTGAGCATGGCATGTTACCCAGGCCAAGGGTAAGTGACCTTCATTCTCCTGGACAAACAGCGATTGGTTCGGGAGTGGACAGAAGTCCTCCTCTCAGAATCACTGAGACTCCAGGAGATTTCTGCTAAGGCTTCTGGGAGTGAGGCACTTTTTCCCACGGGGCTTGAAAGTGTGAAGATTTAAGACCAGATTCAAGTCCACCCATGCTGTTACCACAACAGAGACACAACTTGTGAATAGAGCTAAGCCAGAGGAAGTAAAGCCAAAGGATAGAGAAAGAAAATTAGTCCTGGTGATACCATTTGGGCCTCTGCACCAAATCACACCTAAAAACAGCATAACATCAAGACTTATCTGCTTACTCATTATGTCCCCCTTTTGCTTAAGCATTTATTCCTTTTTGTATTGATTTTTTGGTACTTATAAGGAAATAAATTTTAACCAAGAGAGGAATATGTTAACATTCACTCCTCATTTATTCAGCAACGGCTCATCGAGCATCTTCTGTGTGCAAATGACTGTACTCAGAACTTGAGAACAGTTGTGAGGAGACACCCATCTCTGCCTTCAGTAAGCTGGTAAGAGACAAGGAAAGAAGTAAAGACAATACAGCGCCATTAGAACTACAGAAAGTGTTTTACAGCCTGCTCCAGAAGCACAAAGAGGGGATACCTACACTGTCTCAGCAAATGATGGCAGACTCTCCAGGGAGCATAATCTGCATGGAAACCCAAAGTATACATAGTCAGGCAATGATGCAGAGAGGGAAGAAGACTGTTTTGTGAATGGAAAACAGCAAGAAAAGGCTCAGAGAAAATATAGAGCACAAGACATTTTGGAGACCTGTAAAAAGTAAAATAGTTCTAAGGAAATGGTCTATCAAGAGTCTAGAGAGGTAAGCAAGAATAGAACCATGAAAGATCCCGCAAACTTGAGGAGTTTGATCAGAAATGCAAAAGGCTTTCAGCAGGTGCACGTGTGGCCATGATCACCTACTTCTACATACACAAAATACCATCCATTCCCTCAGCTTTCAATGTCATCTACTCCTAGACTGATGGTATCCATATCTATGTCTCAGGCTTCTGTCCCGAGCTCCAGGTGCACGTCCTATGGGAACCTCAAATAAATCTCTTTATCTTCCTCCTTTCTCTGTAATTTCTGCTTGAGTCCCCAGATTCAGTAATGGGATTGTCCTCTTTCCAGTCTCTGGCTCTAAAACCCTGAGTCATTCTTCTCTCTTTCATTTCCTGCACCATACTCAATGGTTGCCATATCTCAGCAATCTATTTTCAGAAAGTCTCTTTCATTTTTATGTGAACCGGAAGCTATATCTTTAATTTTCCAGAAAGCTTTCCCATCCCCCATCTTCTGGTAACTGAGCTGGTATATGACCAAGGCCTGGCTATTCAAGGTATCTGTAGCAGAGAGTTGCTAGGGTGACCTTCATGATCCCCACTTCCTGGTGTTCACGCCTCTGTGTGATCTCCTCTCTTCGCGTGTAGGTAGGATGTGTGACTTCCTTTTACCCAACAGTCTATAGCAAAGGTGATGGAGTGTCCCTCCCATGTTTATCTTATATTATGTAAGACCCATAATATTAGAAGACATACTCTAGAACTTTTTCTTGCTGGTTTAGTGGAGTAAGTGGCTATATTGGGGAAGCCCACTTGGTAGGGAACCTGGGGGCAGCCTCTATTGCCAAAGGCAGTCTCCAGCCAACAAATCAGGGACCTTAGTCCTACAACAACAAGAAAATTAATTCTGCCAACAATCTGAGTGAGCATAGAAGTAGATCCTGGGCCAGTTTTGCCTCCAGATGAAAACCTAGTGCTGTCTGACCTTGACTGTAGCCTTGCAAAGAGCCTATACTGTCCTCAAATTCCTGAACTATAGAAACTAAGATAAAGAAGTGTGTCTTGTTTTAGTCTACTTCGGTGGCCAATTTTTATGCAGCCATAGAAAATGAATACAGTGTTTCATTCTCATTGCTTGGTAGAGATGCTAGTTGTTTGCCTACTAACCATTGTTCTCTCTGTCAGAACACTAATTGCATTTTAGATATTGGGTGTTCATATCCTTCATGGGTACCTCTGAAGCCCTAGGGAGTATTGGTTGATTGGTCTCAACTAATCTCGTCTATTCCACTTGCCTTATCACTGATGGGCTAAACACGCAGTACGGTAGGACACAATCACAACCAGTGAAACCTAAGAGGATATTTTCTGGAAAGCTTTCTTCGCTCTAAATATGGAGGCAAGTCAGAGACTCGCTTCTTTCTGCCCATTCTTCTTTCTGCCCAGGACTTTGTTATGTGACAAGATGATTCTGGAAAATGCAGCAACTGTCTTGCCTTTGGAGGGAAAGTCAAGAGCATAGCAGATAAACCACTTCAGACCCTAATTAAAATCATTGAACCACTATCCTAACCAACGCAGAACTTATTGTAATCAAAATATTGCATTATCCTCATTATTTAAGCTACTTTTATTTTATTTTATTTTATTTTTTTATTTTTTATAAACATATATTTTTATCCCCAGGGGTACAGGTCTGTGAATCGCCAGGTTTACACACTTCACAGCACTCATAAGCTACTTTTAAATGGATATCCGTGGCTCCCAGCTAAGAGCACTCTCACTGAAACCTTTTAAAAGGTTCAGAACAAGGAATGGTAACAAGGTTTCTTAGAGTCATTCTCTAAGAGAATGGGATTGCTGTCCAGGTTCTGGATAAAGTCCAGCAGGCTTGCTAAACTGGAGATGGAAATGGATCCCAGGCTGCTAGAGGCTATCTTTACCACCACTTTCAGAGGGGCTCTGTGCAGCAAAGGATAACCCAAACTCATGGAGAGAGGAAGAACAGTAGTGAGTCCCATGCTGCCCCCAAGCTCTGGCTTCTGTAGTTCATATCATTTGGTTCTGCAAAATAACCTCACATTCATCTTACCTGTGCTAGCCAAGGAATAATAAACTCTTGTTTACTCAAAATGAAGTTGAATTGCTGACACTTGCCCTGTAGGAATCCCAGCTAATACACTCTTCTGCCCTTCTAGTACCTGCCTAATTTACTGCCACAGTTGATCTCTCTCACCCTCTAATCTGTTCTTTCTCTGTATCTGATTATGCCATTTTCTTCCTGAAAAACCCCTAGGGCACCTTCTAGAAGGCAGCTTTAAGCCAGAATTCCTCAGATGGCCATTCAGAGTCTAGCCCCCACCTGCCTTTCACCATCACATATTATGATCTTCCTTAAACTTTCCACTTTTACCATTACCTGCTATAAGAGATATTATATACTTTAAAAAGAATTATACAATATATAATTATATAAATTAGGTATTCTATAATAAATAATTATATATTAAAATTCCATATACAGGGGCGCCTGGATGGCTCAGTGGGTTAAAGCCTCTGCCTTCGGCTCAGGTCATGATCCCAGGGTCCTGGGATCGAGACCCCGCATCGGGCTCTCTGCTTGGAGCCTGCTTCCTCCTCTCTCTCTCTCTGCCTGCCTCTCTGCCTACTTGTGATCTCTCTCAAATAAATAAACTCTTTTAAAAAAATTCCATATACAATATATAATATATAAAAGAAAAAAGTATATTATACATGGTAAGAATAAATATCGTTCTGTAAAATGTTTGTTTTTGTTGTATGTATATATGTATATATATAGGGCCAAATGTAAAAACATGCTTATACATATATGATTGTATAGTGTATATAAGATTATATACTATACACACTATACTATATATATATATATATACTATATATATAAGATTATATACTATACACACTATAGTATAAACAATGTTCATATTATATACTATATATAGTATAATATATATGTAATGTATGTATTTTTTATATTATGACCTAGCATATATATACACAAATATAACTAAAACATTTTTCAAAACAATACATATCCTTACTATTTACAATACACTATCTTTCTTTCTTTTCTATTCTATTGATTCTGTTTTAGAATGCTGCTCGCAGCCCACATGCTTCTATTCTCACCAGAGTGAGAAACGCAGTTGCTTTGTGCTCTGGGCTGCAGTCATTATGGCTGTGAGGGGTTTGAGATGTTCCATGCGATGATGAGGAGCCCCAAGACCAGGGCTTTTTCTGACAAGGAGCAAATCTAGAGCCCAGTTTCCCGCCTCCCGATTTAGGAAGTTTGCTGCTGAGGATGAGGCTGAGGCTTTGGCAGGAACTGTACACCCTGATGGCTCAGAAATGGATTACAAGGAGCCAGGAATGATGTCCATCGGCTTCTCTTGGACGGACCTCCTCCAGGCACACCAAGATGCTCAAACATTGAATACTGCTCCTTACAAATCTCCTAACAATCCTGGATGAAAAGAATCCAGCGAGAAGGAGTAGCCTAGGGATCTCCCCTGAACCCTGGCTTCCAACACGGGAGAGAGCCAGACCTCAGCTCATGGGCATCTACCCACCCTCCCTCATCTGTTCCTGGCAGCGTTTTAAGGAAGGTCTGATGGGACAGTGTACTTTTGATGACCTGAGTGGAAAAAACCCATGTGAAGTAAAGAGCAAGGCTGGAAAGCAAAGAAAGATAAACATGTACAATACTCACAAGTGAGAGCAGACAAGAGACTCATGACTTGATGGACGGCGAGATGAAGATGAAAAAGCAAAACCTTTGCAAAGCATGTAAATCAGCAAAGATAGCATTTTATGGATTATGTACCGCTAAGCTATATCATTCTGGGATTCTTTTATTTCCAAGCCAATAATCACAAAAATATATCTTTATATACAAACATGTTCCCTCACTCTCTTCATGGGGATAATTTGAGCTGATATTTAACATCCTCTAAAATCACCACTCTATAGTTAACTGTGGTGTATGTAGAATAATTGATAATTGTGGAAGTTCATAGGAAAGCCATTATATAGACCATAATTAAGAACTCCCTTGCAGACAGTATTTTAGATATTTTAAGGTAGAAAAACATGAAAACTTTATTTTCTTCAAGAACGAAAGGACCCAATACTGGATTACTTTTTATGACTGATTTATGGCAGTATTAAACTTTTATATTCAATTGATGCAAAAATGTTAAGAGAACATAACTTACCTTGAGAAACATGATCATAATGGGGTATCCCTTTTGTCTTTAATTACAAGTATCACTTGTTTAGTTATGCAGGTGAATATTTTTAGAAAAGTTTCCTTTTTTTGTCTTTTACATATGTTAGCAAGAATAAAGTAAGTAGCATATTCAATATATATCAATGTACTTGTATGTTAAAAGTTTTCCCAAGAAGAGCTCATTTTATCATTCAATTCAAGGGAAGCCAGTAGAAAATGTTCTATCAAGTTGCCTGAAATATAACAGGTCCCCAAAGACTTGAAATAGAGTTAAGTGAATAGGAATGAAGCTTGCAATAGTGTTGATACAACAAGTTCCATTGAAATGAGCTGGCTTGCCACGTATCCAGATTCTCAGAACTCCCAGCTTCTGTTATGAACACATTCTTCCATCCTTCCTCAATATCTTGTCCTGTTTTCTCATAGACCCTGCCAAGCTAAAGCTCCCATTTCTTTTCCATGTACTTTTTTCACTTGTTACTTTGAGATATTAGTAGAGTCATATCAATTGTAAGAAATACCACAGAGGAATCTCATATACTCTTTATCCAGTTTCCCCCAATGATAATATCTTGCATAAATAGAGTGTGACATCACAATGAGGATATTGACATGAATGTAATCCACCCACGTGTTCAAATTTAACCAGTTTTGTGTGCACCTGTTTGCTTGTGTGTGCATTTAGTTCTACAGAGTTTATCACAAGTGTAGATTCATGTGTCCACCACCATAGTCAAGATTTCCATCATGGGAAATCCTCGTGCTACCCTTTGATAGCCACAGCCAGCTCTTGCTCCCCCCACCCATGCCCTAACCCTTGGCACCTACAAATCTGTCCTCCATCTCTATAATTTTGTCGTTTCAATAATGTCATATAAATTGAACCATTTAGTGTTTAACGTTTTGAGATTGCATTTTTAAAGTTAACATAATTGCCTTGGGGTCCATTTGAGCTATTGTCTACTTCGATGAGTCATTCTGTTTTATTGCCGAGTGGTACTCCATAATATAGATATATGACAGTTTATTTAACCATTCCCTGGTGAAGGACATTTGTTTTTTTCCCAGTTTTTAGCTATTATGAATAAAGCTATTTATGAATAAAGTTGCTAGGAACACTTATGTAAAAAACAAAACCAAATTAAACAAATGCTGGTCGCAGTCCACAAATTGATGTCATGATCCACTAAAGGGCTGACACAATTTTAAAAGATGTCTTCAATTCCTTTGCCTTACTACTAACCTTGTTCTTGAGCAACACTAGAGGTCTTGCTTTCCTTACACATGGCTTATGAGCTCCTATTTCTCTAACCTTGCTTAGGCTATCATTTGTGCCCAAAATGCTCTACTTAGAATATCTTTGTCTAGTAAAGTCCTACTTATTAAAATAAATTAGACATACCTTTGGCTAAAAATCACAAGACACTTGACTAAGAGATTTTTTTTTCTCTCTCTGCTATAATAGGTATTGCCTAGAGCAATAGAAAATAAACTATTAATATTACAGAAAAGTTGGCAAACTTTTTCCATAATATTAATAATAAATATTTTAGACTTTGTGGACCAAAGAGTAAATAGTAAACATTTAGCCTTTTTAAATTAAAAAAGTAAAATTAAAGATATTATGTAGGCCCTTCTATAACAGGAGAGAAAATTCTTGCCCTGCCCCATTTGTTTGGTGTGGGCCATGTGGGTGGTGGGCAAGCTTTTGCCTTTTGCTGCAGACATTCTTGGGAAAGAGAGACTACTGACTTAAGTGGAAGGGCCTGGTCAGGGGGGAAGTAGGAATGGCTACCTTATTGGTTAATTTAATTCTGCCCTAGTGACATCCAGGGTCCTGTGCATCTTATACTCCTGTGAGCCCAACATATCAACTTGGACAGCTGGCCAGAGACAAGGGGACTCACATGGTCACCAATCTCTAGACTAAAAGCCCATCACTCAGTGCCCATCTGTTGCCAACAGTGGAGTCCCTAATATCTTGGTGGTGGTCAGCTGGACACTAGACACTGGTGATGCATAGCTGCCTGTTGGCCAGGGAACCAAGTACCAAGAGCAGAGAGGAGAAGTACGGGGGAGAGGAGGATGCCAAGGCTTGGTCTCCTCGGCCTACCATGCTAGCCTTCTTGGGCAGTGCCCCTGAGGTACACAAACAATGCTGTAGTTTGCCAATGCTTGGCCAGAGTAAGGTAATTGCTCATTATTTTCTGGGGGATTCGAAGATGTCAGGATTGAAATTTTTGTGATTCTCTTTGCCTTTCCCTCATGGTCTCAAGATGGCTGCTTCAGCTCCAGCCATGACATATGCATTCAATTCAGAAGGGAAGAAGATAAAAGGGAACATGCCTATCTTTTTACTAACAGAAGTTTTCCAGAGTCAAGTCTATTAGGTTTTCTTTAAGCTGCATAGGACAGCAGTAGGTCTATGATTTCATTCTCAGACAGAGTCTCACAAGCACTGGGTTTGAATGGTCGTCACTAAGCAGATGTGTGTCTCTTTACTAATGACTCTTGCTAGTCCCAGAGAAAACACCAAATGGTCCAGTTTGAGTTACATATTCATGCCTATTGCCAAGGTTTAGGAAACTCTGATCGGCCACCCTGGGTCCATTCTTGACCAATAGGCCAGGGAAAGGTGGGCCATGTAATTGTCAGCACTGTCATGTGAGGGAGGGTGAGTTCCCAAAGGAAAAGACACTGGCAGAAACAGATATCCACTACAGAAGACAGTCATTACATTGCTGCTAAATTGAATGGAAGTATCATTATGGAGTACTTATATTCAAGGTTTTAATGGATTTGTAAATGCTGCTCTCCCAGCAATATACAAAACCATTGACAGTATTCGCCTTCAAGAAAATTACAACCCTGGGTAAGGGTGCCTGGGTGGCTCAGTTGGTTAAGCATCTGCTTTCAGCTCAGGTCATGATTCCAGGGTCCTGGGATCAAGCCCCCCATTGGGCTCCCAGCTTAGTGGAGAGCCTGCTTCTCCTCCTCCCTCTGCTTGCTGCTCTGTCTGCTTGTGCTCTCTTTTGTATCTCTCCGTCAAATAAATAAATGAAATCTTAAAAAAAAAAAAAAAAATTTACAGCCTGGGGTCGACATTGGTTATTTGGCTACAAATGATTATTTTGGCAACAAATGAGAGAATATTTAACAACAACAACAGCAACAAAAATAGCATGGACAAAGCCATGAGATTCCAAATAACAGAGACTCAGAAGTAAGTCAGTGGTGTGCTCATTTGCATAAACAAACAGAAATGGAGAAGATTTAAGTGATGTATCTGCAGCTGCACTGAAAATAGTGACCAAAGTGGGATCAAAACACAGGATTGTTACCGTGGGAGCAGGGACTAAACCTCTTGAGTCCATCCAGCTGGGTGTTTTATGCCCTAATGTGAGAGGTATTCTGCCGCGGCAGACGTGCAGAGTGTCTACAGACTGTGATCATGTTTCCCCCTGGCTCGCTCAAAGCATCTGGCTAGACATACGGCATTTTGCTGTGCCAAGCAGCACACATGCTACCTGCAGCCCGGCTGGGACTTGGCCAATCAAAGAACAATTTCATAACCAGTGATACAGGACATCCTTGATGACGTGAGATATTCTAGGTTTTCTCACTTTCCTTTGCCTAGTGTAGACTAGGACAGAGACTGCAGAAAATGGAAGTGGCAGTCCAAAAGAGAAGACAGTGTGCTATGCTATGGTGGTACCATCAGGTGGGAGTGGGTGGGGGTGTGGTCAAAGAGCGTGGCAGTAGCAAAGCAAAGAGCAGAAAATCCTCTTAATGTGTGTGAGGCAGTTCAGTGCTGTCTTTATTTGGTAATTACTGAATTAAACCACCATACAGTGTGGATCAGTTCCTGCTTGTCAGCCATAGCCAAGATCTTCCTGCAGTGCAACAAGAATTGTTGATAGATTCAAAGTGGCCCACACCCCCTAAAACGCAGCTGTAGGCTCCTTATCAGTGATAGTTATAAGGGCAAGTCAAACAAGCACTGATTAATTTCTTCTGCTGCCCAATGATGCAAGCATCTTCCATATTTGCACGATGCCAGAGGTGTGAGGCAGGGAAGGAGAGGGAGTGTTGAAGGGGAAGATAACCAGAGTGAATACAAGGAGATCTACAGTCTCCAATCTCACACATCTGTGTGATGCCAGACAAGCTCTCTGGCTTTCTGGATCTGTTTGCTCATCTGTCAAATGACAGCGGGATTTCTAAAGTCTAACTCCATTTTTTAAAAAATGTTAATGTTTACATTGAAAACCTTCTCAACTGGGGCGCCTGGGTGGCTCAGTCAATTAAACAGTCCACTCTTGTTATCAGCTCAGGTCATGATCTCAGGGTCGTGGGATCAAGCCCTGCGATGGCTCTCTCTGCGCTCAGGGGGCAACCTCCCTGAGGATTCTCCGCTCCCCATTCCTTGTGCATGAGTGTGTGGGCCCTCTCTCTCTCTCTCATTTTCTCTAAAATAAATAAATATTTTTCGTAAGATTTGACAGAGAGTGAGAGAGTGTACAAGCAGGGGGAGCAACAGAGGGAGAAGGAGAAGCAGGCTCCCTGCTGAGCAGGGATCTGAATGTGGGGCTCGATCCCAGGACCCCGGGATCATGACCTGAGCAGAAGGAAGATGCTTAACCAACTGAGCCACCCAGGCGCTTTTTAAAAATTAAAAAAAATAAATAAAAGCATTCTCAATTAGAACTCTTTTGGTTATCAATAACAGAAACTCACTGGTGCTAGCTAAAGCTAAAAAGAGATACTTGTTGGAAACTCTAATGCTCAAGGAATGGCACATCAGTGTATTTCCTTTGACTCAAACAAAACCTGATTCTGATCCTTCTTCCCATTGTGCTGGCAGGAACATGCAGGGTAGGATGTCTGAGAGGGAAGGAATGAGGATTTGAGAAGCAAGATGATACACAGAATATTTAAAACCCACCAAAGCCACAAAGGTGCATACCAGTTCAACATCAGCTTGGGTAGAAAGCGTTGGAAGTTGAGGAAATGGGGGGGGGGGAGATTTTTTAAAAAGTAGTTCTTCTCCTTTCTGGTTCTTTTCCTCAAAAACAAGAATTTTAGGGGCACCTGGGTGGCTCAGTGGGTTAAGCCTCTGCCTTCAGCTCAGGTCATGATCTCAGGGTCCTGGGATCATACCCCACGTCAGGCTCTCTGCTGAGTAGGGAGCCTGCTTTCCCCCTGCCCCCCGCCCCGCCTGCCTCTCTGCCTACTTGTGATCTCTGTCAAATAAATAAATAAAAATCTTAAAAAAATTTTTTTTAAATTTTTAAAAAACAAGAATTTTGGTACCTTAATAAATTAAGTCAACACATAAAGATACATAAGCTTTTAATGGAATTTAAGGGTACAGAAAGAGCCAGCCAAGGGTTTGGATGGCCTTAAGACTCTTGTTCCATCTCTTGCAGGCTTCTCTCAGTAGGAAGGACTCCCTCACTGTCTTATTTCTCCTATTTGCTCCAACTGGCTTTGTCTAGTTTTCCAGTGTGCGTGCTGCCAGTAGATCTCCTGAATTTACTTTCCTGTTGTTCAAAACATCACATAGATTAAGGATGAACCAAATCCAAATGCTTCATGAAAGGGGACTAATTGTCAAAGCCTGGGTCAAGTGCCTTTTCCTGGACCATCTAGCTGTGACCAGCGCAGCATAGTCATATTGGAAAACAAACAAACAAACAACCCTGCTGAATACTGTTGTGGCTACAGTGTAAATGACAGCACAGGAGTGGTAAAGAAAATATTTAACAGTTGCTATGGGATGAGCACCAACCACTGAGAATGAACACCAGCCATGAAGAACCAATACAGCTGGATAAGGGCATTCTAGCTGGATATCAGCCTGGAATAGGGATAGAAGAGGACCAGTTTCTAGAAAATGGGAAATAATCATGAACTAGGCAATTATCCAGAAGCAGTCTATCACAGAGTCTAGGAAAAAAAATAGTCAAATCCATTTTTTAAATGAATAGCGTCCCTGGAAACGTTTTCGCGATTAGAGAGAGAATTTAAGTGTCATTTTGGTTCCTATGTGATAGTAGGAATAATTCTGTAGGATGTTGTGTTCAGTGTTGCAAACAATAGAAGAAAAATATAGCACAGGACACTCCCTACCCTCTCTGATTTGAGAAGGAAGCTTTCACTCTGATTTGAGAAGGAAGGCAGGGGAAATGTATAGAACCAGGCATTTAATTGCATGGTGCCTACAGTGTATGCCCTGGGGTTCAGAAAAAGAAGACATCCTTGTGGGCTGAAGAAGTCAGGGACGCCTTCAGGGAGTAGCTGAGGATGATTTTCATGGCTCCTGTCAGCAAATTCTATAGATGAATGAAGGGACCCACCTTCTCGACTTTGAGGGATGTATTCTAAAGGTCCAAGAGAGCCTTAGAAGTAAAAAATGGGAATGCAGAAACTTTGCTAAAGATGAAACACCAGCCTTCTGAATGAAGTGCAGATGCCTGCTACAGCATAGAGGAACCTTGAAAACCCCATGCTAATTGAAGAAGCCAGACATGAAAGCCGTATATTAGATGACTCCGTTTACATAAAATATCCAGAATAAGCAAATCCATGGGAGCAGAAAGATAATTTGTAGTTGCCAGAGGCTGGAGGAAACAGGGAATGGGGAGTGGCCTTCTTTAATATCGCACGTGCCTGCGTGATTGATTACGTCTCTTCGTTCCTTGTCAAGGGCCGTAAGCAGGACTTACATCCACGCATGCCCTATGCACTGGCCCTTGTCATGCCCTGCTAGTGCGCTGCTGTTGCTGTGCCTCTCAGCTTCTGTACCTGCTCTTCCCTCAGGCCAGAATGCTTCTCTCTTCTCCCATCTGCTCCTTAGTTCTCATCCTGCATGACTTCCCTTGAGCTTTTCCTGACCCTCTCAACACAATAAGCCAGGTGACAAAGGAGCTCGGTGAGGCTCCTCCCCTGTTTTTCCATACAGGGAAAAACATCCAGTACCTGTCTCTTACAGCCCTTGCCAGAGAGTATCATAATTATTTGTATAAATGTCTTCTCCACTGGATGGGAGGGTAGGGATCGCTTCAAGTGGACCTCTTTATCCTCAGGTCTTAGCAGGATGCTCTTAGCACCTAGGTGGTCAGAAAAAATGTTTTCTGAATAGATGAAAAAGTTAATAATAGAATAATAGACACAGGTCCCTTTGTCTCCAGACCAAATCTTATATAGTGCCCTCACAGCTCCAAGTAAGGTATTTCCCTCCTTACCTCACCTCAACGATTTGCTGACCCCCTTGTCAAACATGTAGAGATATCAGGGCTAATTGGATTTTTTAAAAAATATTTTATTTATTTATTTGACAGACAGAGATCACAGGTAGGCAGAGAAACAGGCAGAGAGAGGAGGAAGGAAGTAGGCTCCCTGCTGAGCAGAGAGCCTGATGTGGGGATGTGGGGCTCGATCCCAGGACCCTGGGATCATGACCTGAGCTCCCAGAACCCTGGGATCATGACCTGAGCTAAAGACAGAGGCTTTAACCC
Organism: Mustela nivalis; assembly: GCF_964662115.1. Classification (NCBI taxonomy): domain Eukaryota; kingdom Metazoa; phylum Chordata; class Mammalia; order Carnivora; family Mustelidae; genus Mustela; species Mustela nivalis. The sequence continues at coordinate 97,547,847 of NC_139024.1, forward strand.
ACTGAGCTACCCAGGCGCCCCTAATTGGATTTTTCTTAAGAGGAAGAGAAGAGAGAGAGACTTAAAGCAGCCCATCCTCATCTTGCTGCAAAGTTTACTGGGCCCAATCTCAATAAAATTGGATCAGCCAGCACAGTTCTCTTCTAGCCCCAATTTAATAGAGGGAAGAAGAGATGTCAAATGCACCATTAAAGAGGAACATGGCAGGAAGGGAAACCATTTAGATTCAAAGGAGCTGACTGAAGGAGCCAGTCATGCCCATTAGTGGCCGTTAAGAGGAGCACATTGCCTATTGCACTCAGTGTCCCCTCCAAGAACCTCAGGTTCTTGGAATCTAAGCATGCTGATTTTGACCTCCCTGCCACCTGCTTCCCCGTACCACTGATGATGGAGTGACTCTGACACTGTTTATGGTTGCCTTGAGCTAGTTACCTCTTTTAACATCTATTTTAAAAAGAGAATAAAGATACTTGTTTGTTGTTGTTATGAGCTCAGAAGCACTGACACATCACAATTGCTGTAATTAACTTCATTGTATTTTTGTCCTATAGAAATCTACAATTAATTATAGTCCATTAGAATTATATTTAGGTGCAAAACAATGAACAACAGTCATTTGTTTATGCGTTTATTTTATTAAGGATTTTTTGAAAAATGTTGAAAATTATTTTAAAAAATTAAGTTCTCCTGGAATATCATCATCTAGAAATAACCAATATGAGTGTACAACTTTCTTTTTCTTTTCTTTCTTTATTTTTTTTTTCCCTTTGGTGCATAGATCTCTCTCTCTCTCTCTCCTTTTTTTGTTTCCAGATTTTAGTTTTAAGTAATCGCTACACCCAATGAGGGGCTCAAACTCACAACCCTAAGATCAAGAGTCACACTCTCCACCAATTGAGACAGCCAAGTACCCCCCATATAGGTCTTTTTTTTTTAAGATTGTATTTGTTTATTTGACACACACACACACAGAGATCACAAGTAGGCGGAGAGAGAGATGGAGAAGCAGGCTCCCCGCCAAGGAGAGAGCCCAATGTGGGGCTCCATCCCAGGACCTGGAATCATGACCTGAGCCAAAGGCAGAGGCTTAACCCTCTGAGCCACCAGGTACCCCCATAATTTTAAAAAAAATTGGATCACACTGCATAATCTGGTGTTTTACTAAACTGTAGTACTGCAGACTGCAAGTTTCTCTATGCCACGTACGTGGTCGGCACAATTTTTGATGACAATACAGTATTCCATCTCATGTATGGACCCTTGTTAATTTGGTCAGGACTCAGTCATCATATTTTACTCCAAAGACTATTTGCCCTGTGAGCTTCCTGTTGAAACTCCCCATTGGCATCTCCAGGGTTCTAAGATTCTGGTCAAAATACCCAGGCCGTTAGATTATTCTTGGAGGCTCTCAGGAACTTTTAGGGAGAAAACCCCAATAAAGTTGGATCTCTATGTCTAGTGTGGCTTCCAGATTCCTCCCTGGGTGTCTTCAGGGCTGGAGAATCATGATCTAGTGGGAAGAGTAACCAGAGAAATTTAACTGAGAGGGAGAATAAAGGAGGGAGAGAAATTTACTTTAGTTTTTTGTTTGTTTGTTTGTTTTTAAATTTATTTATTTGACAGAGAGAGAGAGATCATAAGTAGGCAGAGGCAGGCAGAGAGAGAGTTGCGGGGGCGGGGGAGCAGGCTCCCTGCCGAGCAGAGAGCCCCATGTGGGGCTGATGTGGGGCTCAATCCCAGGACCCTGGAATCATGACCTGAGCCAAAAGCAGAGACTTTAACCCACTGAGCCACCCAGGTGACCCTAGTTGTTTTTTGTTTTTTTTTTAAGGTATTTATTTTTAAGTAATCTCTGCCTAATGTGGGTCTCAAACTCATAACCTCAAGATCAAGAATTACATGCTCTACTGACCGAGCCAGCCAGGCACCCCAAGAATTTTACTTTAGTTTGAACTCTTCAGGATGAATTCCGCAACTCAGTTTACTTTTCAGTTCAATTCAGTTTGACTTAAAAAAAAAAAAAAAATTGGAGTGAGTGGTCTATTTCTGTAGCATGTCCTCCTAGGGACCCAGAATTACCCTTGCTCATTCTTTTTTATTCTCTCTTCCCCTCTCCCAAATGGAAAAACATGCTTCTTCTCAGTTGCTTTTTCTTGTCCTCATTGTTTCCACCCCAGGGGCATAGTCTTTTCTGTTCCATTTCTAGATCATTCTACCATCCTCTAAGGTTCTGGAGTGGCTAATCATGGACTCCTGGGCTCACTGGACTCCAAATATGCAGAGCATTCACATTATTTGTTCACTTATTTGGTGATATTTTTTCCAGCACATACTATGTGCTAGGTCATATGTGTGTGGTAATGAACGGCTGCCACAAACCTTGCTGCCTAGGAGCCTACAGTCTAATGGAGCTGAGGGAATTACAAAATGATGTAATGACATAAGAGAGGTCAGTTCAAGAAGCTTTATCTCATTAGGCCAAAGGTCACTTTTGACCAAACTTAAAACTTTAAATCTGGCACAACATTCAGGTCACTGGACTCATTCAGAGAGGTATATATGTGAACTGGAGAAGACTTCAATTTGTCTATTCTACTCCTGTAGTCTGGACTGGGGTAGTCCTAGATCTTCCCTCTTCTCCCCCATACTCTCCTTGAGTATAGCCCTAGATCTCCAGATCTCCAGATGGCTACTTGGATGGGCCAGTTCTGGCTCCCTGGCTTCTCACTAAGCAGTAACAACAGACTCGGTGAACGTGAGCTGGCTTAAACTGGTCAGTTGTTGCATTAATTTTTTTTTCTTTTAAAAATCATTAAAACCCTGAAACCAGGCCAGAATCAAGCATGAATAATGCAATTGTAAGTCATGTTGGCCAGAATTGCCATTTTCATCTTTCCAGGCTCTTTAAAAGAACTGAGAGCCAAGATAAGTCTCTTTTAGACAGACATCAACTAAAAGGAAATGGATGGAACATTCTACCACTGTAGGGGATTCTGGCCCTACCCCACCACTGTTTAACAGAGGATAGTCTGTGTCTTTGCTCAAGAACCTGACTTAGATGATAGATGATAGACAGGAATGAACTAAAAGGGGTTGTATACTTCCCTCTGCAGCACCCCATGGGGGCATGGCGAAAGCCAGAGTTTCAAGCCTCAGTTTTCCATCCTGGGTGACTTCACATTGCTCTTTTTCTGCAGTCCTAAAGCTGAGAAACGTCCCTCCTAAATCTCCCTTTATTTTTTATTTTTAGAATCCAAAAATCATTTATATCAATTTGTCCTTTTTTTTTCTTCTTGTTTGTTGTTGCTTTGAGCTCAGAAGCTCATAACAGTGTTCTAAGATTCATTGTTCATGCACTACACCCAGTGCTCCATGCAATATGTGCCCTCCTTGATACCCACCACCAGGCTCACCCAACCTCCCACTCCGCTCAGTTTGTTTCTCAGAGTCCACAGTCTCTCATGCTTCGTCTCCTCCTCTGATTTCCCCCAATTTATTTATCCTTTCCTTCTCCTAATGTCCTGCATGCTCCACAAGTAAGTGAAACCGTATGATAATTGACTCTCTCTGCTTGACTTATTTCATTCAGCATAATCTCCTCCAGTCCCGTCCATGTTGATACAAAAGTTGGGTATTCATCCTTTCTGATGGAGGCATAATACTCCATGGTGTATATGGACCACATCTTCTTTATCCATTCGTCCGTTGAAGGGCATCTTGGTTCTTTCCACAGTTTGGCCAATTGTGGCCATTGCTGCTATGAACATTGGGGTACATATGACCCCTCTTTTCACTACATCTGTATCTTTGGGGTAAATATCCAGTAGTGTAATTGCAGGGTCATAATGTAGCTCTATTTTTAATCTTTTCTTTTTAAAGATTTTATTTATTTATTTGATAGAGAGAGAGAGAGAGAGATCACAAGTAGGCAGAAGGGCAGGCAGAGAGAAAGGGGGAAGTAGGCTCCCTACTTGAGCAAAGAGCCTGATGTGGGGCTCAATCCCAGGACCCTGAGATCATGACCCAAGCCGAAGGCAGAGGCTTAACCCACTGAGCCACCCAGGTGCCCCGCTCTATTTCTAATTTCTTAAGGAATCTCCGCACTGTTTTCCAAAGTGGCTGCACCAACTTGAATTCCCACCAACGGTGTAAGAGGGTTCCCCTTTCTCCACATTCTCTCCAACACACGTTGTTTACTGTCTTGTTGATTTTGGCCATTCTAACGGGTGTGAGGTGGTATCTCAATGTGGTTTTGATTCGAATTTCCCTGATGGCTAATGATGATGAACATTTTTTAATGTGTCTGTTAGCCTAAATCTCCCTTTAGAATACAGTCCAGATTGAATTGAAGTTGGGCAGACTAAAAAGTGTTTACTTCCCCAAATTTTTGACCTCAGTCTTAAAAGTTCAATTCCTCTGATTTTCCCCAGAGTCAGGGCTTGCCCTCCACCACCCTCCCGCAGGATGTAATGACTAAGAATCAGGAGCAAAATGAAGGGAAGAAACTTAATTGTTAGGACCTTTCAAGATGGGGGCAACCACCTTATTTACTCTGAGGCTTTTCATTCTTCTAAAGAATAAGTAAGGGGCGAATGGGGGTGGCTTAGTGGATTAAAGCCTCTGCCTTCGGTTCAGGTCATGATCCCAGGGTCCTGGGATTAGGGCCACATCCGCTTTCTGCTCAGCGGGGAGCCTGCATCCCTCCCTCTCTCTGCCTGCCTCTCTGCCTACTTGTGATCTCTTTCTGTGTGTCAAATAAATAAATACAATCTTTAAAAAAAGAAAATCCCTTCCTGTTGATCATAGCTGCTGGAGTACCACAAGGGCTAGAAGTCAACATGTCAAGGAAGGTCCAGCATGAAGAAGTGTATATTTAAAAATAAATAAATAATTAAAAATAAATAAATTAATTTAAAAAATCTTAAAAAAAAAAGAATAAGTAAAAACCTCATATTTTAATAGCCACACTTCTATTTGCCATTCAATTATCATGACCCAATTATAAACCATATTTTCTAAATTTAAGGCTTGTTTAGAACAAATGTTAAAATTAACACTTAATACTTCGAACATCCTTGGAATGTAGGAATTTATACTGTTTTATTGATTATATAAAGGGTAACAGGTTGCCCATTTTATCATTCATCCTTAGAGTTTCCCACTGAAGCTCTTCCATCTGACACGAGTTGCAAAAGAGTGGGAGGTCAAATGCAGGGCCACACAACCTAACACATGCCCAGGAGCAATTGCTGCATTTTGTCTCTCGCATCTACATGTGTTAATTGGTTTGCTTCCTGAATTGTTAGTTAACTGTTATCATTAAGAAATAAAATGGAGGGGGGGGCGCCTGGGTGGCTCAGTGGGTTAAGCTGCTGCCTTCGGCTCAGGTCATGATCTCAGGGTCCTGGTATCGAGTCCCGCATCGGGCTCTCTGCTCAGCGGGGAGCCTGCTTCCTCCCCTCTCTCTCTCTGCCTGCCTCTCTGCCTACTTGTGATCTCTCTCTGTCAAATAAATAAATAAAATCTTTAAAAAAATAAAATAAAATAAAATAGGGGGAAAATGGAGTAAACCACTCCAGATGAAATTAAATTAATGAACCTCTACCATTTCACTATTAAATAAGAAACGTAGACACACAATACAAGAATACCATTATTTTTATTTTTATTTTTTATTTATTTTTATTTTTTATTAGAAGCCTATGTGTGAAATTAGTATCATCGTCATTTCCCCACTTGGCTAGCTGCCAGTTTAGAAAATAGAAAAGCTGAGTGTGGGGGTGCCTGGATGGCTCAGTTGCTTAAGCTTCCTACTCTTGATCTCAGCTCCAGTGTTGATCTCAGGGTCGTGAGTTCAACCCTGTGTTGGGCTCCATACTGGATGTGGTGCCTACAAGGAAGGAAGGGAGAGAGGGAGGGAGTAGAGGAGAAAGAGGGAAGGAGGAAGGGAGGAAGAGAGAGAAAAAGAGGGAGAGAAAGAACTAAGTGTGGATGTCTGTGTGAGGAAGGAATGTTAAGGAATGGATAGATTTGACTTAACAGTTAAAAATACAGATATTCGGGGCACCTGGGTGGCTCATTGGGTTAAGCCTCTGCCTTCGGCTTAGGTCAGGATCCCAGGGTCCTGGGATGGAGCCCTGCATCTGTCTCTCTGCTTGGCAGGGAGCCTGCTTCCCCCCCCCTTCCCTGCCACCACACCTCTACCTGCCTCTCTGCATACTTGTGATCTCTCTCTCTCTCCATCAAATAAATAAATAAGATCTTTAAAAAAAAAAAACAGATATTCAACTTTCTCCAGATTACTCCTATGCAGTCCACTGGAATAATTATATCTTCTCTTCAAGTAGAAAGTATTAGAACAAAGATCCTATAAGCAACCATTTACAGGAAGCCCTTGCTTTTTTACTTACCTTTATCAAGCCCTCATTATGTGAAAAGCACAATGCTGAGTGCTTAATGTGTGTTATTTCACTTAATCCTAGCTATATATATATGAAGCAGGTATAATTATTATTTCCATTTTACAGATAAGGAGCCTGAAGTACAGTACCAAAGGCTCTAAGTGATGGTAATAAGACTCAGATTCAAGATGGCCTGATTTTCAAGCCCAAACTTTTTTTTAAATTAAAGTATAATTAATTTTTTTTAATTAAAGTATAACACTATATTAGTTTCAGGTGTTCAAATAATGATTTGCTATTTGTAGATTGCAAACTTATCACCACAATGAGTCTAGTTTCTTCTGTCACCATATAATATTACATAATATGCATCACAATATTATTGACCGTAGTCACCAAGCTCTAAATTGCATCCCCATGACTTATTTATTTTATGATTGGAAATTTGCACCTCTTGGCTCCCTTCCAAGCCCCCTCCCCTTTAGCAACCACCAATCTGTTCTCTGCACCTATGAGTTTCTGCTTGTTTTTGTTTGTTCATTTGTTTTGTTTTCTAGATTCCATATATACATGAAATCATACTTTCTCTGCCTGACTTATCTCACTTAGCATAATTCCCTCAGGATCCATCCATGTTTTTACAAATGGCAAGATTTCATTCTTTTTTATGGCTAAATAGTATGTCATTGTGTGTATGGGAGTGCTAGCGCGCACGCGCATGTGTGTGTGTGTGTATGCCACATCTTCTTTGTACAATCATTTATTGATGGACACTTTGGTTATTTCTATATCTTGGCTATGTGAATAACACTGCAATGAATGTAGGAGTGCATGTGTTTTTCCTAATTAGTGTTTTCATTTTCTTTGGAGAAATACCCAGCAGTGGAATTGCTGGACCATAGGGTGATCATATTTTTTGTTTTCTGAGGAACCTCTGTACTGTTTTCCATATTGGCTGCACCAATTTGCATTCCCACTAACAGCATACAAGCATTTCCTTTTCTGTACTTCCTTGCCAATACTTCTTACTTCTTGTCTTTTTGATAATAGCTATTCTGACAGATGGGACATGGTATCTCATTGCAAATTTGAATTTGCATTTCCCCGACGATTAGTGAATCTTTTCATGTGCCTGTTGGCCATCTACATGGCCTATTCTCTGGAAAAATGCCTATTCAGATCTTCTCATTTTAAATCCCATTTTTAAATTGGATTATCTGGGATTTGGATATTACTATTGTTAATGAGTTGTATGAGTTTTCTATGTTGTTTGGATATTAACCCCTTATTGGATATATCATTTGCAAATATCTTTTCCCATTCAATAGGCAGATTTTTTATTTTGTTGATGGTTTCCTTTGCTTTGCAGAAGCTTTTTAGTTTGATGTAGTCCCATTGGACTATTTTTGCTTTTGTTGCCATTGCCTTTGAAGTCAGATCCAAAAAACATGGCCAAGAGCCATGTTAGGGAGCTTACTGCCTATGTTTTCTTTTAGTACTTTTATGGTTTCTGGTCTTATTCAAATATTAATCCATTTTGAGTTAATTTTTGTGGAGGGTATGGGGTAATGGTCCATAATGCAAGGTGCTTCTCCTTTTCTCTGCCAAGACAGTGAAAAAACTCACCACCCTCAGTTTGCCCATGAGATGTAAAAAGAAAACAAAAATAATTAGTGGTATTTATTTATTTATTTTTAAGTATTTTATTTATTTATTTGTCAGAGAGAGAGAGACGGCAAAAGAGGGAGCATAAGCAGGGGGAGTGGAAGAGGGAGAAGCAGGCTTCCCGCTGAGCAGGGAGCCCGATGTGGGGTTGGATATGGGGCTCGATCCTAGGACCCTGGGATCATGACCTGAGCAAAGGCAGACGCTTAATGACTGAGCTACCCAGGTGCCCCTAACTTGGATTTTTAACCAACACTCTTTGTTGTATGAGTTTTCAGGAGTAGGTCTTTTGGGATAGACCAGTATAAACCAGTAGAGATGTCCAGCAGATGGTTTAACTACAGCACACTTCAATTTCTCTGTGTCACTGTAAGGCTAACAGTTCCTATCCACTTCCTACTTCTCATAAAATACATGAAGTTTAGGAATACAATGTCATCACATGCACTTTGAGCTTCTTGAAAAAACAATGCTATGTAAACACATTATGAAAGCAATAGAAAAACAGTGTCATTGTGGTATGTATACAACATAAAATGGACCAAATTATTTTGTTAGAGTTTGGGACAAAAATAGCTCCTTAATCTTGCATATTTATTTTTTAATTATGCTGCATATTGGCTGTGTCTGTGGCTCTCAAGGGCAGTCTGGACAGGGAATGTGTTGATAGAATGTTGATCGGGTTAGCAGTTTAATATTCCTTTTGAAGGAAATTCTGTACTATCCCAGACCTTGCCTGTTTCCAGCTTTTGGGAAAACCACAAGTCAAAATGTTGTTGTCAGATGAAAGTATTACACGGAGGGAGGTTGGCCGTGACTTTCTATATACTAAAGGCCTTCCTACTATCCTTGCGAAAGATCCAGGAGGCTTTTATTATTAATTCAAAAATAGTAAGGTTACTTTAGGGATCTTTTTTCCAGAATTACCAAAATGTCACTTGTACCACCCAAACTGAAGTGGGCCATTACCTCCAAGTAAAAAAATGGAAGAAGGTAGCATGAGATCTAAGTAGTTTTAAAAGTCATGAAGAATGTGGATGTACTTAGCACTACTGAACTGTACATTTAAAAAATAGTTAAGGTGGCAAATTTTTTTATTATGTTTACCACAATTAAAAGTGTTTTCAAAAGGTTAAGGTGGTAACATTTACCATACTTTAGAGAAAAAAACATGAGACAAATGAGAAACCAGCTCTCTTTATCTCGTGGCCTGGACGCACCACTTGTAAAACAGAATCCTCTGCCCCCAGATAAAAATGCCTGACACCCCTTACACTTGAGGCTGCACTTTCATACCCGTTCCCTAGATAAAGTCTCATAGGAAAGGAACATTTACCATTTCCTTTTCCTTTTTTTTTTTTTTTAAATATTTTATTTATTTACTTGCCAGAGAGAGAGAGTGCGAGCGAGCTCAGTCCTGTGTCGTACACCCCTCCCCCCCAGCCGCCCGCCCAAGCAAGAACCCTGACAAGGGACTCAATCCCAGGACTCTGGCTGGGATCAGACAGTTAACCACTTACCCACCCAGGGGTCCCCACTTACCATTTTCTTACGGCGACACAGAGAAAATCTTAAAGAACTTGTTGGTTTTTATTTAAGACTGCAGAACCCTCTCCTCGCTCCAGGTGGAGGGACTCTCCGGGGAGAAGAAAAGCTGCAAACATAATTAACATCCATTTCACAGACTCCTCAGGTCTGACAGCCCCCTTCAGCTGGATTGAACTGTGGTTGGGCCTTCATATTTGCTAACCTGTAATTTTCTTTCTAGAGTGGCAGAGAGAGGAAAAAAGGAGACTTTTTAATCCCCTGTCAATCAGTTCTGCTGTAATTTATGATCTCTGGCCAAAAAATAAATGCCTATTAATATTGAGGGCTTGTTTTTTTGTGAGTATGGGAGAATTCCCTGACATCTTTGGGGGTGAAACAGAGATGGAGAGGGCAAATCTGCCAAGGGTCTTCTGTGACATTTCCACCAGTAACTGTGTGTGCTGGACCTGTGATTCTGTGGGAATATCAGCGGCCCTGAAGACAGGTTACCTTACTCTTTCCTAGTCCTGATTCAGCTTTAAACCTGTCCGTTGGACTGCTGGATCTAAAAGTCTTCATTTATGAAGTTCAAATGACCTTGTTGGAGAACCTACTATCTTTGCTTCATGCTGTTTCGTTGAAGATAAAGACAATAATGGATTTTAAAATGTTTTGAAAAGTGAAAACAACAGCACGAGTGTGAGGTGGTGTTAAACATGTCACTGGAGCAGGGTGGTCTAAGGGCAAAGTGTCAGGTTTCAACAAACCAGAGCAAGGCCCCAGTGTCTCAGAAAAGTAATGAGTTGAATCAAACATTCTTCCTCCAGGAGAATTGATTCAGGCCATCTTCTCAGGATCTGATCGGTTTTTCTTTTTTTCCCAGATAACGGAGAAGGCTTTTTCATAGCAAAGCCAATCTGATTTGTTAATTGATGCCCCTACATCTTAAGTATATTTTTGTCCTGGTAAAATACAGACATTGTGGGCAAAGAGAGCAAGTCTGGGACCAGATGTGGCATTTCCTCTCCTGCCCTGTCCCCTTGTATCTAGATCATTGATACTGCACACTGGCTAGCCCGCTGTGGATTGAGGATTTAGGGGTAGAGACATGGGTCCCTCGCATGTCAGTGTAAGAGGTGTGTTTGTGTGGTGCGTAAGTCACAGGAGAGCACTTCCCGGGTGCGTTTCAGGGGCGTGAAAATGTGTCTGCAAGGGCCCTCCTTGGTGTGTTAAAGTAGGATCTCACAGGCAAAACGACCCAGAATGTGCAGATGCGTGTGGTTCGGAGGCCAGAATTTGAGTCGGTCCTGAGATCAAAGATGAAGTTTGCTGTTGTTGCCGCCGTTCCCCTCCTCCAGAAACACGTCGAAAAAACAAAAAGCAAAGAAACCTCGGAAACGGCCCCCTGCAGTGGGTTCTTCGAACAGACAGGACAGTAATGAACGTGTCTCTCTCTCTCCAGCCCTCGGGCTTTCCCGGCTGAAAGGGGGCTGCGTGGGTCTGACCCGGGTGGAAGGAAGAGGTGTCACTCAACTTCCTCGGTGAGGCGGCACCGCGGGCGCGGTGGGCGCGCGGGTCTGCGCATCCCGCCTCCGGCCGGGAAGGGGCGGAGCCGGGCGGTGCCCGCCCCCCGGCGGTCCCCTCCCCCGGGCCGCTCCCCTGTGCAGTGCCCGCCGCAGTCACAGCCGCCTGCGGAAAGCTGGTAGCTGGGGACCCGAGCCGGAGTGCGGCCAGGCTGGGTTGGGTTGTCTCGCAGGCTCAGCCGCCGCCCCTGCCGGTGAGTCGGGGGCTCCTAGCCGGCGGGCGAGCGGGGGGAGGGGAGGTCCGGACCGCGCCGTTGGGGAGCCCCGGGGCTCGAGCGCGGGTGTCGGGGGGTATGTCAGCACAGAGGGCTTGGGGAGCCCCAGACCCCGAGCTCCGAGGGTGCCCAGAATCGGGATGTTGAGGAACCCGAGGCCGTGGACCAGGGTCAGTGCTCCAGTGTTGGGGAGTCGCAGAGCTCGAGCCCTGAGAGTCAGGCGGCAGGTCAGGATTCAGACGTTGGGGACTCCCGGAGCCCGAGCCTGGAGGACTGAGGGGTCAGGACCGCAACGTTGGAGAGGTTCGCTGCCGGAACGAGGGTGTCCTGTCGGCATTCCTGGGGCGCCCTCCGCAGGGCGGAGGGGAACTGAAGGCGGGAGCGGAGTGTGAAGGGGAAGAAGCCAGAGGCGGGCGGGGCGGGAGGGGAGCCCGGGAAAGGGTCGGGGGTTGGCGAGGCTTGTGCCTTTTTGGGGGAAGGATGGAGGGGGCCTCTCCTGGAGGGGGCGCGGGAAACGGAGTTGTGCGGCAAGCCGGGGGGATACGTTGTGCGGCATAGGGAGTCGAGGGATGGAACGCCGCGGCGGGGGACCCGGGGGGGGGGCTGGGGTCAGGGGTGAGGGAGCAGGGACTCGCGGAACGTCTTGGCCTAGGGGACGCACACTCTCCTTGGAATGGGGTCATGGAAACCTCGAGAGGGCATGCTTTCCGGAGAGCAAGACCAGGCCACCACAGACCGGGGGCGGGAGGGACCTAGGGAGGGGCGCACCTCGCTGACCGGCGCGGGGACCTGAAGGCAGCGAGGGCACCGCAGCTTCCAGTGCATCTGTGGGCCCTGGAGCACAGACCGACGGGGGCAGATCCGCGGGCCCGGACGGGGTTTTTAATGCTTCGCCTATTTCTAAGCTGGGTTAGAAGTGATTTTGCCCCGGGACCTATTGAGAACAGTCTGGGCTTAAAAGAGTAAAAAGAGTGAGATTGCAAATGTGCGGAGAAGCTCTACCTGTGTGTGTACCTTAGACACAACTCATAATAAAGGTGTATTTAATTCTTAGACCCACTTGTGTTACTTGCTCCCCACTCTCCTATACAGTGAGGAGCTGTTTCTGAGTAAAAACTGGAGGAAAATCAGCAAGAGGAGGGGCGTGCACGCACGCTCACACGGACACACACCACCCACAAAGGCACTGCATTCCACAGCCGAGTAAACAGGAGAACTAGTGTACAGTTTTGGTTTGTGTTGGTATGGACTTCCTTTACTGAAGTTAATAGGAAGTTGCCTGCATGGAAGGTGGACGGCCTTTGACTACTCTCTTAAGATATTCACAGCCGGTACCCACCCCTCTGCTGCTACACCCTTGACCAGGTCCCTGGCAGGACACTAGTTTGCTTCGTGCCTCAGTGAATGAGTAGCCAAATGCATGTCTAAAGATAAACAAATGACCAGTTCATTTTCTGTTTTTTTGTTTGTTTTTTGTTTTTGCCCCTATTGTTTATTTTGGGTATCCAGCTCCCTTCAACTAGTTAAATAATATGACATTGTATATTAACTTATCCATATGGTTAATTTTGTATGGTAATTAGTTTAATTATTCCATATAAGTTAATTTAGGACTACCCGGGGTTCCAGGAATCCTACTGAGTGGATTTCTCCCCTGGAAGTTTCCTGGGCTTTGAAGAGCAGGGGAAGAGAGATGATCCCCACTCCTTTCCTTCTCTGCTGTAGATATAGGTCGGTATTCTGACACACACACTGAGATTTAAGCTTCCTGGGAGGACCAAGAACTATTTTGGCATCTAGCTTATTTTGGGCCTCTTTTTTTTTTTTTCCTTCATGAAAAGGAAATCTCTTCAATAATTATTGCAAATTAACGAAAACAGATTTATTCATTTTGCAAGTATCATTTCAGGACGTGCTTTTGTTTCATTAAGGGGGTGGTCAGAACTTTGCACCAAAATCTGCATTATCATTATTGCACAGCATATTTATTTACTTAGCCACAGCTAGCTGATTCTTTCAATTCTTTATCCAAATGTTAAAATAAATATGTCTGTATTTATACATTCAAATGAGTATTTCTCCCCTTCAGAAGACTCATCTTGGCACGCTGTGGACTGATTTTAGTGATGCTGTCATTGCTGAGCATAATTTTGGAGCTCCTGCCTTGGAGTTACCTTCAGAGTTTGTAACACATTTATTGAATTGCCTCTGTGATGGCAAACCTCCCTCAGTTGGGAAACAGCCAAATACCAAGTGGGATCAACTCTGGTTTTTGAGGTGAGGAATTGAGGTTGTAATAGGAAGTATGCCCATTAAAGTAATGAAAGTCCTCTTGAAGGACTGGCAGTTTTAAGAGGGGCATCAAGTACAGATATGCAAATGTGTTTAGGACTGGAAAGTAATTGCTTTGAAGTACAGCCCTTATTTGGGTGAATGTGCTCTCCTGTGCATGTAAAAAAGTTGGTTCCATCATCTGTTGTTATACCTCATGGCCTACTGGGCTGGAGAAAATAAGCCTTTCTTCTCTCTTTCAAGGTACTGTTTCCCAGGGGCGCCTGGGTGGCTCAGTGGATTAAGCCGCTGCCTTCGGCTCAGGTCATGATCTCAGGGTCCTGGGATCGGGTCCCGCATCGAGCTCTCTGCTCGGCAGGGAGCTTGCTTCCCTCTCTCTCTCTCTCTGGCTGCCTCTCTGTCTACTTGTGATTTCTCTCTGTCAAATAAATAAATCTTTAAAAAAAAAAAAAAAAAAAAAAGGTACTGTTTCCCAGGCAGATTCCATCACTGTGCATTTTTATAGAAGACAAAACAAACAGAAAGATTTGTTTTCTCACCAAAAAAAGGTACCCAGGAAATCACCTACCCTACATATAGTTAATGCCTGGTACTTGAGTTTTTATGTGAAAGATCTCTATAGAAGGAAGGGGAAGAGAGTGAGTTCTGCAAACGTGTTTCAGTTTTGGGATTCCATGGCATACAGTGTGAAAAATTAACATATCCTTTTTCCATTTTTTCCCCTAAATTACCAATTTTTTTTAAGGTTATATAACATGAGCTTCATACACCCAGAGCTTGGATCTTGATCTAGCTGTGATCTTGGGCAAGTGATTTCATCTCTTTCAGACTCAGTTTTCTTACCTTAAAATGAAGATGCTAATGAGCGTGCCCCCCACGAGGCTGCGATGAGATTTCTGCATGTAAAACACTGAATCCAGTGTCTGACACAAGTGCTCCAAAGAGTCTAGCTATTTTTGTTATTAATACTGTTTATTGATAGTATTTTTTCGGGGGGGGGGATTTTATTTATTTATTTGACAGAGACACAGCGAGAGAGGGCATACAAGCTGGGGGAGTAGGAGAGGGAGAAGTAGGCTTCCCACTGAGCAGGAAGCCGGATATGGATGGGACTGAATCCCAGAACCCTGGGATCATGACCTGAGCCTAAGGCAAATGCATAATGACTGAGCCATCCAGGTGTCCCTGTTTATTAATAGTTTTATATTAAAATACCTTTGAAGGGGTACCTGGGTGGCTCAGTGGGTTAAAGCCTCTGCCTTTGGCTCAGGTCATGATCCCAGGGTCCTGGGATTGAGCCCCACATCGGGCTCTCTGCTCAGCAGGGAGCCTGCTTCCTCCTCTCTGCCTGCCTCACTGCCTACTTGTGATCTCTGTCTGTCAAATAAATAAATAAAATCTATTAAAAAAAAATAAATAAAATACCTTTGAAGCCATGTATGAATTTACTATTTCCAAGATAATGATATTTCCTCTGCTGAGCTTTGCAAATGAATACGTGAATGGGAACATTTTGTTTTTACTCTCCTAGCTTCTCAGGAATTTTTGAAGTGACCTTAAAAAGCAACTATTGCTAGCTGTTTTATTTTGAATTTAGTTTTTTTTTTTAATGAACATTCTTATTTTTATTGTATATTAGGTATAACAGTTTGATGAAAATCTAAAGGAAAAAACTTTAAAACTCCTATAATTTTTTTCCTTGATCAGTCAAATACTATTCTAAAATAATAGCTACCGTTCTCTTGGCACGTACTGAAAAGGATGATTCTGGTGCACGTTTGTTTTACTTAAACTCGAATTTCGATCTGCTTTGTTAAATGAAGAATAACTTGGCACTAAGCTCTCGGCTCTTTCATAAATATTGACATTAACTTTTTTTCCGATTCTATGATTTTTGTTGTAATACAAATTAGGGAGATGTAAAATGTGCAAAAAGAATTTTACCTTAGTTTTAATCAATCAAATAGCTAGGGGTTGCTGTGAAATAGATGTTTGGTAAAATGTTTAGTGAGTTCTCTGTTTTAGGCAGGTGTGTGCAGGAGACAGAGGTAGAAGCAGACTTGTCCTCCACAAGAGTTCACATAAGGTGCTCCCTTAGGACTATGTAGTGGCAAAAGTTTTTTCTTCTTATGGCTTATGGGACTAAGGAGTCGTGTGGATTTCACTACCTGTTATTTTCCCTCAATTTCTTGGAGAAGACTAAATATATGGATCTCTTAATAGTGTTCATATTTTTGAGGTCGATTAGCTCTTGGAATGAGCTCCTGCTATGCAGTCATATGCCGTGAAAGGAGATAATGCCTATAAAAATACTAAGTGAGTTGTGATATATAACTATAGCATAAGGTGGTATTATGGTTATACAGGACTTTCCTAGCATATTCTGATTTTCACCTCCATAGTAGTGTTTGGTTCCAACTCTCTCTTCTAAGTAATTGTTAATGTACCTATAAAGTACCAGGAAACAAGACAGCCTGGTGATGGTTTAGACTAGAGTAGTGATCCCCTCCTCTGCTCCCCACATCCGATAATGTCTGGAAACATTTTTTATTATCACAGCTGGAGAGGAGAGGGATGTTAAGGCATGTAATGGGCAGAGGCCAGAGATGCTCCTAAGCATAATGTAATGCCAAGGACAGCTCCCAAAACAAAGAATGACCAACTGAAATGTCAGTAGTTCTGAGAAACTCTGGACTGGAGCATGGGATCTGGAGTGGGCATCATCCTGGCATGTCCCTGGGTAATTTCCTTAAACCTGAGATTTTATATAACTAGTGCCTGAAGAGATATTGTGGAATTAAATGAGATAAGTATAGAAAGTGCTTAGTGCACAGAAGGTGCTCGGTAACTTATAACTTTTAGTATTATGTCTGGTTAGTAAATCCAGGACTAGGCTTCAAACGGACAGCTTTGGTCATTTAACTCATTGTAGACAGAACCAATCCAGGCCCTGATCCCATCCATCTGTGTCTGAGAGTAGGGCAGTGACTGGGTAGGGCAGAGACACCTCGGGCCCCCAGGGTTCCTTCTGCATTCTGGCCCAGGCTCTGCCCTGGTTCTGCTAGGTAGCCAAGTATGGGCTGAAGATGACTCCAGCCAGGTGAACAGAACAGTCAATCCCCCCACACTCCTCTGGTGTAGAGGAATCATGAGCTGTGTGGGTGGAGGCCCTTACGGTTTCATCTAGGCCATCTCATCTAGGCTAAACTGGGAAGGAGATAGCCAGGCTGGGAAGCTCCTTCCAGCTGAGCTAATCTCCAGGATCTCCTCAGGCCCATGTCTGTGTCAGGGTCAGAGCTTTCTCTGCTGTATTAACAGGCTATGAGCAAGGTCTGGCAGTTTCCCTTTTTCTTTTTCTTAGCTCCTCCTACTCCAGCAACTTCTTTAGGGATCCCTTTACTTTTTAAAGAAAGGTCCAGATCCACTTCAGTTTTTTACTCTGCATGGGGTTACCAACCATCTGGGAGAAGATAGGAGACCTCCCATAAAACCCAGGCTCTGCTTGGATCTTCCTGTCTTTCTCTGTTTACCTTTTTTTGCACTGGAGCCACTGAGTGAGTAATCCACTCAGGGTAAGCCACAGAATTTCAGCATGGTGGGGGTGGGGCAGCCATTCTGGGGGCAGAGAGTGTTTAGCAGACCAGGATGTAAATATCACAGTGGGGTTTTTTTTTTTTTAGCTGTGAACTAGGAACTGGGGCACTCTTAAGAATGCTGATGCCTCAGCGCCACCACAAAACCATTGATTCAGAATTTTTTTTAAGATTATTTATTTGACAGAGATTGACATGGTGAGAGAGGGAACACAAGCAGGGGAAGTGTGAGAGGGAGAAGCAGGCTTCCCTCCAAGCAGGGAGCCCCATGCAGGGCTCCATCCCAGGACCCTGGGATCATGACCTGAGCTGAAGGCAGACGCCCAAACTGAGCCACCCAGGCACCCCTGCTTCCGAATTTTAATGGGTAGGGTGTAGGCATCAGATTTTTAAAATTACTCTGATGCCTAGTGAGAATTGAAATTTAGGACCATGCCTTGTGAAATTAATGATCTGCATTAAAAGGAAGGAAGGAAGAAAGGAGAAAGGAAGGGGGAAGGAAGGAAGGAAGGAATGGAGGGAGACTGATTACTTTGTAAACAAAGTAACATAAGAATTATTTTGCTAAGTTTTTGTTTTAGTGATCACTGTGTGCCTGGTTTGCAATAAAATGCATTTCTTTTAATGCATTGCAGTCAAAGAGTTTGAAAAACATTGTTTTAGAGCTTTAGAGGTATTTAATTAATATCGACAAATTCACCTCTTTCCACATTCCTTTGAGCATCTGCTGGACAGATTTCGAAGTGCTTTTATTTTCCTCGTCAAATACAACTTGCAGTCATCCTCTGGAGGCCTAGAGAACAGATATCATCATACTGATTTAAAAAAAAAAATTTTTTTTTTTAAAGATTTTATTTATTTATTTATTTGACAGAGAGAAATCACAAGTAGACGGAGAGGCAGGCAGAGAGAGAGAGAGAGGGAAGCAGGCTCCCTGCCGAGCAGAGAGCCCGATGCGGGACTCGATCCCAGGACCCTGAGATCATGACCTGAGCTGAAGGCAGCGGCTTAATTTTTTTTTACAGATGACGGGAACTTGGGGTTGGTGAGGGTAAGGCATTTGTCAAAGTCACAATGAGACAGTGTCAAAAACAGGGACTCAAACAGGGGTTTCTGATGACTGCTACACGGCTCGGTCCACCACATCTTTCTGCTTCTTCTGATTAGCAGACCCTACAAGAAAGAATTACAACTAGAGCATGAGTCTGGCTTCAGCGTTGTAAAAATAATAACTGTTGATCGAGCACTTGTTAGTGTCGGGGAAGTGTGTGTTAACTTCATTTAATTCTCAGGACAATCCTGTGAGATAGGAACTATGATGAGCCCCATTGTACAGATGAGGAGACAGGCTGTGACTTGCCCAAGAAGCAGAGCTGGGCCCACATTCTTTATGGGAGCTCTTTATTGCCCCAGTACTGGTTTGTTGCCATTTCTCTAACATCTAGATTCCTGCATCTAGGAGACAGTTTAAATAAAAGGGAAATGGCCTTATGTCTTAATATGCTCCCGTTGCCATAACAAAATGCCACAGGCTAGGTGGCTTAAACAACAGAAGGGTATTTCTCACATTTCTGGAGACTAGGAAGTTCAAGATCAAGGTGCCAATAGATTCAGTTCTTGGTGAGGGCCACTTTCCTGGTTTACAGATGGCTGCCTTCCTGTGTCTTCCCATGGCAGAGGAGGGTGGAGGGGACGGAGGGGAGGGCAACAGAGCAAGAGCTCTTTTCCTCTTCTTAAAAGGACACTCCTCTCATCATGGAGACCCAGTGGTAATGATCTCATCTATACCTACTTACTTCTCAAAGGCCCCGCATTCAAATATCAAGTCATCACAGGAGAGGTTAGGGCTTCAACATAAGAATTTAGATAATGGGGGCACCCGGGTGGCTCAGTGGGTTAAGCCTCTGCCTCCTGCTCAGGTCATGATCTCGATTCTGGGATCGAGCCCCAAATTGGGCTCTATGCTCAGCGGGGAGCCTGCTTCCCTCTCTCTCTCTGCCTGCCTCTCTACCTACTTGTGATCTCTGTCTGTCAAATAAATAAACTCTTTTAAAAAAATAAATAAATAATTTAAGTTAAGGCTTCAAAACAAACTCTCAGTCTAGGTCTTGTAGCTTTCACTCAGTTTTCCTGGTGTCTGTGGCTAGAAGCCCACACCCCACTCAGCTTTCCTGTTGTATGTGGCTAGAAGGCCTTCTCTGCTGCCTGATCTACTTTATGCTTCCTTATTCAGGCTGTTTATGATGCTCCGTGCCATGAATTGCTGAAATACATGATGGGGCTTTGGTAGTCCTGCCTGAGAAGGAACCTGAACACTAACGCTGCTGAGTGAGATCTTGATGGATTTCTCAGTGGTGTGGGAACAAAAAGATACCTTGTTCATGCATGCCCTCATTCATTCATTCATTCATCAGATATTACAGACTCATTCATTCATTCACTTGTCAAATATTATGGAGGATACAGCTTGCAGGTAAGTTTTAGAGATGACAATCCCTTTTAAAAATTGGGGGGAGTGTTTATCATGGCTTTCTAATACCTGTACACAGGGCTAAAATGGCCAGACCAAAGCAAAGTTCAGGCCAAGGGTAAATAGGAGGGGGCTAGTTGGTTATCTACTGACAAGTTTAGAGTAGAAGAATTAGACTTCACGTTCTCCCACATGATGTTCAGAAACCACACTTCCGCAGAAGTGGTGAACCTCTGCTCTCTGTCGTAAATCAACTGGGTTGGATGATCAGGTTGAGTTAAGCCTGGGGCTTAAGGAAAACCTACCTGCATGTCTGGGAGGGGACAAGCTTCCAAGCCATCTAGATAGTCAGTAAACTATTAATATTTTCTATGTGAAGAGATTTCAATACTATATCAGAATAGTATTTGTTGAATGAGTGAATTAATAATAATTATGATGAATGTTAATGTAAAACAGAGGTAATGGGAGACTTCAAAATTTTGAGAGAAGTACACCCAGAGAAGTACCAAAGGGAGAGAGTTCATCCTCCAGGCTGAGCTGACATTTTAACTTTAACCAATTCCCAGTTCCTAGGATTTGAAGATCAAAGCAAAGGTTACTGATTTTTAAAGTTACTGTTGGCCTTGAGAGGTAGCTAGCATTAAGGGCCATGACATTTATCCTTCTAGGGTGATGCAGTCCAAGATTAAGAAAAGCAAAGAAGAAAACATGTTTCTATTCTCAAGGAATTAAGAGTTTGTTGCTTTTCATCAGTAGCTTGAAACTCTGCATTTGCTTTATCCTTGACACCTGCTCTTTAGGTCTAAGAGAATACCCAAGAGGTTAAGGTAAGTCCGTAGGTGGGAAACCAGAGGAGGTCTATACCTACCCCAACCAATTAGAGATGGAATTAAAACATACGTGCTTTGCTAAATATGGTTTATAGATCATACTTCTGTGAGATATAAACCTTTTTTTGGTGAAAACCACCCTCCTTTAGACTGCAGGGGATTGGTAAAGAACTTTTAAAAAATGGATGAAAAAGGGAGGATGATGTAAAATCATTGTTGAAGTATAATGGCTTTTGAATTAGAAAATTTATATTCTCTGTGGTATACTTAAGTCTGTCCAAAGAACTCATTCCAAGAGTTCCATCTTAGCTTTTTTATTCCCGGACTTAAGCAAAATAAAGGCACTGGTGTTATTCTCTTGAGCTGCCAGGAACCCTGAGCACTTCAGAATGTGGAATTAGTTTCACGCATATGCTGAGTTTGGAACTGGCTGCAGTACTAGAATGTCACCCACCCAGGTTCAGGTAAAGCTGCAGGAATGTCATTGAAACTGGGCAGCATTTCAGGTAGAAACTGACTTAGCAGGCCTTGGCTTGGTGAAGGGTTCAGGTTCATTCATGAGCGGCTGTAGGTGTCTCTTGGGTTCTGTGGCCTTTTTTTCTTTCCCTTCCTTAAAGCATTCTTTTTTTTTTTTTTTTTAAGATTTTATTTATTTATTTGGCAGACAGAGATCACATGTGTAGGCAGAGAGAGAGAGGAGGAAGCAGGCTCCCTGCTGAGCAGAGAGCCTGATGTGGGGCTCGATCCCAGAACCCTGGGATCATGACCTGAGCCGAAGGCAGAGGCTTTAACCAACTGAGCCACCCAGGCGCCCCTCCTTAAAGCATTCTGAATGATGACTTGTTTATGGCTTAAGTCTCTGGATGGAATGCCACCTTGTGAGTTGCAGCTGTCAGGGTCCTTGACACCTTTCAGTCTCAGTTAAGATGGTAATATTTTAGATCTCTGCAGCTGGAGGGTCATTCTGACAGAGGAGCCCTTGGAAGGATGAGGGAGAAAAAGGAAACAGACGTTCTTGTGGGGAGTAGGTGGAATCATGCCTGAGCAGCAGAGGTGGGAATCAAATTGGAAATATGTCAGTTCATGTGTGGGGATTTTTTTTGACTGCGCAGTAAGTGCCTAACGCTGTCCAAGTTACTTTGAGGGATTCAGGAGAAACATAAAGCAGGCTTCTGCTTAAGGAGCTTACACTGCATTTGGAACATCAATTTTTTCTCTTATGAAGAAGAAAGGAAACTTTGAACTGCTTATAGTTATGGGCAGGGCTGTAAAGCACTGGTAGGGAAGGGGGTTCCACTCGGTTTAGCAGAGGTCAGTCACCATGATCTCTTAAAGTCAGCATAATTCAGGAGAAAAAACCCGAGTGAGATCTGGAAGGGGGTATCATTTAGGTCAAGAGGTGGGTATTTCTAATGGGAGAAACAGCTTAAGCAATAGCACAGGGGCAACAATCGGAATGGTACCTGTATGTGGTGCACATAAGGCCCCAACGAAATCACTTTCTTCTGCTTCATTTTTCCTCCCCTCACATGACACTGCTTCCTATCTTATGTGCTTAGCTACATGCTTAGCTATTTACACTCTGTCTTCTGCACTGGGTCCCAGTGGTCAGCCGTGTGAGGAATACATAGGGCAGGATTGCAGACCTAGATGCCTTTTTGTTGCTGGGTGTTTGGAGAGAGGAAAAGATAATGACATCCTTACAAAATATTTTTCAAGGGCCTAGTCCATGCTTGGCACTCGTTCTACAGTGTTGTTAGAGATACAGACGTGATCAAGACCCTTGCTTTCAGGTAACATCTATTCTCTCTGGGTGGGGGAGACAGACAATAAACAAGTAAATCAGGAAATACATACTTTGAGGTAGTGAAAAATGTTTTGAAGAAAAATAACTCAGGATAAGGGGAAAGAGCATGCTGGTTTTAGGTAAGATTAAGAATAAGATAAAGATTTCCAATTGGCTCTAAACTTCCCAGAGAAGCCTAGCTTGCCACTACTGATCGTTACTGAAGTCTTTGCTGATGGGATTCTGGCTTTATCATTTGTAGTCATCTCATCCATTGACTCTCCACCATATACATATATAGGGTGGACACTCAGCAGGCATTTCACAGTAGTAATAGGAATGGCCTGCTAGACTTGAATTGGACCACATTTTTCTCCTTTTTAACCTTTTGTAATTTTTTTTTTTTAATTAAAAGATATGGTCACAAAATATGGAAGGAGAAAAGGGAATCACACAGGCGAGGACATGTAGGTATTGGTGACAGAAACATAGTTACCTATACATCAGGAGATTGAAGGCAGCTGCATTAAAATTTTATCAAATGAAAGAGAAAATATTAAACTATAATTATGTGGTTTCAGTATGTCTTATGGCCTGGGGGGACCACTGGGTCTAAACATGAACCAAATGCCCAAGGAGGTAATAACAGTACACCCATGCATGCACACAAGGATAGAGAGACCTCACGTAGCTCCTAGGAACTGAGGAATTACCATGTGCCAGGCATTGTGCAATGTAGTTTATTTACATTATCTCTTATCCCTAACACAGCCCTGGAAGGAAGATGATCCCAGTTTACAAAGGACAAGACAATGATAAAATAGCTAGCCCAAGGCCATTACAGTTAGTGTCAGAGCTGGCTGATTCCTTGTTTGTGAGAAGGCATGGAGCGGATGAGTATGAGTTAAGAAAGGACTCCCTTAGGTTGGTGAAAATCCAGGGTGGATTTTTCTGTCCATCTAGCTCATTGCCCTATCTAGGGGATTCCAGGAGTTGGGAGTTTCTGAAACTGACTCTGAAAGTATACATGCAATTTCCTGAACCTATTGGAGGCACAGACTGGTGGCAGGGGCTGGGAGGTGGGGGAGGGGGGGAGGTGTACACTGAGCATTTTTTCATTATCTCCTGTGCCTGCAAAACTGCATATATGTGTGCTGCTCAGGCCATTAAAGCTGGGAAGTGCTTTGCTTTGGACTGTGATGGCGACTCAGTTTGGAGCCAATCACCAGTTCATCAAAAGCTGACTCAGACCCTGACTTGTGTCTAACTAAAAGATGAAGGATAATGAATACTTATTGGACTTGGTTGATTTAGTAAACTTTCAAAACATAGAGAACGAATAATAATTAATTTAAAACAGGTTTGATGGTGAAAAGGCTAGGCAGTAACGGATGAGTTGACGATGAAGTACCGGGCTTGTCTGGCTTCCCCCTCCCCCACTGCTGGCCCCAGGACCCATCTGTGTCTCTAGACAGGTAGGCTGCTATCCTCATGCCCCTTTGACCTAGCAAGTGTGCCGTCAAGACCCTGTCTGATCTATAACATTACATTTATTGAGCACATCCTATTGTGTGCTAGCAGCTTTATACATATTATCTTCTTTTTCTCCCTCAAACTTCCTTTTATAGAACTATTTCAAAAAGATGGAGGGTGCACAGAACAGTATCATAAACCCCCATGTACCCATCCCCTGACATCAACAAATACAAACTTATGGCCAACTTCTTCGTAAATATACCTGACCTCCAAATGATTTTTTAACGAATTTTTTTTTAAAGATTTTATTTATTTATCAAAGGGGGGGGAGAGCGAGCACAGGCAGACAGAATGGCAGGCAGAGGCAGAGGGAGAAGCAGGCTCCCTGACGAGCAAGGCCCGATGTGGGACTCGATCCCAGGACGCTGGGATCATGACCTGAGCCGAAGGCAGCTGCTTAACCAACTGAGCCACCCAGGTGTCCCATGACCTCCAAATGATTTTGAAGCAAATCCCAGAATTCATATTATTATTTGTGAGTATTTTAGTATGCATTTCTAAAAGATAAGGACTCTTTTATTATAATTCTTAAAAATTCACAACAACCCTATTTATTAGTCAGGTACTATTGTATCCTTATAGATGAAGACAATGAGACACAAGGAGATTACATTACTTGCCCAAGGTCACGCAATTTGTAAGCTTCGATGGTACAAGTTGCCTAACTCCAGAGCCTGTCCTGTTAACCCCATGTTAGGGGTTTGCCGCTAGGCCTCTCTGCTGTAGCTAATCCTGCACAACAACCAGATCTGGTGGAAGAACAGACATCCAGGAATGTGACTATGATTTCTGTCAATTCCATCCCCTGACCAGTGCAGCAATTTGAGTCTCTTTAGGTGCAGAGGGACAGAATGTCTCTGAAAGGCTTGGAATTGTATCCATGAATGACATGACCAGCCTGAAACATTAGTGGATTCTGTCTGGTCAGCAAACCTGGTAAATAAAGCACCATTGCCATAGTATTTGAGATGTTAGGGAAACCCAGAAGAGAAAGAACTTGATGGAAACTATGACAGTCAGTGGCTGCCAGGGGAAGTAAAAGGTTTCTTTGAAAATGAATTTCCCTTTGGTTTTCTTTCTTGGCATAGGGAATCAGTCTTCCCACAGAGGCTTTTCAGTTTGTTTCTAGCACAGCTAATTGTGTTTATTTGTCTCCAGAATCACATGCCTGCCTCCTCTCCCTTGCCTTTTCTTAAGGTCTCTTGCCTGCTCTCTACTACAGTTACTGCCAAAAATGTTCTCCTCACCTGGGAGCCAGTTGGCTGACAACACAGAGTAGATGTTGGGAGGCCAATTGTGTTTCTCCAGAGGGCTAACTTGGCTTCTGGCATCCAAGCCCACCTCAGGGGAGACGGAGAGAGATTTTAAGCTGCCTACGAAAGGAACCATGTCTTTTGCCTTGTCTGTACCCACTTGATCCATCAGTGTTAAGAGCAGAGCAGAAAGCAAGTAAATACTATTGACTGAGTGAAGAAGAGAGCTTTTCTGGTTCAAGTTCAAGAAATTGATTCTCCATTTTTCCTATCAAAACAAGCATCGCATTGACTTTTCTGCTTAATATTTTTCCTTTGTCTTTGGGATCACTGACATTTACTTGACTCTCAAACCTTCGTCTTTTTTTCTTCGTCCTTCCCCATGTAGTCCTATCACAGAAGCCACATAACTGATGGAGGACTACTCAGCTCCTACTTAACCCTCTCTCAGTGGAGCTCTAAGAGGTGGCACCTGTCAGGGTGCAGGTGAACAAGAACTTAGAAATTCCACCTTTGGGGGCACCTGAGTGGCTCAGTTGGTTGAGCATTCACTCAGGGTTTCAGCTCAGGTCATGATCTCAGGTTTGGCGCTTAGTGTGGGATCTGCCTGAGATTCTTCATCTCTCTCTCTCTCTCTCTCAAATAAATAAAAATATTTAAAAAATTAAAAGTAGGGCACCTGGATGGCTCAGCCTCAGGTCATAATCCCCAAATCCCGGGATCGAGCCCCACATCAGGCTCCCTGCTCAGCAAGGAGTCTGCTTCTCCCTCTGCCTTTCACCCCACTCATGCTCTCTCTCCCTTGCTCTTGTAAACAAACAAACAAACAAACAAACAAATTCCACTTTTGGCTCTCTCTGGGACATGTCAGCAAGGACTTCGCCTGGGGTCCCTTTCAGGGAGCATGGATTTTCTTAAATATTTATTGTCGTGAATATCTCAAAGTAGTTTTTTATGATTGCTTTGACCTCTACTTTTTTAAAAAGTCAAGTGGGGAAAACAGTGGACTGCAAGTCTTTTAGCTCCGTATTGTAGAATCAACTCAGGAATGGCAAATACATGGCTCTGTGCCATGGCTCCCTCCTGAGCCTGGTGACCCTCAATCAAGAGCCTGTGGCAGTAAGTCAGTCACAGAAGCTTTCCCTCTGAGTTCGGCTCACGCCTAGAATGCCTCTCAGCACAGGACTCTAGGAAGCCCTTACCAAAAAGGTTGGCACTAGGGCTGAAATCTATTTGCTGTTTCCCAAGTAAATGGTCTTTTTAAAACTCTCCCCACACTAAAATCCCTTGAGCCTTTCTGCCTGCGGTCACATTAGGTCCTTAACAGCTAGGGACGAGCTCTCCTCTTTCAGCCAGAATTAGATCAAAGGTCGGGAGTAGGGAGATGTTACTACCATCTGGAAAACAGATGATAGAGGAAAATGTTTTAATTATTGATGGTTGATGGAGGATTTAGAGGCGGTGACTGTGCCTTTTCAACCCATAGTAGGTTTGTGTGGATTTACATAGCACAAACCCATAGTGGATTAGATTTGTAGATTGTTAGTTCGTCAGTAAGACAAATTAAAGTCATTCTTTTCATGGGAGAAATGGAATGCTTAATGCTCAAAGGAAATAGAAAGGAAATGGCAGCCCAGATCCCGTCTTTAGGAGTTCCTAATCTGAGAGGACACCTCAGGGCATCTGCCTTCGGCTTGGGTCATGATCCTGGAATCCTGGGATCCAGTCCCACGTGAGACTCCCTGCTCCACAAGGAGTCTGCTTCTCTTTCTGTCCCTCACCCCACTTATGCTCTGTCTCTCCCAGCCTCTCTGTCTCTCTCAAATAAATAAATAAAATGTTAAAAAAAAAGAAGAAAAAGGTGTTCCTAATCTGGTCTACCAGTTGTATTAAGCTGAATTTAGATTCAGTGTAGTTGAATGAGAAGTGAAAACAAGAAGCTTAGTGCTTAATTGTAATGAATTTACTCTCCACTGACTGACAGTTCTTTTTACTTTTGAAGAAATTTGGAGGTTGTTAAGTTAATGCGTGTGAAGCAACAGGACTTCCTTGACAGAAGGTTTTAAGTACCAATACCATATTATAGATGATAAATATAGACTATAGGAATAACCTGGGCCAGTCTATAGTCACCAGAAAAAATTACCGTCTGATTAACTGTGTGGACAGAGGCTCTGAGGGCTGCTCCAGGCCTGGCCATCTCTCAGAAGACTGACAGATCTTGACAGAAGATGCCAGGCTGCCCTCTGGGTGGTCAAGATCAGGCTGTGTTCTCAAGTGTGGTTTTCTCTTGCTGTTTTAACCGACAGTACATTCTTTTGCAAGCAAAAGTCAAACCAAAGCTCTTTCTGGAATGCTCTGATTTACTAGCAAGGACCTGCAGAGGCCCTTTTCCATTTCAGAAGTCTCAACTGGATATGGGGGCTGGGGGAAAAGGGCGGGAAAGGGAAAACCCACATAGGTCAACAAAGCGTTAGTTTGGCCAAGTATTTTTTATTTTATTTTATTTATTTTAAAAAGATTTTTATTTATTTATTTGATACAGAGAGAGAGATCACAAGCAGGCAGAGAGGTAGGCAGAGAGAGAGAGGGGAAACAGGCTCCCTGCTGTGCAGAGAGCCTGATGGGGGGCTCAATCCCAGGACCCTGGGATCATGACCTGAGCCGAAGGCAGAGGCTTTAACCCACTGAGCCACCCAGGTGCCCCAGGCCAAGTATTTTAAAGGTATTTTTAAAAGTCAGGTTATGTTTAGAGCCCTGCTTCCTACTTTTATTTAGCAATGCTTATCTGAAAAACAATCAATCACATGAGCTGAAATCACTTCTGGTTAACAACATTCTTTACCTTCTCCATCCGTTGGGATGTTGTAAAAAAAAAAAGGAGGGGGGCAAAAACATCATTTGCCGCTGTTATTTGGGAATGTGGGAAGGAGGTGGATTCTCTGGTGGGGATGAGTAGTTGGTGAGGCTGAAATAGCGAGCCGGGGAATAACTGCAACTTTTCAGTAGATACTACCGTCCTTTGTGGAAGCGAGCCCTGGGGTGGTGGAAATGGAACTCCAAGTTCTGACCTTGAGTTTTCTGGTAACAATCAGTGCTTGTCTCCTCCCAAGACCGTATGATCTGTGCAACTCGCCTGAATAGCTTCTGGCTGGTACTGCGTCAGTTTGTTTTCTAAAGGCGCTCTTGGGATGCTTAAGTGCATCCTTTTGGGTTAAAATCATCTGATCTAAAAGCATCTCATTTGAATGTTAAATGGATGATGCACTTAATGTAGGCTGTTACACATGAAATCGGCTTAAAACTTGGAAGTGACACTTTCTGGACCTGCAGGCATCTTGTCTTAGGCTTATAATTACATTCATTTTTTATTTTTTTTTTTAACTTTAATTCAGAAACCTCAAGTTGTTGGCCTTTATTATTCTCGGTTTACAGATGGCACCATTGGTGCCAGAAGGATTGTGGTTTATTTTTAAGTACGTGACTCATTTAATTTGAGTAGGGTTTGGGCCTTCTGCCTTCCAGCTCCCATGGCCTCCAAGATCAATACAACCTCAAAGTAGAAAAAAAGTTGTCCATTTTTAATAGTGTTTATATAATGGATATGCCTTGTTTACATAAATGACAATGAAGTCTTCAGTTAAGCTAATTGTTACTGACACATTCCGCTTTGGGGAAAAAAAATCAAAAGAGGACGATAAAGTCCTATTAAAACTTTTATTTAAGAGGGATGCCTGGGTGGCTTAGATGGTTAAGCATATGACTTGGGCTCAGGTCATGATCCCAGGGTCCTGGGATCAAGCCCCGAATCAGGCTCTGCTCAGCTGGGACCCTGTTTCTCCCTTTGCCTGCCACTGCTTGTGGTCACTTTCTCTATCTCTCTGAAAATAAATAAAATCTTAAAAAAAAAAAGAACTTTTATTTAAGAGCAACTTCCTAGTAAGGCTCTAGGCTCACCATAGATAACTGTCCACAATCTTTCTGATGATTGGTACCTCTATTACCCAAGCTGCTTAATGATCAGTGATATCTGGAAGGAGCTGAAGGACTTGTACAGTTCTGAATTAATATACATTATTTTCACTTACACATGTAGGAGAGTGAGCTAATACATTTTAGAATGATTTTTCAATAAATGAGCTTGAAACAGCATTTCCTGAATAGTGTAGAAGTTCAGGGCATAGGCTCTGGAGCAATACTAGCTGGGTACGAATTCTGGCTCTGCCAATTCCCAGCTGTGTGGTCCCTTCTTTTGGACAAGAGACGTGACCTGTTGCCTCATCTGTACTTCATGTCATAGAGCTGTGAGTAATAAATAAGTTAGTAACATGCAAAGAACTTAGAAGTGTTCCTTGCGTAGAGTAAGAGCTCAATATATGTTAGTCATTAGAATAGTTATTATTGGCAACTGGATAAAGGGGAGGACCAGGTTAGGCTGGGGGAAAATACATATCTCTGGTTTCTGGGAGCCATTTACTGAGATAGGTACAAGGAGCATGGGACAGAAGCAAGGTCAGTGGAGGAAGAGGCTCTGTTCTGTTCTGTTGTGTTCATTTTGAGGTACTGTGTTACAAATGAGCAGAGATCTCGAATGGACATCGATAATAAATGGACATGCTCGATAAGAACTAAATTTTCTGTGTACTACAGATTCTCTCCTTGGTTTTCTTACGGATTTCTTGTGCGCTCTCCAAAAACACGGAATTCCAGGTGCTTTAGGATTTCCATCTGAACAATATTGAACATAATAATGGCACATAGTAGACACTCAGCAAATATTTGTTCAAAGAATAATTACTTTCATATGATGCTAAGTAGCTTGCCTAAAGGTAATGTGTGGATGGGGGTGAATGGATAGATACACAGGTAAACAGAGAGAGTGCCAGATTGAGATTTTGACATAGAAACAAGGAAGTTAAAGACCAGTATACGGTCAGTGTGTCTTTCACCAATTCATTTATTCATTCTTACAGTGTATATATACTGAGCCCTTACTATAGGCCAAGTCCTATTCTCGGTACAGGGATACATCAGTGAACAAAACAGGCAAAGATCCCTCTGCTAATGGAGTTTATATTCTGGGCTAGCAGCAGGGCCAGGAAGGACAGACAATAAACATAATAAATAAAAATAATATATTAACAACATACCCATTAAGATGGCTACCAAAAAATTCCAACAGAACAGCTAGATAGTAACAAGTGTTGCCCGAGATGCTGAAGAATTGGAGCCCTTGTGCAGTACTGGTGGGATTTTAAAATAGTGCAAGCAGTATGGAAAACAGTATGGCAGGTCCTCAAAAAATTAAAAAAGATAATTGCCAGGGCACCTGGGTGGCTTAGTCAGTTAAGCATCTGACTCTTTTTTTTTTTTTTAAGATTTTATTTATTTTGACAGGCAGAAATCACAGGGAGGCAGAGAGGCAGAGAGAGAGGAAAGGAAGCAGGCTCCCCGCTGAGCAGAGAGCCCCATGTGGGGCTCGATGTGGGGCTCGATCCCTGGACCCCGGGATCATGACCTGAATCGAAGGCAGAGGCTTTAACCCACTGAGCCACCCAGGTGCCCCAAGCATCTGACTCTTGATCTTGGCTTAGGTCATGATCTCAGGGTCGTGAGCTCAAGACCCATGTCGGGCTCAACACTCAGTGCGGAATCTGCTTGAGATTCTCTCTCTCCTTCTCCCTCGGGCCCTCCCCTCCCTTTCAAATAAATAAATCTTTAAAAAAATAGAACACCCAATGATGGAGCAATTGCCCTTCTGAGTGTATAGTAATCCCCCCCACCTTCTCTGTAGGGGCTATGTTCCAAGACCCCTAGTAGATGCCTGAAACTGCAGAGAGTACTGAATTCTCTATCTGTCCCATACATACATACTTACCATAATGTTTAACATAAGTCAGGCAAAGTGAGAGACTAAGAGTAATAACTAATAATAAAATAGAACAATTATACCAATGTACCATAACAAAGATACGCAAATGTGTTCGGTCTCAAAATACCTTGTTGCACCCTACTCGGCCCTCTTGTGATGTAAGTAGCTAACATTCCCACGGGAAGAGAGGAAGGGAGGGGAATGACACAGGTGCTATGACCTAGTGTTAGGCTCCTGTTGACCTCCTGAGGATGAGGATCACCTGCTTCGGAACCACACTTGACTGCGGGAAGCTGAGATGGCAGAAAGCAAGACTGCGGATAAGGGGGACTACTCTCTACTCCTGTGAACTGAAAGCAGGGTCTCAAGGAGATGGTTGCACACCCATGTTCATAGCCGCGTTACTCACACTAGCCAAAAGGTGGACGCACCCAAATGTCTATGGACAGATGAGTGGATGACCAAAGTACAGTGTATACATACAATGACATATGTTCAGCTTTAAAAAGGAAGGACAGGTGGCACCTGGGTGGCTCAGTGGGTTAAAGCCTCTGCCTTCAGCTCAGGTCATGATCCCAGGGTCCTGGGACCGAGCCCTGCATCGGGCTCTCTGCTGGGGGGAGCCTGCTTCCCCTCCTCTCTCTGCCTGCCTCTCTGTCCACTTGTGATCTCTCTCTCTCTCTCTCTGTCAAATAAATAAATAAAATCTTAAAATAAATAAATAAATGAAAAGGAAGGACATTCTGACACATGCTACAACATGGATGAATCCAAGGGACTGCATGCCAGGTGAAATAAGCCAGTCACAAAAAGACGAGTGCTGCCTGCTCCCATTTATCTGAGGTACCGGAGTAGCCAAAGGCATAGAGACAGAAAGTAGTAGTAGTAGGGTTTCTGCCTGGGGCTGGAGGAAGGGGGCAGGAGAGTTGCTGTTGAATGGCTACAGAGTTTCAGTTTCACAAGATGAAAAGAGTTCTGGATATTGGTTGTAGGACGACATGAATGTACTTAATACACCTAGAAAGGGTTAAGATGGAAAATTTCATTAGGTATATTTTACCGCAATCAAAAAAAAAAAAAAAAAACAACCCATGGGAAAGGAAGTAATGTATGAAGGCACGAAGTGAAAAGTACCACAGAAAACAAGAAGTAGAGCAGAGGAAGGGGCCCCAGAGGGCTGGGGAGGGTGCAAGTGATAGGAAGTCCGTAGGGTGGTGGGGACAGCTCCTTGAGAAGGGGCGATCTGGGCGAGGACTGGAGGAATTGTTGGTGTCTTGGCGGCTGTTACAGTCGGAGTCTCCATTGTCCAGGGCCCCCAGGTGGTGTGCGGCTGGCTATGCCAAGGCAAAGACCAAATGGTGTGTGGCTGTAGAGTTTATGTTGGCAGGCAGCTGACGCAGAAACCGTGACCATGGGCATTTCAACTCAATTGGAAAAACAATCCAGGCACTCAGGTGGCGCTTGCACAGATTATAATCAGATGTCACCTGAGACTTGAGGTCATGTTACAGTAAAGAGAAATGGTTGTTCTCATCCTTGGCCCTTCCTAAAATCAAACTCCAAAACCTAGAAGCAGAAAGTTTGATTTCCTAGTGCCTCGTAAGTTTGCTTGTCCTTGTTTAGCCCATTTCCAACATGAGTTTTAAGCTACTCCATAGGACTAGGATTTTCAGGGCTTCAGCTGACCTTTCTATCAACCCTTAACTGGAGCAGGCGTGGGGGTGGGGAACAGCTTCTTTTAGTTACTGTCTCTCTGGTAGGTCATATTGCTTGGAATGGTGAGTGCTTATAAAAATCCTGTGACCTGGACATGTTCTATTACTAATTTATGAGGCATGTATAAACAAGTGTCAACTTGACATCATTTAAGCCAGTACTTTGTACTGAGGAGTAAAATGGAAAGCGGTTTGCAGCATTGGGTTCTTGAACTGATTTTTCCACATCTCATCTGTGAACCTTATCCATGTCTAGTATCATGGGAATGTATCTCTGCTTTGGAGTCAGGAGGAAGTCCCTCACCATGCCCCCATCGCCACACCACTGAACTTGGAGGGGAGATGAGCATCTGTGGGTGGACAGGCACATCGCCTCTCCACAATCCTGTCCCTGGTCAAGGTTTCTGAAGCTACACGGGCAGCCACTGGCAACACACACTCTGTGTCTCTCTCTGCAGGCTAGAGTGGTAGAGTGATTGCGGAGGTCTAGGGACTATTAGGGACTAGGTAGAAGGAGAAATGGATTCCCTCTTAAGTCCTGCCTACAGTGGTGGCGCTAAGCATTGTTTGACTGATTTGTCACATGCTTATCTGCTCAGTGTTTGATACCTTTTACATCTGAATGTGTTTGCTTTGCTCTTAACACATAGGCACCGCCTGTAGTCATTTAGCCCCAGGAAGTTACCAAGTTCAAGGTATCCCATTTACCTCCATTTACCTCCAACATACAGTGTTGATGGTAGTAATGGGCTTCTCTTTACCCTCATGGTGGAGTGCTGCAGCCATTGGGTGTCTATTGCTGTCATGAGAGCTGTCATTAGAAGGTGATAGCAGTGCTTGGTAGCAAAGGAAGGAAAGCTCAGTGGCTTCTACAGACATTCCCTGCGGATCTGCCCTGCGAATCTGGGCGTCTATCTGCACGCGGCTCTAAGTGGGGGTGGGGTGGGGAGAGATTTGAGTGCCATATGACATAGTACTTGCCCATAAGAAAGTCAGGGGCTGTACCCAAACAACTGCAGGACAAAGTTATATGCGATGATGTGATGGTGTCTTTCAAGAGATACACACTGAAAGCTGCAGGACAATGGATGGACGATACTGCTTGGACTGGGTGAATAGGAATGCGTGGAAGACTCGGCATGTGGGAGGTGCCTTTGGGGATAGATGAAGTTTCCCGAGCTAGAGATAGATAGATATCACCAAAGAAGTGTGAAGTTTCCTGAGCTAGAGATAGGTAAAGGGAACAGCCTGGGCAAAGATCTGAAGAGGAATCCGCTTCAAAGGGATATACGGAAGAAGACATGTAGGAACTACACTCCAGCCTTGTCTGTCACAGCAAATAACTGGCAACAACCCGTGTGGCTATCCACGGGAGGGTGGACAAAGGAATTACTCAGAAAATACTGATCAGAGAAAATGAATCAACTAGAGAATCATGTCACGATTAATGTGGAAAAACACAAAACATATTAAAGAAGGGAGGCTGCAGGATGTTAGGTACAAAGTTTACATAAAGATTAAAAATATTCAAAACAGTATATATTCTTTATGGATATTTAATTTCATGATTTTTTATATCATTACTTTAGTTATATAATTTTATAGTGTCATAATATGAAAATATTGGAATGAAAAACAAATTCAGTGCATAGAGACTGTCAGTGGGAGGGAAGGATGGAATGGGTGGACACAGAAGGTTAAGTCTCAGTTGTGGCTGTTTTATACACACACACACACACATACTATACACATATAGACTCATACATAAACAGACTCATGTATACACACACATAAATGCATATTTTAAAATCTGAAGTACAGGTTATATGTTAAGGGTTGACCAACAATTGTTTATTATCCTACAAACTAGTCTGTGTACTTGCAGTATTTCATAATTTCAAAATGAAAGAGAAAGTCTCAGGGCACGCTTAGGTATAGCAAATGGCACAGATCAGCGGTTGGCAAGCTTTTTTTTTTTTTTTTAAGATTTTATTTATTTATTTGACAGAGAGAAATCACAAGTAGACGGAGAGGCGGGCAGAGAGAGAGAGGGAAGCAGGCTCCCTGCTGAGCAGAGAGCCTGATGCGGGACTCAATCCCAGGATCCTGAGATCATGACCTGAGCCGAAGGCAGCGGCTTAATCCACTGAGCCACCCAGGCGCCCATCGGTTGGCAAGCTTTAACATGACCCTTAGTAACAAGCAGATTTTATTTTAGGAACCATGAGTTGCATGACAGACTTACCCTTTATATGTGAGGTGCACCCTGACCTGTTCTGTTCTGTTTACTTCATTTTGTTCCACATTTAGTGAAGCAGGGGGTGATGTCTGAAGATGCAGATTAGGGTCAGGGCAGAGAAGACCTTGACTGCCAGCCTCAGGAATGTGATCTGTCTTTGGCAGAGAGGAGAAGGCTACCAGTGGTTTTGGGGCACGTTATCAGCCAAACTTTAGTCAAGTCGGATAAGATGGAACTTGGGCCAGAGATTAGAGAGAGCAAGCTCAGTTGTGAAGTTATCACCATAGTAACACTAGGACAGTATATGGGCTTACAGGGGAATGAAAAGAAGGAATCGGTTTTGGATATACAGCAACTTAATTAAAAAAAAAAAAAAGTTTTGATGACAGCTTTGAAGGAAGGGGAGAGGAAAAGGAGAAAGTCCAGTTTGATTTCCAGGCTAGGTGATTAGGAGATTGGTCACACTAGTCCCAAAACTCAGTACATCGTAGTTGGTTTTAAACACAGTGCTTAGTGTGATTCATCCGGAGGTATATTGTGAAGCCTTGGTGGAGGTTAAAAGGCATGGGTTCATAATGGTCTCAGTGTTTCATGAGTGTTTCTAGCAGCACACAGTAGCTGGCAAGGAAAGAGAGAAATTGGTAGGGCTATGCAGAATGACCCAAAGAAAGGGTGAAGGGTGAAGGGTGCCGGCCAAGGTAGAAATGAAATCAGCTGTCCATGGGGCCAAATGAGGTGGGTGGGCTAAGAGAGAAGAAGGGTTGGGGGACCAGAGATTTGGAAGAACCCAGCGTGTTAGAGGGTAAGGAGTGACTCAGGTGGACATTGGGAGTATATAGTAAGGAAGGAAGAGCGTCAAATCTGAGATCTTGGAGCTAACGCCATCCTGAGTGATAAATAGTCACTACCTTGGTAGACCTTGCAGGCTAGGCAGGTGGGCAATTGTCATGTGATGGAGAGGAAAACTGAAGCTATGGGACAGTTTATAGTTACTGATCTGAACTTTTCAGACTTTTCAAACAGAAGCTCCTCAATGGAATGACTAAT
Source organism: Mustela nivalis (assembly GCF_964662115.1). Classification (NCBI taxonomy): domain Eukaryota; kingdom Metazoa; phylum Chordata; class Mammalia; order Carnivora; family Mustelidae; genus Mustela; species Mustela nivalis. The sequence goes on from NC_139024.1 coordinate 97,583,874, forward strand.
GATTTTGAACCAGACCAGCTACTAATCATGAATTATTACTCCAAATTGTAGAAAAGGTCACACTGGGAAGTGGAGAGAGGTCTTCACGGGTACCCTTCAGAGGGTGGTCCTGAGAAGTCCTAGGAGAGGAGGCTCTGGATGCCACACCCAGGATGTCACAGGGAGCCACGATTCCTTGTCTGTCATCAGGTCAGAGGCACACAGGCATTCACTTCTCATCCAGCTCTTCTTTTTCCACTCATGCTTGAGGGACTTTCTTTTTCTGAGACATGGGTAGCTGGCTCTGGGGTCACAGAACTCAGAAGCGGCGGGGTCTGCTCATACTTCAAGGGCCGATTTGGTTCAGGGCTTTGAATAGATCACTTAAGTGCTTTGCACCTGTTATCCTCACAATCAAGTAACAGAAACTAAAATAAATAAATAAGTAAAATTAATGTCTTGAATAACGTCCTTGTGCAACTTAATGAGTTTCATGCTTTAATGTAAGGGAAGACATGTGTACACCCAGTTACAACATAATGCTAAGGGGGAATAACAGGACATGATTAGTTCTGCTAAGTTGCACAGAAGAGGTTATATCTGAGCCGGAATGTGGCTTTGCCAGGCATAGAGAGGGGCACAGTTAACCCTGGTGAAGTGTGTGGCTTGCTCAGGGAACCAGGACAGTCTGTTCTGACTTCTATGCACCAAGGATCAAAAAAACTAGGTCTCCTAATCTGCGAACTCCTGCTCCAATGTTATTTTATTTTACCCTTCTTTCTGCCTGGCCTCTCTCTATATTGAATCTTGGCTTAGGCATTTTTGGGCACAAAAGTACCAATGGTAAGACAAAATAGACCACAAGTGAGCTGGTGACTGGAAATCAGTTAACAGTTTAAACACCATTATGGATACCTACCACATAGATGAACCACACCCAAATAAATAGCACCCAACTCAAATGTTGTTTCCTTTTGAGAAATAACTCCCATTTTCATTATCAAAGATCTCACTGGTTTTACCTTTAAAAGCAAAGAGGGCCAAAGGGGAATCTTATTTCACTTTGTCTTAAACAATTATCTTTTGACACATTCTGGGGCACCTTTACTCTGATAGTTGCTGATAGGAGAGAGAAAGGATGAGTAAGTCAGTGTCCAAGGAGCTTGCAACCCAATATACAGGGGACACAAGGCTTCCTACACAGCAGTGAAACGGAGCTTGTATCTCGATGTTCTGCTTACCAAACATGTGGAATAGGCAGGTGAGTGTTCAGGGAGAAAAGAAATCAGGGTGGCCTGGAGAAGACTTCGTGGTCAATGCAGAATTGAATTAAGGCCTTGAGGATATGTAAAGAGAAACTGAGAATTGAAGTGACTTGCTTGATTCATGGGAGCAAATAAAAAGTCCGGGCCTTGGGACTACCAAGAGAGTGGACTGTGTTAGTGGCAAAAGGGTTAACTTTTCATTGCTAGGGAAAGGGCTTTCCTTACATCCTGCTCCAAACTGGGCTTAATTTGTTATCAGATTCTTCTGCTATGGAAAGTACATTTCCCAGACTGATTTCCTGCCAGTGGAGTGTGCAGTGCTCTTCAAGGTTCACCTGGGTTGGCCCCAGTCCCAGCAGGACTGCGGGTGGGTGACGAAGCTTCCTGCAGGCGAGAGGCTGCGTTACTGTGCCAGCCCGCACCTAAGGAGGCCGGTAGTTACACTCTTACAGAAAGTCTGGGGGGACTCCTGTCCCTAGGCATCAATTAGCAGGCGGTTCAGACATCAGCGCTTACCTCTGCCCAAACAAGAAGTCTCTGAAGAGAAGCGAACCTCACACCCAGCTAACCTGTTGATTGACTTCGGACTGTTCAGTGTGTTCTAAACTGTTCCCAGCTCCCCTCAATCGTCCCACTGGAATGAAACACAGATACCATCTATTGCCTGTGGAAGGTGTGTTCTGTCTGTAACGATGCATTTGGAAAACAGTACCTGTTCAAGTGAGATGACCTGAGATGTGGGAAGTATAGGAAGTAATGAGGAAAATGCAGGAATCCTGGCCAGAGGGTTCCAGCTGGAGAGAGAAAGGCACTAGGAGGAAATAAGCTCTGTTCAGATTCCCCAGAGCACAGCGGCAAGTTAATGTTGTCTTTTCTTTCTCCTATCAATATTATGGGGATGCACAGAGGAAGAGATCCAGAGCTGGAAGGGTCACTGAGCCCAGAAGTTGACAGGTGTTTCTGGCAATCTGTAGCGCACAGGAGCATCTCACTTTTTTCTCGGGCAGGGTTCAGCCATGTCAGGTTCCCATGTGGTCAGGGACTGACTGGTATGAAGGCCATGTGGGTTTGTGTGCAGTGATTACCTCTTTAGACAATATTGCTTATGTTGCCTTTCCCCATCTAAGAGAACATGATTGCCACTTTAATGGTAGATGTTAATATATTTATTTTTCCCTTTCTAAGCCCCCATGAGCATTAGCTTACATTATGGCAAGTATAGATAGGTTGCTTCCAATAATAATTTTATTAGTATGGAATCTTAACTAGTCGAACTCAAAATCCATAGAATAATGCAAATAAGTATATATTTCTTTATAATCCTGGGGTGATTTTTGTGGGGGGAGGGGGTGAGGGAGAGTCTTAAAATCCATTGTACTCTTTAATGATGTTTTACCAAGTTTTACATTCTTATGTCAAATATTCTTATTTGTAGAATAGCAATAACTATTTTTCCAATTACAAAAGTAGTAAATGTTCATTGTTAAAAAGTACTGTAATAGGGGGCACCTGAGTGGCTCAGTGGTTTAAGCCTCTGCCTTCAGTTAGGGTCATGATCTCAGGGTCCTGGGATCGAGTCCCATATGGGGCTCTCTGCTCGGTGGGGAGCCTGCCTACCTCTCTCTGCCTACCTCTCTGCCTACTTGTGATCTCTGTCAAATAAATAAAATCTTAAAAAAAAAAAGTACTGTAATGCGGGGTACCTGGTGGCTCAGTCGGTTAAACATCCGACTCTTTGATTTCGGCTCAGGTTATGATCTCAGGGCCTGGGATTGGGTCTGGCATCAGGCTCTGCACGCAGCATGGTGTTGGCTTGAGGATTTCTCTCTCCCTCTGCCCTTCTCCACCCACGCATGCACGTCTGCATTCTCTTTCTCTCAAAAATAAGTCTTTTAAAGAAAAAAGAGTACCATAATGATAGTATCTACCCTAGAAGAAAAGTAGAATTCTCCATAAGCCCACCACTTAACAATGTTCTGTATTACTGTTTTGATTATATGCAATCTCATACTTATTCTGTGCTATATGTATATGTTTACAAAAGTAGGACATATTCTTTTTAATTTGCTTCTTCCTTGTCACAATGTCTTTCATTCATTCATTGTATTCAGCAAATGTATTCAGCACTGTATTCAGCAAATCCCTGCTGAGTACCTACTATGTGCAGATCAGTCCCTGTTCTAAGTGCAGGGGAGACTACATGAAAAAAAAACAAGGAAAAACATATTTCACATTCATCTTTCTAAAAACAATAAATGTTAAATATCTACATAATTATTTTAATAGGTCCATAGTATTCTATTGCGTAGATTTATCAGAATTTATGAAATCAGATCTCCCATTTTTGGATATTGAGATATTACTTACGATTGTTAGGTTTTCTTAAATATGGACAGAATATGCATTAACCCTTTGTGAATCCGAATTCATGTCAAATTTATCTCTGCTAATAACAGGATTCTGCTGGTAGTGCCACTCTTTAAAATGATTTTATAAACACTTTTATGTTATCTGGCAGATGTGGCTATAAAGATCCATGTGGGCCCAGCAGCCTCTTGCTTGAAGGATGCTTAGAGATCCTGGAGGTGTTTGAGGCTGTTTACAGCTTCACGTCTGTCTCCGTTAGGCCAAAGGCTGCTCAGAGCAAGTTTCCAGTCCTTATAAATGGACCCTAAGTTGGCATTTTGACTGTTGTTTCTTCCCAGCCCTTTATAGTTATGCAGTGACGTGTAACGCTGGCCTTCTTTGGATTCTGGAAGCATTTCTTCTGCTCTCTTTGATGGAAATTGCTGCTCTTTTGTTCTCTGTCCAACAACCAGCAGGCCACCTTCCTGCCATCTGTGTGAGCCCCCCACACAGTGACATGAGGTGATGTCATAGAATCTGTTTGTTGGTGGTTTTAGCACACTGCTTGATCTTCCATACAAAGCAAAACAGCCCCGATGAACTGCAGAATTTTACAGAAAATTGCAGGATTTTACAGAAAATGCAGAAGATTAAAGAATTTTACAACCCCATTTTGTGGACAATGACACCAAGGATAGAAAGGTTGCATGATTTGTGTAAACTCCCATAGTTAGTGGTAGAGCTGGAACAGGATGTTGGAATTTCTTTCTTTCTTTCTTTCTTTCTTTCTTTCTTTCTTTCTTTCTTTCATTTGAGAGAGAAAGAGAGAGTACATGCACGAGCCGGGAGAGGGGCAGATAGGGAGGGATAGAGAGAATCTGAAGCAGACTCCATGCTAAGTGCAGAACTTATCACAAGGCTTGATCCCTCAGCCCTGAGATCATGACCAGAGCAGAAATCAGAAGTCAGACTCTTAACCGACTGAGTCACCCAGGCGCCCCTAGAAGTTGGGAGGTCTACATCCTCATCTGGTGCTTTCCTAGAGAATCAGCTTTTCCAAGACTGTGTTCCATTTAAGTAGGAATTAGATCAGGGAACACCATTACTTTGAAGCACTTCTATTTGGCCTCCAGATACAATATCATCAATACCAAACTATGTCCATTTGCCAAATACAGAGTTTTTCATCTAATTCTCTACTTTGTTAATCAGGGAAAGACTTTTTAGATAGCATGCTACAGACAGCAGAATTCAGTGACTACTCTCAGTGTTGGTGTGCTTTCCTCCAACAGGCTGATAAATGACCTTGGTCTTTAGGTTTATGATTGGAATGCCTCATCACACCAGTTCTGCAAAGCCGGCCATAACAAATGGCATGTCTCTACAGTGAGAGGCCCACTGGGTTTATGATCACTTTTATCTGGGTTAGAGACCCATTTGGATTTTCTGATAGATTTCAGTCAGATTTTCTGGAAGTCACATTTTCTTCTCCTGAAATCTGATTTACAGATCAACTAAGTGGCAAAGAAATGAGCTTGTAATACTGATTGCTTTTGTAAGGCCAACTGCAAATTATCTTTGTTAATGGAGCAGAGCAGCAGTCCGATATACAGCAGTATATCTGAAGTTGCATGTCATCATTTTTGGGTATGCATTTAGAGTGCAGTTTTTAAGGACATAGTGGTTAAGAGCCCAAACTCTAGGGCCAACTGCTTTGGGTTACCTGCTGGCTCTGGGGCTTACTGTGTAGCCTTAGGAAAGTTACTTAATCTCTCTGTGCTTCTATTTCCTCAGCTGTAAAATGGGAATAATGACAAGAACAGTACTAATGCTAGATAGTTGTTAGGAAGTTTAAATGAGCTAATATTTGCAAAGAATCTAGAATACTTTCGAGCATGTAATAAACACCATGTAAGTGTTTGTTGTTACTGTTATTCTGACATTTTCATTCCATTTAGTCATTTATTCAACAACAATTTAACTGGAACATCTCCTTTGTGTTAGGCACAAGTAGGAGGTGATAAAAAATTCTCAAGCCCTCAAGGGATCTAATAGTTTAGTGGGCAGAGAATATAACAGGCACAATTCAAAGATACTGTAGGTTTGGTTCTATACAACCAAAGTGTTTACTGCAATCAACTGAGTCAAATGACTTCTTTGGTTTCCTAAAACATATACAAGTTATATTTATACTATTCTGTGTCTGTCAAGTGTACAATAGCATTATGTCTTTAAAAAACAAAGTACATTCCTTTATTTGAAAAAAAAATTATTGCTAAAAAATGCTAATCATCATCTGAACTTTCAGTGAGTTGTAATCTTTTTGCTAGTAGAAGGTCTTTCCGTGATGTTGATGGCTGCTGACTGATCAAAGTGGTGGCTGATGAAGGCTGGGGTGGCTGTGGCATTTTCTTACAATAAGACAACCGTGAAGTTTGCCTCATCAGTGAACGAATTCTCTGTAGTATGTGATTCTGTTTGAAAGTGTTGGTATTTGACCTCTTCCCATGAATGTTCTTAATGACATCTGGAATCATGAATCCTTTCCAGGAGGTTTTCGGTTTACTTTGCCCAAAGCCATCAGAGGAATCACTATCTATGGCAGTTATAGCCTTATGAAATGTGAATTAAATAACATTTAATTTAATTTATATTGTAAATTCTGTAATTTATAAATTATGGAATTTATTTATTTTTAAGATTTTTAACTATTCATTTGAGAGAGACAGAGAGAAGCACAAGCAGAGGGAGAGGCAGAGGGAAAGGAAGAAACAGACGCTCCACTGAGCTGGGAGCCAGACATGGGGCTCAATCCCAGGATCTGGAGATCATGACCTGAGCCAAAGGCAGACAACCAGCCATCTGAGCCACTCAGGTGCCCCTAAATTATGGAATTTAATTAAGAATTAAGTTAGATTTGAGAGTTGAAATGACTCCTTGATCCATGGGCTGCAGGATAGACGCTGTGTTAGCCAGTGTTAAAACATTAACCATCTCCATAGAGCTCTTGGGTGATCAGGTGCATTGTTAATGGCTGTAATATTTTGAAAGAAATCTTTATTTTGAGTAGTAAGTCTCAAAAGGGGGCTTAAAATGTTTAGTAAAACACGTTATAAACAGATGTGTTATCATCTAGGCTTTGCTATTCCCACTTATAGAGCACGGGGAAAGTAGACCAAGCATAATTCTTAAGGACCCTAGGACTTTTGGAATGGTCAGTGAGCACTGGCTTCAACTTAAAATCACTAGCTGCATTAGCTTCTAACAAGAGTCAGATTGTCCTTTGAAGCTCTGAAGCCAGGCACTGACTTCTCTGTAGCTACAAAAGTCCTAAATGGCATTTCCTTCCAATAGAAGGCTGTTACATCTACATTGAAAATTTATTTTGTTATTTAATGTAGCACCTTCATTAATTCTCTGGGCTAGACCTTCTGTGTAACCTGCTGCAGTTTTCTACATCAGTACCTGCTGCTTCACCTTGTACTTTTATGTTATGGAGATGGCTTCTTTCCTTAAACCTCAAAGTCAGCCTCTGCTGGCTCCAAACTTTTCTTCCTCAGTTTCCTTACCTCTCTCAGCTTTCAAAGAACTGAAGAGAATTAAGGCATTGCTCTGGATTAAGCTTTCACTGAAGGGAATGTTGTTGCTGGTTTCATCTTCTGTCCAGAATGTTGAAACTTTCTCCACATCAGCAATTAGGCGGTATCACTTTCTTTTCATTGGTGTTTCACTGAGGTAGCACTTTGATTTCCTTCAAGAGCTTTTCCTCTGCATTCACAACTTGGCTGGTTTGTGCAGGAGGCCTAGCTCTGGGCCTGTCTTGGCTTTCAACATGCCTTCTGCATAAAGCTTAATTATTTCTAGCTTTTGATTTGAAGTTAGAGATGTGTGAATCCTCCTTTCACCTGAATACTCAGAGGCCATTGTAGGTTTATTAATTGGCCTAATTTCAATATTGTCATGTCTCAGGGGACAGGGAATCCCAAGTAGGGAAAGAGAGACCAGGGACTGGCCAGTCCATGGAGCAATCAACACACATTTATTAAGTTTGCAGTCTTATATGGGCACAGTCCATGGTACGAAAACAAATATCATCATAATAGCAAAGATCACTGTAACAAGTGTGGTAATAATGAAAAAGTTGGAAATATTATCAGAATTACCAAAATGTAACACAAAGTAAGCAAATGCTGTTGGAAAATGGTGCCGACAGACTTGTTGGATACAGTGCTGCCTCCAACTTTCACTTGTAAAAAATGCAGTATCTGGGGGCACCTGCCTGGCTCAGTCAGTAAAGCATGCAACTCTTGATCTTGGGGTTGTAAGTTTGAGCCCCACACTGCATGTAGAGATTACTTAAAAATAAAATCTTTTTAAAAATGCATTATCTGCAAAGCACACTAAAACAAAACACAGAAAAATAAGGTATGCCTATAATGCAAACCAGGACACTGTAATTATAAAGGACAGTGCTGTTTTTGGGGGGGAAGGGTAGTGCAGTGGTAGTATAGGCAAAGAAGCACTTGTTTCCTGGGGAAATTTGAACTGGGTCATGAAGGATGAATAGGAGTTGGCCAGTGGGCATCAGTGGTGGGCATTCCAGTCATGTACACAAGCACAGAGACCTGAAAGAATGGTGGAATTAATGGAATACAACATAAAAGTGGCAGGGTTAGAGGATGGTTGGGAATAGTCATGGAGACACACAGGTAGGGACCAGAGGAAAGGCCTCCTGTATCCTACAAAGGTGTAGGAGATAATGAGCACCCAAAGTAGGGTACATGTGAGCACCCAGAGCGAGGGAACCCAGCAGATGGAGGAGGTTGCAAGGAGCAGGAAGGGCCATGGGCATACCTGGTTTAAGCAGTTATATCTGTTACCAGGAGACTGGAGACCAGGCCAGGTGCCACACTGCTCATCTCTCCAGCTCCTCTCTGAAAGTTAAATGGTTATTTATGGGCACTTGACATTGCATAATGCAGAGAAACACAACACTCACAGAAACAGGTCATTTCATTGTTTTATTTATTTAGCATGAAGAGGGGTTGCATTCTGGGTAGTTTTCATCCATCAAAGCTAGGTAGACAAAAACCAAACCTTCAAAATGCATACTTTGGTCATGATTTCTTTCTTTCTTTTTTTTTTTTTTTTTAAAGATTTTATTTATTTATTTGACAGAGAGAAATCACAAGTAGGCAGAGAGGCAGGCAGAGAGAGAGAGAGAGAGGGCCTGATGCGGGACTCGATCCCAGGACCCTGAGATCATGACTTGAGCCGAAGGCAGCGGCTTAACCACTGAGCCACCCAGGCGCCCATGATTTCTTTTTAAAAAGAAAATGTAAATATATAATTTTTTACTAAAATGTCAAATTATTGCTCTGAACATAGATTTTACCTGTTCTTCTCTTTCTATTTTTGTCTTACAATAATTATCTTTAATTTTTCTAAATCATCTTAAAGGAACATCTGAAATAAAACTTTAAGATTGGACCCCTAAATGGTCCAAAACACAATGTAACTTTTTTTTGTTTTAAAGATTTTATTTATTTATTTAACTGACAGAGAGAGAGAGAGAGAGATCACAAGTAGGCAAAGAGGCCTGCAGAGAGAGAGGGAAGCAGGCTCCCTGCTGAGCAGAGAGCCCGATGTGGGACTCGATCCCAGGACCCTGAGATCATGACTTGAGCCGAAGGCAGCGGCTTAACACACTGAGCCACCCAAGCTCCCCTGCTGCATACTATTTTAAATGTGGGAATTTGCATACCACGCAGTTCCTGCCTCAAACGGAGCTGGCCAGGAATGGAGGAGTGAGCAGAGTAAACCAACAATCAGGACCCCAGACCGAAGTGTGCTGGGGGAGGAAGGCCAGGGTAGAATGTTGCTGGGGAGAGTCTCAAAACTGGCTTAGGGGTTAGGAAAAGCTTGCTGGTGGAGCTCCTGGGAGGAACGTTGATGAACTGGAGTTGCCACTGGAGTTGCTGGACTGGAGGGTTGTCTTTGTATGCAGAAGAATGCACTAGAGATAAGAGTGTGACACTTTTGAAAAACTTCCAGTGCTGTATCATCTAGGCCATCAGTCGGGGGTGGAGGGGCATGTGGATCCTCTCCTGGGAGAGGAAACTGGGAGTGTTAGGAAGTAAACAGAAGTTGGCCTGTTAAGGGCTAAGAGTTTGTGTTGTAAACAAGCAGTGGTGAGCTGCTATGGGATATGGGGAGGGGAGTGGTGATCAGATTTCCATTTTTAAACTAGCACCCTGAAGTGGCTTGGAAAAGAGGGTCTGGGGGACATGAGACAGGGGAGCTGGAGGAAGAAATATCAGTGATGACATTGCTATTATCCTCTGCATACGTTCATTTTGAAGGCCTGAATGGAAAGCAGTAGAAATAGAATGAATGAGTGGATTCCAGAAATTTTCAGATAAAATCAACAGACCCTAAATGACTGATTTGATGTAGGGGAAGGGTCAAATCTGGGTTGAAGAAGTTTGAAAATGTTGAATTGAAGTGCCCGTGGAATACTCAGTTGGAAATCCAGGGCCACTGGATAACTGAATCTAAATTTCAGGGCAGATTTGGCTGCAGATGTATGTGTGGGAATCATCTGATACAGGTGCTAGCTGAAACCAGGGGTATGGGAGCAGTACCCGCATGAGAGGGACTGTGGATGTGGAAAAGGGAGCAGATGGTGGACTGCAAATACCACAGTTGACGGGGTGGTGGAAGGAAACAAACAAAAAATCAGGCAAGACTAGAGAGGACTGTGTCATTTAAGCCAAGAGGGGAGGCATTGGTCAGCAGCCTGAATCCCCACAGCTTGGGTGAGATAAAGAGTAAAAAAGCTAAAAGCTTTCTGCAACATCAGATCTAAACTTTTGCTAATGCCATTGCACCTACCCCACTTGCTGCCTTATTCCTCCCCAACAGCCCCTCTGCTCAGGGACCCACAAAAAAGCCACTGTATTCCCTCACTCATATTCACCCCTCTCCTGGAATGCCCTGCTCCTCACCCCTTCACGTGTCTCAGCCCCAGCACACCCAGAGTATGCTCTGTTCTGGAGACCTGTTTGTATTTCACTCTGCTTAACACCCAATTATAAGTGGTCTGGTGATATTGGCTACAGATTCATGAACTTTCAGAATTACCTTGTAGGCTGTTTGAGGTGAGGGGTCTTATTTTTATTCTTCCTTCTTGGCTTTTGTAGTCTGCAATATTGTTGAGCGGACAGTCTTTGCTCTGGAAGAGCTCTGTTGTTGATCAAAATATGATGAGCTTAGCCAGTTCATGAGAATTCTTCAGGAATATTTCATTTTGACTGTCTCAGCAGAGGAGCTGGAGATAACCCTGTGCAGAAGAGATCATTCTAAGGTAATATCTTGGTTGGCTGATGATGACATCATCAAGGAGAAGTCCATGGGGACATGAAGGGGAGACCCTTACTTAGGGCCAGCACCAGGAAGGATGGAGGTATGTGCCTGCACTAACATCATGAGGCCAATATGTGGTTTCTTCCCAGATAGGTTCTCAGACTTTACAGCTGGCCCTTTGAAGCCCATTTCTAGAAGCACAACACACTCTGGCTCAGTGAAAGTAGTACTGTGTATGGGGGTAGCCACTGGACAGGGACTTCTGAAGTTAATGAAGATAAAACAAAAAAGTCTACCCTCTCACCATTGCTGTGGCTGTGGTGGCTGTTCTCAGATGAAGGGAGAATTTTATGGCTGGGGAAGAGGCAGTTGCTGAGCATGGGACAAAGAAATAATCCCCTCTCTTTCTGACTATTATTTTAGAATTTTTCATGACCCTGCACTTCCAAAGAGGACTTTAGATCCTTTCACCCATAGATAGATGACCTAGATCTTTATAGTATCCTCATTGCTGACAGAGATAAGAGATCATATCTTGAGTCAGAGGCCAATGGGGGTGGTGTCCCTGCAGCAACCAGGTCACCTTGTGTTGGGGTGCACACTCCAGAGGATGGAGTTATTAAGGAGACCCTGAGGCTGGTGTGGCAGCATTTTAAAGATCCTTGGGAAAGAAAGTTTCATTTGCAGGAGGAATAATGATTCTGCCAATATTTTTTCCTGTGCATCCTCTCCTTTGAAGCTAAAGTTAAAACCCTTATATTTTGTACTTCTCTGCTTCTTATAAACCTCTTATCCCCTTCTATAAACCTCTCCTAGTTTATTTTCCATAAGTATGAGAGAAGTAGAAATAATTTTCTGAAAAGGACTTGTCAAGCTAAAGCCATGAAGTGAGGTTGGTGATAAGAAGACTGGAAGAATGCTTGGGGTAAGAGCCCTGCACACAGGGCTTTCTGGAAACTGACAATAAAGCAGCATCATGATCTGTCCTTTCTCCCTCAGAAGAGACAGATGCCAGTTGATTCCCAGGTCTGCATTGTGTTTGGTTCCAACTATTAGACAACCAAAACCCAGTTTTCAGTCCTTAGAAATTCATTTGTATTATTGCCCTAGACACCGTATTTTGTGGAGACAAACATAAGCAGAAATGGTGCAGTCATGTGTTATTTAACTTTGGATGTGGACTTGTCTCCAGTTGGTTTGAGTGCCCAGAGATGATGGAAACACCCTTAGAAGGCAATGCTTGGTGGGGCCTACCTGGGAGCATCCTTAGGGATACCTTCCTCTGCAGCTCATATCCCCAGTGACTCACCTCTTTTGCTCCCAAGGACAAAATCAAACCAATATTTCTATCTGATTTCCCTCTCCACTTCACAAGAGATGGCAGAAGCCTATATCTAAAGAATAGCACTCTTTAATTCTGCAGGGCTCCAACAAAGCCCAGCTCCCCCAGGCCACATGGTTCTCAGCCAGTAGCCCCAGGACAACTTGAAATATTATCCAGTGTCCCAGGCCCAGTCATGCAGTGGGTTCACTTGATTCTGGAGCCAGCATACTCCACCTGTTCCCACCCTCCCGTCCCTTTCCCTTAGCCCTGATGTCCTCGGTCAGCAACAGCCACAGGAGGTTAGTTGGAGGAGTCTCAATCTAGAACTTAACTCCCAGTCCTTGGATCCCCCTGCTGGCCAACAGCAGAAGCTCGGCTTAGCTTTTTTTGTTTTAATGAATAAGGTATTCTGATGACTGTTTTCTTTCTCTCTCAGTCACCTTCTTTTTGTCCTTCTGACTCCATAATTCTTAATAAGCATTTAACCACCAAAACCACTCATACAGTATGTAGAATTATTACTCCCATTTTACAGATGAAGAAATTGAAGCCTACTTAGCTCTATCTAGCCCAACCCAGCAGATGGCCCCAAACCAAGGACTGAATCCAGGTCTCCCCGGACTTATTTATTTATTTATTACATTTTATTAATTTTCATACCCTGCATTTTAGACCTGGTATTTTTTTCCTTTTCAATATTGATTAAGAAATGTGAGTAGGAAGATTAAATTTTCCTCACTAAAATTAGTAGTGCCTTGAGCAGCACTTGGTGTATCTCTCCCAGCAGAAGGGCTCTGAAGCGAGGGGGCCATTTAGATAAATCGATCAAGTTTTGAACTTCTCTGAAGAAAAGAGGCTGGGAAATACGAAGTAGAGAAGGTAGCTGGATATATGCTGAAAATCCATTTCCAATCCAATTTCTAATCCATTTACCCAAAAAAATCCAAATGAAATTTTGCAACTATTTTGTGAAATGTTTTATGAGACAATTGCTATGCTCATCTGGCTCATCTGTCATGTAAAAATTCCAAGTGTAGGGTAAATAAGAATTTTTGAGATCTGAAATTCATGGAGTATAGATTTAGGTACCCAGGAGAGGCAAATCCAAAGCTACTTACTTTCCAGAGCATAATTTAAAAAAAGAAACACCCCTCCCAATCTTTACAATTAGATTTTACGTTAAATTTAGGCCACATGCTAATTTCCTTTACTTGTTAAATTATTTCCCAGAATATGTACTGGTCTTTATCAACCAAATTCATGACTCATTTGCCTGTCTTTACATTGAAGTTCAAGTTAACTATTGCTTATCTCAGAATTTCAAGTTACTGGCAAACTTACTGGATATTTTAAGATGAGGTGCTTAAGAAGTGTAGGCTGTGGTTAGCACCATAAATATTTACAATTTTGTAGTATCTCATACTATTAGAGCGTATGTGATGTCTACATTGTAATAGTATCTAGGAATACTCAAAGCCCCTGAAGGCACCCTTACTTATCTTGTGGCTGCCATTACTACAGGCTGGCTAACAGCCCCAGCCTACTAGATGGGACTTGGCTTCACACCGCAGTGGGTAGCAGAGACGAAACCAGAACTTTCAGAACTTTCGGGTGGGAGGGGATCTTGGTATAACTCCACTGGGTACAGATGCAACAAAAATGAGGCTCAGAGAAGCCGCACGCGGCTGCCGGGCTCCCTGCCGCTCTAGAAGCACTAAGCAGCCCCACAGCCCTTGCCGCCGCCGCAGCTCCGAGCGCCTGCCCGCCCCCCTTGCCGGTGTGCCCCCCTTGCCGGTGTGCCGATTCTCCTGTGTTCTCCTCAGGTCCGGTCGGCCGCGCCGGCAGCCATGACGACCGCCATCTTGGAGCGCCTGAGCACGCTGTCGGTGAGCGGGCAGCAGCTGCGCCGCCTGCCCAAGCTCCTGGAGGACGGCCTTCCCAAGATGCCCTGCACCGTCCCCGAGACCGACGTGCCCCAGCTCTTCCGGGAGCCCTACATCCGTACCGGCTACCGCCCCACGGGCCACGAGTGGCGCTACTACTTCTTCAGCCTCTTTCAGAAGCACAATGAGGTGGTCAATGTGTGGACCCACTTGCTGGCCGCCCTGGCCGTGCTCCTGCGATTCTGGGCCTTCGCCGAGGCCGAGGCCTTGCCGTGGGCCTCCACGCGCTCGCTGCCCCTGCTCCTCTTCATCCTGTCGTCCATCACTTACCTCACGTGCAGCCTGCTGGCCCACCTGCTGCAGTCCAAGTCGGAGCTCTCGCACTACACCTTCTACTTCGTGGACTACGTGGGCGTGAGCGTCTACCAGTACGGCAGCGCCTTGGCCCACTTCTTCTACAGCTCCGACCAGGCCTGGTACGAGCTCTTCTGGCTCTTCTTCTTGCCCGCAGCTGCCTTCTGTGGCTGGCTGTCTTGCGCCGGCTGTTGCTACGCCAAGTACCGCTACCGGAGGCCTTACCCGGTCATGAGGAAGCTCTGTCAAGTGGTGCCGGCAGGGCTGGCCTTCGTCCTAGACATCAGCCCGGTGGCCCACCGTGTGGCCCTGTGCCACCTGGCTGGCTGCCAGGAGCAGGCGGCCTGGTACCACACCCTCCAGATCCTCTTCTTCCTGGTCAGCGCCTACTTCTTCTCCTGCCCGGTTCCTGAGAAGTACTTTCCGGGTTCCTGTGACATCGTGGGCCATGGGCATCAGATCTTCCATGCCTTTCTGTCTGTCTGCACGCTCTCTCAGCTGGAGGCCATCCTTCTGGACTACCAGGAGCGGCAGGAGATCTTTCTGCAGCGCCATGGCCCCCTGTCTGTCTACATGGCCTGCCTTTCTTTCTTCTTCTTGGCGGCCTGCAGCGCTGCCACCGCAGCGCTTCTGAGACACAAAGTCAAGGCGAGACTGACAAAGAAAGATTCCTGAGGCTGGCAGGTGGGGTGAGGTGTAGAGGCAGCCTGCCGTGATTTGGGGAAAGCTCAGTACAACAATAGGAGTTGACTTTTTGTTTTTAAGAGTTACTTTTAAATTAACACATATTTCCAAGGATATGCTCTGGCATTGGAAAGCCAAAGGAGTCAAGAATTTTGTTGTTCAAAGTTGTTGCTAATAAAAGGAGTATTACTTTTCCCTCTGTGTCACAGCCTTACGAGATATAGGAAAGGAAGGGACTTTGGCTAGGATTCATGGGACACTGAATTAAGGACGATCTTTCTGCCTGAAAATTTAGTGGAATTTTGATTTTGGCCTCTAGGGCCAAGCCCTGGAGCTAAAGGGGTTATAAAGTTGGACTGGAAAGTGAGTATGTGGCTGGTCCACACCGTATTGGAATGGCCATACTACCATGCTGGTCTTTGGTAATTGAATAAACTGACCCAAGAACTTGATTTCATTTGGATTTCAGATTGTCCAGGGTGGAGAAGTCAGAAACTTCAAGATGATTCAGTGAAACCCTTAGACATAATGAATTACTTGGTTCATCTGATTTCTGGTCCCTCCTCTCTGGCCCACTTTGACACTGACCCTTTTCTCAGGATGACGTCTGCCTAGCTGTTTTCTCTACAGTGTACTCCCATCTGTACTTTGCATGGTAATATAGAGGACTATGAAGCAGTCGTATTTCCAGGAAATGCTTGGATCCATGTGGACATTCAGGAAGCTTATTTTCATATACTACTAAATGGTACTAGAAAGTACAGTGCCAAGAGCCATCAGAAGGTCCAGCCAACAAGCATGGATACTGTTTTGTGTCCTGAGACCCTTCTGTTTTATACCTGTGGACTGTAGTACTTGAGATCTATCAGGGCTATCTTATAGGCCAGAAAATCTGGGGCTTGTGCTAGGAAATCTTCTCCAGATTTGGACCAACATGTTTAAAGAAACAAAACCCCGAATAGAATGAATTGGTTCTGGCTCTTCTAGGGAACTGATTATTTCAAGAGGAACCCAAGGTCCAGATTCTTAACTAGATGCTGCCATTTACAGACCCACATATCTTCCCTAGTTCAGGGTCTTCAGGCAGGAGGCTATGCCTCAACTTAGAGATGGATCAAGCTCCAGGACAGATGAGCATGTGTGATCACTGTGGGTTGGTCCCTGAAGACTCCTGTGGGAAGAATGGTGAACCAGGTACCCTGTAGCTAGAATTTTCTGTTGTCCAGTAGCTCCTGTGGGATAGGGGGTACTTGTGATTGATGTGTTCTGGCCACACAACCCTCTCTGAGGACTGATTTATGTATTAATCCAGTGAAGGAGGCTATGTTGATGGAGGAGCCATGGGAGTCTTCTCAAAGGCTATGTTTCCTATCAGTATAAGGTCCCTTTTACTACAAAGGGAAGTACTTTGTTTTCACTCCAGTTTGATGAAACTCTTCTATTAATAGGTTATTTTATCTTCAGGTCTTTATTTTCTTCCTTTCTCTGAGCAGTTTGTGGATTTTGTGCCTTATAAATGGAAACATATGAACAGTTTACTTAATACATGGGCATGCACAATTTGCAGTTTTGGGTTACTGGGATAAGAAAAAAAGAATGCATTGCTTTTGAAAGAAGAGTCAGAAAACCAGAATTACTTATAAATCAAAAGGCACTGTCAAAAAAAAAAAAAAGACATTGTCAGTCTGCATTTTGGCAAAACAAAACAAAAAAACACAACCTCAACTGAAGTTTTCCTATAATCTTCATATCAAGAAAGTGTATGTCTTGTCTGCTACATGGATTTCCTAGGTGGATTTCTCTGTTAATTCTTAAATACCTGAACTTCTGTGCTAAAGTGTCTTACATAAGTTTCTGGGGTGCAGGCCAAATTCATCACAAATAAAGCTGACAAAACTGAAGCCAGTTGAACCAAACAAGGTGATGGGGGAATTGTACAAACACATCACAAGAAGAGGGTCAGTTTGAAATGTTTGAAATGTTCATTTTTATGGAGTGAAAGATCATATTCTTCTAAAAGTTAGGAGGAAAGTGTAAGTCAGGATCTTGAATATGGCGGTGGTCCTGGTGGACAGAGATCTTCAGGCCAAATTTTAGAAAATAGGAAATAGGACAATAACAGTGATCTTCAAATGCAGTTGACAGACCAAGGTAAGCTGACACACTCTAAGCAGTCTATGACAAGTTCAGATAGATTAAGCTCTTTAAGATATTGCCACAAAATTATTACTTTAATTTACACAGGTATTGGTCCCTCAAGTGGTAGGAAATTTTTTAAAAATGAAGTTTTTCACCAGAGGTAATTGAGAGCACTGGGGACTAGGTACCTCATTAAAATACCAGTATCATAAAAACAAACAGATGAGATAATCAGTGTCTTATTAGAAATATATAAACATAAGAAATGTGAATGTTTTAAGTTACTCAGACTTTTGAGGGACTAAATACTCCTTTTAGAACATTTTCATTAAAATGAGTGTATCAGCCAGGAACAGATCTAGTTTACTTAAAAGAAATGATTAAGTATTTGATAAAGGAGATGATTGTTTTCTTCCAATATAGCCTTCCCAACAGTTGACATCTGGAAATTCTGCCGGTTCTCTCTCTCTATTAAAATATAAATGCTTCTGGGAAACCTAAACCATCAGTCATTTACATCTTGTGAATAAAAATTCTGATGGATTTGTATGAGGCCCACTCAGGGTAAGGAAATGGGGCATCAGGACGCCACTGACTGGGGACACATTTGCCTATTTCCCTCTTGTCTAGTACTTTCTGACTTATATTTACTAATGACCTAACGTCAGTACTCAGATGTTGAAAGTTTCATTCCTCACCTCTGCTAAGAGCACTTCACTAAATAACAACACTCTGAGTCCTCTATTGGAAGCTTGAAATAGTAGGAGCTCAGGTTGTGGAATGAAGGTAGCTCATTCCTGACTCCTATCCACAAATGGTACTTTAATACTTAACAGGTTCTTCAGATGGTACACTGTAGTTTCAAGTGGACCCTCCAGATGGCGCTCATGTCTTACTCAGCGTGGCTATTGTATCCAAGTCTTCGGGCTGTTGATTGTATTGGTCCTAGTGTTTTGCTTGATTGCTTGGCGAAGAAAAAATGGAACTATTTTCTGTTTATATAAATCTACTTATACGAATGACCATTAAACAGATTTTGTATATATGGATTGTTGTACTGTCGGCAACTATCTTGTTTTTTTGACAAGGCCCCCTTGTCAAAGAAGGTCTTTGTAAACAGGGTCTTTTCATAGTTCAAAAGAAAAACAAACAGCTTGCTTTCTTAAGTCGGTTGGCTAAAGATCTCTACCTTAAGGAAAGGTTTTATCTAGACAAACATTAACAGAAGGAGGAGGTCAGGACATTTTATATCCACCTAGAAGTAGGGAAGTACAAAATCCTTAAAAATCTCCATACCCGAGCCCCCCAAATACACACACACACCCTAAATATTTCCCCACTTGTGGAAAGATCATATTGCCACCTCCCCCCAAAGGTTATGGAGTTGATTTCTCTGAGAATATCCATCTAACTAAATAAGTACTTCTAGTTTCATGGAAAATAGTGTTAAATGTTTTCAAATTTTTGAATTAATGGACTACATTTTTAAAATACAAAAATTATTAATTATAATTGTACTGTAACAGCTACTATAATGAATGTGTTATATAATGTGGCACGTATACCAACTGTTATATTTAGTAACTGTGGAAAAAAAGTCATTCTCCAGACTACTCCAGCTTCAAGCCATAGTACTATCACAACAGGGAGAAAACAGCATTTGTCTGGCTTGAGGTACCACTGAGGGAATTATGGATATCTCTCTTGCGCTAACCCTTTTCCATGACCCATGGGGGCCTTAGGCAGTTTGCAAATGCTTCTGTTGTCACTGTTAATAGTTTAACCGCTCTTCAGTTACTGGTTCATCAAGTATTATGATCACCTCTTGGTGCCAGTACCCGTGTTTATTCTGGAGATACCACAGTGAGGAAAAGAATGCTGGGACCCTGAGAGTTTTCAGACTGCTAACCGAGACCCAGCATCTTCCCACATTGGGCCATCACAGGATCTCCCACTAGGTCTCAGTACTAGTCTGAGGGCCAGATGGCCAGCCAAACCCAGGGGAGTCTGGGACTTGCTCTGTACCAGAACATTTTTTTAAAGGATTGAGGTCTCTCCCTTTGCCCCCCTAGAGACTAAAAATATCTTCCACCAGCAACGCTGTGTCACCCGTGATCACCTCAACCCTTCTTGTTATTCCTGTTGCTTTTCTAGCCCTTAACACTGTCCTCTAGTGTTTAATCCAGTCTCAGACCCACTTGGCTCATCTGGGCACAGAGAAGCCCTGTATTTCCACAGGCAGTAGTTAAAGTCCTAGGTAATTAAAGCCCCATCAGTCAGGGAATGTAAGGTTCCAACATGAATACAAGTTCTTGATTTAGTAAATCAGAAACAACATGTTACACTCTAGCTGCCTCCTTTAAAAAAAATAATAATCATCTTATCCCTTAAGGAAATTTTATTAAAATAATATGGAAGGAAAAACTTTGAGATAGAAGGAAGATTGATTTAAATATTAATTTTAAGAGCATATCTGTCTAAGGTAAAGGAAGATGTATGCATTGTGTTTTAGATTACAAGAGGCCTTGACCAACTCAACGGCTACATACAGATTAACACCTCAGATCTTTTCATGCATTATGCTTTCGAAAACATTTCCACATCCATTCAAGCTTCCAAATAATCATGTGAAGTAAGGCCAAAAAGATCTCCATTAAACTAGGAAACACACTGAGAAAGTGGAATGATTGGTTCAAAGTCACATAACTCGTTATAATGTTTAAACTCAAATGCATTTTTCCTTCAGATAAATCCAAGGCTCCGCTAATCAGAAACGTCAACACCCAAATGTTTGCAGAGCCCATTACATGTATGAAGCACTTTTAACTATTGCGCGTACTTCAACCTAACCTCATTTCCGCTTTTGTTCTAAATACCTCACGAATAGTGAGGGTTGTATTGTTTCTTTGCAGGTTAAAGTGACTTACTTCACACTGAGTGCTTGGATGCCAAATAAAGCAAAAAAGGTCATTGGTGACAGGCATCTGGTGGCCTAGAGTATAACATCAAATCTCACTCTCCAGTCACAGATTCTTGAAAATACCTTGATTCCTTGAGTAAGAAATTAATCTAGTATTAATAATTTTCCCAAGGTTATGCAAACCCTCCCTCTTATTTTTAACTAGGGATTGTCAGCTCTTCAAACAATCTGTTCTCCCAGGGATTCTAACAAGTGGTATGACTTTGAATATGGGGTTTAAAAAAAATTCTTCTCTGCCTTCTGAAAGTTATCCAGACTTAGCAGCAAGTTCCCCCAAAGTCTTTATTTATCATTTTCAAGTAATAGGTGCTTATTAAAGAAAATGCAGAAAAATAGGGGAAATGTCCATGGGCCCATCACAAATCTCTCCAGGCGAAAAATAAGGCTATGGTAAAATGTCATCAGTAATAGGTAAATGAGCAGTGTCACATAAAAGGTTCTTTAATCAACAACAAATTGGGAACTGGAAATTTTAAGCAACCTAATACTTTCATTCTCTAACATACAAAATCAACGGTTTCTGGCTCAATTTATGGGAATACCAAGAGAGGTGTATCACACTCCCTTCTGACATTATGCCCTGTCGATAATTTGGTGATGCCATATCTGAGATACTGGCTCCTGTGACAAAGCTGATGATACGTTATCTTGTGATGAAAGAATTCTTTGAAATGCCTCTCTTGAATCAAGCCATCGTCTGAGAGTGCTGTGCTAGAAAGACCTTCACTGGAGCGGAGGCCTCACCTTTAGAACTGGTGAGTATGCTTATTCACTGACAGCTGCTCCACAAACACTGAGCACCACTCAGTGCCAAGCCCTGTTCTAGGCACCAGGAATACAGCAAGGGACAATCCTTGCCTTTGGGGATTTTACATTCAGGGGTCGGAGGCAGGAGTAAGACAGACAGTGAACCGAATAAGTAAGTTAAACAGAATGTTAGAAGGTGATGGTGCCAAGGAGCAATAGAAAGCAAGGAAGAATAGGTCAGAAGGTCGGGGTGGGTGTGCAGTTTTAAACAGGATCAGTGAAGATCCAGAAAGAGGTGAGAGAGTGGCTCTGTTTCTCTCCCAGTCAGAGGGAGGAAGTGCAAGGGTCCTGAGGCCAGAGCACACTAAGAATAGCAGGTGGCCAGTGTGCCCAGAGAGGGAGGGCAGTAGGAGATGCAGACAAAGTGTTAAGAGCCTTGTAAGCACTTTGGCTCTTACTGTGACTTCAGGACAGGGTATGATGGGAAAGAATTCTGTTTGAGAAAATTCAGGGGCGTTTGCCTGCATGGACACATTACCTTGCCCATAGAAAATAGAGTAAATCTTATTCCGCATAGTCTACACAAAACCAGGTTATCATTAAGTGATTCCATCTGTGGAATCCCATAGAGACTCTGGTGCCTGCAGGATTCCTCCCAGACTCTTTTTAGCATTTTAGTAAGTGCTCAGAAGGCAGACTTCCACTTCCCAGATATGCTTTGATTGTTTTCCGGTTCTGTCGACACTGGTTTGTACCCTGGGTAATCCTCTGGGCAAAAATGCAATGCAACGGGAGCACCTGTTGACTCAGTCGTCAGGTGACCCAGTCGTTAAGCATCTGCCTCCAGCTCAGGTCATGATCCCAGGGTCCTAGGATTGAGCTCAGAATCAGGTTTCCTGCTTGGCTGGAGGCCTGCTTCTCTCTCTCCCCCTCCCTCTGCTTATGTTCCCTCTCTTGCTGTCTCTCTCTCTCTCTTTCTCTCTCTGTTAAATAAGATAAAATCTTAAGAAAACAAACAAACAAACAAAACAACAACAATAATGCAATGCAACACCCAGGGCAGAGTCTATAAACTAGGAATAATAATATTAAGTTTACATTAGCTAGTGCTCCCTCTTTGCCAAGTCCTTAGTCAAGCTGTTTTCTTGGGTTCTTTCATTTAACTCTTCAAACAACTCTATGAGATAATATTATTGTTGCCTCCATGTTACAAATGAGGACACTGATGGATTAGGTAAATTTGCCCCAAACTACTTGGCTAGTAAGTAATGCAATCTCACAGAAACTCAGGCCTTTGAATCCAGAATCTACATTTGTATAACCAAAACAAAGTGAACATAGGTCTTTTGGTCTAACTTCTCCACTGCCAATTGCGTGAACCAGAAGTGTAGCATTGGGAAGGAAAGGTAATGTGGATTTTTGTTTTGTGTGCCCTCATAAATGAAATAAACCTAAAGATGCAGTTCTTGTTTCGTTCCTAGACACTTGGGCCAAGCATACATACATCATTAGGCTGTTACTGCTGAAGCAGCATCGATAGTGAAATTTTTAAAATGTACTTTTGTGCTAGAATCCAATGTCACACGACAAACATCAGTCTCAGAAGCCATCTGTGACCATCCAGAAGACCTTCGAGAACTCAAACCAGCTTTAAGAAACACCGACTCCTCCTCAATTTTTCCCCTACAATTCTCTAGTGGATACTTCCTTGTCTTTGGGACCTGTTAAACATATCCTATTACTCATTAAAGTGAACTAGAACACTATTCTGGGCTAATGCAATTTCTTTTTCCTCAAAGAGGACTATGGAAACATGCAAAGCATCTCCACTCAGTGTTTCTCCCCTGCCCCCCCCCCCAACAAGAACAAATCATTTTGGAATCTCACTAATTTTACTATGGGAAAAATACCTTAGCACAAAGTCTGCATTCAGTGAGTACTAGTGGCGATCTCTGATTCTGTGAGGTAATGTTTGCTAGGCTTATTCAGAGAGGAAGGAATTCCACCTGAATCAGCTAAAGTCATAGAATGGGTTTGACTTATGGAAGAAAAAAGCAGCAGAAACACAAATTTTTCAAAACCCCTGGCAGGAACCCACTGCAAGGCCAAAACAGTCTAAACCCAAATTGCATGAGTTTGTGTTCAATGAAGATTACCTGTGGCTCCTAAATCTGCTCCTGTAACTACTTGGAAATCCCTGATGATATTTCTCTCTCCTTCTAGCATACTTTGCAAAGATTGAGGTAGCTTGACTGGGCACTCTTCTTAGACAAGAGATTCCAGGAACTAAGGAGTGAGTGGTGGAAATGAATCGCACTCTGAGGGACACTCCCCTGCAAGATCTTACCACTATGGTCAGTAACTAGCCATTCCCCCTGCACTTTCAAACTTACAGGTGTATAGTTTTCCAAAAACCATGCTGTACCATTTTTATCCAGCAGAGGGAAGTAGAGCACCTCAAAAATCATTGAGGTGCTCTATGCAGGCGCTTACACCCCTGTTTGATGTAGTCCCGTGACTTTAGGTACGCAAGAATAATATCACAGGATTGCAAATTCTGGATAAAGCCAGTGCTCTGGGCAAAATGCTGAAAAAGGAGATGCTTAATTTAGGCAACTTCTTTATTTTAACCTCTGCTAGTCTGATACCCATCAGTTCCTGGGAGTGGTCATCCAACATGAGGCCCTCTTTCAGCTTTGGTCAGCTGGCAGACTGATCTTTCCATATTTTCCTTTCCCCAAGTTTTGAAACAC
This sequence comes from Mustela nivalis, assembly GCF_964662115.1. Taxonomy (NCBI): domain Eukaryota; kingdom Metazoa; phylum Chordata; class Mammalia; order Carnivora; family Mustelidae; genus Mustela; species Mustela nivalis. Next base: position 97,607,693 of record NC_139024.1, read on the forward strand.
CTGCTGAAGTCATGCAATATCTCTGTGGTCTTCTTAGTCCACGCTTTATGCACAGCCTTCAGACCATGGCACTTTTTTTTTTTTTTTTTTTTTAAGATTTTGTTTATTTGACAGAGAGAGAGGTGGGGGATGGAACATAAGCAGGGGGAGCGGAAGAGGGAGAAGTAGACAGCTGGATGAGGCCCTTGATCCCAGAACCCTGGGATCATGACCTGAGCAAAAGGCAAATGCCTAACGACTGAGCCACCCAGGTGCCCCATGGACCATGGCACTTTTTACTTTAGCTGCCAGGTATGGTCAGGTTCCTACTCTCTCCTGTATATTGCACAAAGTAGAAAATGATGAGTGCAAATTGAAGTGTGATCCATGCTGAGTAGTCATATTTGGGCAAAATGGGATATAAACTCTTTTTTAAAAATATTTAATTTATTTATTTGAGTGAGGGAGAGATATAGAGTGAGCAAGAGGGAGAGCACAAGCCAGGGGCAGGGGGAGAGGCAGAGGGAGAAGCAGACTTCCCACTGAGCAGAGAACCTGACATGGGGCTGGATCCAGGATGCCAGTATCATGACTTGAGCTGAAGGCAGACGCTTAACCAACGGAGCCACCCAGGCACCCCGGGATATAAACTCTTTAATCAGGGTTCAAGAAATTTTCTGAAGCCCTACCTTTATTTTTTAATTTTTCCCCCACTTCTTTACAGACTCGTCCCTGTAATTTTTAGCATTTACCAACACTGCCCAGCTTCCTCTCCTTGGAGGTGATGGCATTTTTAGGAGAATATAGACCAAGAAAAGTTTTCCTCACCACACATTTCCAGGGTCTGAAAATAGTTAAAACACACTTGGTTAACCATTTAACTAGTGTGTTCTTCTGGAACAGAAAGACATTTGAGCAGAGGCCACTCCTCAAATAGAAACAGATGTTGCAATGGACAATAAGCTTAGACATGACTTACCTTTCCAGCCCCCATGGACTCTTTCCCTACCCAATCTAGGGAATATAGACCCAAGTGCAACCACGCAATTAGTCCGGAAGGGCTCTTTCAAGCGTACCCTAATACCATGGATTTACTTTTTTTAAGATAGAGGGGAGGACAGGATCATATAACTGGTAAGAGTTAAAGGTTATCATCAAGCGTAAGCAAGAATTATACCTAGCAGCGTTTCTGGGTACTCAGCATCAGTGAGGTGTAGAGAAGTGAGAGAGGCATCCTCAACCTCTTTGAAAGTTGAACTTGCCATTTTGAGATATTCTTCCAGTAACTGACTTGAATCCTAGGTAAGTGGCTATGATATAATGCAATGGACAGATACTTTACAAAGTTTTTGATAAATTCAGCAATGGTAATTGATTTTTTAAAAAGCATTAAATGCCCACATTAAGAAAATTTAAAAAAAATTAAAGGTAAGAAAAGGCGAGGGGACAAGAACAGGAAAACAGAAGTAGGGAGGAGAGAGGCTGGGTTAGCCAAAAAGAAACTGGGCAGGATGTGGAGGCAGCTACCAATAACTGCTTCAGGTGCCATCAATGGATCCATATCCTGGGTCCCCTGAGCTTCATGCCCATTAGTGAAACCCAACAGGGGGATTTGTCTGACAAGCAGCAATAAAACTAAAGCTGCTGTCTGCATTAGCACTAAACTACCCATGACGTGGAGTTAACAGTGTCTGCGGCAGGCTTGCTACTCTATCACGTTCCTAAACTGGCTCCTCATCAGAAACAGCTGTTAAAAAAATCAGATTCCTGGGGTCTATTTCAGACCTAATGAATCCCATGTCCTGGCACCAGGGTTTTGTTCGTTTTTTGTTTTTATTTTTAAACTCCCCGGGGCTAACGGATAGGTTTTTTCCCCCGCTTTTCTGAAAATGCTTCAGGAACAGGATCATACTTCTTTTAAGAAATCATCATTTAAACAAGTTTTATAAAAATCCCCAAAGGTGAGAATGCCTACGATCCTGACAGTATTTCAACCCACTTACTCGCTTCTTCATGACTTAAGTTATCTCTTCAAAGGGGATGCATTTCCCCCTGTGGGTCGGATTTTTGCACTGCAGCGGCCGATCCGTATAGAGATGGGGAGAATTGAGGTAAGCACCCTATAGCTCTCCAGTCAATGAATATTGAGTGTCCTGGGGTGAATAGGCGAGGCCCAGCCTTCAAGAATTGGGAGGCTGGGCGCCTGGGTGGCTCAGTGGGTTAAGCCGCTGCCTTCGGCTCGGGTCATGATCTCAGGGTCCTGGGATCCAGTCCCGCATCGGGCTCTCTGCTCAGCAGGGAGCCTGCTTCCTCCTCTCTCTCTCTCTCTGCCTGCCTCTCTGCCTACTTGTGATCTCTCTCTGTCAAATAAATAAATAAAAAATCTTAAAAAAAAAAAAAATTGGTAGGCTGCAGAGCGGCTGTTGTTGACCGTAGGATAGAGAGAGGTGAAGATGGAAAATGATAATGCGGTAGTGGGAGGATCGGGGACGAGACGGTTGCATTAGTTCACTGAACATCCTTGAGCAAGAGATACAACCATGAATAATCCGCAGCCCCTGGCCCCCGGCCCCCAACAAGCCCCGGCACCGGGTGCCACTTTAAACCGGAACCAGCCATTTACACTCCGGTGCGAACCGGGACAAGAGCCCTTTGCCCAGGGCTCGGAGAAGAGGGGCCCGAGCTCACAGTGCGGGCGGGGAGCGGTGAGGGCTGGGTGGACGGAAGGAAGCAGCTTCCCCGCCACTGTAACTCATCTAAGGTCCGGCTCCCACCCTCGGACCTCCCGGCCACGACCGCAGCCTCTCCGCAGTCACCTCCTCCCACCCCGCCCACCAGCTCCCACCTCCCCGCGCCTGTGGCTGCTACTGCCTCTTCGCCTGGACGCCCGGCCCGCGGGCGGCGCACGCGCAGACCCTTCGCGCCAGCGCCTCAGGCCCCGCCCCCACGCGCGCCTCGCCGGATGTTTGGCATCACCATGGAGCTTCGCGGGGCCGGCGGACGCGGCTCGTCGCCCGGGCAACCGGGAAGGCCAACGCTCGACCCAGGTGGCTGCGGCAAGAGCGGCCGCGATGGTGTCCAACCCTGTGCATGGCCTGCCCTTTCTCCCGGGCACGTCCTTCAAGGACTCCACGGTGAGGACTCCACCCCCTGGCAGCCTCGCAGGGCTCGCCCCTTGGTGCACCTGCCTTCTCCTCCACCCGGAGTTGCTCTCTCCCTTCAGACCCGTCCTCTGCCCTCAACTTGTCTCTGTCCGCCACCACAGTTCCGTCGTCCTCCCCCTCCAGCCTCATCCTCTCTCTCCCATCCTTGGCTCTCCGCTCCTTCCTCTCTAGCTTTTTGACTCCATCCAGGCATTTATTGGCCGCCTTCGTTCTCGTCGTCCTCGCCCCGTTCTTGCCCTGCTCTTTCAGCTCCTGCCTCTTCCTCTAGATCTCTGTTTTACCCCCCCCCCCTTCCTCCCAAGCTCTGGCTAGGTTCCCCCCCAGCTCGTTCTCCCACACCGTACCCCTCTCTGCCCAGCTCCCTTCTTAGCCGCCCTCAGTCCCCCAGCCTAGCCCCCTTCACCCACTCAGCCTCCCTACATCTTGGTCCTCCTTCCCACAGCCCCATCCTGCCCATCTCCCAGGCACATCATTCCCGCTCGCCTCCTTCGCCTTCCGGATCCTGGACCCACTAAGCTAACCCCCTCCCAGCTCCGTTTCCTGTCTCATACATATCATTTCCACTCATTCTCTCCTTTCCACCAGGTGCTTGTAGCGGGTCCTCGTTTGTGCTCCTACCTAGCCCCACCCCCTTCCCGTTTAGCACTTCCGACTTTTCTACAACTTAGTCCCACCTTCTCCCCGTCCTGTTTTATCTTCTTTCTCAATTGCTGTTTCTCCAAAAGTTAGACTTTCAACACTTGCCTATCTTCCTCCCAAACCATCTCTCCCTGCTTTACAGGAGATCATTCCATTCCAATCCTTTCATTCACAATTGATTAGCTGTTTTTTTTTTCTTCCTTCCTGTACTCCTATTCTTTTCTAACATTTTAATGAAATATTCCTGATTTGATTATTTTGCTTCTTCCCTACTTTAACTGTTTTGTGTTCTGTAGACAAAATTGAAGAGGAAAAGAAAAACTTTTTTCTCCCTTCTGACATGGCTTAGCCCTTGACAAAATTATTCGTATTTGTTTTGATTTTAACCTGGTTACAGAAATATGTTTGAAGATCAATGTTGAGATTCAGTAAACGATCATAGATAAGACAATAATAATTTGTATTTGTATAGTTTAATAACTTAAGCTAAAAGCTCCATTCCAGGGGTATGAAGGTAAGATAAAATATGTAGTCCATTTATTTTCTTTGGGAGAATGAATTGAAGTTGAAATTTTGGTGAGAGAGTCTGGATTCTGAGCTGCTTCTTCATAATTATCCCTGCATTAAGACACAGCATCATAGAGCTTTTCCTTCAGTGGACTTTTCCATTCTATGTAAGTTAGAAAATGTAGGCACATCCCTGCCCTATGCAGGAGCAGCCTCAGCATTGGTGTTGGTGAGTGTGCGTTGCGAACAGGAGGGGTGAGTCGATTTGGGGGATTACACAGATGCAGACTGGAGGTCCCAGGCTCTGAGAATGTACATTGCTGTACTTCATATAACATGAACTGTGGGGCGCCTGGGTGGCTCAGTGGTTAAGCCGCTGCCTTCGGCTCAGGTCATGATCTCAGGGTCCTGGGATCGAGTCCCGCATTGGGCTCTCTGCTCAGCAGGGAGCCTGCTTCCTCCTCTCTCTCTCTGCTTGCCTCTCTGCCTACTTGTGATTTCTCTCTGTCAAATAAATAAATAAAATCTTAAAAACAAACAAACAAACAAACAAACTAACATGAACTGTGCCGTGGACTTACTTTCTATTTTAAATAGACTGTCCAGGTGTCAACCTTTTGTCTTATTTGAAATTTGGAAAACATGGTCACTATCTTTATTTAGCACTGAAGAACTAGATGTGTATAACTCTCAAAGCATTCAGAGAATGAACCATAATGACTAAGAGGGATGGGGAGGCTACCCAGTCTCTGGTATTTTGTTAGACTAGCCTGAACAGACTAAAACAATTTGTAAATATTTTCTCCCTTTCCCTAGGTTGCCTTGTCATTTTGCTGATTATTTCCTTTGCTGTACAGAAGATTTTTAAATTTTATGTAGCTCCACTTGTTTATATTTGCTTCTGCTGACTGTGCTTTTGGTATTATATCTAGAAGTCCTTGTCAAAACCAATGTCAGGGAGCTTTTCCCCTTTTCTCCTTCAAGGAGTTTTATAGTTCCAGGTCTTACTTTTAAGTCTTCAATCACTTTGAGTTAATTTTTGTGAGTTCTATAAAATAGGGATCTGATTTCATTCTTTTGTGGGGATACCCAGTTTTCCCAGCCACTTACTGAAAAGACTGTCCTGTCCCCAGTGTGTGTTCTTGGTACCCTTGTCAAAGATAGTTGACCATATATGCATGAGCTTATTTCTGGGCTCTATTTTGTTCCATTGGCTTATGTGTCTCTTTTTTAAAAAATTTTTAAATTAAAAATTTTTTTTATAAACATGTAATGTATTATTAGCCCCAGGGGTACAGGTCTGTGAATTGCCAGGTTTATACACTTCACAGCATTCACCATATATGTGTCTATTTTTATGCCAGTACCAGGTAGTTTTGATTATTGTAGCTTTGTAATGATAGCTTGAAATTAGAAAGTGTGATGCCTCCAGCTTTGTTCTTCTTTCTCAAGGCTGCTTTGGCTATTGGGTGTTTTTTTTTTTTTTTTTTGTGGTTCCATGCAAATTTTAGGATTGTTTTTTCTATTTCTGTGAAACATGCCGTTGAAATTTTGATAAGGATCACATTGAATTTGTAGATCACTTTGGAGAGTGTGGGACATTTAAACAGTTTTTAATTCTTCCATTGCAAGAACACAAGATATCTTTTCATTTGTTTGTGCCTTCTTTAATTTCTTTCATTAGTGTCTTATAGTTTTCAGTGTATAGGTTTTTCATGTTCTTAAATTTATTCCTAAGTATTTTATTGTTTTTGTGCTATTGTAAATGGAATTGCTTTCTTAATTTCAATTTCAGATAGTTCATTGTTAGTGTATAGGAACACAATTTTTCTCTGTATATTGATTTTGTATCCTGCAACTTTACTGAATTCATTGATTAGTTCTAACAGTTTTCTGGTGGAGTCTTTAGGGGTTTTGAATGTAAGATCATGTCATCTGCATGCAAAGAGGGTTTTACTTCTTCCTTTCCTAACTGGATGCCTCTTACTTCTTTCTGTTGCCTGATTGCTCTGGCCAAGACTTCTAGTTCTATGGTGAATAGGAATGGTAAGAGTGTACATCCTTGTCTTGTTCCTGATCTTAGAGGAAAAGTTTTCAACCCTTCACATCAAGTTTGATATTAGCTATGGACTTGTCACATGTGACGTTTACTATGTTAAGGTTATGTTCCTTCTATACTCCGTTTGTCAGATTTTTATTATGAATGGATGTTTTGTCAAACACTTTTTCTTCATCTATTGAGATGATCTTTTGATTTTTATCTTTCATTCTCTTAATGTGTTGTATAACAAGTACTGATGTGTATATGTTGAATCATCTTTGCATCTCAGGAATACTACTTCATCATGATATATGATCCTTTTAATGAGATGTTGAATGTGGTTTGCTAATATTTTTTTATTTTTTTGCATCTATATTTATCAAGGATATTGATCTGTAACTTTCTTTTCATATAGTATCCTTATCTGGTGTTGATATCAGGGAGATCTTTCTCATTCCTTAATGCATGCATTTATCACTATAAAATCCTCTATTGGGACACCTGGGTGTCTTGGTTGGTCGGGTATCTGACTTTTGGTTTTGGCTTGGGTCATAATCTCAGGGTCGTGGGATTGAGCCCTGTGTTGGGTGCTGCCCTGGGCAGGGAGCCTTCTTGGGATTCTCTCTCTCCCTCAGTGCCCCACCTCCCACCTCCACAGCTCACTCACTCTCTCTCTCTCTTGCTGTCTAAAAAAAAAACAAAAACAAAATACACACCCACACATCCACACACACCCTATTAAACTGCTTTTGCAGGTTCCCAAAGTTTTACATATGTTATGCTTCTATTTTCATTTGTTTCAAGATACTTTTTGATTTCTGTTTTGATTTCTTCTTTGACCCACTGGTTGTACAAGAGTGTGTTATTTGATTTCTACATATTTGTGAATTTTTCAGTTTTCTTCTTGTTACTGATTTCTAGTTTCATACCATTGTGATGCAAAAGCATAGTAGGTATGATTTCAATCTGCTAAGACTTGTTTTGTCACCTTTCATATAACCTATCCTGGAGAATGTTTGTAGACTTTAGAAGAATGTGTATTTTAGGGGTGGTGGATAGATTTTTTTAATGTTTGTTTGGTCTAAAGTATGATTGAAATCCAACCTTTCCTTATTCATTTCCTATCTGATTTAGTCATCTGTTGAAATCCCTCACTATTATTGTCTTGTTGGCTATTTCTCCCTTCAGATCTATTAGTATCTGCTTTGATGTGGGGTACATATATATTTATGATAATTATATCTTTTCCCCTCTGTTTGTTTTATTTTAATTCCTGCATAATTAACATAAACTTTTGTATTATTTTCAGGTGGTTGTTATATCTTCTTGATAAATTGATCCCCTTACCATTATATAATGACCATCCATGTTTCTTGGTAGCATTTTTGGCTTAAAGTCTATTTTGTTTGCTCTAAGTATAGTTACCCATGTTCTCTTTTGGTTTCTACTTGCATGGATTATCTTTTTCCATCCCTTCACTTTCAGTTTATGAGTGTGCTTCAAGCCAAAATGAGTCTCTCATAGTATAGGGCAACATATAGTTGGATCTTGTGGGTTTTTTTTTTTTTAAATCATCCAGCTTTTTGCCTTTGGATAGAGAATTCAATTCATTTATGTTTAGAGTAACTATTGATAGGTAAGGACTTACTAATGCCATTTTTTAAAAAATTTTGTTTATTTGTCAGAGACAGAGAGCACAAGCAGGGAGAGCAGCAGGCACAGCAAGAGGCCAGCAGAGGGAGAAGCAGGCGCCCTGCTGAGCAGACAGCCTGACATGGTACTTGATCCCAGGACCCAGGGATCATGACCGAAGCCGAAGGCAGAAGGCAGACGCCTAACCAACTGAGCCACATGGGCGTCCCTACCACTTTAAGTTTTCTGGCTGTTTTGTAGTTCCCTGTTCCTTTCTTCCTATCTTGCTGTCTTCCTTTGTGAAATGATGATTAGTCATAGTAGTATCTTTGATTTCTTTCTCGTTTTTTGTGAAGCTGCTGTAGATTTTTGCTTTGTGGTTAGCATGAGACTCATATGAAACATGTAACAATCTACACTGATAGCAGTTCAGCCTTGATCATATATAAACACCCTATCCTTATCATTATATCTCCTTTCACTTTATGTTTTTTGATGTCATCATTTACATCTTCTTATGTTTTGCATCCACTAACAGATTATTGGAGCTAGAGAGGTTTTCAATACTTTTCATTTAATCTTTGTACTAGAATGAAGAAGTGAACACATCACTGTGTTACAGTATTAGGATATTCTGAATCTGACTATATGCTCACCTTTACCCATGTGTTGTGTATTTTCATGTTACTAATTAACGCCTTTTTGTTTCAACTTGAAGAACTTCTTTCAGCATTCCTCATAAGGCAGGTTTAGTGGCAATGAATCCTCTCTTTGTTTATTAGGGAATGTCTTTATCTTGCCTTCCTTTCTGAAGCACATTTTTCCTGGGTAAAATATCCTGGGTTGGCAGTTTCTTTTAACACTTAGAATGGATGATCCCATTCTCTCCTGGGCCTGCAAGATCTCTGGTGAGAAATCTGATCATTTATGGAAGTTCCTTTGTATGAGTTTCTTTCTTTACTGCTTTTGAAATTCTCTTTGTCTTTGATTTTAAGACCACTTTATTATCATGTGTCTTGGAGAAGATGATTTAGATTGAAATTATGAGTACCAATAACTTCACAAACTTGAGTGTCCAAATCTCTACCCAGGCTTGAGAAGTTCTCAAACATTATTTCTTTAAATAAGCTTTCTGCCTCTTTCTGTCTTTTCCTTCTAGAAAAGGATATAGTGACACATATGTGATTTTTCTTGTTGGTATCCCATAAGTCCCATAGGCTTTCTTCATTCCTTTTCTTTTTTTTTTTTTTTAAAGATTTTTTTTTTAAGATTTTATTTATTTATTTGACAGAGAGAAATCACAAGTAGATGGAGAGGCAGGCAGAGAGAGAGAGCAGGCTCTATGCTGAGCAGAGAGCCTGATGCGGGACTCGATCCCAGGACTCTGAGATCATGACCTGAGCCGAAGGCAGCAGCTTAACCCACTGAGCTACCCAGGCGCCCTCTTTATTCCTTTTCACTCTTTTTTTTTTTTCTCCTCTGATTTGTTAACTTCAAGTTGTCTTCTAGCTTACAGATTCTTTCTTTTGCTTGTTCAAATCTTCTTTTGAAGTTATAGTTGAATTCTTCAGTTCAGTCATGGTGTTCTTTAGCTCCAGAATTTCCATTTGGCTCTTTTTAATGTTTTCTACATCTTTGTAGAATTTCTCACTTTGTTCCTTTATTGTTTTCCTGATATCATTAAATTGCCCATCTCTGTTCTTTTGTAGGTCTCTGAGCATCTTTCGGAGAATTTTGAATTTTTTTCATTAGGCAATTCCTGGTTCTTCATTTCTTTGGGACGAGTTATTGTAAGTGGTGGAATCATGTTTCCCTGGTTGTTCATGATCCCTATATCTTGCATAGAATCAGCTACCTCTTCCAGACTTTATGACTGGGATGACTTTCACCTACAGGTGGAGGCATGCTGAAGCTTGCTGTGTTCCTGGGCCTAGTGGTATAGGACTCCAAGGGCAGGGCTATATGGTACTGGGTTCATGTTTAGGGGCATTATGTCTCTCTAGCCCAGGCCACTGGGGTCTATGGCACTGACAACTGTGTGGCCCTTGACAGGTGCTACAGGGTGTGTATAGTGGCTGCAATGGCTGTTGGGGTCTTTGGCAACCTCCAGGTCCAGCAGCTAGGGAGCAGGGCAAGCAGCAGTGGTGACTGGAGTAGGTAGGGGTACACATAATTGGCTGTAGGGTGCCAACTGGCCAATTGGTGCCTATGTAATGGCAGGGGCCATTTGCAGACATACACAAGAGTGGTGGGAAGCAGAGAAGGCAAACGACAGGGCCAACTATGAGCCCACTGGCAGGAGGCCCTGGTTGGGCTGCACACTCTCCCTCCAACATGCACACTTCAGTGGAGGCCTGTGATGAGGGTTGGGCCATGTGCAGATGCACAGCTGGAGGGGCTAGTTCCAAGTGCATGAATGGGGGAGGGGTCAGCCAGAGGGTGTCTGTGCTGGCATCTTGCAGTCCAGCAGCTGCAGAGGCCTGAGCTGACTGCTGGTGTGGTTCCTAGGCTCTGGTGGGGATATGGGGAGGGGAGGAAAGGGAAGGGGCTCTGATGTCTGGAATCATGAATGCCTCTGGGATGAAAGCTGATGAAATCTGAGAGGGTACCCAGTGGCTGCAAATATCCTGGCCCTTGGCTTTGGGTCAGTGGTAAGATCTGCTGGGTTTATCTGCAGAGCAGGTGTCTACACACCATGGTCACTCCCACTGAGGGGCTGCTGCCAGTAGCCCTTACTTTTATTTCCGGGTTCCTAGCTGGCCTTATACTTTTCAGCTTTGTTGGTCTAGATGGGAGGAAACTGACGTGGGATTTTTGTGGACTACCCCAAAAGACTGGAGAAGCTGGTTGCTCTTCCATCCTGGCCAGGGGACCTCTTTCTGGCCAGGAAGTTCCCTCCTGACACTGAGCAATACTGGCTTGGAGGATGAGGTGATGCGGGCAAAATGAAGTCTTCCTTCTCCTTGAGTAGTTATTCTCAGGTTTTTTGTTCCACTGTGTTCCTAAAACAACCTAACTGAACTCCAAATCTCTTCTAGAGCTACTTTTGTCTATGGATAATCGTCTAATTGTTGATCTTTATGGAGGGGTAGGGAGGCTGGGGTGTTGTATGTTACCATTTTGGTCTCTCCTTTGCCTTCAAAAATATTTCCTTTACACTTCCTTCTTTTTTTATTTAATCTTTTGTTTTTTTTTTCCAATTGCCAAAAAAAGCTCATTATAAAAAAATCAACATAATTCAGAAATAATACAGAGAACATTATCCAAATCCAGTTTCTTTTTGTGTACATGTTTACATGCTTATAATTATAGTATACATATAATTTAAAAAAATTTTTTTAAAGATTTTATTTATTTATTTGAGACAGAGAGAGAGCACAGGTGGGGAGGAGGATCAGAGGGAGAGGGGAAAGTAGACTCCCCACTGAGCAGGGAGACTGAGGTGGGGCCCATTCCCAGGACCATAAGATCATGACCTGAGCTGAAGGCAACTGCTTAACCGGCGAAGCCACCAGGCACCCTATAGTATACATATAATTTTATATGCTGCTCTTTTTGACTTATTAAATCACAAACATTTTTCATAGATTGCCACGTGGTCTTTAAAACCAATATTTTAATGGCTGCATCATAGTTCATAAAGTGAGTTTTCCATTATTAACTCATATGTGTGCCTTTTATATTGTTTCTAGTGTTTTACTATTATAATTAACATTATAATGGTCAGCTTTAGGCATATTGTTCTTTGCCATGGTTTGGCTTATATTTTTAAAATAAAGGATCAAAGGTAGAATTAAGTTTAAGACTTTAAATATATAATACTTGCTTTCCAAAGAGTTATATGAATGTATCTGTGTTACTATAACAAGAAGGGACTTTTATTTTGAGTAAAAATTCATTTCATAGAGTCAGATCTTCTAAGTTCCATGGTTTCTGAACAGTAGATAAGATTAAAGACATAGAAAGAATTAAGTGAAAGATTAAGAGTATAGATAAGGCAATATTTTAGTTTCTAATGAAATGTGAGCTGGTAATTAAATTGGGCATTCTGGAACATGGCTTTAAGTTTTGTTTTAAGCTCAGGCTGCTGCTTTTCTCTTTATTCCTGACCAGGTGTTTAGCCCAAAATATTAGAAGCCTCTGGTATAGGTAAGCTTTTGATACAAGGTTTGTGATGTTTATAAGGTTTAAGTTATGATGTTTCTGAAAGTTAACTCTTTTACCTAACACATATTCATAAAATATTATTAATGAAACACTTCTTTTGTTATTCAGAAAACAGCATTTCATAGAAGCCAGACGCTGGGCTACAGGAATGGCTATGCAGTTGTTCGACGTCCAACAGTTGGGATAGGCGGGGAGCGGCTCCAGGTCAACCAGCTGTCCCAGGCTGAGCTGGATGAGTTGGCCAGCAAGGCACCAATTTTAACTTATGGCCAACCTAAGCAGGCCCCACCTGCACAATTTATTCCTGCACATGTGGCTTTTGACAAAAAGGTATCATCTGGTATTTCAGGGTACCCTTGAATTCAGATTTCTGAGAACCAACTGTTTGCAGAAAAGTCAACAGCAAACCACAGGTTTTCCAGAGGGCTCTGAGGAGAAAATTGTTCAAATGCCTCAACCTTTAGTCATAGACAGCTGAACTCAGGATTGAAAGAGGCTTTCTTTAGTCAGGAAGCTTATTACAGAAAATAATTCCCTGTAGACTTCTCTGAAATATTTTCCAAATACAGTTAAAGAAAAGTTGGATGAAGTCTGAATTCTTGAGTTCGTATTGCTCCACGTTTACCTGCTCTGTGCTGTCTACTTTTTGGAAGGCTTATTGGTACTGATGGCACATTCTTAGCCTTTGTGAAATGCAAAATGTCATCATGGTAACAACTCCATCTTTTTTCAGTTTTCGCCAGGCTGTTTCCCATAAGTTTTTATTTTTCAGGGAATGTTTCCGGTTTAGCATAATATAACCAGAGGGTACGGTAACATTTTCATTTCTGTCTCATTTACCCTTACGCTTATGTAATGTGAGCTATTTCCATCTGTTGACATTTCCATATCATCCCTAATTTTCCTTGTCAGTGAGCCTCCTCTTTAAATTAAGGTGAGGTAGTCCTAACCCTGTCCATACAACAGAATCCCTAGTGGGACTTTTAAGAAACTGAGATGTCACCCTAACCCTCATCGATCTTAATCTCCGGATGATTTTTATGTATAACTGAGACTGAAAATGAATGACCAGATTTTACAAGTTAAGTCTCCTAATTTACTCCTAGCCTGTTTTCTTTCTGTCTTTTTTGGGTCTTTTTTTCATTTTATTCTTTTTGTTAAATGTCTATACAGTGTTCATCTAGCTAGCCAACTTTAATTGAGTACCTATTGAAACTAGAGGCTGGAAGATAGAAAATAACCTGGTGGTGGAATTATACTATTTACATTCATAGTCACTTAGTGTAAAAAACTTTTTTTAAATGTCTCAGCCAGAATCCATATTATCCCCCTTGCCCCATCTCAGTGAACTCATCTGTTAGGAACACATTCACATATCCATTCAGAGGCTGAACCTGAACAGCTTCAGGTATATGGCTGGGTATTTCTTTACCTTTTTCTTATTTCTCTGTGAGTCTACAGATAGTTTCAGCCCCACTTGTGCCCCTAACCCTGAGTTTGACCTCAAGTAAGTCAATCTACCACTCTGAGTCTCGTTTGTAAAATGAGGAAGGTTCAATTAGCTGATCATTTCTGGCTCTCGTGTTTTATATATTTATATATCTGTGGCTCAAGCACAGACCATTTCATGCATGAATTAGTGATCATGTCCCCATTTCAGTACTTTGCGGTCAATCTAAAATGTTACCTGAAACTGATCTTTTGTCTTTTGCTTTTACTGTTTTAGCTTTCTCCTTTAAACATTCCATTCCATTCATGCATTTCACCTTTTTATTAAGAGTTTTAAGGTTTTATTCCATTATATGCATATTTCACCTATGCCGTTGCCCAATCTCTTTTGGTTTTTAATCTTATTTTTCCACAGTAGACACTAATCCTTTTTAGCAATAGCACTCATGTATAAAATTATGCATCTTCCCATTCATCAAGCCATATTTGTGTTTTCACTAAACGGTCTTCTTGTTCCAGTGGAACTTCTAGTTCCAGTGAAGGTTTAGGTTCACACCCTTGTCTACCTACAACACCATTCTAGTATTTTTCTCTTCAGGGGAGGAAATTTGCAAAATAAAGTCAGGATAAAAGAAAGTTTTAAAATTAATCCGAAAGCTTGTCAACTCAAGCTTTGATATTTTAAAATGTTTTTAAATATGCACTAGAATGTGCCATTTTTACTCCCCACTGATGCTCCCCAGAGGTCCTAGGGTTTGCTCTATCTGTCATGTATATTTCTGAGTGCAGTGAGGGTGTGTTTATGTGCCACCCAAAGAGTCTGTGCTGGATTGATGATTAGAGTCTCATTCATATGAATTCTCTAAGAATGAATATGTCATTAATATGCATTTACAGGGGACTCTCCTAAAGAAAATGGACTTGAGGCCTTGTTTTCATTTTGAAACCAAAGGTTATAGTTTTGTCCAAATTTTTGAGTCTGCAGAAATTCTAAGATTTTTGACATAGAAGTGAAGTTAGTGAGGTTAAGGTCTTTAAGCCATCTCATCAAGGACCACATTACTAAGTAGTCTGTATGTAGTTTGAAGTACCTAGAGCAGACTTCAGCAAACTTTTTCTGTGAAGGATCAAATAGTAAATATTTGAGGCTTTGTAGCTATCTTAGTCAACTTGATCTGCCGTAATAAAATACCATATACGGGTGCCTTACATAATAAAAATTAATTTTCTCATTCTGATTAAGTTTCTGGTGAGGGCTCTCTTCTTGGATTTAGATAGCTGCTTTCTTGCTATGTCCTCATGTGGCCTTTCCTCAGGGTGGGTCTGCTGAGAGATAGGTCTTCCCCTCCTTACAAAGCCACCCATTCATTTGGTTCAGGGCCCCACTGTTGGGACCTCACTTAAGCTTAATCACTCCCTAAAGACTTTGTCTCCAGGTACAGTTGTATTAAGGGTTAGAGCTTCCTCATACAAATTTTTGGGGGGAGGGAGACGAAATTCAGTCCATAGTAACAGCCCATGTGGTCTCTATCACAACTGCTCAAACCTACCCTTGTAATGGGAAAGCAGTCATTGGCAAATACCTGCTAATTATTTACATAATTATTTGTAGGTACTGGAATTCAAATTTTGTATCATTTTCATGTGTTTTGAGTTTTATTCTTTTGATTTTTTAAATAATTTAAATATGTAAATAAAACGTTCTTAGATTGGCAGTCATACAAAATCAAGTGACAGGGATAGATGGGTCCCATGGGCCATGGTTTAACACCCTTCAGTTTAGAAAATAGGAGTGATGAGTATTTATTCTCCCAGAGTGGTTCTCTTTAGAGGAAGGCACTGAATGTTTTTTGGATGAGAGACTATGCAATGCCATTTTCCCCTTCCTTGTGTGTTATAGGTGCTGAAATTTGCTGCCTATTTCCAAGAAGATGTTCCTATGTCAACTGAGGAACATTATAGGATTCGTCAAGTGAACATTTACTACTATCTGGAAGATGACAGCATGTCTGTCATGGAACCTGTTGTGGAAAACTCTGGGATCCTTCAAGGCAAGTTAATCAAACGCCAGCGGCTAACCAAGAATGACCAGGGAGACCATTACCATTGGAAAGACCTAAATCGAGGAATAAACATTACAATTTATGGCAAAACTTTCCGCATTGTTGACTGCGACCGATTCACACAGGTATAGTATACATTTCCGGAAATTGTGGTGTCTGAAGCATCATTCTAATTTACAGAAGGATATGTTTCATTTATAAGGGTAAGAGGAGGGGAGCCTGGGTGGCTCAGCCAGTTAAGCATCTGCCTTGGGCTCAGGTCATGATCTTGGGGTCCTGGGATCCAGCCCTGTGTGGGACTCCCTGCTTGGTGGGC
The DNA here is from genome assembly GCF_964662115.1 of Mustela nivalis. Taxonomy (NCBI): domain Eukaryota; kingdom Metazoa; phylum Chordata; class Mammalia; order Carnivora; family Mustelidae; genus Mustela; species Mustela nivalis. The sequence continues at coordinate 97,623,650 of NC_139024.1, forward strand.
AGTCTGCTTGTCCCTGTCCCTCCCACCCCTGCTTGTGCTCTCTCCCTTTCAAATAAACAAATAAAATCTTTAAAAAGGAGAAGAAAAAATATAAGGGTAAGAGGAGGACTCTGGTAACCTGTCCTGTATGGATTATTATGTAGGTTAATGAGGTGTTTGTGTGTGCATTGCTGTGTGTCAACACAGTGTAGTGACATCACTTTTTTCACAATGATATGGCTACATATCCATTCAAATAAAATTAAACTTGCACCATAGCTGAATCATTTGATAAGAAACCAGTTCCCATGCCAGTTCACGTGGAGAATAGGGGAGGTAACACCCTTGATGGGACAGAAATATGAAAGAGGAATTGGATGATTTATCTGAAGTTTGAGTTACAAAAGTAATATTACCTTTATTAGCAGATATGAGCCTAACATTTTTTTGTGCAATTCATATTTTTCCTGTAAATCATACTTGCTATATTTGGGAGAAACTTACTATCTAAAGATTTCTGGAAATAAAACAATTTTTAAAGGAGAATGCTTGTTTATATCAAGAAGAATTCTTCATTTCCTCTATTTCATAAGTATATATTTTTGACACATTTTTAAAAAGTTATGTGTCCATATATAGACTCAGGAGAATCCTTTCTTTAGCACAAAATGTAGGTATTAGAAAGTCAGTTCTGAATTTTCTGAATTTGTCTTAGATTTAACAATTTCTAGAAGCAAAGATATGTTTCTGAATTATTTTGTGCCTTTAATCCCATGTTACCAAATGCCACATGTGATTAATCTTTACCACGTACTGAGTTCCTGTGAATTCACTCATTTAATGCTTTACATTTAATAATTTACTTAGTAAATACTTACTGGGTGCCTGCTCTGTGCCAGGCATGGTTCTAGGTGCCAAATACATAGACTTGTCCTTAGAAATGCTACTACATTCTGGCTGGAGGAGACAAAAATAAGCAGACAAGTATGTAACATGTCAGATGCTGCTTAGAGCTGCAGAAGAAACTAGAGCAGAGAAGAGGGAAGGGGAAGCACACAGAAGACAGACGCTTCTGTGTGAAGAGGCTGGTCAGGAAGGCCTCACTGATAGGATGACAGATGAACAGGGCGCCTGGGTAGCTCAGTCATTAAGTGTCTGCCTTTGGCTCAGGTCATGACCCCTGGCTTCTGGATTGAGCCTGCATTTGGGCTCCCTGCTCAGCAGGAAACCTGCTTTTCCCTCTCCCACTCCCCCTGCCTATATTTCCTCTATTGCTGTGTCTCTCTCTGTCAAATAAATAAATAAAAATCTTTAAGAAAAAAAAAAAGGCAGATGAACAGAGACCTCAAGGAAGTGAAGAAAGGAGCCCTGGTATCCGTGCCATCCCAAAGCAACAGTGACAAACAGTGCAGAAGGTAGAGGTGCTCGACCATCTTTGGAAAAACAGATTTTTCTCTCTCATTTTTTAGGTTTTTGAGGTCCTTTTTTTCATAGGCAGTTTCAGAATTGTATACTGAGGAATTATATTAATAATTAAAATATTATTTAGGGATGCCTGGGTGGCTCAGTGGGTTAAAGCCTCTGCCTTCGGCTCAGTGGGTTAAAGCCTCTGCCTTCGGCTCAGGTCATGATCCCAGGGTCCTGGGATTGAGTTTTGTATCGGGCTCTCTGCTCTGCAGGGAGCCTGCTTTCCTCTCTCTCTCTGCCTGCCTCTCTGCCTACTTGTTATCTCTGTCTGTCAAATAAATAAATAAAATCTTTAAAAATATATTATTTAAATTTCAGGTACTGTGATAATTTTTACAGTTGTCTCTTTATGAACAATTTGAATATCAGCAGTTCATTGCTGAGCAGTAAGTCAACTCTCCTAAAGAGAGACGCTTAACCGACTGAGTCACCCAGGCGCCCCAACTCTCATTGTTGATGGTAGTTCTGTTCTAGGAAGTCACCACAAGCCCTTAATCATTAGCAACTACGGATCCATCACTCCTAGGAAAAAATAAGGAGTTAGGTTTTCTATAACTTTCTTTAATGCGTGTTTCTGTTTAAAGATGCCATGTTTAAAATATTCTGTTGATTCATGAACATTAACTTATGGTTGGCAGCACTGGGGCTCATGCCTGAAGGGAGCGTAGCTCACACATGGACTTTCTCCTGAAGGAATGTCACGGCGACCTCTGTGTGTGTGTGTTGCTAAAAAGTACATAACATAAACGTGACCCCTAGATCTAGACTTTATTACCAGTAGTATAGCAGGTGTGAATCCTACCCCATATATGCATGTGTGTGGGAAATAATGTTTTGTGTTTTAAAAAATAACTTAAAACCTACTTGAGCTGCCATCCAACTGGGCTGCTGTTTCTATTCACCCTCAGCTTTGCCAAAAATTCCAAGCCCTAAGAACAACAAGACGGCACACCCAGGCCTGCTGCGGTCATACAGGCAGGGTCCATAGACTGTCTGTGAGCAAGGGCACCTCCTGGATGCTTTGATGCTAGGTCAGATACTGAGACCCCGAATGCCTGAGACTGATGTGCCTGACCCGCTGCACGTGTGCTCTGAGCATCCCTAAGCACACGTGGGGAATCTTGCTCTTCTGAGACCCATCAACTTGTGTCTGTTTTCCAGTCTGGGAGAATTTCCCCCTTTTTCTCTTTTTGCCTTCAAAGACATTCCCTTCTCTCCGGTCCTTTTGAGATACCTCAGAATAATCTCTTCAAAGAGTTTAGGCCTTTCCTAAGAGATAGGAAGAATAGTCAACTTCAGGAAGCTTCTGCATTCTTGCCCAAATCCCCAAGGTAAGGTTAACAGAGGGCCTGGTCTGTTGAAAGCAACAGAAAGAGTAAAAATCCCATTAAATACCTCAATCAATAATCCTGCTACACTAATACATCATTTCAAGGGAGAGGAGAATAGTGTTAGTCATTATCTCTGGCTCAGTAGTTTTAATAGACATTGAGATCACAGTGTTTTAATATTGAAAGATATTGGAGACTGTTCAGTGAAACTTTAAATACTAAGGTTACAAGCTAGTTAGCAGCAGAGCTAATATTAGAACCCAAATATTTTGGTTCTGGGTCCTATATATTTTCGATTGAATTGTCCAAAAGCACATGACACAATTCCCAAAAGAAACCCATATTTCAGATTAATTTCTAATTCTAGAATGTAAACAGATCCCATGCCATTGTTCTTTTCTGATTACTAAAAAATATACAGCTTATTGTCCTGCTTTTATGAAGAAGAAATGCCAAGTTGTATTAAAAGATATAGTTCCTGAAAATATTATATTTACTTATAATTAGCAAATCAAACAAGATCATGTTAAGTTCAGATGCTTTCCTTAACTTTATCTGGTGAGATTTGAGTACTTGGCTTGTCTCTCCTATTTTGCTATAGTATTTTCTGGTCTAAAATAACCAGTGATTCTTTTCCTTCTTAGAGGCGGGTGGAGATGGGGACTTAATCAAATAATTGGTTTTGGTGAGTCGGAAAGTTGGGAATTTGATTTCAGCTTAACTTAGCTTGCCCCCATATCTGATATGAATTACATATTGTTTGAAACTGTGGTTGGGTTTCAGATGTGTGTATGTAAGCAACCCCAGGACTTACTCTGTTCTTGGGCATCTAACTGAATTTCATTGATCTAAATTCATATTTGGAGCCAGTTACCTTATTATTATGTCTTCCAGTTAACTTAGCATATTGCCTAGAAGCTTTATAATATTTATCAGTAATTACCAGTTGTTATCTGCATCATAGTGTTGGGTCAGTTGGAGGCTTAGTGCAGCTAAGATTTGCCTCACACTGAAGCTAATGATTAATTTGGACAATGGCATAGAAATGATTATTAAGCTTCTCCTTATACCATCAGGTATTACTTATGGAAGCTTCAAGAAAGATGATCATTATTACTTTTGCATGATGTAGGTATTTTTAGAAAGTCAAGGAATTGAATTAAATCCCCCAGAGAAGATGGCTCTTGATCCTTACACAGAACTCCGGAAACAGCCTCTTCGTAAGTACGTCACCCCATCGGATTTTGACCAACTGAAGCAGTTTCTCACCTTTGATAAACAAGTAAGTAACTAAGCACGTCAGTGGCTTTGCTCATCTCCAAATGTTATGCATGTTTATTAGCCAACTGTTCTGGTAGATGTTTTAAAATGTTACATTGGTAATTTAGCCATTTGGAGACAATGCTATCTTTCTGGTTTCATCTAGAGTTGGAGGTACAGGAATGTCCAAGTATTGTATTAGAGACCGAGACCCAAAGATATTAGGGAGTTAAGTCCTAGGAGTTCCACCAAACTTTTCAATCTTAAAGCAATTCCTGAGCTATGTCTGCTTCCCACTTTACATTTCCAACCAATTGCTTCTTTTCCCAAATAGGAGTTCATTTTATAACCTTCTTTGGGAAACCCTAACTGATTTATTGGGAAATTTCAAAGCTATTTCATCTAGGTAGGTTTCTAATGATAAAATAGTAATTTCACAGAAATCCCATCGCAGATGCTTTCTTGTTAAATTTTATATGAATGTCTGAGTACAGAGGAGTCTAGGTATTTTCCAGCTTTGTTCCAACCATCCTATCCTCCCCACTGTGGGTTGGTGTGTGGGGGCAGATTTGGTCTTCTCCTTTCTGTACAAAAGATGGGGAGATCATCCTCAGTGCTTCTTTGCTGTGGGTGTTCTCTCAGAAATGTAATTCCTTTTAGTTCAGAAGAATTTGCGTAGCACTAACATCTTCTTTTAAGGACATTCTATATATCAATCATATATCTGTTATTCTTTTGTCTTTAAAGATTGTGTTGTTGATACTGTTACTAGAAGAGATATGTTGATAGATAAAAAGGACTGATTAAATGAAAATTCTTTCAATACTAATTACATATAAACTGTTTACATATACCTTTATTAATAAATATAAGCCCCTGTATAAAGCATGATGCTCTTTTTTCTCTTGTTTGTTGTTGTTTATTGAGGTATAATTGATGTATATTATATTAGCTTCAGGATATAACATAGTGATTTGATAATTGGATACATTGCAAAGTTATCACCACAATAAGTCTAGTTACCATCTGTCATATTACAAAGTTAATATAATATTATTGACTATATTCCCCATTCTGTACATTACGTTCCCATGACTTATTTATTTTATAACTGGAAGTTTGTACTTCTTAATCTCCTTCACCTACTCCACCCATTCCTCCCCAACCTGCACCCCAAGCTCCTCTGGCAACCACCAGTCTGTTCTCCATATCTATGAGCTGAGTTCGGTTTTGTTGTTTTTTAGATTTCACATATAAGTGATATTAAGCAATATTTGTCTTTCTCTGTCTGACTTGTTTCACTTAGCATAATACCCTCAAAGTTCATCCATGTTTTTGCAAAGGGCAAGACTTCATTCTTTCATATGGCTGAGGAATATTCCATTGTATGTATAAATCACATCTTTCTCCATTAATCGTTTGATGGACAGGTTATTCCCAAGTCTTGGCTATTATAAATAATGCTGCAATGAACTTGGGGTGCTTATATCTTTTTGTATTAGTGTTTCATTTTCTTTGGAGGATACCTAGTAGTGGAATTTCTGGATCATATGGTATTTCTATTTTTAATTTTCTGAGGCACCTCATATTGTTTTCCATAGTGGTCGCACCAGTTTACATTCCTACAACAGTGTACGAGGCTTCCTTTTTCTCCAGCCAGCACTTGTTATTTCTTGTCTTTGGGATGATAGCCATTCTAACAAGTGTAAGTTGATATCTCATTGGTGTTTTGGTTTGCATTTCTCTGATGATTAATAATGTTGAGCATCTTTTTATGTGCCTGTTGGCCATTTGTGTCTTCTTTGGAAGAATAACTATTCAGATCCTCTGCCAATTTTTTTTTTTAAGATCAGAATTTGTGGGGTTTTTTTGTTATTGAGTTGTGGGAGTTCTTTATATATTTTGGATGTTAATCCCTTCCATATCAGATATAATTTGCAAATATCTTCTCTCTTTCAGTAGATTACCTTTTCACTTTGTTGGTAGTTTTATTCATTGTATAAAGACTTTTTAGTTTGATGTAGTCTCATTTGTTTATTTTTGTTTTTGTTTCCCTTGCCTTTGGAGTCACATCTAAAGAAACATGGCTCAGATCAATGTCGACAAGCTTACTGCCTCTGTTTTCTCCTAGGAGTTTTATGGCTTCAGATCTTTAATCTATTTGGAGTTTATTTTTGTGTATGGTGGTCTATGAGAAAGTGGTCTAGTTTCATTCTTTTGCATGTAGCTGTCCACAGTTTTCCCTGCATCATTTATTGAAGAGACTATCTTTCCCCATTGTATATTCTTGCCTCATTTTTCATAAATTAATTGACCACAGAAGTGTGAGTTTGTTTCTGGGCTGTCATTTCTGTTCTGTTGATCTATGTGATCTATGTGTCTTTTGCCAGTACCATACTGTTTTGATTACTATAGTGTTGTAGTATAGTTTGAGATCAGGGAACATGATACCTCTGCCTTTGTTTTTTCTCAAGAGTTTTTTGGGCTATTCAGGGTCTTTTAGGGTTCCACACAAATTTTAGGATTCTTTTCTCTAGTTCTGTGAAAAATACCATTGGAATTTTGATAGGAATTGCATTAAATCTGTAGGTTGCTTTAGTTAGTATGGACATTTTAACAATATTAATTCTTTTATGGTGAGCACAAAATATCTCTCCATTTATTTGTGTCTTCTTCAGTTTCTTTCATCAGTGTCTTATAGTTTCCATTGCTTTTTTAATTTGGCTTCTCTTTCACTGACTAATATTTTGGATGAAAGTGAATTCTGCTTTTTCAGTACAAACTTATAAGCCTGCTATTTAATACTGTCCAGCTGTTGACATCTGGTATATAATTTCGGATGTTTTTGTATCTTTGGTGAATTTTTTTTATGAGATTACTTCATAGTTTTTGTAGTTTTTTCCATCATTGTCTGATATATGAATGCCAAAGTACTTAAGTTAATCTCTCCACTTGTAGAATTCTTAAGTCACTACTTTGGGTTCTTCAAAGGTTCTTCGATTCTATGCAATCTGGGATGATACAGACAGCATGTTTGGTGAATGTCGGACCTACATCATTCATTACTATCTTATGGATGACACAGTGGAAATTCGAGAAGTCCATGAACGAAATGATGGGCGAGATCCTTTCCCACTCCTGATGAACCGCCAACGCATGCCGAAGGTTTTGGTGGAGAATGCAAGTATGTTTATTCAGTTTATCCTCCATAATTGGGACATCTTCTGGATTTCAAAGGAGTTACTTAATCGGTATGGTCATTCCCTTTACTCTTGGGAGGTTCTTGCTGTGTTCTTGAGGTACTCAAAAAATGACTTTCCCATAATTCCCCCCATTGCTTGCTCCACAGTCTAGGCTTGCCTCCAAAATGGTCTGGTGGAGATGACTGATACCCAAATCAAGGAAACAACCAGAATAGCAGTGGGAAAGTCATTTAAAGTGCAAAAGAGCAAGGCTTCTGAAGTAAAGCTATTTAATATCAGATTTTTAATGCATTTTTAAAACAATCTTGTTTTCATAAAGCTTACCATTTCCTTATGTTCTTTCCTGACTTTGCTTCTCACCTCAATACTTCCTAAACAGGAAGTTTGTATGCGGGATAGCTTAAGAATGGAAAAGGCATATCTGTGACTCATGGAGGTGGGGCCCCACTGTGTCAGCCCCTGCTCTCTTTGCTGGTGTAAAATAACTTAGTGACTGGAGAGGGAGAATGCAACAAAGTACACTTGATACCCACCGCCCATCCATCTTTATCTGGGATAAGTACACTTACTTTGGTTATTGACTTCGTGGTTTAATAATTTTCTCCTGCAAAATGTCATCTTGGTGTCACATATGATGACATCTCTCATGTTTGGACAGCTGACAGAACTCTGTAAATACTTTTGTTGGTTTTCTTTTTACTCTGTTTTTTTTGGAACTAGGAGATAAGAAATTTCAGGTATTGTGCAAGAGGTTTGTCTTAGAGATTATAAACAAGTTGAGGTTAGAGGTTATAAACAAATTGGCAGTTTGAAGGCTAAATTCAATCTGCCTACACATATTGATTTGCCTATATAGTAGTTTTCTTAAAAAAAAAAAAAGCAGTGTTACTTGAGGGCAAAGAGATAGAGATTTCCCTCATCAGGAGACTAGATAAACAAAATATGGTGAAGGTATATCTTGATAAATAGTAGTAGTTACAAGGAATAACTAAATGTAAAGAAAGCAAATTGATGCACTTAAAAGCGTAGTGCTGTGTAGGAAAAAAATGAGATGTACAATGCAATAATTATGTAAAGTGGAATACAAACAAAATGATATACATAGTATACACATAAAAAGTTGAATGTTAGAATAGTGGCATGTGTGGTAGAGGAAAATGAGACTGGGGAAAATAAAAGGTAGTAAAGATAGTCCTCACTTTAAAACTAAGAGAATTAATGGTAAAAATCTCTTTTAGAGAAATGAGAATAATTGCTAAAACAGTTCTCATTCTCAGATAGCAGCAACTGGATCTGAGCCCTAGTTCAACATAATCTGGCTGCTGTCGACCATATTCTTATACTTTGCCTCCTGTAGAACCCACTTAGAGTTCTAGGACACTGAGACTAAAATACTAATTTAGGCCTTCCGCAATGCTTACATGAGCCTGAAATTCCTGCCATCTAGTGCTAACAAACATTAGATTTATAGTAGATTAAGAGAAAGAATGGGAATTTATTCAGGCATGAAAAAAGTATCACTGAAACTGAACCCCTTGAAATCTCAAGTTCTATGTTTGTCTCTGCTATATCAATGTGGCCTATGTTTAAAATTTTAAATATATAATCATCCTCTTTTATAACTTCCCCAATTTTTTTAAAAAGTAATCTCTGCACCCAACATGGGGCTTAAACTCACAACCCAAAGATCAAGAGTCTCATACTCCACCAACTGAGCCAGGCAGGCATCCCTATAACTTCTCAAATTTTAATGAAAATTTCATCAAAGTTATGTCAAGAGGCAGCCTGATGACATATATAAGGTCCTTTTAAGAGATAGGAAACATATATTTTTGTGAAAGTTATTGTTAGTCATGCACTCACAGGACAGAAAGGGCTAGGCTTCCATCAGCTGAATAATTCCTTTAACTAGAACTGTGATGTTGAAGAAGTAGCATCTAACTGATTCTCAAAGTTGTTTATTTAATCCAGTGGATGATTTTAATTATATTCAATTAAACAAGAGTTAAATATTGCTAAAGGAACTGTTTCTTATTCTAAGTGCTGTGGAGGATAAAATGAAAATGTAATTTCCAGACCTAGAATCTTGTCCTTCTTCAGTCACTTCTCGTGACTGGGGAGGCAAGTCATATAAATACACAAAGCTCTTTAACAATAACACAAGTGTACCAGATCATCTGATTATATAAGTAGTTATGTCTTGTAGACAGAGCTCTGGAGAAGAGATGTGATCTAGAAAGACTAAGGAAGGCTTTGTGGGAGAATGGAGATTGGACCCAGATTTAGAGTGGCAGAGAACAAAGAGAAAGTGCATGTTAGAAAAGAACAAGAACAAGGGTTGGGCATTAGGAACAAGTATGTTATGTTTGGGGGTATCTGAGAGACAGTGGCTAGGCAGAGTTTGTGTTGGACAGTAATAGGCAGTTACAGAAGTATCTTTCAGAAGTTTTCTTTGCCTGGGCCTTAATTTAAGTAGTTAAGATGAATAAAAATTGCATTTTTATAATGGATGGAGGTGAAGTTTCAAGAATATAAAACTTCTTTCTTTGTTAAACATAATTGTAGTTTACTAGTATGTGGTAAGTATTGCCCAAAAGTCACCAGATGCCTTCTACTCAGCTGTTGAACCTAAGGTTCTAGGTTCTTAAAGTCTGTTAATTATCCTTCAGACTGGCTTTCCTCCTTTGACCTTGCCTTTCCCTTGCTAAGTACAAATGTTAACAACATCAAAATTGTACACTCTAAATATAGAAACTTGTTGTAGTTGATTGTACCTCAATAATGTTATAAAGATATAAATTCATACTTAGACATGTTATAGTCAAACTTAAGAACACCAAAATCAAAAAGATCATAAAAGCAGCCCTGAAGAACAAGGTCATCCATACAGAACAGCAGCTGCAATAACAACAGTTACCAGAAGACAGCATAATAGTATCTTCAAAGTGCTGAGAAGAATATAGAATTTAATACCTAGAGAAACTGTCTTTGAAGAAGAAAGTGAAATATATTTCTAGGCAAGCAAAACAGATTTTACTAACAAAATACCCTTACTAGGAAAATTCTAGAGTGTACTTTTAGTAGAAAGAAGATAATTTCAGAAGTAAGGTCTGAGATAGTGATAAAAGAAGTGATTAAAAAAAAAGAAGAGGATAATGGCAAAGTGTGGGTACATCTAAGTAAACCTTGACTACAAACTAAAAAAAAATGTTTAATTCGTGGGAGTTAAAAAGTATCAAGATAGAATTGAAATATAACAAGGAGGAAGTGATAGGATTAAAAAACAAATTTTGAAAAATATTTTTGAGAACATACTTAAGATACAGAGACATAAAAAGGTTAGAAAAGATGTATAAGCAAATAGCAAAAGAAATGGATAAGGCTATATTACTATAATACCAATAGACACTATGTCATAAAGCATTGCTAGAGATAAAGAAGATAATTACATATTGCAAGAATTGTATTTACCAGGAAAATGTACTAATTCTAAACGTGAATGCAGTTAGTAACATGGCTTCAAAACATGAAAGACAAATTTATAGCATTATTATGCAAAGAAAATAGAAAAATTTATCAAAATAGTAGGAGTCATTAAAACATTTCTTCTTATAATTGTTAGATCAAAAAGGTAAGTCAATAAGCTCATATATATTATAGGATTTAAGTAATAGAATTGTCAGTATTGATAGAATGAATATGTATATTCATCAACACTGGGAGAATTCCCATTTCTTCAAGCACAAATGGAGCACTTATAAAGACTGGTCAGTCTTAATAAATTTTTAAAGTCTGGACATCTTATACCATATTTTTCTAGTTGATTAGAATTAGACACAAATTAGAATTCAATTTTAGAACTATTAAAAAACCTCACGTATTTGGAAATTAATATCAGTTACATGAAATGAACATATTTTAATTGAAATTAAATTAAGTTTTTATTCCAGCATAGTTAATGTGTAGTGTTACATTAGTTTCAGGTGTATAATATAGTGATTCAACACTTAATCAGTGCTCAAGATACATATACTTTTTTTTTAAGATGCTATTTATTTATTTATTTGTCAAAGAGAGAGAGCACAAGCAGGCAGAGCGGCAGGCAGAGGCAGAGAGAGAAGCAGGCTCCCCACTGAGCAAGGAGCCGGATGCGGGACTTGATCCCAGGACCCTGGGAACAGGGCCTGAGCCAAAGGCAGAGGCTTAACCAATTGAGCCACCCAGACGTCCCAAGATACATATACTTTTAATCCCCTTCACGTGTTTTACCCATTCCCCTACCTACCTCCCCTCTGGTCACCACTCTCTGTAGTTAAGAGTCTGTTTTTTGGTTTGTTTCTTTTTTGTGTGTGTGAAATGAGCAAAGTTTTAAAAGAATTTATCTTGTCCAAGAAGAAATAAAAAGAAAGAAAATAAATAAAAACCTTGTCCAAAAGAAATAAAAACCAAATGTCTTTAACCATTAAGGAAATAGAATCACTTAAAAAATTCTCCACAAAGAAATACCATGTCTAATTTTTCAGTTTTGTCAAATAAAGAACAGTTAATTCTATGCCTAATGCAGATTCACAGTAAAGAACTAATTCATTCATTAAAAAAAGACCAAGAAAACCAAAGACACCATGAGTAAGACTACAGTTATATATGCAAAAAAAATACTTAAAATATCAGTAAATGAAATCCAGCTGTGTATGAAAAAGATCATTGTTAAGTGAGCAAAGGTGAATGGTTCTATAGTATGTGTACACACATACCCCAGGTCTCCTGGAACATTGTTGACTATATCCTCCAGTGACCGTCACTTCCTGGGGTAACTCAAAGGGGTCTAGTAGGATTAGGCATTAGGCACTGGCAGAAAAAACCATTGCTCTATAGGACTTTTAAGATGCATGATTGGGAAAATCTTGGTCTTATGGCATGATCAAGGCTGGAGCTCAAGCCTTTCTGTCTGATGTAACAAAATTTTAGCCTTCTTCCCTATTTTTCCATCTTAGCAACTTTCAGTTAGGAGAATAGTGGCCTATCTCTCAAGACCCCCATAACTGAAGTTCTAGGGTCAGCTTTGTGGTTACAGCTATGCAGTGTGGTACTTCAACAGAATTGACTATCTTGTGGTTTCTATGGTGATGATGCTGCAAGGGATCAGTCTTAAATAAGTCAATCCTTAGTTCTCATAAAACAGTATTCTACCCCCTGCAAAATGCAAGGTTGATTTTACACTTGAAAATCTGTTGAGTGTCCAGATAAACATTAAGCATGATCATCTCACTGACCCTGCTTCCTCCCAGAGGACTAGGTCAGACTGTCCTTTTTTTTTTTTTTTTTTAAAGATTTTATTTATTTATTTGACAGACAGAGATCACAAGTAGGCAGAGAGGCAGGCAGAGAGAGAGGAAGGGAAGCAGACTCCCCGCTGAGCAGAGAGCACGACGCGGGGCTCAATCCGAGGACCCTGGGATCATGACCCGAGCCAAAGGCAGAGGCTTTAACCCACTGAACCACTCAGGTGCCCCTCAGACTGTCCTTCTAGCAGTGATCACAATTGAAATGAAACTCTTATTTGTGTAATTGTTTAGTATCCATTGTCCCAAACAGACCGTTTTCTCCATCAAGGCAGAAATTCCACCTATATTGTTAACTGTTATAATCTCAGTATTTAACAGTGAACCTGGTACATGATATATGGGATCATTGAGAATATGTTGGGTGAAAGAATAAATGGGTAGAAGGTTGAACTGAATGACTTGGATTCCTCCATTGATCTCGTACTCTATAGAAGGACATTTATTCTTTCCTCCTGTAATGATTTCCCCAAGCATGAAGTTTTGCTAAGATTAGTGATCTGTACTGGTAGTTGAGGCTGAATATGGAAGAGAGACTTCACAAAAACCATCTGAGTATTGTTTCTGTGTCCATTCAACTGATGGAAATACACAGCCTTATGTGCTGCTGGTAGAATAGAGGAGACACTTGATTACAGGCAGAGACCGTATGCCCTCAAATTCTCAAGAGTGTCCAGGAGCTGTATGTCAGTCTTCCTTCCCATCCTCATTCCTTTTCTTTCTTCTCTCCCTGTTATATTCTGTCAGAGAATTTCCCTCAGTGTGTGTTGGAGATCTCTGATCAAGAGGTGTTGGAATGGTATACTGCCAAAGACTTTATCGTGGGGAAACCACTCACTATCCTCGGGAGAACCTTCTTCATCTATGATTGTGATCCTTTCACTCGACAATATTACAAAGAAAAGTTCGGAATCTCTGATTTACCACGTATTGATGTGAGCAAGAAGGAGCCACCACCCGTGAAACCGGTAATGGAACACTAGTTCCGAGTATTGTGAGAATTAATCTTTTGATACAGAGGTTTAAGAAAAAGAATAAAAATCGAGTCATGTGAATACCCAATAAAAAATGGGCAAAGCATAGCATACAGATCACTTCACAGAAGAATTCAGATGGCTAATGAATATATGAAAAGACCCTCCTCCATGCTCAGTGCAGAGTCTGGCTTCAGATTCTTTCTCCCTCTCCTCTGCCCCTCCCACTTGTGCTCTCTATTTCTCTCTCAAAAATGAATAAATAAATATTTAAAAATAAGAAAAGACCCTCAACTGATAATCAAAGAAAATAGAAAATAATGAGGTCTTGGATCTATTTGATTTTAAAAGACTCACGATACCCAGTGTTTGCCCTGATGTGATGAAGTGGACATTTTCTTCCTTTTTTTTAAAAAGATAGATTTATTTATTTATTTATTTATGTGACAGAAAGAGACACAGTAAGAGAGGGAACACAAGCAGGGAGAGTGGGAGAGGGAGAAGCAGGCTTCCTCCTGCCAAGCAGAGAGCCATTCTGGGGCTCAATGCCAGGACCCTGGGATCATGACATGAGCTGAAGGTAGCCACCCAGGCTACCCAGGCCACCCAGGTGCCCCTCTTTTTTTTTTTCTTTTAATTTTTAAAAATAATCCCTACACCCACTGTCAGTCTCAAACCCACAACCTTGAGACCAAGAGCCGTATGCTCTACTGACTGGGCCAGCCAGATACCCTGAACTGGTCATTTTCAGATTCTGTTAATAGGAGAGCCAATAGGAAAACCTTTTTGGAGGGCAATGTCATCATTTTAATTTTTTCAAAGTAAGATATTACCTATCCCTTTATCTAGAAAATCTGGTTTGGGGACCATGAAACAGGATGTGTAAGGATGTGTATTTTAGCATTACTTATAATAAAGTGTAGGAGATTGGCAGAATAAACTCTAGTACAGCAAGAAGACTGCGAGACTATAAGGCTGGTTAAACAGAAAAAGAGGAAGTCAGTCTCTGCAACGTGGAAAACTGTCCATCACATTTGTGGGTGAAAGCGTTTATGTGCTTTGGCCCTGTTTGTGTAAATTTTTGCATATAGCATCTGCTTACACTTGCCAAAGGGAGTACCTGGAGAGCCTATCCCGCCACGCTGTTCACTGTGGGGAGTTCCACATGTGAGCATAGGGAGGTGGGGGGGGAGTGTGAGATGACAAAGGACCTTTCTTTTTATACTTTGTGTGCTTTTAATTTCTCTTCTTATACCAAACCTTGTATTGCTTTTATAATTTTAAAATTTTGACTAAAAAAGACATCTCTTAAAATTCCAGACTGCTAGGGCGTTTCACTGTTCCCTGCCTATTTATTTGACCCTTTTACTTAAAAACTAATGGGGAGCAAACAGAAGCTGATTAATAAATATGTTGGAAAATGGCTTTCTTTCATTGCCACGTAGCTTTCCTTAGAATTATACTGAACCCAGAAATCTGGTTCTGTGTACCACAGAGTCCACTCTGATCTAAGAGTAAGGTCGTGGTGCTTCTCAGTGCACCCACACACTAACCGGATAGACTTGAGCCTTCGGAGGGATTCAGCCAAAGGATTCTAAAATTCTTTGAATTTTAGAAATTCAAAGAAGAATTGCGTGTGGAGGTTCCTGGGTGGCTCACTCGGTTGAGCGACTGACTCTTGATTTCAGCTTAAGTCATGATTTCAGGGTCATGGGATGGAGCCCCACGCAGAGCTCTCCCCTGAGCGTGAGTCTGCTTGAGATTCTCTCTCCCACCCCGCATACTTGCATGTTCTTTCTCTCTCTCTTTCAAAAAAAAAAAGAAAAGAAAAGAAAAAAAAAACCCAAAGCAAAAAAAGAATCTCATGTGTTAAAAATGACACATTATCCAGCAAATTCAAGAAGTACGTGATGTGTTAAGATAGCACCGAATCACAGCCTGCAAGCACCGGTGCCTGTCCCACACCTTTGGGTCCGGAGCAATGCATCCAGCCTCTTTGGTCTGTGGCCTGTATATGAAATTGGGTGTTAATACCTGTGGCCTGTCTTTATATATATTACCCCTCTGTGTGTAAAATAAGATCATGGCCCTTTCTTCTCAAAAGAAAGATGTGAACAGAAGGTGAAATTACAGAATTCCTCCAGCACAGAAAGAAATTTGAGAGGAAAGAATTGAGAGGAAGGTGCTCAGAGGCTTCCCTCCCTATTCCAAAATTCTTTAGCCTCTACTGTCGAGCCCCAGCTGGGCTCATAGTGTGTTGGTACAGAAGCAGAGGAAGTTAGGATCCCACCACTGTGTACTCCTGCCTGGTCTCTAGAGTAACTCAGACATTCAGGGTGTGGCGTCTCACCCAGAATCCCTCCATCCATGGCAACTTGTATGTGCATTGAGTCATGGTTTCGCATGTAGAGCAAGTTAGGTCATTGTGCATCTGCTGGAGGCACCAGTCATCTTTCTGCCATGATGGTCACATTACAGCCCAGGAGGTGGGCGAAGAGGCAGTGTTCCAGGCACTACGCCTTGGATGAGCAGAGTAGTCACAAGCTTTTGAGAGCGTACCAGTCACAGATGGACCGTATAGACTAATCTGTCAACGTGTTTCAATACAACGTATGAAAAGATTTGGGGAAAGTATCTATATGTGAAAAGTGTGGAATAAGCTGACTTTGCTGAGAACGCCTAGTAAAAAGGAGTCAAAGGGAAATAACTCTTCTGCAGTCCACATCGAGGAGAGGAAAACGGCTGCTGAACTCGAGTTTTTAGACCAAGAAATCCTACCAGATTAGAGTGATGCTTTCAGCTCTTCCTGAGGCCTGATTGAAAAATAAAAGTTAATCCTGTACTTTCACACTAACTCACCAAATAACCGTCATAGCAGAAGTTTGGTTTCTTAAGTTTGCTTTTTTGCTACAAGAGTCCTAATTGGACAAGGGAGTCTGAGTTCTCAGTAAAGAATGGCTGTCGTCCCTGTTTTGTGCAGCTAACGTCAATAAATAAAAATACTAGAAATACAGAGATAAATAGGGAAATAGTAGCACGAACCAAGTCCTGCCCTCCTCCACGCACGCACGCAACACGCACACACCCTAGAACAAAGAAGTCACAGACACTTGGGTTTGTCCACAGTAGGATGACCACAAGGGTCAGGATTGGGACCAGGAGTAGGGCCAGGTCCTGCTTTGGCGGTCCTATCAGCAACTCACGAGTCCCTCCTTAACCATAGTTTTGCTTTCCATGGTTTCAGTTACCCATGGGCAACCGCGGTATGGAAGCAGATGAGCCTCCTCCTGATGTATCATCAGAAGGCCAACAGTAGCCTCACACTATGTCAAAACACTATGTCATTCACCTCACTTCATCTCATCACGTAGGCATTTTGTCATCTTATGTCATCACAAGAAGGGGGAGTGTTGTACAGTAAGGTATTTTGAGAGAGAGAGCACATTCACATAACTTTTATTACAGTATGTTGTAATTGTTCTATTTTATTAATTATCATTGTTAATCTCTTACCAGGTCTAATTTATAAGTTGAATTTTATCAAAAGTATGTCTGGGAAAAAGCATAGTAAATATAGGGTTCAGTCATCCACTGGGGGTCTTGGACCTTTTGCCCAAGGGGGCACTGCTGAACTTTCCTTTCACTCTGAGGGTTACTCTAGCATCCTCAGTCACTCCTATGAGCAGGGATCATGATGTAAAGTTTACATATAAAAAGGAATGGAAGATGCAATGTTTTATTTTCTAACTACAGTACATTTGCATATATAGAAATTGCTTTTGAATAAGTGTCTTCTAGATTTCTAAAAAAGAAAGTTACCTTTAGTGTAATTTTAACACAAATTTTTCCTTTAATATAATTTATTACTTTACTTCTTATATTTCTCCAGGAGCTACCTCCCTATAATGGCTATGGACTCATTGAAGACTCTGCTCAGAATTGCTTTGTTCTCATTCCAAAGGCTCCGAAAAAAGATGTTATTAAAATGCTGGTGAACGATAACAAGGTGCTTCGTTATTTGGCTGCACTGGTGAGGATGACTTCCATATAGTAAGATTCTGTTCTGTCTCAGCACTGTGCCCAGTTGTCCTTTCCATCTGGAAAGCTGTAGAGTAACAGGGGTCAGAGTTGTATGTTATTTAAACAGCCAGGCGACCCAGTCCCCAGCCTTTGGGCAGGTTGGAGAGTATTAGCGGTAGTGCCCTGATCCAAGACCTAGCTCTAGTCCTAGCTCCTGTAAACCTCATTCTTAGACCAGTAATCTCTCTCTACTACCCCTCAAATTTTGACTGACCTTCTTGCTTTTTTAATTAAGTAATTATGAAAGCCTGACAGAATCAAATTATTTGTGTACTTGTGTACAACCGAGTGTACTGTGATTTCCTTGAGGGTAGGGCCCATATCTTACTACTTTTTATCATTACTTGTGATATCTAGCTTGATGTATTTTATATTTCTTAAATGTAATGGAATTCTACCAATTTAATAGATACTGCCTTTGAGGGGTCATATGGCTAGTGGATTAAGAGCATGGGTTTGGAAACAGACATAAATTTAAATCCTGAATATTCTACTATTGGTTGAGTTACCTGAGGAGAATTACTGATAGGAATTCAAAGGATAATATCTTTAAAAATGGAAAACATACAAAAATAGGAATATCAGCATTTTATTTAGAAATACGGATATAAATAGAAATTGAAATAAGTTACTTCTGGGAATAGGAGTTGGAAGTGTGGGAGATGGGCCAAGTGATTTTTCAAACTGTGTGCATATATTTGGAAAAATAAATATTAAATCAAGACATAGTTGACTACGACATTTTAGCAAGATCTTAAACAAAGCTTTAAATAAAAAGGGAGTTCTAGTAAACTCTAGGCCAACTAGCATACTCCATACCATAAAAATTCTGATTAATGAATATTTTTACATTAACAAGTTCTCTCAGTTGGGAGGACTTTCTAGGTTCTGTCAGCAGTCTGTTTCTTGACCTGGGCGGTGGTTCCATGAGTGTTCACTTAATGAAAATTCTTTGAATTGTACATTTTAGTTTTTGCAGTTTTTCTTTATGTGTGTTATAGTTCACAGTGAAAAGTGTATACAAATATAGAATAAAATACGCTAAGCCCAGACAGTGGGTTGGGGCCTAAGTGAAAATATGGCTAGTGACAAATCTGGGCCTCAGAGTGCCAGTGGAGGGATTGCGGGAAGCTCGAGAAGAATGTAAGAACGTGACTTGAACAGTGGTCTCCACAGCAGCAGGCTTGGCCTTCCAAGAAGCCTGCAGATAGCTTATACTCCATGGATGCTGTGAAGAAAATACTCCAGCCTCTGCTCATAATTTATGAGGAATGCACCTATTTTATAGTTCCTGATATTTTTATATGGACTTTGTAGGGCATAGAACATGTGTATGTAGAAGAATAGATGTTGAATTATTCATCACGCACTTAACAAATATTACAGAACGACTTTGGGCTTGGCATAGTTCTGGGCATTGAGGGTACAGTGGAAAACAAGACAGAACAATCTCTGGCCTCATGGAGCTTACATTCCAGTTGAGGATACTCGAGTCAAGTAAACACATCATCAAAGAACAAGCGGTAAACATGCTGTGCAAAGTAAAGCAGGAGATAGAGTGATGGCAAGGGGCTCATTTAACAGGAAAATAAGGCAAATGGAGGGGAGAAGGCACACAACTGAGTAGAGACCTGAATGAAGGACTGAGGGGGCCAGTCAGCTGCATGTCTATGGGAACTGCAATTCATGCAGGGGCATTGCACAGGGAATGGAGGGCAGAGAGACAGGAAGGAAGATGGGATCAGGCACCCACTCACAGCTTTGTAGCCAGTGGCTTAACAGAGCCAGCGGGCTAGAACAGTGGGAGTAGTCATCCATGGTGCAGGTAACAGGAGTGTAGATAATATGTCTGCAGACAATTTAAAGATAAACCCCAAAGTTGATGTGCTTCTTACTCTCATTGTATGCCTGTAATTCTAAATATCGGCAACATAATACCCATCCTCATGGAGACCATGCCTCCATACAGTAGAATTTCAGTTACTACATGTGGAGGAGAGGAAGGTGATAACAAATTACCATTAAGCACTCTCCACAGCAATAATTGTTGCAGAGAAGATCCATCAGTGGATGCTAAAATTACTAGAAAATATTTGAGGAGAAACAGGATTTTCATCATTTCAACATGTGTTTCTTAAGATAAAATATTTATCAACTACAAAGGGGAAGGTGGTAATTTTTAAAGGGAGAAACCCAGAATTTATCTTCTACCCACATGACCAAAGTCAACATCACCAATAATGAGATCCATCAATATCACGAACTCCTTGGTGTACTTTGAGAACGACAAGAAATTTTTTTCTGTAGTATTTTTGCCAAAGATGTAAAAATGAGATGCACAAGGGACATTCAACTTTTGAAGAAAAGTGTCAAGGTCATGAAAGGTCAAGGACAGAATGAGGAACTGTCACAGATTAGAGGAGATCAAAGAAAAAGAACAACTTAACACAATGTGAGATCCTGGGTAGGATTCTAAGTCAAAAAAACCTAAGTGAAAAACAGGTAAAATTTGAATAAGAACTGTGATTTATTTAATACTATTATGCCCTTACCATTTACCATTCCTGTGGTACCATTACTCTGGGTCTGGTAATTGTACAGTGACTATGTCAGATGCTAAGTTGTGAGGAGTATGTGAAAATTCTCTTATTGTTCATGTAACTTTACACTTAGTTCTAAATAAAAACATAAAGAATTTTTTTTTTAACTTTTAAAATACTCCTGCTAGGGTGAACCAATGTCCCTCCCTTTCCACCCCCTTGGTACAGCCCAGCCCGCCTCTGTGCTCAGAATTTCATATTTTATTCAGTGTGACGAGAATCCTCTGGAGGTTTGAGAGCAGAGGAGTGATGTGATTTGATTTTTATGACTATATTGTGGATGTTTGTTTAACAGTTTTTTATTGTTAGAATGTCTAATCAAAAAAGTTTGGAGACTCTTAGATTAGGGAATGGTATGAAGAAATTATTTGATTAAGAGGAAACCCAGTGACGTTCTTTGATAAACAAATTATTATACAAGAAATTCCATGTTGTAAATGAAAAGATATGTGCTGAAGTTGCAATTTGAGGAGACTTTAGTCAAGAACAAGCATGTCTGTATTTAGACTTGCTCAATCTGGAATTGGTTTCTTAGGGTTATGTGATCACTCTCAGTGATTTATGTAGGAACAGTCTTATCTACAAGATAGTTTCTCAAAATCAATTTCAACTCTACGACATGTATTGCTCATTCTTCTTTCTTAAATTTTCTTTTAAAAATTATATATAAAAATTGATTTGTTTAAAGAACTAAACTTGCATAACCACCTTAGTGTCTATGAAACTGAATATGTCAGCCAAGAGGTCTCAAACTGTGGGCAGCCTGTGGGCAGAATGTAGCCCACATGTTTTGTTTGGTGCACACAGGGCTTTAAAAGAGTTCAGATCAACATTTTAAAATCAGGGTGGTTTTTTTTCCCCAGGTTTTTGCTTAAATTCCAGTTAGTTAACACACAGTGTAATATTAGTTTCAGGTATAGAATTTCGTGATTCATCACTTACATACAACACTGGTTTTCTGTCTTCCCTTGAGAAATGGGAAGATCCCCAGCATTGGGCTTACATTTGCACAAGACAGCAGCCAGTCAGAGTTGAGTTGAGGTAGCCTCCTTTAGATGAGGCATGTCCTTTCCAGGCCACCACAGTCTCCCCAAACCCCCGCCCAGTACTGTTCCCTTACATTATACTTTGTATATTGGGTTTATATTATATTTTATTATTTTTAAAAGATCTCATTTTTTTTTTTATTTGACAGAGAGAGAGAGAGAGAGAGCACAAGCAGGGGGAGTGGCAGGCAAGGGAGAGGAAGAAGCAGGCTTCCCGCTGAGCAGGGAGTCCACAATGTGGGGCTTGATCTGACCTGAGCCAAAGGCAGATGCTTAACCAGCTGAGCCACCCAGGAGCCCCTTTTTGGTTTATATTTGATACCTAGTCCTATAGACACTTAAGTTTTGAACATCTTGTACCTTCATAATAACTTCCTTTCTCCTCCTTCCTAGGAATCTCCCATCCCAGAAGACAAAGGCCGCCGATTTGTCTTCTCTTATTTTCTTGCCAGTGACATGATCAGTATCTTTGAGCCACCCGTCCGCAATTCTGGCATTATTGGGGGCAAGTACCTTGGCAGAACTAAAGTTCTTAAACCATCCTCGACCACGGAAAACCCCATCTACTATGGCCCGACTGACTTCTACATTGGTGCTGTGATTGAAGGTAGGTGTAAGCACAGCTTAGCCTTTCCTACCGGCCAAGTGAATGGGTTCTTCTTAGTGGGAATTTAATTCGTTTAACTTGTAAGAGAGAGTTAGACTGCATTCCACCTGAACTAATATTCTTGTATATGTGACACAGTGTCTTAATCTCCTTTTGTGTCAGTTAAACTGTAAGTTGGTCACATTCATGGGCCATAGGTGTAGAGCCCAAGCTTCCTGAACACTGAGCAAACTATTGCACATTTGTTTAGAGAGCTATGGAAAGTTCATTCATCTAGGTCACAGACCTATCTGTGACCTTGTCATTAGAAGATCGGTCTTGTTTTACCCCTAACAGCAGGATTAGAACCATAACCAAGCTAAGTGTATTTCTACCCTCTCCCCAGTGTTTGGCCACCGGTTCGTCATCTTTGACACAGACGACTATGTTTTGAAGTACATGGAGAGCAATGCTGCCCAGTATTCACCAGAAGCACTCTTGTCCATCCAGAACCGTGTTCAAAAGCAAGAAGCTGCTGCAACAGAATTGGAAAAGTATGTTTGATCATCTAAGGTCCAGTTTGGCTTTGATACTTACAAGGTATTTAGGAAGTAGTTCTTGATAAAATGAACAGGTAACCACATTTTAGATTTCAGATTTCCCTCACCAAATGGGAGTTATCACACATACACAGAAGGTTCTCTGGGTTCGTTTTAATAACTAGTAACTTAGAACTTTTTCAACTTTATTTATCTAGCAAATAATTATTGAATGCCTAATATGTATCAGACACTATCACTAGGCCCTTGGGCTTTTATCAGTCGACAGAATAGAAAAGAAGTTGCTGCTCTCATGGAGTTGACCTCCTAAGCGGTAGGAGAGGGAGACAACCAATAAAGAACACAGGTAAATCATACAGTACATGAGGGGATGAATGCTATGGAAAGTGGAGAACAATAAGAATGATAAAGATTTCTGGAGGGTGATGGTAGGTAACAGTTGATGTGGGGAGCCGGGCACACTTTGAGAAGGTGACAGAGAGCAAACACTTGAAAGAAAAGGAGTCAGGCATGTGACTATTTGGAGGATGAGCTTTCCAGGAAGAGGGACTGGTGAGTGTGAAGCCTCAGCCTGCTCAGAGTTCTGGAAAGCAGCAGGCTGGTAAGAGCCGCAAGAGTGAGGGAGTGAGAGGAAGAGGAGGAGGTGGGATTAGACCGTAGCCCCGTAAGATGGAGATCCTCTAGGACCCACTGGGTCTTTGGAAAGATGTTGACTTTTCTCTGAATAAAATGGAGAGCCACTGTGGGGGTTCGCAGGAGAGGAATGGCAAGATTTGGCATGCGTTTTACAAAAACTCAGCTGGCTGCTGTGCAGAGACTAGATCAGGAGGGAGACAAGTTAGGACCATGCTATAGTACTCCAGGCAAGAGATGAGAGTGTGTGGACCAGGGGACATGGAGAAAATTCTGATTCTAGATGTATTTAGAAGGTAGAGCCAATAGGACTTGAGACAGATTGTAGAGATGATATAAGACAGTCATTATGAATGACTCAGGTTTTTGTCCTGAGCAACTGGAAGGAAGGAGTTGCCATCAACTGAGATGGAGAAGATGTGCATTGTGGGTAGTAGAGGAGGGTTTTTTTGGTTGTGGGAAGGGTTTCAGTTTTGGTTATTGTAGGATTGCTGACCACACTGACTCCATCTTTGGCCGTCCATCTTGTTCATGCCCATGCAACATACCCTCCTCAGGACTATGTGTTCCTGGCCCCATGGAGGTTAATGTCTGCCTTGATGTGATTGCAGGTGACTTGTTCTGGTCTCCCCTAAAGTACTGAACAGAAAGCCCCACTTTAGGTAGCTAGTAGAGATGGCTGGCCCACAGAAGGCCCCACTTTAGGTAACGAGTCAGATGGCTGGCCCATTGAAGACCCCACTTTAGGGAATTAGTAGAGATGGCTGGCCCACAGAAGGCCCCGCTTTAGGTGACAGCCATTAGTCAGATGGCTGGCCCACATAAGACTCCACTTTAGGGAATTAGTAGAGATGGCTGGCCCACAGAAGGCCCCACTTTAGGGAATTAGTAGAGATCCTTTGGTGCACAAATGGCGCCACTTTAGATAGCTGCCCTATGACCTCACCACCATGCCCCTTGCTCCATAAAAGCTGGGGTTTGAAGTCCTGACTATGTGGAGAAGAAGGGCAGAGAACAGCCGAGTGCTGCCTGGCTCATCCTGTCTGACTCCATCTCCCCGATCCCCCCTGTAAGTTACCCTGAAAGAAACTGTGTAAATGGCTGGAGTGGCTTGCTTTGGTTTTCAGTCTTAAAGCTCCTTTCCATTATAGAGGGTACTTTGCTGACCCCCTTCCCTCATCTAACAGTATCCTGGGTTTAAGGTATCTATCATATCCAGGTGGAGATATCAAGGAGGCCATCAGATATAGAAATCTGGCTTACAGGCAGGAGGTCTGGGCTGGGGATGTAAATGAGGAAGTTGCTGGCTTATAGATGAATTTCAAGCCACAGGACTGGGTGAAATCTCTGAGGGAGCAGTGGAAGTAGAAAAGCTCCCAGGCCCGGGCTGATGTCTTCCCACAGTAAGTGCTGAGAGAGGAGACTGGGAAGTCAGCTTGTGAGGCAGGAAGAAAAGCAAGTGGGCTTGATGGCCTGGAAGTCAGGTGAGGGATGTGCAGGCCATCTTCCCTCTGACGTGGAGCTCCGAACTCTAAAAGCAACCACACCAATCTTAATAATCGAAAGGAAAATTTACCATTCTGCAACCTTTAAAAATTTGTCAAAACATGAAAAACTCTGATGGTTCTGTATGTATAAGGAAGTGAAAAAATAGTAAAACTAATTTTTATTTAGTACACTGTAATTTAAAGGTTTTTTTGTTTTTTGTTTTTTGTTTTTTTTTTTTGACAGAGAGAGAGAAATCACAAGTAGGCAGAGAGGAGGCAGAGAGAGAGAGGAGAAAGCAGGTTCCCCACAGAGCAGAGAGCCGGACTCGGGGCTCGATCCCAGGACCCGGGATCATGACCTGAGTCTAAGGCAGAGGCTTTAACCCACTGAGCCACCCAGGCGCCCCAGTACACTGGAATTTAAAACAAAGGCGGGACACCTGAATGGCTCTCAGTTGAGCAAGCGACTCTTGGTTTCGGCTCAGGTCATGATTTCAGGGGCATGAGATCGAGCCCCTCGTCCGACTACACACTGCTGCAGAGAGTCTGCTTGAGATTCTCTCTTCCCGTCCCTCTGCCCCTTCCCCTACTTGCATGCCTACTTGCTCTAAGATAAGTCTAAAAAAAAAAAAAAAAAAAAAAACGTTGGCAACATCAAGAATTAAAGTGTTTTACTTCTTTGTAGAATAAACTTGCCGAGACAAGGTTGAACAGTGCTTGACTCATTCTTGTCACATAACCAGAGCAAATATCTTTTCTATGCCTTGGCAAACTTGCATATTCCTTTCTAATTTTGGATCAGCTTTCAACATTTTATTATTTTTGCTTTCTATGTTGTGAAATATCTCCTTGCGTTCCTTTAATAACTTCTGAGAGTTCTTTTAATGTGAAGTTTCTCGCTGCATCTGGGAGATGCTTGTCCTTTCCTTGCACCCACTGTCCTCATTCAGGCCCTAAGTTGCTCTTCTCCTAGCTTTGTGCTGTCCCCACTGGTGGTGTGTCCTAATTCCCAGTCCTCATTCCCATTCTTCTGTATCTCCATTGTGTTAGATTCAACTTCACAACCAGTGTTAGCCCTTTTGTGTCTTTGCTTCACTTTCACTTTTCTTCGCCAATTTCCTCTCTCAATGATGTATTTCAGATATACTCTGGGGTCTAGCTCTGAGCTAAAAAACAGATACCCAGAAGCCAGTCACTGACAGACTTGAAACAAATGAGATGATTGTTGGTGATCAATGTGCATGAGTTGTTTACGTGGTGGTCGGTGCACTGACCAGGCAGACAGGGAGTCTATGCTTCCTGCAATCCCTCACAGTTAATAAATGTGGTAACTGAAAGTTGAACCATGTCCTTGAGGGGCTGGGTGATTTAACAGTGTTAATGGAAATTCCCACTTATCAGAGCCTTGCAAAGGGACAGCTGCCTGTATGTCAACGAAGACAGAAGGACTCATTGTGTCAAATGGGGATTTAACAATGTGGGGGCGTCCAAGTGGGATTCCCTCCATTTCAGTGGAATGGAAAGGGCAGGGAAATCCAATGGGAGGGATTTAAGAGAGTGGGAGGATCGCAGCTACTTGTGGTGAGCACTATGTTGTGCACCTGAAACTGTATGTCAACTCTGCAGAAATAAAATTAAAGAAAAAAATAATGTATGGGAGGAGAGGAATTTGAGACCAGAAGTATAGACCACTTTTTTGAGGAATTTTTTGTGCAAAGGGGAAGAAACATCGGCAGTAGCTGACAGAGGAACAGGAGAAGTTTTTGCTTATTTTTAAGATAAAATGAACAACAGCATGTTTATACGTACATGGGAATGATTGTGCTGAGAGGGAAATTGACAGATGTGTAAGAGGGGAGCTTTGTGGAGTATGTGTGAGAGATGGAACAAGGAACCTGGTGGGGGAATGGGCTTTAAGATAGAAGCACCAAGCATTCATCTCTGGCGGTCACTCTCAAACTTTTTGGTCTCAGAGCATCTGTATACTCCTAAAAATTAGAACCACAAAGAGTTTTTTTGTGTGTGTGGTTTATATCTATCGATATTTACCATAATGAAAATTATATCTGAGAAATTAAAAATATTCATTAATATGTTTTAAAAAATAAAAACCCTTTCCATGTTAACACAAATAATAGCATTTTATTTTAAAAAAATGCCTGAAGGTAGTATGAATCCCAGTGCCACACCTTCCATGTCTTCTAGCCATTCTGACTTTGGTTCCTAACACCTCCCATCTGATCAAGAATCTGCTCCAAGGAGATACAGATCCTTTATTTGATGAATCATTGCTAAGAATCATGGAAGGGGATCTTGAGTACTTGTCAGAACTGAATACTACTTTTGTCAAGTGTCAATCAGAGAATGATAATATTTGGAGTTAGCCATTTTCTTTCTCTGAGCCAGAAAATTAAAAAGTGCACAGGTAATTGATTATTGTCAGTATCTGAAGTTCCTTTTGGGTTTTGGGTCCTTGTTGCAGTATATGGACCTCAGACTTAGAAAAAGACAAATGCTCATAAGTCCACACCTCTACACAAAAGCCCTGTGTATTCCTATATCCTTGCTTAACCAGCATCCCCTTTTGTGCTGTCATTTTCAAGAGGAGGCCTCTCCCCTGCTCAGTGAGCTTTTTCATCCTATTTTAGTTTTAGCCACTTTTCCCATACAGACATTCCCAACTGTTCTCATTTTTTTTTCTGTTTTCTTTATGCCCCAAGCTCTTCCGTATTCAATTTGCAGTTGGTCTCAAATATGAGACCATGATCCAAGGTAAGTTCCTTCAGTTTTCTCAGTCTTCACCTTAGAGAATTCCCGAACTATTACTCCTCTTTCTTTACCTTCTTATCAAAGATAAGTAGCTCCCATTTCTCCAGATATAATTATTCTGTTTTGGGTCTGTAACCACCTCCGTTCTGACTGCTTCAGCATCCATGCTTCATAAACTGCTTCCATGAAGGTCATCAATCACGTCCAGATTTAAATGGTTTCTTGTCATTTTTTCATTAATTCAACAGATATATGAGCTTGTGGCTTGTGCCAGACCTTATCATTCATATATATATATTTGCTCGAGCAAATATATGAGTGTGTAGGGAGCTCATAGTGTATGACAGGATGGCAAAAATTTTTAGTAAGGAGACAGGTAGTAAATAGTTTAGGCTTTGTGGGCCATACCATCTCTGTTGGAACCACTCAGCTCTGCCCTTCCAGGGTGAAAGTAGCAGTCATAGGCAATGTGTAATGAAAGTGTGGCTGAATGACAATTAAACTTTCTTTAGAACAGGCAGCAGGTTGATTTTGAACTATTATAGTTTGCCAAGTCCCTGGTCTAGTGTTTAGCCTTTTTTGATTCACATGTAAGTCACTTTTTACGATCCCCCCCTTTATTTATTCTAAGACTTCTCTTAAAATTTTTTAGCAAATGGTGTTTTGCTAGTTTCAGGTGTATAATATTACTCAACTATTCTGTACATTACTGGGTGTTAATCACCATTTGTCTATTGATTTTTGTATCCTATGACCTTACTGAATTATGTATCCATTCTAGTAGGTTTTTTTTGTGGAGTTTTTAGGGTTTTCTATAAATAGTATCATGTCATCTGCAAATGTGACAGTTTAACTTCTTCCTTACCAATCTGGATGCCTTTTATTCCTTTCTCTTGTCTAATTGCTATGGCTAGCACTTCCAGTACCATGATGAATAAAAGTGGTGAGAGTGGACAATTCTTGTCTTATTCTTCATCTTAGGGGAAAAGCTCTGTTTCTTACCACTGAGTATGATATTAGAGGTAGAGATGTTGAGGGTTTTTATTGTGAATGGATATTGTACTTGGTCAAATGTTTTTACTGCATATATTGAAATAATCATATGGTTTTTATCCTTTTCTCTTATTGATGTGATGTATCACATTGATTTATGAAAATTGAGCCATGCTTGCATCCTGGGAATAAATTCCACTTGATCATGGTGAATGTTTTTTTTTTTTTTTAATGTTTTGTTGGATTTGGTTTCCTAATACTTTTTTGAGGAATTTTGCATCTATGCTCATGAGAGATATTGGATTGTAGTTTTCTCTCCCTCGCTCTTTTTTTGTAATGTTTTTATCTGGTATTGGTATCAGGGTAATGCTGGCCTTATGGAATGAATTTGGAAGCTTTCCTTGCTCTATTTTTTTTTCTTTGAAGATTTTACCTATTAATTTGTCAGAGAAAGAGATTGAGAGAGCGAGAGAGAGAGACAGACAGAGAAAGCACAAGCAGGGAGAGCAGCAGGCTGAGAGAGAAGCAGGCTCCCCACTGAACAAGGAGCCTGATGTGGGACTCGATCCCAGGATCCTGGAATCATGACCTGAGCTGAAGGCAGACGTTTAACCCACTGAGCCACCCAGGCATCCCAATTTTTTTTAATAGTTTGAGAAGAATAGGTATTAAGTCTTCTTTATTTTTTAAATTTATTTTTATTTAAATTCAACTAACAGACATATAATACATCATTAATTTTTGATGTAATGTTTAGTGATTCATTAGTTGCATATAACACCTAGTCTCCTTTAAATGTTTGGT
This sequence comes from Mustela nivalis, assembly GCF_964662115.1. NCBI lineage: Eukaryota > Metazoa > Chordata > Mammalia > Carnivora > Mustelidae > Mustela > Mustela nivalis. The sequence continues at coordinate 97,652,764 of NC_139024.1, forward strand.
AGAATTGGAGTGCCTGGGTGGCTCAGTCAGTTGAGTGTCTGACTGACTCTTCACTTGATCTTAGCCAAAAGGTTGTGAAGCGGTAAGTGTCCGACTCTTGATTTTGGCTCAGTTCATGATTTCAGGGCTGTGAGATTAATCCTCACATCAGGCTCCTTCCTGAGCGTGGAGCCTACTTAAGATTCTCTCCCTTTCCATCTGCTCCTCCCCCACACCACCCTCTCTTTAAAAAAGAAAAAAAAAGAAATTGGTAGGATTCATGTGAAGCCATCTGGTCCTGGACTTTTCTTTGTTGAGGGTTTTTTGGTTACTGATTCAAATTTATTGTTGGCAATCAGTCTGTTCAAATTTTTACTTCTTCTTGATTCAGTTTTGGGAGGTCATATATTTCTAGGAATTTATCTATGTCTTCTAGGTTGTTTGATTTGTGAGAGTATTATAAAAAAATTATATGTCTTTACAGTCCTTTGAATTTCTGTGGGGTCCACATCGTTTTGTTTTGTTTTTTTTAATTGAATCTGGCTAAAGGTTTATCAGTTTTGTTGATCTTTTCAAAGAACCAGTTCCTGGTTTCATTGTACCATTCTAGTTCATTTCTGCCCTAATCTTATTATTTCCCTTTATTGGTTTGGAGTTTTGTTCGATATTTTTCTGGTTTCTTTAGATTTAAGGTTAGTTTGTTTATTTGAGATTTCTCTTGCTTCTTGAGTAGGCCTGTATTGCTATAAAGTTCTTTCTTAGAACTGCTTTTGCTACATCCCAAAGATTTTAGACCATTGTGTTTTCATTTTCATTCATCTTTATGTATTTTTTATTTGCTCTTTGATTTCTTGGTTGACCTAGTCATTGTTTAGTTGCATGTTATTTAACCTCCACGTATTTGTGTTCTTTTCAGATTTTTTTTTTCTTGTGGTTGATTTCTAGTTTTATGGTATTGTGGTATTGTGGTAAAGATGCATGGTATGACTTCAGTCTTTTTGAATTTGTTGACACTTGTTTTGTCGCCAAACATATAGTCTCTCTGGAGAACATTCCATATGCACTCAAAAAGAATGTGTAATCTGTTTTAGGATGGAATGTTCTGAGTATATCTCTTCAGTCCATCTGGTCTAGTGTGTCATTCAAAGCCACTATTTCTTTGTTGATTTTCTGTTTGGATGATCTATCTGTTGATGTCAGTGAGGTGTTAAAGTCCCTTACTATTACTGCAATATTATTGTTTACTTCTTTTATGTTTGTTTTAACTGGTTATGTTATGTTGGGTGCATAAATATTTATAATTGCTATATCTTCTTGTGGGAGTATTCCCTTTATATAGTGTCCTTCTTTGTCTCCTCTCACAGTCTTTGTTTTAAAGTCTGTTTTTTCTGGGGCACCTGGTGGCTCAGCTGGCTAAGCGTCCCACTCTTGGTTTTGGCTCAGAGTTGTGAAGTGACCTCAGGGTCGTGAAATTGAGCCATATATCAGCCTCCCCCAGTCAGCAAGGAGACTTCTACCCTCTCCCTTTGCCTTTCTCCCTGCTTGTACACTCTCTCTCAAACAAATCTTAAAAAATAATAAAGTCTATTTTGTCTGATATAAGTATTGCTACTTTGGCTTTCTTTTCACTGCCATTTGGATGAGAAATGCTTTTCCATCCCTTCACTTAATTTGCATGTGTCTTTAGATCTGAAATGAGCCTTTTATATTTTATAGCCAGCGTAATATATAGGTGGATCTTGCTTTTATTTTTTATTTATTTTTAAATTTTTTAAAGTAGGCTCCATGCCCAGCGTGGAGCCCACTGTGGGGCCTAAACTCACGACCCTGAAATCAAGACCTGAGCTAAGATCAAGAGTAGGACAATTAACTGACTGAACCACCCAGGCACCACTGGGTCTTGCTTTTCTGTCCATTCCATCACCCTATGTCTTTTGATTGGAGCATAGTCTATTTACATTCAAAGTGATTACTGATGGACATGTGCTTATTGCCATTCTGTTCCTGTTTTATGACTGTTTTTGTATTTCATCTCTGTCCTTTCTTCTCTTGCGCTCTGCTCTCCTGGTTTGCTGGCTTTCTTTAGTGATATACTTGAATTCATGTCTCTTCATTTTTTGCATATCTGTTACCAGTTTTTGATTCGCGGCTACCATTAGGATTGCATATAACATCTGCAGGTAGCACTCTATATTAAGCTGATGTTCACTTAAGTTTGAACCCATTCTGAAAGCATTAAAATTTTGCTCCTCTCCCCTCCATGATTAGGTGTATGATATCCTATTTAACATCCTTTTATTTTTTTAATTCCTTAACTAATTTGTATAGATATGCTTAATTTTACTGCTTTTGTGCTTCCTTCTTTTTAAAAATCCTACTTACAGTTTTTCCTTTTCATTGGAAGAGTCCCCTTTAACATTTCATGCAGGGTTGGTTTAGTGGTGATGAATTCCATTAGCTTTTGTTTGTCTGAAAAACTCTCTATCCTTAATGATAGCCTTGCTGCACAGAGTTCTCTTGAATGTAGGGTTTTCTTCTTTCAGCTATTTGAATATATGCCTTCTGGCCTTCAGAATTGCTGCTTAAAAATTAACTGATAGCTTTATAGGGATTCCTTTGGATGTAACTGTTTTCATTTCTCTTGCTGCTTTTAAGATTCTCTTCATTATTACTTTCTGCCGTTTTAATTACTATGTGTCTTGATGTGGACTTCCTTAGGTTGATTTTGTTGGGGCCTTCCTATGCCTCCTGGTTGTAGATTTCTGTATCATTCCCCAAATTCAGGAAATTTCCAGCTATTATTTCTTCAACCACATTTTCTTCCACTTTTGATCTCTCTTCTCCTTCTGGGATTCCTATAACCTGGATGTTTCTACACTTGAACAGTATTCTTGTGTTCCTTAATCCATTTTCATTTATTATTATTTTTTCTCTCTCCTGCTCAGCTTGATTGCTCTCCTGAACTGTGTTCTCCAGGTTGCTGATTTGTTCTGCTTATTCTAGGCTAATATTTTATTTTAGTGTACCAAAGGATATGTATATATAGTGTATAGTGTATATGTATATGTTAATATATAAATTATATATATAAAATCTATATATTTTTTATTTTAGTTTTTGAGTTCTTTATTTATGTAATTGGTTCTTTTCAGTGTTTTCTGTCTCTTTGTTGAAGGTCTCACGGAGGTTATCCACTCAAGTTCAATGATACTTTATGAGCAATATTTTAAATTCTCTGTTAGGTATATTACTTATCTCGGTTTTGTTTAGCTCTCTTGCTGTGATTTTGTTCTGTTCTTTCATTTGGGATGTATTATTTGGTCTCATTTTGTCTTACTCTCTGTCTCTTGCCTTCAGCCCAGTTGTCTGCAGTGGTTCTCTTTGCTTGTTGTGGCAGTTTTTGGTCCCTTTGGTATTAGTGGGCCAGTCTGGGGCCACCTTGGGTTTGAGTTGAGACAGACCAGACATTGGCCAAAGCTGTAGTAGCACTAAACTGCAGGGTACTGAGAAACTTTCATTGGTGGGCAGGGTCTGTAGTTAGACCAGACATCTGGCCCTAGCCTACTGCTGGGGCTATAGTCCTAATGGTATGTATGTTGTGATCATTCCCTCACCCTGGAGCAGGAGTCATTTTGGAGTGGTACTCGCCCATCTGGGCTGCTTGCACCCTGCCTGGCTTGTGGCACCACTTAGGATGGACTCCTGCTGAGGTCAGGTTGGAGGGGGCAGGTTGCACTGTGCCAGCAGGTCCATGCTGATTTTCAGTATACGGGGACCTGCGGCCACAAGGGCAGGTAGGAAAACTCCTGCTCAGACCAGGATGGAAAGGTCACGTCTGCAGGAGACCCCACAGATGGGATGTGCCGTTTGCAAGCTAGGTGGAGAGTGTTTATGTTGCCCTGGTTCCCACAGGTGTCCTTGTATTTTAGGGAGGGGAGAATGTACCTGCTCATTTGTTCCTTTTTTTTTTAAATATTTTATTTGAGAGAGGGAGAGAAAGCGTGTATGAACGGGGAAGGGGTAGAGGGAGAGGGAGAAGCAAAGTCCCCACTGAGCCTGGAGCTGATGAAAGGCTCAATCCCAGGACCCTGAAATCATGACCTGAGCTGAAGTCAGCCACTTGACCAACTGAGCCCCCAGACCCCCTTCTCTTTTGTTCTTAAAGAAGTTTCCCAAAGTGTCCAGTCCCTCCAGGACACACTCTGAGATTAGTAAACAAATCTCCCTCCTTGATACCCCCTGTGTTTTTCAAACTGCTGCTTCTATGCAGGGTTCTTTGTTGTGCTGTCTCTTTAAGGGCAGAGACTCAGTTTCCTCTTGCCCTCCTGGCTCTCCCAGAGCAAAGCTGCTCTGGGATTTTTAAAGTTCCAGCTGTTAAGATCTACTGATTGTTAGGCCCCTCTGGTTTTCAAAACCAAATGCTATGGGGATTCATCTTCCCTTGTGAGTCCCCTGTGCCTGAAGTGTGGGGTCTGCCCATCTGTCCACGCTCGTGGAGTTCCTCCCTCCCACAGACAGTCCTGTGGGTCCGTTTGCTTCCCAACCACGTCTCTGCCCTTCTTATCCTCTCACTGCGGCCACTTCTCTACATTTAGCTGGGTGTATCTGTTTGACCACTCTTCGGATCATTTTTTGGGCTATTTACACTGATGTATTATCTAGGTGTATCCATGGGTTGAGGTGATCCCAGGACCCTCCTAGTCCACCATCTTCTCTGGAAGTCTTTACCACCCCCTTTTAAAAAAAACTTTTTTGAGTTCTAGAAAGTAAGAGTCTCTGATATTCCTGCTACTTCTCTGGAAGCCTATTCTTTGTATCTTTTTAATACATTTTGTCTACTGGGTTGATGTCTCTCAAGATCCTATTTTTGGTCCTCTTACTTGCTTTTGCTAAACGCTCTTGACAATCTTATTTCATTGCACAGTGTCTAAATAAGCTGCTCTCCATTCTGACCATTCTCCTGATTTTATCCTAGATTCCTGTTGGCCTTTCGATGTGTCCTCAGCCAGCTGAGTCACAGTATCTTACCATGTATACAACAAAAAAATGAGGCCGTTGTCATTTTTATTTTTGTAGCACAACTGCTTTTCCTTCTTTCTTCTTCCTTCTTTCTGTCTCATCAAGTGGAGATAGCAGTGAGTTGTGGTAACATATGTAAAGCGCCAGCATAGTGTCCGGCACACACAGGAGACAAGCAATAAATGTTAATTGCCCACTTTTTCTTAATCACATCAGTGTTCCATCTGCCTTGGTTTGAAATCTTGAAGATACCTTTGACCTCTTTTATTTTGCGCCGTGTTTAATATATTAAATTCTTTTATTCCATAATATGTCTTGCCTCTGCCTTCTATTCATTTGCCCCACCATTTCCCAATTTAAAGCACTCAGTCAGTTATGAACTGCATTTGTCCGCACATAATAACAGAATTAGCTTAACCCAGTGGAGTTTTATGTTCTTCCTGGAATACAGCATCATGAGGGAAGTGGTCTAGAGCTGGTGTGGTGGCTTTGCAATGCCAGCAGAGAAATGATATTTTTTCCTCCCTCTTCTCAGACATCTTAGCAAGTAGTTTTTGCCCTCCTGCTTTTCATTCTGTGGACACAAAGTGAATGTTCCTTCTCCAGCATTGCATCTATAGAATCCAGGCAGGAAGAAGGGGAAGGACAAAGGGTAAAGGACTGAACAGCCAATCTCGCCATGTCTTTCCTGTTTTTAAGGGGCTTATCCAGGAGCCCCACCCAGCAACTTCTGCTGACATCTCATTTTCTGGGCTGTGTCATGCAGCCACTCCTGGCGGCTGCTCCAAACAAAATAAGGACCGTGTTAGGAAAAGGAGAGGATGAAGATTGCACAGCGAACCACCAGTGTCTGCCATACTTCCATCACGGCTTACCTTGACGTTCACAATACCTCCTGACGTATCTTCCCATGCCCACTCTTTCCCTTAATCCACTTTATGTACAGTGATCTGATTAGTCATCCTGGAACTTGACTCCAAATTCATCATACGACAATTTCCCCCTCCATTTTATTGAGGTCTAAATGTATACAGTTAATATGTACAACATGGTGGTTTGTGGCAGTTATTCACAATGTATACCAATCAAGTTAATTAACACATCCATCACCTCACATGGCTACCATTTATGTGTGTGTGTGTGTGTGTGTGTGTGTGTGTGTGTGTACTGGGAATGCTTAAGATCTCTTTGCAAATATTAGGTATACGGGACAATATTATTGACTGTAGCCACAGTGCTGTACATTAGACCTCCAGAACTTATTCACCTTGTTAATGATTGTTTGTACTCTTGACCAACATCACTCCCCTCCCCCAGCCCTTGGACTTCAACATTTTTTAGATTCCACACATAAAATGAGATTATACAGTATTTGTTTTTCTCTGGGTTATTTCACAAAGCACAATATCCTTCAGGTTCATCCATGTTATCACAAATGGCAGGATTTCCTTCTTTTTTTTGGCTGAGTAACATTCCATTGTGTCATGTTTTTTATATATGTATCACATTTTTAATCTATGTTTTTTTTCCATCTATGGACATTTAGGTTGTTTTCATTTCTTGGCCATTGTGAATGCTGCAGTGATATGGGAGTGCAGTGCACATGTCTCTTTGAGGTTGATTTCATTTCCCTCAGAAATATATCCAGAAGTGGGATTGTTAGATACTATTATAGTTCTATTTTTAATTTTTTGAGTATATTCCATGACTGTTTTCCATAATGGCTATACTATTTTATATTCCTACCCACAGTGGGAAGGTACAAGAGTTCCCTTTCCTCTACAGCCTCCCCAGGTTATTGGCTCTTGTCTTTTTGATGATGACCATTCTAACAGGTATGATATCTCATTTTGGTTTTGATTTGCATTTCCCTCAAGATTAGTGAACTTGAGCATCTTTTCATGTTCTCATTGGGATTTGCATATCCTTTTCAGAAAAATGTCTACTCAGGTCATTTGTTCATGTCTTAATTGGATTGTTTATTTTTTTGTTATTGAGTTATATGAATTCCTTTTATGTTTTAGGTATTAACCCCTTATCAGATATATGGTTTATGCTATAGTTTGAATGTTTGTGTCCTCCCCCCAAAATTTATATGTTGATATCTCGATCCATATTAAGAGGCCATGTGATATTATTAAGAGGAAGGGCCTTTGGAAAGTGATTAGTTCATGAGAACCCTATGAATGGGGTTAGTGTTTTTATTTAAAACAAAACAAAACAAAACTTGGGCACCTGGGTGGCTCAGTGGGTTAAGGCCTCTGCCTTTGGCTCAGGTCATGATCCTGGAGTCCTGGGATCAAGCTCCACATCCGGCTCTCTGCTCAGCAGGGAGCCTGCTTCCTCCTCTCTCTCTGCCTGCCTCTCTGCCTACTTGTGATCTGTCAGTCGAATAAATAAACAAAATCTTTTAGAAAAAACCCAAAGAGCAAAAAACAAAAAAACCCAGAGAACTTGCTAGCCCCTTTCCATCATGTAAGGACACAGAGAGGAGACACTGGCTATGAACAAACAAGAGCCTTCACCAGCCACCACGTGGAATCTGGGGTGCCCTGATCCTGGACTTTTACCCTCCATAACTGAGAAAAATAAATTTCTGTTGTTTATAAGCTAACCAGTCTCTGGTATTTTGTTAGACTAGCCTGAACAGACTAAGACAGTTTGTAAATACTTTCTCCCATTTCACAGGTTGCCTTTTCATTTTGTTGATTTTTTTTCTTTTGCTGTGCAGAAACTTTTTTGGTTTGATGTAGTTCCACTTGTTTGTCTTGCTTTTGTTGACTGTGTGTTTTGGTGTCCAAAAAAACATTGCCAAGACTAATGTCAAGGAGCTTTTTTCTTTTGTTTACTTCTACGGAGTCCAAACCCCAGGTTTTGTGTTTAAGTCTTTAATCACTTTGAATTAATTTTTGTGAGTTCTATAAAATAGGGATCTGATTTCATTCTTTTGTGGGGATACCCAGGTTTCCCAGCCACTTACTGAAGAGACTGTCCTGCCCCATTGTGTTCTTGGCACCCTTGTCAAAGACAGTTGAGCATACATGCATGAGCTTATTTCTGGGCTCTATTCTGTTCCATTGGCTTATGTATCTCTTTTTATGCCAGTCCCAGGTAGTTTCAACTACAGGAGCTTTTTTTTTTTTTTAAGATTTTATTTATTTATTTATTTGTCAGAGAGATAGAGAGAGCACAGGCAGGCAGAGTGGCAGGCAGAGGCAGAGGGAGAAGCAGGCTTCCCCTGGAGCAAGGAGCCGGATGCGGTACTTGATCCCAGATGCTGGGATCATGACCTGAGCTGAAGGCAGCCACCTAACCAACTGAGCCACCCAGGTATCCCTGATTACAATAGCTTTGTAATGATAGTTTGAAATCAGGAAGTGTGATGCTCCAGCTTTGTTTTTCTTTCTCGAGACTGCTTTGGCTATTTGGGATTTTTGTGGTTCCATGCAAATTTTAGGATTGTTTTTTCTATTTCTGTGAAACATGCCATTGAAACTTTGATAAGGATTGCACTGAATTTGTAGATCACTTTGGACATTTAAACAGTTATTAATTCTTCCAATGCAAGAACACAAGGTATCTTTTCATTTGTTTGTGCCTTCTTTAATTTCTTTCAGTGTCTTAGTTTTCAGTATATCTTTCTTTCATGTCCTTAAATTTATCCCTAACTATTTTATTGTTTTTGATGCTATTATAAGTGGAATTTTTATTTTTTTCTTTTAGATAGCTCATTGTTAATGTATAGAAACACAACTGATCTTTGTATCCTGCAACTTAACTGAATTTGTTGATTAGTTCTAACATTTTTTTGGTGGAGTTCTTAAGGTTTTCTGTACATAGTACACATCATCTGTGAACAGAGACCATTTTACTTCCTTCTTTTGTATTTGGATGCCTTTTGTTTCTTTTTCTTGCCTAATTGTTCTGGCTAGGTCTAGTTGAATGCAAACAGCAAGCATGGGCATCCTTTTCTTATTCACTGTTGGGTATGATGTTAGCAGTGGGTTTGTCATATGTGGCCTTTGTAATGTTGAGGTACATTTCTTCTATACCTAATTTGTTGAGTTTTTGTCCTGAAAGAATCTTGAATTTTGTCAGATGCCTTTTCTTTATTGAGATGATGTGATTTTTATCTTTCATTCTGTTAATGCGGTATATCACATTTATTGATTTTTGTGTATGTTGGACCATTATTGCATACTAAGGATAAATATAATTTGATCATGGTATATGATCCTTTTAATGTGCTGTTGAATTTGCTTTGCCAGTGTTTTGTTGAAGATTTTTGCATCTATATTCACGAAAGATACTGGTGTATACTTCTCTTGTAGTGTCCTTGTCTGGCTTTGGTATCAGGGTAAACCTGGCCTTGTAAGAAGAGCTTGTGAGTATTCCTTTCTCTTCAGTTTTTTTGGAAGAGTTTGAGAAGGATTGTTACAAATTTTTCTTTAAATGCTAGGTAGCATTCATCAGTGAAATGATCTGGTCCTTAGCTTTACTTTGTTGGGAGATTTTTTTTATTACCAACTCAACCTCCTTAGTTGTTATTGGTCTGCTCAGATTTTCTAGCTCAATGATTCAGTCTTAGTTGGTTTTGTTTCTAGGAATTTACTCATTTCTTCTAGGTAATCCAATTTGTTGATGTATAATTATTTATAATGATCTCTTACGATTCTTTGTATTTCTATGATATCATTTGTAACATCTTTCATTTCTGATTTTGTCTTTTTTTCCTCTGTGCAGGTAAAAGCTTGTCAGTTTTGCTTATCTTTTCACAAAACCAGCTTTTAGTCTCATGGATTTTTTTCTATCATTTTTCTGCTCTGATTTTTACCATTTCCTTCCTTCTGCTAACTTTGTGCTTAGTTTTTTCTTTTTCTAGTTCCTTGAGGTATAAAGTTAGTGTGTTTTGTTTTTTGTTATTGTTGTTTTGCATGACCCAGAGATGGGAGCAGAAGGAGAGGGGAAAAAGAGAATCTGAAGGATGCTTCACACCCAGCACAAAGCCCAAATGCAGGTTTTGATCTCACAAACCTGAGCCGAAATCAAGAGGTAGATGCTTAACTGAGCCACCCAGGCACCCCAAGATCCTTTTTTTCTTAATGTAGACATTTACTGTGATAAACTTCCCTCTTTGAACTGCTTTTGCTGCCTCCCATATTTACATTTTAATTTGTTTCAAGATTTTTTTAAAATTTCCCTTTTGACCTTTTTTTGATTTCTTCATCATAGTACTACTATTAAGATATTTCTATCACTTAAAAACAAAACTCTGAAGTTCTTAGTCTGGTATCTGAGAACCTCCATAGTGGGTCTCCAAATGACCATCTAACTTGAGACTTCTAGTTTACTTTTCCACAACCTCTGCACCCCAAACAGGTTTATTATACTAAGCTCTAGCATTCGTTTTCATGCCTTTTCTCAGGCTGTTCCCAGTCTGCAGTTCCTTTATTTCATTCTTCTAATCCCAAGCCCTCCTAGTTCAGCCCTTCCTGATCCTCTCAGGCTTTGCATCTCCTCTACATGGTAATGGTCATTTTCTCCCTTCTGTGAGTAATTTTAAAGTCCATGTCTTAATTACCTTCTGGAGATCAGGGATCCTTATTAGAGGCAGGTTCCTTCTAGAACTGGGCCATACATGTTCAATAAAGAGTTGTTAGATGAAAGAATACTTCTAGGACTGTCAGAAGAACTTTGTTTAAAGCTGACATTTCCATGTGTCTATGTTAGGTACTAAGTGCTTTATAGGTAATAGTTCCGGTAATTCTCACAATAATCCTCATGAGGTGACTTCCTTTCAAAGCTTCCATATGATAGATGAAACTAAAGTTATAGACAATTAGCTAATCTACTCAAGTTCGTGTAGCCTTTCAGTGGTAAAAGCTTTTGAACGAGCTTGACTCTAGAGCTCATACTCTTTACTATAATTTCTTCTCTCTCAACAGTGAAAAGCAGCAAGAAATCGAGAACGGTGTTACTCAGCCTCCTGACTACCCAAAGCTCTGTGAGCAAGAAACTGCCTGTTCTGGGAGTGGGTCTACCTTCACTGAGACCAAGGGGAGATCTTGGATCATGGATCAAGAGCTAAGGTCAGGCCAAGGAGTTGATGCTGAGTCTTTGCAGTTGAAATGGCCACATGTTAAAGTTCTAGCACATAAAAGACTTGCCTGCTAAACCCCCCTCCTCCCCCAACTATAAGAAAGAACAAGATTGAAGTCTCTTTGCTGTTGAAGAAAATATGTGAATTCCATTTAGTTCTTGCTAAGTAGAGGGTTTTGCCAGGTTGCTCCTAGGAAAATATTCTAAGAGTGGAATGAAAACCATATCTTTCTTACCTGTAGGAGTACAATCACCCTATAAAACTCATGTTTGCTTTTATGGAAAGTAAAAGAAGGGCATTGGAAGGCTTGGCACAGAGTTTGCACCTCGAGGGTTGTGAAGCCAGCCATCTCTCTCAGGCAGTCCCTATTAAAGACAATCACTGGGCCCCTGTGTTCCTTTGTTAACATGTGGGTCTTGTAGCTTTCCTGGAGAACGGGTCCTGGTTTGCACCACCTCTGTATAGGGGCTGTAACTTTTCACCAGCTCTATCTTACACAGTACCACCTGTTGCAAGTTCTGTTCAAATTTACTCCATCGTGCTCAAAGGCAGCAGACGCTTTGGGCATTTTCCCTATTGTATGAAACAGTATGGCCATCTGGCCCCTTCAGGGAAGGGAGTTATCTTCTCTTTTCCAAAATGACTGCATGATCACATGTTAAATATATATGCTTCATGGCTCTAGCTCCTGATACACAAGACTGAGGTTTGACTATTCTCTGACACTAAAGTAGCTCCCTGGCAGTCACGCATAATTCCATACGTATGATCGGAGGTGTGCCCAACGATACACATATTCTGCTTCAAAAGTGAATAATGCCAGACAGCATTTAGATACTAGAGGTTTTTATTAGAACTTATACCATAATTTGTCTTAATATAAATGTAACACATGCCCAGAATAAATAACTTTCAAGGAGTAAAAATTTGGAAAATAGACGTATTTCTTAAAAGCCCATAACCCAGAGATGATTACCTCCAATATTGCTTTAATATGCATATAAAATGGAATAATCCTGTAATATTTAACTAGCATTTTTGCACTTGATAGTGTATTATGAAAATTTCTGACATGAAATGTTTTTTGGAGCCCTGATAATTTTTGAGTGTGTATTATATTCACATGAACACACACACATACACACACACACACACACACACACACACACACACGATACCCTCCATTCCCCACAAGTAACTACCTGTTTCGTTGGTTTTAAAATCTCTTCCCAGAGTTTCTTTGCACAATATAAGCAGATTTAAGTGTTTTTATTCCCCTCCCAACTTTTATATAAAATGTAGCGTTCTGTTCCCACATTTACACCTTGATTTTCTAACAGATCTGTCTACTCTTCCTGCAACACTGTCCGTGGGACATTATTATTACATCGCCTCATTGTTTTTGTATATTGTTTAACCAATTCCTCCTTTGGGGACGGGTTTTTTTTTTTACACCTTTAGCTGTCTCAAGACCACTTTATTAGATTGCATCTTTGTATACAACTCATGATTATTTCCTTAGGATAAATTACTTGAATTTCTTTGCTGGGCTTTTGCTTCATGTTTTCCAAATTGTTCCTGAAAGATTCTAGCACTTTATACCTTCCTCCAGCAAGGGTTGCCGGGTTGCCAGTGGGTCAAAAGGGAATTAAGTTAACAGAGGCCATTTGGAAGAGTGAACCTTTCAAATATTATATGTAGGAGGAAATAGGAACAGGAGAGCCACAGGGGACCAGTATTGTGATGGTGTGGAGGGAGAGGGTTCAGTGAGGGGTGGCTGGGGGTACTTGAAAGGACATGTGTGAATCTGAGTGAGATGTCTGTTCTAGTGTTGCCTCTCCCAGGACATCTGGGATAAGTCTCTAAGGTCTTCGAGTCTGTATTTTAATCATTGAGTAAGAGAGGAGTGCTTTCTGAGTTTATTGGGATAAAATGAGGCCCCAAAACAGGTTTATAAAGATGAAATGTGAATCTTTTCCTGCTTCTAAAATTCTGTTTCTTGTAACAGTACTTTCGTGTTCAGAGGGAAAAAATACCGGGCTTCTGCTTATCCTGGTTGTGTTTTGAAGGGACAGACCTCCCTCTTTCTAGTCCTGTGGGTTACTCTCCTCTCTCTCCATTTCAGTAAATGCTAAGCCTAACTGAGAAGTCCACCATTTTCCATAAAATTCAGAGTGAACTGGAGACAGCATGCTAAAAGTAGGAGATTCCTGATTGTGTGAGCTCTGCAAAACTCCTGTCACACAGACGGAGTGCAATAGTGTTCGGTGGTAGCAGGTGACTCAGGCAAACACCAAATGTGGGGAGGTGCTGGCGGTAGGTCTGGCTGGCTGTTGGTGGTGCTGCGGTGTAACAGGTGGCAGCCGGGGAGGCTGAGTTTCTGCTCAGAAACCCCCTGACCAGGCTCCCCAGTCACCAGGCAGCCCCTGCAGGCAGGTGTCCAGTTATGGGTCAGCTCCATGTCAAACCGCTTGTCATTAGAAGCTTCCCCAGCTCCAGCAAAGGAGAACTTGGGTCACTGAGCTAAGACTGGTCAAGAGTAAACAAGAAGCCCAGGCATTTCCTTTCTTTCTCTTCCAGCAAGCAAACTCCAGAGGATCCCGGTGTGCAAGAACTGGAGGCATTAATAGACACAATCCACAAGCAACTGAAAGATCATCCGTGCAAAGACAACATTCGCGAAGCATTTCAAATTTATGACAAGGAAGCTTCAGGATATGTTGACAAGGAGATGTTCTTTAAAATCTGTGACTCTCTCAACCTGCCAGTTGATGATTCCTTGATTAAGGAGGTCCGTAAGTGTTGCCCTGCTGGGTTGATTGTAAAGGCTGTGAACACCCATTGGTTCTCTCCCAGAGGCCACTGTGTGTGTATTTTGGTTTTGTTGTTGTTGTTGTTGTTTAATAAAAGATTTTATTTATTTATTTGACAGACAGATCACAAGTAGGCAGAGAGGCAGGCAGAGAGAGAGAGGGGGAAGGCTCCCTGCTGAGCTTAGAGCCTGATGCAGGGCTCCATCCCAGGACCCTGGGATCATGACCTGAGCTGAAGGCAGAGGCTTTAATCCACTGAGCCACCCAGGTGCCCCGTGTATTTTGTTTTAATGGGAAAATTTAAGACGTTTGAATCAGATCTCCTATTTGGCCTGATTATGGTGTTTTCCCTGGATTCTCACACTGGGGCTCTTTCTTCATGGTTGCTATAGGGCCTCTTTTTAAGCGGATATGGGCTACCTGGCACACCATGGTGGGCGAGCCATGTCTGGCTGAAGGGAGGGGGGCAGGCTGTGATTCCCACCCCCAGCAGTGCTTCTATTAGCTCAGCAGTACAGCTGGCATGGGAGAGGGCAGTGGTGTCTGTCAGTCAGGGGTAGCCCAGGGCTGGCTGCACATGGAGGAAGGACATGGTTGTTCTCCCCCTAGAATGTTCTGTGCCTTTGTTTCATTAGAAATCCCTTTAGCCAAGCCTTCCCTGGAACTCAGAACAAAATTTCTCCCATGATTGCGTGACTGTGACTTATCATTGAGACTTCTCCCTGATAAAAACCCTGCTGTAGACCTTCTTAAAGATTTTTGAGCCAAAAGGGATGTTCAGAAGTGAAGACTCCTTTAGGGGAGGGAGGTCGTCATCTGGCACTGGAGGGGCTAGGCTGGAGAAGAGGGTTTTTCAGATATTGGAACACACGCAGGGAAAGGAAGAGGGCAGATAGAAGAGAACGTGTTCACTTGGGCAAATGCCCATTTTGCTTCCCAAATCGCCAGAATGACAGTATGCCCAGCTTTTGATTTTTAAGTCATTTGTACTATCTGTGAACTTGACTTAGGAGAGTGGAATTGTGGTCAGCGGGCACAGGGGTGGGGAAGGTATGGGTGGCAAGGATTTGCACATAGCAAGGTAACCACAGCAGATCAGGCTATTCCCCCCACAGTGGAACTTCTTAGACATGGTTTGTGCAGTGACGTAAGGCTTCTTGGCCTTTGAGCTAAAGTCAATGAGAAGTGACGGAACTAGATTCTTCTACTAGCCTGTGGTAACAGCAGTGTGCTATTTTAAGAGTTTTACTCTGGGCAGACTGGGTGGACAAAGCTCATATTTGAATACAAAAATAATTAAAAGTGCTCTGGAAATGACAATGTTCTTAAAAATGTGAGTCCTGAAATCTCTGACAGACTATCGGCCCCACCTGAGTTTCAGTTTCATTAAGTTGAAGATGAGGATTGTGTCTGGCCTACCTGCCACATTCACAGGAGCATTTTAGAATCTGCGGATATAAACTCTGACTTGGTTTACAAAGGCTGGGGGTGCTGCTCTGCTCACCTGCTCTCCGCTCTCTCCTACAGTTGATCAGGCTGTGCTCACACGGAGAAGACAAGATCAACTACTATCACTTCGTCCGTGCTTTCTCAAACTGACCCGGCTAGATGGAGAACACAGCACAACGTTTTGAGGTTGGACCTACATTTTGAAACACCTTGTGCTTTTCATAGAGGCATTCATAGGGCTCTTAAAATTATATTTTTTGGTTCTTAGATTGAAACCTAAGAATACTTAAGTCTAAATTAAATTGGATCTTTTAAGAGCTAAGATTGGTGCTTTATTTAGGGAGGAAGGGTATTGTGATGGTTAATTTTATGTCAACTTGTCGGGGCTGTGGGGTGCCCAGGTGTTTGGTTAGACATTTTCTGGGCGTGTCCCTTCTGGGTGAGAGTAACATTTGAACTCGTAGACGGAGAAAAGTAGATTGACCCCGGGGGTGAGCCACATCCAGTCTCTTTAAGGCCTGAATGGAAAAGGCTGACCACTCCCCAAGTAAGAATTCGTCCTGCCTTCCTTTGAACTGTACCATCAACTTGTCCCTGTCTTCAGACTCAAACTAAACACTGGTTCATCCTGGGTCTTGTGCCTGCTGGCCTGGCCTTCATACCAGAGCTCCACCAGCTGCTCTCACAGGGCTCCAGCCTGCTGGCTGCAAATCTTGGGATTTGTCAGCCTCCGTGATCACGAAAGCCCATTCTCTGTAAGAAACTTCTTTCTCTACATATACGTTCCATTGGTTGGTTGTCTGGAGAACCCTGACTACCACAGGTGTGGAATGACCACAAGCAGAAGGAAAGCTAGATTTTGCAGGGAGCAGCAGCATCTGGGGTGCCAGAACTAAGCACACAGTCTAATGCTGCTGTGAGCCGCTGTCCCCCACCACATGCCTGCTTACCCCAGTATCGGGGAAATCCATGTTTTTCAAACCGTGACTCGAGGCCCATTAGTAGAGCTACATTTTAAAAAATGGAATAGAAAAGAAAATATCAGAGCGTGGTACAAATAGGTTATATACTGGTTCTCGAAACTCTTTGTTTCGATTGAGTATTTATTGGGCCATTATGGAAAACGTTATTCCTTGATGTGAATTATGGTTAAAATACATAGAAAAATGCTGCTTTTCGAGAGCCTGGTTTTGAGATGGGAGGAAAAGTAGGTACTGGTCCTCTGATGAGCTCTGCCTCAGCTTTTAGAACTGGGGCTGCTCCCCAGCTGAAGCCACCCCCACCTCTCTCCAGCTGCCAGCCCAGATTCTGCCTCCTCCCTCGGGCAGGGATATAGAGGAGGGGGAGCTGTCCCTGCAGGATCCAGGACACCTGCCCTCTCAGAACGGCTCCTTCCTCCACTGACGAGCCAAGCCACATCCAACTAGCTGATTCAAAGGGCTCTAAGACCATACTCGTTGACTCCTACTTTCCTATCCCAGGCCCTTATCTCCAGAAGAACCCATTTTAAAATTTGTTACCCCCAGTCACTTAACTATTGCAAACCCAATTTCTAGATATTCAGAAATCCATCTCAGTCTAAAGTAAAAATACTAAACTCTATCCTGCCTGCCAAGCCTAGAAGCCTCTGTGTGTGTGTGTGTGTGTGTGTGTGTGTGTGTGTGTGTGTGTGCGAGAGAGAGAGAGAGAGAGAGAGATTGAGACTGAGCCCTACAACACGTACAGCGGGTTTCCCCTTCCTTCTGGTTTCGCTGCCTTTGCCCCCATTCACCCACACTGCTCTTTCTGGCCTGTGTAGTGTCCGGGAAGGGGAGGGAGTAGACACCAGAGGGAAAGGGCAAAGTTTTATTTCTGTGGCTTGTGAAGTCCGCATCTGGGTCAGGGCCTTCTGTGTGTCCTGTGCACAGAAAGACTGGCTCCCCACCGCCACCTCCAGGGCAGTTTTTGTGTGATCGTAGGACCCTCCCCCAAGAAAGGTCGCTGTGCACCCTCAGATGTCTCTACTTCCATCTCCCCATCTCCAGCGTGCCTGGTTCTAACAGCACGTTCCCTCCATTCCTCCTTCTCCTCTCCAGAGGCCCTCTGCATGGGGGGTCCCCTCGGGCATCCCCTCCCAGGGCCTCCACTCTTGCCAGTGTGTCCACTAGAAAGCTCTCTGGGCTGTGTAGTTACAGCTGGTCCCTTTGCTGGAGGCTCCCTGGAGGTTAGAATGCGGTACTAACTCTCCTGCTCTGAGCTCCAGGGGACTACTGCACTCCAGGGACTTCACAACCCCTGGGAGAGGGAAGTTCACAAGACCTTGGATCCTCAGTCTTTCCTGGATCCGCACCAACTGCTGCAGACGGAGGTACTTGCTGACTTCGGTCCTTAGCTGAAAGGGAGACATTAGGAAAATGTCCTTTTACTCACCTTTTGAGGTCCCAGTGCTTCTCGCCCTTCTCGCCTCATTGGGACAGTTCTTCTCTTGGTTCCCTGTACATGTGCGCCTGTACTGTGAACGTCCGGGGCATCGAGCTGGGCCAAGGACGCCCCGCTCACTTACAGGCCTTCAGCTCCTGCTCCTTTCCTCCCCACGTTTACCCGAGCTGGGAATCTCCATCACCAGGTCCAGAAGCCACTCCCCAGAAGACCAGAGCCAACGGGTTACTTCTGGGGCCCCCACCTCCCTGCTCAGCCCCACGAGCTTAGATAAGACAGCTGAAGGTAGAGCCACACAAGCAAATCATTCTCCTGGATTCCAAATGGCACCGCAGCCACCTGAGGTCACGGAGGCTAGTCACCCCCCACACGCAGTGAGGTCCTGGCTGAGGTGACAGAAGAGCAGAGCGTTAGCCTGCAGCAAGCACTGTAGCAGCCGCCCGGGAGGGGAGACAAGTCGCCTCACTCCTTGTGTCTGCCACAGAGGCCGCTGAGAGCTGTGGCTGTCCACTCTAACTGAATGATGGCGACAGGATGGCTTGGGATGGCTTATGGATTCAGGGCTAGGAAAATCTGCCCTGCGGGTGAAGATGGGCTCTGAGTTAGCCACTACTGTCTACACCACCCAGGAACCTGGAAAATACCAGCTCATCAGGGTGTATCAAACCTGTACTATAAGCTTTGAGGGCATTTGGGACCAACAGGTGGACAAGACCTCTCTAAATGTCTCCAGGGAATCAAGGGCCACTTCGGTGAGTGACTCTTTAATATCCTGCTGGCACTGAAGAGCCACAGTACACGTGCTCAGTACAGAAAACAAAACAAAAAAAAACCCAGTGCTTTATCTGTACCATGAACTCAGCATTGACTGTCCCTAAATCTCACTACCACCTCTCCCTGCAAAAACAATCAGCAAGCACACAACCCCCAAAACTGTAGAACGCAGATGAGCCAAAAGGCCCAGAAAGGTTAATTAGTGTTCTCTGGACTGAAACCCAGGTCTGCAGCAGAGCTTGCCCTCCATGGGTCCCTCAGCTTCACCTCAGGTGAACACTTCCTATGCAAGCCTCATGCCCTGAGGGGGTCCATGGCTAACTGCTTCCTGTAGCTGTGCTCCTCCCCTGCACTCTCTGAAGAACGTTCTGGAAAACAGAGACTGCTGCCATCAAGAGCAGGTCACAGAACAGACCCCAGCAATCCCCATGGCCTACAGTTGGGACGAATACTGTTCAGCACCAAGAGTTCACAAGCACACCTCAGCCAGTGACTTCATCACGCAGCAAGCTCTCAGTGCTTCCTCCTGGAGCTTGTTGGCAGACCCCGTGTCAAGAAAACTTCTTTCCACTTTTCTACTTTATGGTTACAGACTCAAAAATGCCTAGAATGTTAGCGCCTGGGTGGCTCAGTGGGTTAAAGCCTCTGCCTTTGGCTCAGGTCATGATCCCAGGGTCCTGGGATCGAGCCCTGCGTCCTCGGGCTCTCTGCTCAGCAGGGAGCCTGCTTCCCCTGCCCCCGCGCCTTTGCCTGCCTCTCTGCCTATGAATGATCTCTGTCAAATAAATAGAAATCTTAAAAAAAAAAAAAATGCCTAGAACGACCCAACACTCAAGAGAACTTTCTCCATCCTTCATTCCAATTCTCTCCTTCCTAGGACCAAAAAGAACAAATACAGCTTAAAAAAGCTATACAAGGAAGGACTAATAGAGCGAAAAATTTTATAAATGAGACTAAAATGGACATAAAGTTATTTTTCAAATGAAAACATAAGCATCCAGATTAAAAATATAAGGAATGTGACCAGAGACAATTAGAT
This sequence comes from Mustela nivalis, assembly GCF_964662115.1. Classification (NCBI taxonomy): domain Eukaryota; kingdom Metazoa; phylum Chordata; class Mammalia; order Carnivora; family Mustelidae; genus Mustela; species Mustela nivalis. Next base: position 97,672,355 of record NC_139024.1, read on the forward strand.
TGATAATTCTATGTCTTTTATTCAGTTATTTCAAAAATATTTGCTGATCATTTGTTTCAAAATGTACATTAAAAAAATCCATACAAAACTGTAATTTGTTTTAAAACCAGACAGAAACCGTGGAAAAGGCTTTTGAAAAAAGTTCATTGAAAGTAAAAAGACTCCCCCCTCCCGCCCTCCGACAAAAAAACCTTTTACATGAAAGCATAAATACGGCAGGTACAAATTTTCCTTGAGTTCCTTGTTGAAATTTGGTCCATAACATGAATAGGCTAAAGTAGACCAACCAGAAGACAACTTGTCCACATTTGCATTAGGAGTTGCTCATGGCACCGGCAGCCGCAGCTCGCCCTTCAGGTGTTTACTGAACAAGAGAACTGAAGAGTGAGGTGCAGGGTCTCCTCACCGAACACTCGAGGCCACACCCAAGGACACGTGGAGCTTACTGTCCCAGCCGGCTCCTGTCAGTGGCCAGGCCACACATGGCTGCTCCTCAGAACTGCCTCCTCTCTCTGCACACGAACAAGCAGCTCTGGAAAGCTCTTAGACAGTGACGGGGACATCTCCGGTGTCCCAAGAGATCTTATTCCCAGATGCTGACTTCTTTAATGCCCCATCATGAGGATGGTTTTTTTTTTTTTCCTTTTCAACAGAATTTTTAACAAAAAAATCTATGGACTTCTAAGGTGATGCTACAATGCTCTAGGAGAGTGCCACAGAAACCCACCCAGGATGAAGAGAATGGCAGCAACAAAGGGAGAGGAGCGCACACGTTTCTTCTGTAGGGGAGGACGACCACCCTCCCGCGGGTCCCTTCCCTTCCCAGCTGCAGGGCGCTTAGGGACAGCAGGGCCTGTGGAAAGACCACCGGCTGGGAGAGTTATTGCACAACCCGGAGGAGCAAGGAGAGGGCAGGCAGGCAGCTGCGGCTGCTAACATGGCTAACACTGAGTTAGGAGCGCAAAGAAACTCTGCAACCGCCAAACCAGACCCCTGTCAGCCTGGGGTCTGTGAGCACACACTTGCCACTGGGAAGTAAAAGTAAACACCTTGACCAGATCAACTGTGGGATGAATGGGAGGCAGAATAGATTGGAAGAGGTTATAGTCAGGCTACTTCTCTTTTTAATAGGGGGCGTGGGGGGTGGGTAGGACTAGCAGGGCAGGGTCTGCCATGGGGGGCCTTGTGCCCCTGGAGGCCCCTGGGCTTCCCTTCACAGGTAGAAGGTGCAGGTGCCTGCGGCTGGGTCCTCAAGGCTTCTGCCGCCACCCTTGTGGGCTAGAAAGCCGACACAAGGGAGAAACCAGAAACAAAACCTAGAATATACCACGGACCCCAACACTATGGTGGGGGGTGGGGTGGGAGGGAACAGAGATGAATGAAGCCAAACTCTCACAATCGGTGTCCCTTTCACATGGAATGTACCAGGGTCCAGTGTCCTCGACTGCATATGACAGCCCACCCCAGAGGCCTGGCCACATAGCACGTGCGGAGGCTGGAAGGCCACACGGCAAGTAAGGCACTTCTTACACAAAGAGAAGGGGTGTCCGCTTGGGACAAGCACTCTCAGGGGTTGCCGAGCACGGGGTCAGCACGGAGCATAGACATCCCAATGCTTTTCTGAGACCTCCAGAACAAGAGAGACGGGGCCGCAGGGGATGCAGAAGATGAGGGGCAACCATTAAACTGTCCCTGGGGGGAGCAGAGTAAAGTGAGAAGGTTAGCCGGGGCCGGACAGGGGTTCCACTGAAGTTTCACACGATCTGACAATGACCCAGTTCCCAAGTCGTGCCCAGAGTGCCTTCTGAGGAGCAGGGCCGTGGGAAGGGGAGGCAGCAGGAGGGAAGACCGACCACTCTGCTGTCCTGCCTACATCAGAGAACAGAGAGTGGGAACGACATTCGGGAACGAAGTCTGTTCACTTGGGTCTCCACAGTCCTCAGCAGGAGAGGAAAAACAGAGTGGGAAGGCTGAAACCTGTGAAGGAAGTTCCCGAGCCACATGGGGCCTGGCCAGCCACTGCAAATTTAAAAAGGCATCCCGGGAATAGAATTTCCTCTTGTGGAATCTTGGGAGGGGTGTATGCTCTGCCTCTATCTCTCCTTCACCATTCAGAAAGAAAGTGAAAGGGTGTGGAGGACTTTGCCGGAAGAACACCGAAGCCAGGCTTCAGGGGTTTCTAGGGTCTGAGGATTCCAGTCAAGAGCTGCGGCTGAAAAGGGGGCCAGCGTACGAGGTCTAGTTTGGTTTCTGAAATGTAAGTGCTGCCTTGGGACAGAAGCATGAAAGGTTCTGGGCAACAATGTAAGTCTGGTGACCCAGACACACACACACACACACACACACAGTTGGAATGGACTAGAAAGGGGAGCAGCAGCTTCCCTCCTGACTCTCCCTGCTCCCCCTTTGCTCTTGAACCTTCCCCTACCTTTAAAAAGGACACATGTAACTTATTAATAGTGCAGCTATCAGAGCCTGATGGTAAAAATAACTCTCCCACCACTGGACCTCAGCAGTCCCGGGTCCTCCCGCCGCCACAGCCACACTCCCCCACCACGGCCACCTGCTCGCACTCCCTCCACTGCCCTGCACCAGTGGCAGTCAGGGACATTTAGAGAGCAGTGGCTGCTGCTGAGGTAGATGAGCATCTGTCCCCCAGCTCCTGCTGAGCCGGCTCTCACACTCGGAGCTGGGCGGCAGGGCCCTCACAGACAGCTTGACACTTTGGGAACTAGAGAGAGCATTTAAGACTGAAGACAGCAAAGTGGCCACATCAGGACAAGGCAGCACAACAAGCTCACAGGACGAAGTGGGGTTATTTCAGCCCCTGGCATCCGGGTTTGAGCCAGTCTGCCAAAGCCAGGGCTCCGGCTTTGGAGATAAACACGGCTGGGATGCCGGGGGGTGGGGGGTAGAGATCCCTACAATTATTCTCCTCCCCGCCCCGCAATCGTTCCTGAGGCCTGGTGGGGGACATGCTAGCCTTACTCATGGTTTCGGGTGTTGACATGGCAGAAAAAACAATCCTTCTATTAATCTTCATCCCTGCACACACCCTATCCTTCAAGCAACAGAGCCTACGTTGGCCCCCGCCCCTGGGCCGGCGGTACCACCTCTGAATCACACCCACCCCAGAGCCAGAAGCTTGCAGGGCACTCAGGGAACACGAAGCCATGCAGCCTGCGTCAATAGACATTTAGACCTACGGCCATGAGAAGGGAGGCTGACAGCAGGCCTCGAGCTGCTTGCCCCACTCTCGGCTGGCGGTATACAGCGAAGCTGCTGAATTTTCACCAGGGCTCACCTGAGGGAGTGGCCCCTTGCAGGGAGCAGCATGTGGCCCGGGACATGGCCAGGAGAGAACCAGGATGGGCGGGGAGCCTCATGGGACAGCTTTGGAGCTGCTGGCTGGACGCCCTTCCCTCACCAGGAAAGGTGGGGATTGTGAACAAAACCGCAGCCGGGGCAGGGGTATTTGGCCAAATGACTGAGGGGTCCTGGCTCAGGTTTGCTGGGGTGATACCGAGCCACCTTCCTAGCACTGTTCTGCTCTGCAGTCCAGAGAAGTGTCAGAGAAGAATGGGAGAGATACCGATCTCCAAAAAGGCTGTCCCGCTTCCTAGGGGTTATCAGAGGCCAAGGGCAGTTCTTCCCATTTCTACAGCCTTAGTCTGGACAGAGAGAGGAAGCTCTACAGTGGTGTTTGGGTACAAATTCCCCAGTCACTGGAAAATTAAATGTATCTTCTCCCCATGGAGAAGGGGAGCTGCCCTGATGAAGAGCCCCCTACCCCCACTTCAGGGTAGTAACCCAAGGTCAGGCTTCCACTGTGAGGTCAGAAAGAGGACCAGCCCCTCAAACGACACATTTCTATGCCCATCAAAACCTGCTCCCTGCACCTCAGCATAGAGTTCAAGAGTTCTTAATCAGGACTAAGCCTAACCCCTTCTGGAAGTCCTCCCCAGGCCCTATATGGACTTGGAGGCCTTATCTTTAGGTAGAGCAGAGGGAAGGAAGGAGGGAGGGAGAAAAGTGCCTCCCATTGGCACAGATGTCTGCTCATCTACCCTGCAGATCATTCAGAGTCAGTCCCACTTTCATACAGTCTAAAATGTTGCAGGTGCGCTCAGACATCACAGGATGACAGTGACCAGCCCAGAGACACTCCACAGATGAGCCAGAGGGTAAACGGCTAGGCAAGCCTCCTCGTGGCACCAGGGGCCAATGGGGGGCTTGGTGTTCCTGCAGTGGGAGAGACGAAGTCAGGCAGCGAGGTCAGCCCTTCCCCCGGCCGCCTGGCTCTGGGCTTTGGGACTGGCATCTGCCAGGCCGCTCTGGTAACTGGGTTGGGCTGGGTTTTGAATGCTGGTGAACGGCTGAAAAAGCAGCTGGGGCTGCGGCCGAAGGAAGGCCAAGGGTGACCACTCCAGCATCTCTGCCACCTTTACCTTTCCAGAAGCGCTTTGTTCTTGCTCTAGTGGGTGGGGAGACTTGTCCTCCTTCAGCACCTCCCTGGCAGAGTGAGGGCTGGCTGGCCTGTGTCCAGGACTGGCCACACTGTTACCACCACCTTTCTGGGCCAGGTCGCCATGCCCACAGCCAAACGCCTTTGCATTTCCAAGTAGCAGGGGTGCAGCCAGGCCTCCGGATGGTACATGCAGAACTGGAATCATACATCTCAGTTAATCAGCACCTGGAGATGATGATCCAAGAGGGCTGGTCTCTCCTCTCCTTGTCCGAATACGCACCCCCCACGACCCCAGGCCTGTTAGCGGCTCTGGGCGGAGGCTCCTGGGCACCAGTCTTCTGACTCTTGACAGATCCTGGACACTGATGCTGGGTGTCGGATGGCCGCAACTGCAATTTGAGCTCCCTCTTGTTGTAAAAATCAGACACAGAAAAATTGCACAATACAGTGAAAAGTCAAAGAAAGCAGCCATGAAGGAAGAGAAAGGAGGCAAGCCAAGAGAGAACCGTGAGAGCCTGGGCTTCTAGAAAACCCAACACAGCACAGAGGTGAGGACATGAGGTGGCTTGAGGGAGAGAAAGAAGAAGAGTTTTGGTTTTATTGAGAATGGTTTATGGAAGAGTAAGAAGAGAAAGCCAAGAAATAAGAAAGAGGAAAAGCCCCATTTGGAGACAGGTTCCCGCTGCTGGGGAGGCAGCATCAGAAGCAGAAGGGGGAAGGCAGTGGTGGGGGCAGGACTCCCCACCTCCCTGCTGGGCCCCCACAAGAGGATCCCCGTTCCAGCACTTTGGCCTCAAGGAGACTTGAGTTTCTTAGTCCGTGGGGAGGTGCCATTCTCTGCCTTCACTACTCCGTTTTCATGGTAACCTAGGACGTGAAGGGAGACAGACAGACAAACACGGTGTTTCTGCGAGACTGGCGCAGTGCACACGGGCTGGGGGGATGCCCTCCCAGGGAGGGATAATGGGGAGGGGGCAGCAGAGGCTGCAGGGACAGACATTACTCAGAGGCCCAGTGCTGCTCTGGCAGAGAAAACTCTGCCATCTTTTTATTGCTGTCGAAAGCCACTCCCTGTGCCTGCTCTGAGTCCACGCAGCTGCAGCCTCCTGCCCCACATCCCTCCCAGCCTGGCTGGACTCAGCACACCCAGCCGTGCACGTGTCTGCTCCAAACACACGGGGGCCCCTGCCTCGCAGGCCACACCTGGAGAGAGGCAGGTGAGTCAGAGAACAGAGCCTGGTGCAGACAGGCCCCCAGGCTGGACAGAAAGGGCAGGGCTGGCCATGGCCTGGGACCCAGGGCAAAAGGTTACTGGAGTGTGGTTGGGGCCACAAGAGAAGAGGGCGTCCCACCCCTATCGTCCACCAAGCATCATGTCCCCAGAGTCACTCCTGAAGATGGAAGAGGAGCCAGCAGCCTGGGAGGCAGGCACATGGTGCAATGTGGAGCCAGAGGGCAGGTGAGGACAGGGCCGCACAGGCAGCAGGCGGCAGATCTTGGCGGGTGTTCAGAAGCCACTTCGAGGACACGCTTGCCGCCAGAGCTCCCCACCCAGCTGCCGCCCCGCCCCACCATGGCCAGGAGAGCTCCCTGCCTCATCAGGGCCAGACTCACCCACAACGCGTCCCTGGCCCTTGCCCAGCCACGTGCCGGTCAGGCCCCGGCAGGAGCCCAGGAGCCAGGGCCCAAGGGAGGTTGGAGGAGTGGCGGGACTGGTCAGGGGAGAGCCTGAGGGCCGCGGCTCCTCCCTGCGCATCCCAGACAGACTTCGCTGCTCCCAGCCCGGGGGCCTGGCACTCACCAGATTCCCTCTTGATGAGCCTGGCTGGCAGTCTGGGGGCAGCTGGGCCTCTCCGCTTGGCGCTCTGCTCGTTCCAGTACTCCCGCCAGTGCCGCAGCTGGGAGTGGATGAACCGCCACATGAGCCAGGCCTGGGCGGCGCACACCAGCAGCAGCACGCACAGCCTGTGGGGGAAGCGAGGGCTGGCTCAGGGGTGTGGGCCCCGGCGGCGGGGGGGGGGGGGTGCAGACAGGGAGACACGGTAGGTCAGGAGCACCCTCAGTGCCAGCCCCCGGGAGAGCGTGTGTCCGCGCTGGCCTCCCCTCTAGCACACTGCAGGGGTGCTGACAGAGGGACAGGGGCGAGAGAGACCGGGAAAGAGAAGGTGACAGACACTCGTCCGGCTCCCTAGTCACATGGCCTCCATGGCCTTTTCTGACCCACGGCACAGAATGGGACTCCTTTCAGCTCCACAGATGTAGTGAAAGAACTCAAATGAACTGAATTAGGATATAGCAAAATAATTCTAGGAGAGCGGCTTCTCATCTCGCACGCCACCTGAAAGCTGAGCAACATCAGACAAGTCCTGCTTGGGGATCCTGACTGCAGTCCCAGCAGGCCAGGCTGGCTGTGAAGACGGTCTTGCCGGAAGCAGAAGGCTGGGGTTCTTCTCCTCTCAGGCCTGCTGTCTAGAGAGCTCCCTCGAAACATCAGTGTGTAGAAGACTCAGGGATCTGTTGCCCCCAACCTTCCAAAGCTGTGCCAAGTTCAGGGGGCTCCTGGCAGGGCTTGGGGAGCCATGATTTCCCTCCTTGGACTTTTTCCCAACTCACCTGCAAAGTAAGGTGTTGAAGTTCCCTTTCTCGGGGTCAAAGGCCTGGTTTTCCATGCGAGCAAGTCCAAAGCCAATGGCCAGCACAGCGAGTGTGAGGATGAAGAGGCGGGTGACCCCAAATACAGCAGCCCAGGCATTAAACCTGCTCATGGAGGCAGAAAAGGGATGTCCGCCTTTAGGGCCCATGAGGGAATTGTCACCCACTTGTCTTCCACGTAGGAAGAGCGTGCAAGGGCAGCCGCAGGGTGTCTGAGGGTAGAGAGAGCTAGAACAAGAGGCTGGGAACACCAGCCTCCGTACACCACCTGCAGGGAAGGGACAGTTCACACCGCGCGCAGGAGCCTCCCACAGCCAGGCCTCGCAGGCGGCCCCTGCCCACAGCCCCTCCGAACCAGCCAGCCGGCCCCACGCCACCTACAGCTTCTCATTGTTCTCGTCCGCGAAGTAGAAGAGTCGAGCCATGTGGAAGAGGAACTCGGTGCAATACTGCAGCAGCAGCAAGATGAGGCCCAGGCGGCTCAGGCTGGGAAGAAAGGACAAGTGTCCCAGTCCACCCCGGATGCCATGGAGAGCCGAGGCCAGGGCCCCACACCCCAGGCTCCACGCGCCACACCTCCTCTCCCTGGCCAGCGGGGGCGGGGGGGGGGGGGGCGGGCTCCGCCTAGAGGACTCAGTTCTGCACCCCATGTACAGCCTTTGCGCCCCAAAGACCCAGCCGGGGTTGATGCCGTATCAGCCGTCAGAGATAAGAGACCACATCCAAGAGCTGCCTTCCTCCTGACTCCATCACTCCTGGGGAGTCACTCCCGTAGGATGCCAGCCGAGAGGGCCTGGGAGATGAGGGGCTCAGGGGCCTCTGGGGAGCCTAGCAAAAAGTTATCCATCGCGAACCCTCAAAATGTCAGTCCAGAAAAAGTACAGGGTGTTCTCCTATGCTGCACAGATAAAGCTCAAGAAAATTCCAAGTTAGCAGTGACACATCCTACTCTTGACAGGATTCTTTCTGTAAGAGACGCTCAAGGCCAAACGCTATGGCAGCTCCTCTGACTTCAAAGCCATGGTTCAAGTGCCAACATCCCTTGAAGCCTCCGCTGCTCTGGGTCGGGAGGAGTCAGTAATTTTTCTGGGTTCCCACGGCAGAGGGCATGTACCATAGCCCCACGCTGGTCACACTGAGCTTTCCTGACCTGTGCCTACAACGGTATCTCCCGCTGGGCTAAGCATGAACCACTCAAGATAAAGCGATCACCCCCTTCGTGTTCCCAGGTCTGGCACGGTGCCTGGCAAACAGAAGGTTGTCTAATAAAGGCCTCCTCACTGAATGCCTGTGTGGAGAGCTGCTTGGAAGTAAAAGGGCATGGCAATGTGACCAGCCCTGGGGTCTCACTCACTTTAAGAGGTATGCTCCGGCTATGTGGACCAGGTACAGACAAATGTACTGGAGCTGGCGGGGGATTTCCTCCTGCAAACAAGAGAAGCTGGCAGTAAGCATGCTCCCTCCCTAACGGAAGATGTGGGAATGGAGGGGAGGTGCAGAGGGCCCGGGGTGCTCTGCTCCAGCCGGTCCCAGATCATGCCAGAGGCCCGTGCCCCACGCTGCTGGGCACCAGCTTCCAGTCCACGAGGCGGGACTGAGTTGAGAAAGAAGAGGCAGGGACTGGGGAACAGGGCTTTTGGAAATAATTCAGAGGGAGGCTATTAATAAAAAAAAAGACCAAGAGAGGCAAAAACCTCTGATCCACCATCCGGAAGACAAGAGGCAAACCTCCCCCAAAGCCACATGTCTAGCGTGGGAGGCAGGAGACCCGCTGGAGGCCTGCTCTCAGGGAGAGCCTGGTGGGGACTTCGCTGGCTCAGCATCCTCTTCAACCCACCGACAGAACCCTGCCCTCTTACCCCCCAGTTCTGGGCTTCTAGAGGAAGGTGTGGCAGCTTACCCACTGGGAAGCTGGGGTGTGGAGGACACGGGGCTTCCCAGATGCGGAGTACTCACCTTCCGTACCTTCTGGAAGTACAGCTCCGGAAGAGCGTGCAGCCAATAAGCCAGCTGACACAGGTAGAAGAACTTCACCTGGAAGCTGGAGACAAGGGAATGCGTCACCCGGAAGGGCCAAGCACAGAGGGAGGAGGGAAGGCAGGACTGTGGGAGGAGCTGGTCCAGGAGCCAGAGGCATGCCCCAAGCCCAGGGACCCTGCTCCACAGACCAGAGCACTCCACGGACACAGCCCACGGAGGGAACCAAACATGGTTAAGAGAGTCCAAGGAGGGTCCCCTGGGTCGGAGAAGGGAAGGCTGAGCACAGACAGTGAAGATGGGGCACCGGTAGACTGAAGGGTGAGCTGTGGTAAATGGCAAAGGCAGCGTCTCGGCTGTAAGCCCCCTGTTCTGTAGGAAGGGTCTCAGGAAACACACAGAGGGTCTCCTGCAGGAGGCAGACCCTCCTGGGGGTCAGGAGAGGAAGGGGGGCTGCCTCGTGAGGGGCACCAGCCTCATAAGGGTGGGAGGAAGGTGTGCTGTGAGGGGGTGCAGTTCATCGAGAAGGTATGGGGCCAGAGAACTTTACAGAGACGCCCTGCTTCCATGAGCCTGCGCTGACGGTGTGGAAGCCTGCTGTGGACTGAATGTGTGTGTCCCTCATTATTCACAGGTTGAAATCCGACTCTTTGTGTGATGCTATCTGGAGGTGGGGCCTTGGGGAGGTGACCTGAGTCATGAGGGCGGGGACCTCTTTCATGGGATCTGGGCCTTTGTTAAAGAGAACCCAGATAGCTCCTGGGCTTTGCCATGTGAGGACACAAGCAGAACACAGCCCTCTATGAATCCAGAAGCAGACCCTCCCCAGACACCAAATCTGCTGGCACCCTGATCTTGGGCTTTTTGGGCTCTGGAGCTGTGAGCAACACATCTCTTTTGTATAATTTCTAAGCCACCAGCCTCTGGCATTCTGGGACAGCAGGCGGAGTGAAGACGTCGCCTCTGTGATGGGGCTAGTGCGGGACATGTTATTTTGGGAGTCTTCAGTCAAGCGCACTGGAGGAAGCAGCTCGCAGACAGGCCTGCCGTCTGCAACACGGCGCCCGAAGAGGCTCGGGGCGTAAGCGGCTCCTCGTGCCAGCTGGCCCACGGTTTTCTGGCCACAGGCTGGGATGAGGAAGCCAGGGACCAGCTTGCTTCTCCTTGGAGACGCAGTCATGGAAATACTCACGGGAGGTACACGTGCGGATAGTCTTCCCAGAGGCTTCTTGGGTTTGTTAAATATCCTTCCTGCAGTGGGCAAGGAGAGATGGCCTTTAGAGAGGGGGAGAGGAGACCCACTGGGGCCCTGGGCAGGGCCGGGGAAGAGGTCAGGGGCGCACCCCATCCCCAGCTGCCAGAAAGAGGAAGGGACAGGAAACACGAAAATGAAGGATCTCTCTGCATGGGACGCACCCGGCCTTCAGCCAGCTTCCTTATTGTTAAAGAGCCATGATACTGTACGAAGAGCCCTAGTCTGGGGTCTGAAGACCTCTGTCTGCATGTGGACCCAGCACTGTTAGTCTCCCTAAGCTTCAGTTGGCTCATCTGAAAATGAGGATAAAAATACCCTCGCAGAGTTATTGTTAGAAATAAATGTGATAGCTTGTGTTTACATGTCTAGCATGATGCCTGGCATGAAGGCACTCAGGAAATGCTTGTAGAATGAATAAGCAAGTGGACTGAAGAATCACCATCCCCTAGAAAAACCAAAAGCCTACATTGGCCTTTTGCATCACTATGAATAAAAAGAACGTGGGGCCCCACAGGCCTTATAAGTGTGACACCTACCACACTTTGTCATTCTCACGAGAGGTCTCCATCACTCCACAAGTTCCTTCGTGCCAGGGCCTCATCACACCCTTCTCTATACCTCCAGCACCTAGCCAAGGGCCTATTATAGAGTAAGGGAGGTAACCTAAAAGCCCTCCCACCATGAAACATCTAGAAATGCTGGATGCAAGCTAACAACTATTCTCTTACATGCAGAGGGTTTTCCCAGAAAGGGATTCCAAAGGGACAGGAGGCTAAAAGCCAGAGCAGTGGGGTGAGGCTGGAACAGCTCAGAAGGTACTAATCTTGGGGTCAGGGTGTTCGTGCCCACATGGCAACAGAAGATGGGCCTCCAGAGGTGGAATCCAAGAGCCTTATATAACATCAGGACCCCTGAAGGGCTGCAAAAGATGGTTAGACTAGAGTTTGAAGAAGCTTGGGTTAGACTAGGGAAAGGGTGGACTATGGTCTGACAACCAATAAAGAGAGATAAAAAAGATTTCTGCTCATCCTGGGCTCAGGATGAAAAGCACAATATATTATCCCTTGAAAATCTATAACCTCGGGTTCACTCTCACATGGGTTTGGAGTTCAAACTCATACTCCTTGTATGGTCCAAGAACTACCAAGCTTAGAAGTTAAGTATTATTAATACTGTGGGCCAGTGATACCACTGGGGCATACTCTCATCCAAGGATATATAGGATTCTCACGCATAAAACCTTGCCAAAGATGAGTTTGTAATCCAAAATTACAAAACATAAGAGGATCCACTCCACTGTGACGAGAGTCAGCTGACATTACAAGAATTCGATAAAAATCTGTTGGCTGAATGAATGAATCAATGATGAATGCTTTAGGCGATGTTTCTCTTCTGAGCGAAGAACAAGGCTCTTATTTGTCCCTCAGAGAAAGTTAGGGCAGTACAACCCCATTTCAGAAACAGGGAAGTGAAGGAAAAGACAGGAAGTAGCTCCCAAAAGGAGACGCTTTTTCAGCAGTGTCGGTGAAATCTAAGCTGGGCCACCAGCCACCAACCTCAACTCAGGTACAAGAACCTCCAGCCAGCTTCCTCAGTATGTCAGCCACCGAGCTGGTGGCTTTGAGGAGACAGACCCAAATGTCACACTGGGACTCAGGTCAGGGGTGTTAGCAGGGCTCTGGAGAAGGAAGAAGCCAAGAGGGGTCGGGGACAACACTCAACTTCCTGCCCAGTGATTCCTCAGCTGGACTTCCAAGGGAGGGCTGACCCAGCCACCCTCGAGTCACTAAATGGCCTTGGATGTTTTGGATGTGGTCCCCGGCCCCTATACCACAACCTGGGGTCCATTAGCACCGTGACCAAACTAATAGGTCCAGTCAGGTCCATGGACCAGTGTGGGCATGATAACTCCGAGCTGACAGAAAAGGTCTTTCCCCAGCCCCTCATGGCTTCATTTCCAGCCCTTTCTCCTTACCCCTGCCTTCCTCCCTTGGTCACATATACACTGAGGAAGAGAAGGAAGGCTCTGGGGCCTCTGGAGGGTAACAGGAGCACTCTCCTACAGTTCTGCTCTCAGGCTCTGCCTGCCCTCTCTGCTGCTCAGGGGGACCCAGGTACACAGCAACATATATGGTCTTCCACTCTACTTCATTCCAGGGAAAGCTCTGGTGAGAATATTCCTTCTTAGAGGAAGTAGCGATGTACTTAATTAAGGAGGAAAATGGTCCATCTGGGACTGAGGTGGGAGGGACACTTCTGCCCAGAAAGACTGGCCAAGAGAAGCAGCCCTCAGAGAAACCTAAAGCCCAGATAACCTAGTGATTTTAAACAGGAACCCTCCTCCGCTTGGCCCCTTTTCTTAGGAGACAAAGAGGTCAGAAGTTTGAAGCCAAGAAGCAAAGAAACTCCCCAGAAAAATGCTGCCTGTTTGTGAATGTCTAGTCCACAGGGAGTGCAGGGAGGGAGTGCAGGGAGGAGGGCGGAGGAGTCAGAGGAAAATGACTCACAGCTCTGAGAACAGCCTTTTCCAGACCTCGGGCCAGGCAGCTGCCTGAGGGCGACCGGGGGCTGGGGTGCTCCCTGAGCTCCAGAGGCCAGGGTGAGGACCTGAGATCCCAGGGGGCTGAATGTGGCAGCCCTGCCCCAACCCCGGTCCCTGACAGGCACGGGCAGGGAGGCTGGGGGAGCTCCTGTAGTCCTTCGTTCTCTCCTTACCCTAGGAGCTAAGGGAGGTCCAAGCAAACTGGAACAATCTCTCCCTTTGCCCCTGCAGCCTTCCTTTTTGGTGAAAGGACAAAAAGAACCACAAAAACAGCAGAACCCAGTCATAACACAGCCGGCTGCTACCTAGACTCAGACATACCAACATCACTCGTCCTTCAAGAACAATCATGTACTCGAGTTCTGCTCTAAGTGGCCAGCCCTGTAATAGGAACCAGTCCAGAGGGAAGGGCCTTCCCTCGACCAGGCTCTCATGGGGCACCAGCCTTCAGGTTTTAAGATACGAAGGGAGACATCCCAAGGAAGTTGGGCAGGGAGACCAGACGCCTGCCCCCTCACCGGCTTCTCTGAGGAGAACGTGGGTATCTTGTTTTGTCTTCTAATAATCAGGAGTCAGCAGCTCAAAGGAAGGAAGCTGACTTTCTCCCACATTATTGGTTGGTCCAGCCAGGCTCTCATCACTCTGCTTGTATAAATGCAGACAGAAGTGTCTAGATCAAACACCCCCCAAAACCCAGTTATTTTAGGGGGAAGGTTCTGGGGTAAATGTTCACTTTTTCTAAAAACAAAAACAAAAAAACACCTTTATGTATTGCTCAACTTTTTAAGTAGAGGATCATCTACAAGTTTATAAAAAGTGACTCGTGATCTGACAAACCATCAGGGCCAGAGCAAGAAGATGTGCCTGCAGTTTACTCCCCCACTCACAAGCACGACTCTGAGCATTGAGGACCTGCCAGGCTCTGTACTCGAGACACTGTGGTGGGCACAGACTGGTAACAAGCAGCTTCGGGGCTGGGGGGACAGACAGACGGACAGCAGAGCACACACATGAATGAGAAAAACACCCCAGCACTGGCTGGGGTGTGCACAGCACACACTGGGAGGCAGGGCTCCCACAGGAGGGGACTCTGAGGTGGGAACTTGGTTTGGAGGGAGTTGGCCATGGAGCATTTGGGCAGAGGAACCACCCACGCAGAGCCAGAGGGCCAGCAGAGGTGGGAGAGCAGAGGTAAGAAGAGGGGGACCCGGACCACAGACTCAGGAAGAAAACGACTTTGCTCCAAGTGGGACAGTGGCTCTGACACAGAGTGTGGGATTGCATGTGTGTTCCGAAAAGACCTGTCGGCCAAGCAGAAAACGGATCTGGGTGGCAGACTACTGGCGCAGAAACAGCCTCCTTCTAGAAGGGCAACGGTCAGTGGGCCAGGCAAGAGAGGATGGTGGTTCATACTGCAACCCGGGATTCCCAGCCTCGGCACTCCTGACACCTGAGGCCGGACAGTTCTCAGTCGTGGGGGCTGGCCTGTGCATGGCAGAACATTCAGTGGCGTCCCAGGCTTCCCACTACCGCTGCCAGCAGCATCCTGCCAGTGTCCCCAGGGGCGCAAATCTCCCCTGTGGATCTCGGGCCTGGGCAGAAAGTGGGCAGCGATGGATACCTGATGTGCTCATGGGTGGAAGCAGAGGGGAGGACCTGCTGATGAACAGAATGTGGGTGGGGAAAGAAAGGATCAAAAAAGACTTCATCCTCACTAAGCAAGAACATTTAAAGAACACTAGCTATGTCTCACTCCTCTTAGAAAACTACCCTCTCTCTTCTTCCTCAAGCAGCCTCACTCCCCACTGGACAGTACAGATGGAGTTAGCTGCGGACCAGGGGACACCCAGTGCTGTTAGAAGCTAGAGTCATTGGAGCTTTCCAGGGTCGTCTGTGTCTCCACTTCTATGGAAGATGGTGAGTGGGGACCTGGCTTCCCCCATGATAAAAGCCTATCACGAGCTCCACCATATAAACTGCTGCACGCTCCCAGACTACAGAGCTCATTGTTTTCAAGCCCTTGAAATCCTGAGAGAAGAAAAGACAGAGCAGTTGAGCAGTGAACATTCTGGAAGGGGTGTTAAGTAATATGGTTTTTGGCCTCTAGAACCTGGTCTGAATTCTTCCCAGCTCGGACAGAATGTCTGGGGGTGAGGAAGCTGTCTACTTGGGGAAAAGGGACCCAGAGATGAGGCAATTCTTCCTCTGTTACCCAGACCCAAGTGGGCCAGGACGTGCACTGCGCAACACAGGAGGCGCTCGACACACAGGCCATACTGTAGGTCTTCCCTTGGGGACAGTTCAACAGGGCATTCCCTCTTGGGGCACAGAAGCTTTCGGTCCTGACATTTAAAATTCCTAATGTTCTGGCTAGGAAGATCGTTCCATGATTATATGATAACAGAAACACAAGCGAGATACGAAAGGACATGCTGACTCCCGCTTTCAGACTAGGAATTCAGCATTCAGCTCTGGATGCGGAGTTCTTAGGATGTTACGATGAAAGCTCATCGTGGTCACTGAAGGAAGAGGAAGCAGGTGAGAGGTCAGTGGAAGATAGGGAAGGGAACTTCTAAAAGATCACAGGGTTGCTGAATTTTCCAAGCCCCAGGTCTGCATTTCTCATAGGATAAATCTAGCTCTTGGGAAAGAGACCAAGTTCCAAACAGGAGGTGCCCCAAGTGTGTGTGGGGGGGCAGGGGGGGCTGCTCGGTCATACACCACAGGCCAAGTCTTGTTACGGTGAACCCCAAAGGGCTGTGCACATTCCTTGCTATGAAGGAAATCTGCTGTATCAAAGGCTGCTCGAAAGAAGAGTCCTATTGTATAGAAAGGAGAAGTAGATGAGTTGTCTGGTGGTCCAGGCATTTGTGAGAAGGGCACAGATTCACTGGTTTTGATGTGTGGATGGGGGGCAGCTGGCCTTGCCAACGGGGGCGGCCAATGCAGGAAAACGGAAAGTGTGCTGGACCTGGAACCAGATTCCTAAGTCCAAGTCTGGTCCTTGCCGCTTCCAAACCACATGACCACAGGGAAATGGCAAAATTTGATCCTGGAGGTCTTCAATCCATTAACACGGGAACCAGAGTGAACGCAAGGCTCCTCTCACTGGACAGCACTGGTGGGAGGGCCCAAATGATGCTGTGCTACAAAGGTGCACAGTGTCATTCTTGCACCATCCCATAATAACGAAAACACGTGCTTGTTTTTGGACAAGAGGGCTCTCTCTACCTTTACAGAAGAGCAGCTATACCACTTGGCCCCTCTCGTACCGGGAGGATGCAAAAATAGCTTCAGTTCCAAGACACCGCTCCAAGTTTTTACAAACTGCTCCTGCCTCCCCTTCCCAACCCCCGCTCAGCCCCGCACAGTGATCTGAGATTAGCAATCCGAGAATCCAAGAAGAGATGAGCTGCCGGCAGCCCAGGCCCCAGTCCCCAGGGCCACTCACCGTCACCACCACGTAGAGGCACCATACCACCGAGCTGAGATGAAAGATGACCAGCTGCCCAGATTCGTTGAACTTGCTGTGTTTGACCTTGGAGAGGTGAAGCCGTTTGCTGATTTTCTAAGGAATAAAGAGAAGCCTTCATGTTAATGTATGCAGGTGGATGGCTAAAAGGCAGGCTTTGACCTCCCATTTCCCACCCATGAAAGGGCAGCAGTCGGGAGCTGGGCGTGACCCGGGCTCATACGTGTAAGCCTGCTGTGTGCATGGAGCGCTCAAGTTCAAGGCACGTATTTTGAGAAAGTGGCAAGATGGAGGTCTTCATCCCAGATGTGAAGAAAACATCCCCCAGTCAGATTATAGGACAAACCCATGAGGGTGCTGTCCTGCCATTTCAGGTGTGTGATGCCCTCCCTTCGTAAGTGCTACTGTCCCCCACATGAAGGAGGCTGTGAGTAAGGATGGGACCCACAATATGTGGGGAGGGACGTCCAGCAGGACCCATCAGGGCATGCGAATTAGGAGGCAGAGGGGCCAGGAGCTGCAGTCTCCTCCAGGGTGAGGCCTCGCCGCCCACGGCATCTCCCCAGCTTCTGACATTAGGGCCCACACACGACACTCACGTCTAGAATATACTCCTGAACCACGGCATGCAGGATGATGGTGATGAAGATGTAGAACAAGATGGTGACCAAGTCCTTGGGCCCATAGTGGTAGTGCACGGTCTCACTGTCTGTGGAGGTAAAGACCACATCAGCACCCTGTGCTGAAGAAGTGCTGTGGGACCCCGAACTGGAGACCTCTGAAACACAATGTGCCATGCTATATCCTTAGACGCAGAAAGTTTCCTCCCTAGAATCCTACCCAACCTCTGGACATGGCCCCTGGGAAGCCACCAGGGCTAAGGAACACCATGAGGACTACCTCCCCTGCCTCTGGGCAAGGAGAGCCCGGTGGTTCAGAGGCGGGGTGGGAGACAAGCGATCTTGTCTCCTGGCTGCGTGACTAGGTAGAAGCAACCAACCTCTCTGAGCTGCAATTTCTTTCCCTGTAAGATGGGACTGCAGCCTTCATCACGGGAGCATGGAGTGAGGTCAGGATCCTGTGTGGACTCGGAAGCCCGAGTTTATATCATAGCTGTCATTTCCTACAAGATGTTGGGACACTTCTCTAGGTGGTCTTTCTGGGCCTTAGTTTCCTCATCTGTAAAATGAGGGTGACAGCAGTTCCCATATTGTAGGGTCCTCCTGAGGATCAGAGGACTTTGCTGCAAAGGGCTCAGAACTCTTATCCAGCACACAGGAAGTGCTATATGTATTTGTTACTATTTTTGTTATTGTTGGCTTGTGTGAGCATTAAGTGGAATAATTTGTATGTGAGATGCGGATCAGTGTCGACACCCATGGCAAGCGTGCAATAATGGTATCACCGCACAGCAATACACTCGTCAGAACCCCAGACATAAAAGCCTTACAAAGTCCTGCAGTGGCAGCCTCGTTCTCCACGGACAGAGGAGGATTTCTACCCTCCTTTGGGTCGGCAAGCTAGGGTGGCCAGGGCCGGTGAACCTGGGCCTGGATCTCTGCTGCTCCATAAACCACTCCCGAACTTGGCCAAGCAGACACAGTGGCTGCCTTTCCAGCTGTGCGGCGTTCTGAGTCACACACCCATGAGTCATCATTCACCAGAATGTAGACATGGGTCAGGGAGGCTCAGGGTGGCCACAGAATGGAGCAGAGGTGACGGGGTCACTCTGGGAGCCACACCATGCCCCCTGCATCCCTGGACATGAGAGAATGGATGGTCCACGGTGCCGAGGGGAGGGAGGGCAGCGAGCACGGCAACCCTGAAGGCAGACCTACTTGCCTGTTTCCTCTCCGGCCTCCTTTCCACAAGGACCTACTCTCTGAGGGGCACAGGGCTAACTGCAAAAGCATGGAGATTAGGGGCACGGGCCCAGCTTCAGAGCACACGGACTAGGGAGGCGATGGACAAGCAAACACACAATGACCCCCACGGACAATGAACCCCCAGGACTCAGTGGGTGCACACCAAATCTTCACACGAAAAAACCAGAGGCTAAAATGCCAACAGCAGCAGTAACAACAACAAAACCAAACTACCAGGTTAAAAATGGGCAAAGGAATCGAACAGACATCTAAAAAAAGATATAAAAATGGCCAACAGGTATGTGACAAAGTGCCCGCCATCGCTATCACTAAGAAATGCAAATCAAAACCATGATACCACCTCCCATCCATTAAAATGGCTACTTTTTTTTAAGCCACCAAAAAAAAAAACCCAACAAAACAAAAAACAAAAAAACAAAACAAAACAAAAAAACAGGAAATAACAAGTGTTTGTGAGGACATTGATAAATGGAGCTTTTGTGCACGGATTGCGGGAATGTAAAATGGGAGAGTCACTATGGAAAGCAGTATGGTAGTTCCTTAAAATATTAAAAATAGTAAACTCAAAATGGATGGAAGACCTAAACGTAAGCCATAAAAACTCCTAAACAAAAAACCACATAGGCAGTAATCTTTTAGACATCAGCCTTAGAAACTTTTTTGGGATCTGTCTCCTGAGATAAGGGAAACAAAACCAAAAATATACTATTGGGCCTACTCCAAAATAAAAAGCTTCTGTACAGCAAAGGAAATCATCAACAAAACAAAAAGGCAATCTACGGAATGGAAGAAGGTATCTGCAAATGACATATCCAATAAGGGATTAATAGGCAAAATATATAAAGAATTTCTACATGTCAACACACAAGTAATCTGATTAAAAATGGGCAGAAGCCCTGAACAGACATGTTTCCAAAGAAGACATCCAGATGGCCAACAGACATCTGAGAAGATGCTCAACGTCACTCATCATCAGGGAAATGCAAACAAAACCACAATGAGAGATCACCTCCCATCTGTCAGAACGTCTAGAATCAGACAAGAAATAAGTGTTGGTGATGATGTGGAGAGTAGAGACCCTCGTGCACTGTTAGCGGGAATGGAAACGGGTCCAACCACTGTGGAAAACAGTATGGAGGTTCCCCCTCAAAACCAGAACTAGAAATACCATACAATCAAGCAATTCTACTACAGGTATTGACCCAAAGAAAATGAAACCCTCATCTGCAAAGACAGCTGCACCCCTCCTACGTTCCCTGCAGCATTATCTACAACAGCCACATTATGGAAGCAGCTCAAGTGTCCGCTGATGAAATAAATGGATGTGGTACACATGTAAAGGGACATTACTCAGCTGCTAAAAAAAAAGAAGAAGAAGAAGAAGAAGATCTTGCCACTTAGGACAATATGGACAATATGGATGAATCTATGGGGTATTATGCTAAGTGAAGTCAGAGAAAGAAAAAAAACCTTAAGATTTCATGTCTATGTGGGATATAAAAAATACCCAACCAGAACTAGACTCCTATATCTAGAGAACAACCTGGTGTTGGCCCGAGGGTGGGGATGGGGAATGGGTGAAGTCAGTGAAGGGGATCAAGGGGTACACCCCACCAGTTCTAAACTAAGTCCCAGGGGTGAAGAGTATAGCATGGCAGATAGAGTCAGTAACATCGTACGGTGACAGATGGTGACAGCACTCGGGGTGGTGAGCCCAGTGTCATGTGCAGAACTGTCAAATCACTATGCTGTACACCTGAAACTACTACAACATTGTAGGTCAACTAGATTTCCATTTAAAAAATTAAAAATAGAGTTACCGTATGATCCTGCAATTCTGCCTCAGTGTATATGCCCAGAACAACTGAGAGCCGGGTCTCAAAGCAGCCAAAGGTGGAAATCACGCACATGTCTACTGACGGATGGATAGACACACAAAATACAATATACACACACAACAGAATATTATTCAGCCTTAAAAAGGAAGGAAATCCTGCCATGGGCTACACTGTAGATGAACCTGCAGGTGGCTGGAGTCCAATTCACAGACATAAACCAGAAGGCTGGGGTGGGGGGCTGGAGGGGCTGGGGGCCCAGAGGGGGAGGGGAATGGGGAGTTGCTGATTTAGCTACAAAGTTGCAGTTTGGCAAGAACAGCATTCTGGAGATGGGCCAGACAACAACATAAATGTATTAAACACTACTGAACTGTACACTTAGAACACTTAGAAATGGTGATGATGGTAAATTTTATCTTATGCATGTTTAAATTAAAAAAACCACCACCAGCGGCCAGGTGTTAGATAAGTCCTCTGAAGTGGACCGAAGGTTGAAGGGGAGGTAACAGGGAGAAGTGTCACTCATTCAAGGAGGGGACACAGCCAGGCTGTGCGGGGCGGGGCGGGGGGGGGGGGGGGAGCTGGCAAGGGCAGAGACCCCAGGCAGGTGATGGGGGACTGAGACTGGACCAGGGGTCTGGGGGGCTGCAGAAGTGAGTGGGCCATGACCTTCATGTCCCCTTATAGGTCCCAGCAAGGTCTGAAAGGCCCTGGCAGGCTACTGAGACTTTTGGTGCCATATTTATAAAGCTCACTCTTCCTGCCCCATGGAGAGTTAGAGAGTCAAAGAGGCATGCACGGAAGGCAGAACAGCACGGTGCCAGGGTCATGGTGAGAAGACACATTCGGATAGAGGTGGGTGATAGAACTACCGTAGGGAACTGTTCCCAAGTTCCTTCTGGAACCCCATCGGCACTCTGGAGCCTTCCTTCATGCTTTCAGAATTCTACAACATGGGATATTCTGTTTGATATCATGAGATGGGCAAGGAGAGCAGGGGAGATCATGGGGTTCAGAGAGGTAAGAGGAGCCCTTCTCAGAGCCTTGGGTGCCCCAGTCCAGCCAACAAACGCCACCTCAAGGGTCACCATCACCCACACATGCCCTCCGCTTGCCCTGCATCCGTACTGGTGATAATTCACTCCTTGAGGTCCTTCTACTTTGAGGACAAGCAGCAGTATCCCCAAACACTCAAAAGCTGGGCTCTGATTCATACACATTATCTCTGGTACTTTCCCCTGACCCACGATCTCCCCACTTTCCATCACAACAGGAAAGGAACTGGTTTGGCTCCTTCTGCTCTCCACAGAGCCACGGAGGCTGGAACTTTGCAATCTTCTAGGAGGCCATAAACCAATCCATGTTTCTGGTATATATACATTTTTTTTTTTTTTTTTAGATTTTGATTGCTCATTGGAGCTTCTGCTCTTGAAGGTCAGCCTGTCTTGCACAAGCTCTCAAAGAGGCTGGCAACGGTTTGCAGGAACCTACTCTACTTTTGCAGAAAAGTAACTTGTAACACGTAGGCCTCTGAACTATTAGACCAGAGAGGCAACCCAAAGGAACAAGGCAGTCCGGGTCTGGCAAGGTCACACCTTTCAGCCCAGAGGTCCGCTTCCATTACACAGCTGCTACCTCCACTTGCACAGGACCCTGCCTATTGATGTTCTTTAAACAGAGCGTCCTCTTGGTCTATCATTCACCCTTCTGCTTTGAGAGGGGGACAAATTTAAGAAATAGCCACTTTCCTACAAAGACATGGTATATATATATATATTATGGAATACTACTCCGCTATCAAAAAGAAGGAAATCTTGCAATTTGCCAACGACGTGGATGGAGCTAGAGTGTATTATGCTGAATGAAAAAGAAGTCAGTGAGAGAAAAACAATTAACAGATGATCTCACTCATATGTGGAATTTAAGAAAGAAAACAGATGAGGAGGAGAGAAAGAAATAAACCATAAGAGACTCCTAACTACAGAGGACAAACTGATGGCTGATGGGGGGGATGGGCTAGACGGGGGTGGGGGGGGGTGAGTGGTTAGGAGGGTGCGTGTTGTGATGAGAAGTGGGTGTTGTATGTAAGTGCAGAATCACTGACTTTTACTTCAGAAACCAGCACAGCACTGTGTATTCACTAAAATTTGAATTTTAAAAAATTTCTCAGTAAAAGAAAAAAATATCCACTTTCCTTTCTACCTTACTAAAAGACAGTTAAAACTGGAATACACACTAGCTGACAGGTAGCCTCGAGGTCAGAGGTGCTAGAGGGGAGTGTGGCCATGGGAAGCCACACAGCGTATATCCCCCGGGGGGTGATGAAGGAGTGGGGAAGGTGCTCCTCAGAGACCGTGCCAGGGTAGAGGGGCAGCCCAGTGGGCTGGATTCCCGATATTCCAGAAGCAAAGAGAAAAATTTTTATGTGAAATCATCTGATTTAAAAATATTGGGGACTAATTCAAAATTAAAAAAAACACTTCATGGGCCAACACCAGACTGGCCAAAGTAAATAGATCTGCATGCCAACTCTGACCACGGGCCAGCAGTAGGGAGCCTCCAGCCTCCATGACCCCTAACACCCTTCCTCCCCCGCACCGCCATGGAGTATGTCAAAATGCCCTTCTGCAGGAATGGGCCCAGCTTTGGAAGAAAGCACCTTCCATCTATAGATGCATTCGTCCCGCCCACCAAACATGGCATTTGCTTGGCTTATCTCTGGTCACGGTTTAAAGAGAGATCTAGAGTCGTCCATAACGAGCCCCTTGGCTGTTCTGACCACCTCTGTCAGCAGCTGTCCCTTGACGGGAGTAACGTTCTAATGGACATCCTGTTTTGCTTCCTATGACTAAGAGATACATTCCTGTTTCCTTTGGTGTCACCTGTAAGCAGCTTCTCCCGTCTGCCCTGCGTGTTCTCATGTCATCCGGATACTCCCATGCGGTCTCGCATGTCCTCCTGTGTCTTGAGCTGGTGGGTGGCCGCCTGGAGCCATCCCATCCACCTTCCAGATCCTTAGAATCCAGGCATCTGCCAAGGAGACTTGCGACACTGGGTGAAAATCTCCCTGTTCAGAGAGCCTCACTGCACACTCTGGCTGTCTTCTGGTTCCCGGTGCCTTTCCCAACACCTGCACATCCAGGCTGACAAAATTCACTTACTGTGGGTTTCTAGGCTTATGGCCAATTCTGTTTCCAAATTATTTTGAAGTTCTAAAAGACGAACTTAGGGGTGCTTAGGTGGCTCAGTTGGTTAAGCACCTGTCTTCAGCTCGGGTCACGATCCCAGGGTCCTGGGATCGAGTCCTGCATCAGGCTCCCTGCTCACTGGGGAGTCTGCTTCTCCTTCTTCCTCTGCCACTTTTCCTGTTTGTGCTCTCTCTCTGGCATGCTGTCTCTCAAATAAATCTTAAAAAAATAATAATCGAGCTTTAAAAAGAATAAAAAGGAGGAGAACTTAGATATGAAAAAAAAAAAGCACCATAAGCAAAATCAAGAGGCAAATGATTACCTAGAGGGAAAATAATTCAGACCATAAATGAAGGGCTAATCTTGTTAACATGTAAAGCACTCCCAGCACTTGAGGATAAAAAGCTCAAAACTGCAACAGAAAAATGGGCAAGGATAGGAACGGACAATTCACAGAGAAAAGAGAGATGGCCCTTATGCATTTAAAAAGATGCTCAACCCTACACAGAAGAGAAATGCAAATTAAAACTACAGTGAGCTACACCATTTCATACCTATCAGATTGGCAAAAATCCAAAGCTTGACAATATACTCAGGCTCTCTTTCACACACAGCTGATGAGAATGCAAAACGGACCCCCTCTTTGGAAAGGCAATTTGGCAATTTTGATCGTGATTACAAGTGCATCAGCCCTTTGATGTGGCAACTCCACTTCTGGGAATTTATCTTATAGTAACACCTGCCATGTTCAAAATGACATGTGTACAAGGTTATGCACCGCAGCACTGTTTTTAACAATAAACTGATGGCAGCAGTCCAAGTGGCTTCCATCTGCTGGGGCCTGGTGACACAGATCACAGTTCTCATGCGCTGGGGTTGCTCAAAGCGGGGATGCACACTGGCAGTCCCAGCATCAGCTGGGCGATTGCTGGTGCAGATCGACCCCAGGCCTGTGGGATCAGAAACTCTGGGGACGGCCCCAGACTTCATGTTTAATGGTATCTCCAGGTGATTCTGATGTATATACTAAATTTAAGCAGCACCAACATAAACAATGGGGCTATTTTTAAAAATGAGAGACCAAGATCAAAAACAGGGGAAACGAATCAGATTTAGAGAGCAGAATTACGGTCGCTCTGCGAGGGGGGACCGGCTAGGATGAGGCTGGGCGCTCTGTACCTTGATCTGGGTGATGGCGGCATGGGTGTGCACCTGTGTACCAATTCACTGAGCCAGGGCCTCATGGAGTGCGTGTGCTATACCTCAGGATGGTTTGTAAGAAAAAATGATGACGTGCTCTATGTGTTGCCATGGAAGGATATACAGGATCGATTACTTAGTGGGGGGAAAGCAAGGTACAGAACATGCAGTACTCTACCAGTCGAGGAGAAAGAGAAAACAAACATGTGTTATTTGTGTGTGCATAAAGAAATACTGGAAGGCGAGAGGAGAAATCCAGGAAAGGCACAGAGGAAACAACAGCGATTATCCACAGGGGATGCGGGTGTCAAAGGAAGAGCTCAGGGTGAGAACAAGACTTTTACACAGACTTGCTGGACAGGTGGGTGTAGCTTCCATTAAAAAAATAATCGTTAGGGGCACCTGGGTGGCTCCGTGGGTTAAAGCCTTCGGCTCAGGTCGTGATCCCAGGGTCCTGGGATGGAGCCCCGTATCAGGCTCTCTGCTCGGCGGGGAGCCTGCTTCCTCCTCTCTCTCTGCCTGCCTCCCTGCCTACTTGTGATCTCTGTCTGTCAAATAAATAAATAAATAAAATCTTTTAAAAATAATAGTTAAGGGGCGCCTGGGTGGCTCAGTGGGTTAAGCCACTGCCTTCGGCTCAGGTCATGATCTCAGGGTCCTGGGATCGAGTCCCGCATCGGGCTCTCTGCTCAGCAGGGAGCCTGCTTCCCTCTCTCTCTCTCTCTACCTGCCTCTCCATCTACTTGTGATTTCTCTCTGTCAAATAAATAAATAAAATCTTTAAAAAAAAATAATAATAGTGCAAATTCTTTCACTTTGTACAAATAAAAGTAGGAGGTGTTGTCTTTCCCACCTTACTGCTTTATTTTATTTTATTTTATTTTTTTATTTTATTTTATTTTTTTACCACAGAGACCCAGACTAGATGGAGAGACCCAAAGCTCATCTCTGGAACCCATCATGCGACCAGGGTCTCCCTGCTCGCACTCATCCCCCCAGACAAGGAGGATCAGGCCATCTACCTTACTCCATCAAAGGCAGAAGGATGAGATAACGGACTTACAAACCGTGAAGGGCTACACAAACAGACAGGATCATTATGACGCTTCTACCAGAATCCGAAGGTAAAAGAACAACCATCACCACGCACTACACACAGGAAGTACTCCCATTAGGGTGCTTATTTAGGATCCAGACTACGAACAACCATCTATTTACTGAGCACACGCTTTGCGCCAGGCATGGTAGTGAACACATCTTGTAAGTGGCATCAGTCACCTCTCCCAGGAAGCCCATGCATTTTGCCCATTTTGCCCACCTGGCAACTGAAGTGTGAGGCCAACAGCTAGTGAGGGGTGGGCCAAGCCCCCAAGCATGCGGCCAGTGACAGGGGCCAAGGCCTCTTGGCCTTCTGCCTCCCTTCAAATCCTACAGATGGTGCATCTGTTAAACCCCGAAGGCCTGCCTTCTCCTCGAGGTGCCAGGAGGTGAATGGGGTGGAGGACAGGCGTGGGGCATGGAGCCTCAAAGGGCAGCATGCTGACCATACTCCTGCTCTGTCGGCCAGGCTCCACGCACTCACTGGCCTCCAGAACCGGAAGCTCTGGCCGGGGACATCAGAGCTACAAGCATCACCGAGGCACTCATGCACTCGGCTGTTAGGAGTTGAATGTGGCTTCTTCCTCACCATCCCCCCAAAATGATTAAGTTGAAGTCCTGACCTCCACCACCTCAGAACATGACTTCATGGGGACACGGGGTCCTTACAGAGGTCATCAAGTTAAAAATGAGATTAATGTGAGTGAGCTCTAATCCAACTTTACTGGTATCCTTACAAAAAGGGGAAAGTGGAAATACAGACACACACATGGGCAAGGCGGCCATTTATCTATACACTGAGGAGAGAGGCCTGGAATAGGCCTTCAAAAAGGAATAGGAAGGAATAGGCCTTCAAATGAACCAAGTTGCCAACACCCTGATCTTGGCACTTCTAGCCTCCAAAACCGTAATACAATGAATTCCTGTTACTGAAGCCACTGGGTCTGTGGTCCTTTGTCACAGCAGCCCTAGCAAAAAATACCGGCCCTTATATAATCCTTCCTCACACACACAAACGCCCCTCCATCCAGGTAACTAAAGATCAAGCTGGGGAATCGTCAAGGATACCATTTTAACTCCAAGTTACAGGATTTGGGATAGATTTTCACCAGTTTTCTAGTAAAATAGATAAGAAAAGGATACTTTCATGAAAGGGCCTAACTCTGGAACTGTTTTCTTGAAGTACCATTCCTTTTTACAAGGTTGTAAACCCCATACCTCATGGCTGCCAGGAAGAAATACAGCAATGATTCCGAGGCGCCAAGCACACACTCAGCACCCCTGCAGTTTACAAACGTGAGGCTTCGATCTACAATCCACCTGTGCAGACAACAAACAGCACGTCTACATGCAGGCAAGTGTGAGCTTATAAAAAAATAAATAAAAATAAAAATTCACTGAGAGCCACAAAGGAAAAATAACTCTTCAAGGATCATGTGCAAAAAAAAAAAAAAAGGAAAGAAAAAGAAAAATCTAGAATCACAGTTTTTCCTCTTCCCCCTGGATAAAGATAACAATGTCAACAAGTCCACTGTTAAACAAAATCTATTTCAGTAAGGGACGCCTGGATGGCTCAGTTGGTTAAGCAGCTGCCTTCGGCTCAGGTCATGATCCCAGCGTCCTGGGATGGAGTCCCACATGGGACTCCTTGCTCAGCAGGGAGCCTGCTTCTCCCTCTGCCTCTGCCTGCCATTCTGTCTGCCTGTGCTCCCTCTCTCCCCCTCTCTCTCTGATAAATAAATAAAATCTTAAAAAAATAAAATAAAATAAAATAAAACTATTTCAGTAAGAACTGAATAAGAAAACAATTACCCAAGCTAGACAGAAGACAATATTGGATCAGGAAAGACGGGAATGTGAAGAAGCAAAATGTGGGATGGGGTCTGGGTCAGATGATGTGTGGGAGGGAAGGAAAAGAGCAAAAAAACTCGCCAGAGTAGACAAGAGAATGGCAGACGCAGCAGGTCAAGGACGCCATTGCTCGACTTCTGGCTGGTGAACCTCAGCCACAGGCACTCAGGGTTCCACTCACTTAAACCTCTAAAACTACACACTGAAGGGGAGGAGTCCTCTGGGCCGTAACAGGGACCTGGAGAAAATCAGGTCTAGGCTGAAGGGGTCACTGGAGGCGTTGATGTGTTCAGTCGTGAAAATTCACTGAGCCAACCACTTACGGTTTGCCAGCTTCTCTACACAATTGTTGGGCTTCAATAATCGGTGCCCTGCTCTGAAGGTGTCCCTGCTTCCAGCTCCAAATTCACTTCCTGGAGTCCTAACCCGATGAGAGGTGTTACAGGTAGGGGCCCTGGGAGTACTTAGGTCATGAGGTGAAGCCTTTGTGGAGCTGGGCCCTTACAAGGGAACCCCCGGTGCTCCCAGGACCCTCCACCCTGACAGGACTCCTGGAAGAGGGGCCTCACCTGACCGTGCTCCCATCTCAGACTTCCAGCCTCCTGACCGGTGAGAAAGAAGTTTCTGTTGTTTATAAGCCACCCAGTCTGTGGGATTCTGTTTGAGCAGACCAAACAGAGGAAGGCAGTAAGTTTAATAACAAGTTTCATTCAGTTTACTTGGCAGGGGGGGGGGGGCGGTTGGAAATCAAGTTCAGGGCTGGCTATAAGTCCTGGTCAGAGACTCCCCATCTTTTTCAGAAGGTTGACCAGTAAGGCCAGGGACACTGGGGAATGTGGGTTCATTTCTTACTTATACAAACAGGACTGTAGGGCCAAAGGGAATCTTGGGGGCTGTTTGACCTGAGGGGCCAGGACAGAGCCAGGTCTCTGCCTCCCTGGTGGTTCTCCCCACCTCTCCCCACGGCCCCACCTCACAAACCCAGCCTTCCCTGGCTTCCCTGGGCCCGGGTGCTGCACGCAGTGGAAACAGCCCAGCCTGGGGTGGGTCCCTGGGAAGGGAGCTCTGTGTGTCTCAACCCCCTCCAAGGTGGGTAGCTTGCTCCATCATCAAGCAAGACTGTCTCCAGAGCCACTGCTGCCCACCTGTCTCTTCCCTTTTGTCCCCCACAAGCTTATCTGACAAACAGGGGCTCAGTCTGCTATGTGATGCCAGTCTTTCAAGCAGGAGACAAGGGTAATTCCCGCCAGGCAGCACAGGGAGCAAAAACACGCCCTGAGCCCTGGACAAAGGCGTTCCGCTGAAAGAGGCCTGAAAACCATCTGTCTGTTGGGAGTTTACAGGGTGGTGTGTCTCGTCCTACCAGGGACCGTGGGAACAACAGCCGAGCGCTGGTGGGGCTAGTCCCTGGCCTTCACATTCCCAGCTGCAAAATGCCACCAGCTGCTTGGGGCGATAAAGCCACCATTGACGACCACGAAAGCCTGGGATGTGTCCTTGTCACCTTCAAGGACTACAAAACAAACCCTTCTCCTGAAGAGCTCCCGCCCCCGCCCAGCCTTGTTAATCAAGGGGAGCAGCAACAGGTGGGCTCGGGAATGCACAGCGACCACCACCTCCACCCACACAGACCACCACCTCCACTCACACAGAGCCTTACAAACACAGCCATGACTTCTTGGGAGCTACCACACAGCTTGAACCCAAAGCTACCCCGTGGTACTCCTCACCTCCCTCCACCCGCTCCCTCCATACCAAAGTGTTCTAGAACAACCAAAACTGGGAGAGCAGAGAAAAATGCAAACGAGTTCAGGGCTGAGTGTGTCCACAAGCGCAGGGTCATGTGAAAGCCTGCCTGGTGCTTTTTATGAAGGACACTGAGAACAGCACTTCTCAGTCTTCACAGGAATCACCTGTGGATCTTCTTAAATAGCAAGAGCTGGGGGCACCTGAGTGGCTCAGTGGGTTCACTGGCTGACCCTTGGTTTCCACTCACTTCATGATCTCATCGGGCTCCACGCTCGGCCAGGAGTCCATTTCAGATTCTCTCTCTCCCTCAGCCCACCCCCTGCTCGAGAGCACGCATACTCTTTCTCGCTCTCTCTCTCAAACAAATAAATACATGTTTTTTGTTGTTTTGTTTTGTTTTGTTTTAAAACAAGATCTGACGCAGTAGTTGCATGGTGGGGCCTGGGAGACTGCATGTCTAGTGAGTCCCCAGACAATGTGAACAGTGTGGGGCTGAGGACAATCTGAGGGGCAATCCCTTGAGAGGACTCTCAGGGCTTCTTGTATTCAGGAAACACATGGGCTTGAGACCAGGACCACAGCTCTCAGTTTTGCAGAAGGTTGGAGACAACAAATGTTAAGCAGTGCTCCTGAGACCACTGAGCCAATGAGCGGCACAACCCAAAACAACCTCATAAATGTTAAGCCCAGCTGGGGTCACCTGTTTTAGGACAGAAGAAAAGCCAGCGACCTTGAGTCACTGGGCGAATTAATGGCACAATGCAAAACAACCTTGTAAATGCTCGACCTTGTAAAAACCCATCTGGTGTCACCAGCTCTGGATTGGAAGGGTCTGTGTAAAGAATCTTTTTCTGAGCTTTTACGTTCTATTTCTGGCCATAACACTGACACTCTGTGGTATTTTCAACAGGAAGAAGACTTGGAGTCTAATGGTAAGACCAGAAACCGGGCATTTTATTCCTTGCCAGAGCTGGACAGGGTGTGTGGTTGCCAGATAAAACCCAAGGCGACTGGGGCACCTGGGTCAGTTAAGTGCCCAACTCTGGGTCTCGGCTTGGGTCCTGCCCAGAGTGGAGCCTACTCAGGAAAAAAAAAAAAAAGCCAGTTAAATTTCAGATTGATAAAGAATAATTTTCTAGTATAATTATGTAGCACGTATAATCTGGGATATACTCATAGGAAAAGAGAAAACAGAAAATACTCACTGTGTATCTGAAATTCCAAATTTAACTGGCAGTCCTGGATTTCTGTTTGCTAAGTCTGGCGACCCTAACAGGATAGCAAAATGGGAATAAGGACAGTAGGGATTTGGTAATATGGAACACTTCCTGCTTCACGGCTGTTGACTGTAAAGAAAAACACAAGGATGCTGGCATGGTAGGCATTCCATCAAGAGGCGCACAGCTTATTACTATAACAATAATGCCCATTTCTCTGACTGGGGCTTAATCTGCTTAGCCAGATCGTTATAATGGGACAAAATCATATGCTTAGGGCTGGTATTATGAGTTGAATTGCATCCCTGCAAATTCATCTGTTGAAGTCCTAACCCCTGCCACTTCAGAACATGCCCTTATTTAGAAACAGAATCGTAGCAGATGCCGTGAGTGAAGACGAGGTCACAGACTGGGGTACAGTGGGCCCCTAACCTAATGTAACTGATGTTTTTATAAAAAGAGAAAACGTGGACGTGGAGACTGAATGCACACAGTGCAAATCCCATATGAAGAGAGGCGTTTTCTGCTGCCACAAGCCAAGGAACCAGAAGCCAGGACGGAGGGCTGGGACCAACCCTGCCCCAGAGCCTGCAGAGGGAGCATGGCCCTGCTGATGCCTTGACCTTGGACTTCTTGCCGCCAGAACTGTGAGACAATGAATCTCTCTTGGTAAGCCACTCAGTTTGTGGCACTTTTGTGACCTTAGCCTATAAATCGATGCAGGGAGCTAGGAGGAGGAAAGAGAGAAGAGCAGAGGCGAGAAACTCATCAACATTACCTTTAGTTATTGTCTGCAGAACTTGACAACCTCAGCCGAGGAAAGACACAGGGAGTCAGAAATGGCAGACTGTTTTTAAATGAACACAGTCACTGCTCTACTAAAATTCAAATTTAAATGTCAAACCGAGGGCTGCCTGGTTGGCTCAGTCAGTTAAGCGTCTGCCTTGGGCTCGGGGTCCTGGGGTCGAGCCTCGCAACAGGCTCCTTGCTCAACAGGGAGCCTGCTTCTCCCTCTCCCTCTGGTCCCCTGCTCCTAGTCTCTCTTTCTCTATCTTTCTATCTCAAATAAACAAATAAAATCTTTAAAATAAATAAATGACAAACTGAAAAATAAGTAAATAAATGTTGAACAGAGCAAAGTTACACAAAATTTAAAGAAACCTTAGAAATCAGAATTTACCCAGCTTATACTAAAAGGGTATGTTCCCAAGCACCCTTGGCCTCAAAGAGATTTGGGAGGAAGGTTCTAAAAATCGCAACCTCAACAGACCCATTATTGTGAACTGCTGTTTTCCCTGGAGGAGTTTGCTTTCCTCCTGTACTTACAAACCAAACATGACCATACAGAGCTGCCGTGTAAGGAGGCCCCACACAAAATGAAGCTGGCTGTTCTGATTTCATTGCCACTCTTCGTTATTTGCTTGTCATATTTCAAATAGCCCCAGGTGGCAAGATTTAAACAAGAGATACTACTGAACAATACTTCATCTTCTCTTCCTAGAGTAACTGAAACCTCCTCGTCTCAGTATGGATTATAACGTGCCTTCACCTTTACCAAGGCCTTGTTCTGGCCTGGAAGGGGATGCCAGGAGCAGAATTCAATAACCGCACCCTAGAAAAATGCCAAACCCAGCTGGCCCCGTCACACTGGCCTTCGTTCAGGCACTAGAATGTGCCAAGATATTTGTTTCTCACTTGAGGCCTTCACACATGCTAATCCCTGTGCCTGGAATGTTCTTTCTTCTGCCTGGACTCCCCCTTCCCCCCCACTTGCCCCAACACAACTTGTCATACATACTCAGCCCCAATGTCAGCTTCTTGGCAACATCTTCTGTCCTTACTTTTTTCATCTTTCTTTATCACACATACGTTTTATTCCCTTCACTACCCCAACCACAACCACAATTTTTTTATTGTTTACTCATTTATTATCTATCCCGCCCTCATAAACGGTGAGCTCTAGGAGTCAGAAATCAGACATGTTTTGTGCACACAAAAAAAATATGATCTACATATTGGAAGAGAGAGCCCAGAAATAAACCTATG
The DNA here is from genome assembly GCF_964662115.1 of Mustela nivalis. NCBI lineage: Eukaryota > Metazoa > Chordata > Mammalia > Carnivora > Mustelidae > Mustela > Mustela nivalis. The sequence continues at coordinate 97,704,794 of NC_139024.1, forward strand.
CTTCTATGGTCAATGAATCTATGAGAAAGGAGGCAAGAATACACAATGGGGGAAAGACAGTCTCTTCAATAAATAGTGTTGGGAAAACTGGAGAGCCACACGCAAAAGAAACTGGACCACTTTCTGACATCACGCACACAAATAAACTCAAAATGGATTAAAGACCTAAATGTGGGACCTGAAACCATAAAAATCCAAGAAGAGAACAAAGGCTGTAATTTCTCTGACATCAGCTACAGCAACATTTTTCTAGAAATGTCTCCTAAGGGAAACAAAAGCAAAAGCAAACCATTGGGACTACAGCAAAAAAAAAAAAAAAAAAAAGCTTCTGCACACCCAAGGAAATAGTCCACAAAACAAAAAGGCAACCTACAGAATGGGAAAAGATACTTGCAAATGATCTATCTGGTAAGGGGCTAATATCTAACATATGTAAAGAACTCCTACAACTCCATGCCAAAAAACCAAATAATCTAATTGAAAATGCATAGTCAACCTGAACAGATATGTTTCCAAAGAAGACATACAGATGGCCAACAGACAGGTGGAAAGTAACTCAACATCACTCATCATCAGGGAAATGCAAACCAATACAACAAGAATACCTCACACTTGTCAGAATGGCTAGACTGAGACAAAAAACTAACAGGTGTTGGTGAGGATGTGGAGAACAGGGAACCCACATGCACTGCCAGTGGGAATGTAAATTGGTCCAAAAAATTAAAAATAGAAATGCCATAGACCCAATAATTCTACTACTGGATATTTACCCAAAGAAAGAGAAAACACTCACTCAAAAAGACAAGATGTGTCCCTTTGTTTACTACTGCATTATTTATAGTTGCTGAGACATGGAAGCAACCAAAGTGTTCATCCATGAATAAGGAAGATATGGTACATGTGTGCGTGTGTGCGTGTGTCTATACTAACACAGAATATATAGAGAGAACAGAATATTACACAGCCATAAAAAAGGATGAGATCCTGCCATATACAACAACAAGGATGGATCTAGAAGGTACTACATTAAGTAATATAAATCAGAGAAAGACAATACCATATGAGTTCACTTATATGTAGAATCTAAAAAAACAAAGGAAATGAATAAACAAAAAGCAGAATCAAGGGCTCTTAGGTAGCTCAGTCAGTTAAACGTCTTGACTCCTGATCTCAGCTCAGGTCTTGATTTCCAGGTTGTAAGTTCAAGCCCCGTGTTGGGCTCCACACTAGGCAAGGAGCCTACTTTAAAAAAAGGGGGGGGGGGGAGAAGAAGATGAGGAAGAAAGAAAAAAAAGCAAAAAAAAAAAAAAAAAAAAAGCAGAATCAGTCCTATAAATACAGAGAACAAACTGTATTGTTCTCTGATGGTTGCCAGAAGGGAGAAGGGAAGAGGATGGGCAAAATGGGGGGGAGGAGTAGGGAAGATATATGCTTCTAGTTACGGAATGAGTAAGTCACAGGAATGAAAAGCATAGCATAAGGAATATAGTCAGAGATATTGTAACAACATTGAATGGTGACAGACTAGCTAGACTTGTGGTGAGCCCAGCAAAATGTCTGTTCACTAACTTGTACACCTGAAACTAATGTAACATTGTATGTCAGCTCTACCCAAATAAAAAAATTGAAAATGAAAATTAAAAACTTTATGTCACTTTACTCTTCTTGCTTCTTCATGGTTTCTGAGAACTCGGAATTCTTACCGCTTTGTTCATCAATTGTTTTTTAATAAAAATTCCAGATTGTTTTTTAATAAAAATTTTTTAAAAATTTCTTAAAAAAAGAGAAAGAAATCAAAAATGTTTTATAAATTACTTAACCCCCAGGACTTGCAGTCAAGGAGGCACATACATATTTGTCTGGATTGATTGATCAATTCATTAATTATTTAAAACAAACAAATGAGGGGTGCCTGGGTGCCTCAGTTAAGTGTCTGACTCTTGATTCCAGGCTCAGGTCTTGATTCCATAAAGACTCTTGATTCCATCTCAGGGTCCTGGGATTGAGTTCCGTGTCAGGCTTCAGGCTCAGCTGGGAGTCTGCTTGAGGATTCTCTCTCTCTTCCTCTCCCTCTGCCCCTCCCCCTGCCTTTCAAGTAAATAAATAAATCTTTAAAACAAAGCAATAAGGGGCACCTGGGTGGCTCAGTGGGTTAAGCCATTGCCTTCAGCTCAGGTCATGATCTCAGGGTCCTGGGATCGAGTCCTGCATCGGGCTCTCTGCTCAGCGGGGAGCCTGCTTCCCTCTCTCTCTCTCTCTCTGCCTGCCTCTCTGTCTACTTGTAATCTCTCTCTGTCAAATAAATAAATAAAATCTTTAAAAAAAAATAAAAATAAAATAAAAACAAAGCAATAAAATAAATGAGAGCATGATATGATCAATGGTGGCATACCTCCAAATCCTGGCGGGAAGCACTTCATGCTCAGAGGTTCCAGGTTCAGCCCTGGAGCCAGAAGTCTACCTTCTCATCCCAGTGGGAGACAGGTTCTTTTAGGGTATCACTTGCCTGCTAATTTCTCTGGGAATGTTTCAAACTCAAAAATCAACTCTCTGCTTGTGATCTGGCTTTACACACACAGGCATATCTCATTTTATGGCCCTTTGCAGACACTGCTTTTTTTTTTTTTTTTTAAACACATTGAAGGGTTAATGTGTTTAACCCTGTGTCAAGCAAGTGTGTTGGTGCCATTTTCCCAACAGCATTTGCTCACTTGCCTCTGTGTCACATTTTGGTAACTCTAAAACTATTTCAAAGGCTTTTGTTATTATTATGTTTGCAGCAATCATCTGTGATCAGAGATTATAACTCCCTGAAGGCTCAGATGGTGGCTAGCATTTGTTATCAAGAAACTACTTTTTACTTAAGGTGCGTACTCTGCTTTCTAGACTTCATGCTACTGCACACTTAACAGGCTACAGGAGAGTGTAGACACAGCTTTTATATGCACGGGGAAACCAAAACATTCACCTGATTTGCTTTACGGCACTACTCATTTTACAACGGTGGTCTGGAACCGAACCCACAGTATCTCCGAGGCCCTTCCTACAATAAAAGCATGCTCTGGTCACCCGCGCATCAGCTCCTGGAGTCCTCAGGATCATGTTTTCTCATGCTAAATTAATAAAGCAGTGTTGGGTTATGATCTGGCATCCCATATAAATGGACTTCAGGGAGAAATGCAATGAAAATACCAATACAACATCTGATAGCTGGATCTTTTTATAAATTAATACACTGGCATTCTAACACTAAAAAAAGAAAAGGCCTGTCCATTTTAAATTTGAAAAACAAACAAACAAACAAAACCAACCCTAAAAACTTAGGACTTATGGGTCACAAGAATTAGATGACAGAGGGTATTCTGACAATGCATATATATATAAATGCATATATATATAAAACCTTTAAAATATACCTAGTACTTGACCCTGAAATTCCAGTAATAGGAATGTATCCTGAAAAATAATCATAAATTCACATTAAAATTTAGTCCCAAGGATGATAATAGTAGCAGTGTTTAAAACAGAAGCTGGAAACTTAAATATCCAATAACACGGGATTGAACAGATAATCTGTAGTAATCCCTATTAAGAAATACTCTGCAGTTTTTCAAAATATTTTACTGAACAGAATAATAATTAATGGCATGGGAAGAAGGCTCATCATCTACTAAAAGCAAAAATAGTGGGTTATGAATCAATAGTCAACTGTGGTGGTTAACTGGGTGATGGTGTCCTGTGTGATTTTTATCTTCCTATGTTTATCTACATTTTATAAATTTCCTCAGAGTGTCACATGTCACATACATGTATTTTGAAAAACGTTTCTATACAAAAGTAAATTTCAACCAGTCACAAAAGGACAAATACTATATGATTCCACCTAAATAAACTACCTAGAGTCATCAAATTTCATAGTGGCAGGAAGTAGCAAGGAAGTTGTCAGAAGCTGAAGGGCAGGGGGTGGGGTGAGGAGCTACTGCTTAATGAGTCCGGAGCGTCAGTGTTGCGAGACAGAGAGTTCTGGAGATGGACGGTGGTGACGGTTGCACAATGTGAATGTGCTTAACGCCCCTGGACTTACACTTAGAAAGGATTATAAAACGATGGTAAATTGTGTGTTATGGGTGTTTTATCACAACTTTCTTAAAAAACAGGGAAAAAAGGGGACGCCTGGGTGGCTCAGACTCTAGATCTGACTCTAGATTTCAGCTCCGGTCACGACCTTTGGGCCCTGGGATGGAGACCCGAGTTGTTGGGCTCCACTCAGCAGGAGCTGAGCTGCTGCTTGAATTCTCTCTCCTTCTCCCTCCCTGTACCCCTCCCCCTGCTCATGCTCCAGGGCTCTCTCTCGCTCACTCTCCTTCTTGCTCTCTCCCTCTCTCAAGTAAATCTTTAAAAAAGGGGATAAAAGCTAAATGCTTTTTTAAGTTAGTAAATCATATGGACCACTGGATCTAGAGGCAACTGAGGTACTAGGATTTTCAGGAGACAGGAATAGCTCGTGTAACACTGTGTTCTGACTTTACTTCAATTTTAATAAAAGAGCTGAGGGACAGGAGCAGAGAAGGCGTAATCGGACCTCAGACCACACGGCACCGAGTGCGACAACCCTCCCTGCCTGCCAGGGCCGGAGTGCGCCAGGGTCACCATCTGCACTGGCCATGGGGCTCCTGTCTCTCCTTTCCTGAGCATGGAGTTGTCCTCCTCTCTCTCTAGTGCCCCACAGCTTGACTCTCAAATAAGGGAATGGATCGGGCTGCCCCAAAGCCCAGTTTCCCCGAGTCTACATCCTCTGGAGGCCATGGGGTAAGGGACTGCCCCCAGAATCCTTCAGCGAGTCACTGGGAGAGTCAGACAAAGAAGAGATTCTCCTCTTGAAGACAAGATGATTCCCCTCTGTACCAATGAAGAAAGAACTAGATTCAGCAAACAGAAATTCCTCCAGTATTCACCAAGAGGCTGCCCAGCACTCTGCTACTGGAAGAGGGGTGCAGTGCCCGGTTCCTGATGGTAGGACCTGACGGGCCTGAGAGGGCAGAGGCGTGGGCCGAGGGCTGCACGTGGCTTGAGGCTATCTCTTAGCAGAGCTAGGATGTGGGAGGCTGAGCTTTAACAGCTAAGAAGACCGTGCATGTACACAGGAACAGTAAGCTTTCCAAGGCCTTCTGAGTTCACGGGGCCAGTGCAAGACGGGGACTCATGCTTTTCTTACCTGCTGTAGGCACACTAACGTTATACTGAGGTAAAATAAATAGGAAGGCAGTCTTGGCGGTGACCTGTAAAAGAAAGGAAAAATGTTCCAATTCAGCTTCTTGGCCACATCGAAAGAAACAAGGGGATCCTGCTACCAGCCCCCAGGGCCCTTTCTGTTTGCATCTCAGACCTGAAGGCCTGTCCTATCACAAAAGGTAGAACTGTTTGTTTGTTTGTTTCCCTGTGTTTCTTGACTGTTCCGCCTCCCAGTGCCTGCACTAAAAATAAACAAAACAACAACAGGGGGCGTTGGGCGGTATCTAGGCTTGTACTTGCTGCAGATAAAACCACACACTGAGAGGTCGGAGGCTAAGCGCACAGACCCGCCTGCCATCCATTCAAGTATTGAGTAAGTCAGTCCTAGGCACGGGCGCTGTGGAAGACAGGAACAGGTAGAAAATGACTCCGACTTCAAGAAGTTTCCATGGAGCTGAGGTGTCCCCGGCATGCTGGTTAACCACATGCTGGCCAGCAGCCCCAGAAGTTGACACCCGAGCTTCAGAAAGCGAGAACTGCAACTGCGAAGTTCACATCCACTGTGCCGGGGGGCCCGGGGCAAGACGGAACACCCCACGCAGCTGGTTGTTTATTTCGAAAGCTGCCTCGAAAATCTCACTTGGGCTGTGCCTGGTTTAGCCTGCCACCTGGCTGCTACCTGCCAAATCAGTACTCGAGCAACTCCATCTGAAGGAAGAGCGGACCGAACGCGGGGATTCAAAGCTTGGACTTACGGATCAAAATGGACTACCTGGGTTCACATGCAGCCTCTGCCATGAGCGAGGGGTGTGAACTTGCACTCTGAGCCTCAGTCTCCTTGTCCACAAAATCAGGGACATCCGTGGTCCTCCAGCTGCTCTGGGTGGCACTGGCCCAGCTGCTAGTGCGGTTTCAGGCTCCCCAGATGTTTCCGATGTGCAGCTGGAGCTCAGAAGCACCACCCACACTGTTCCGAAGCAGGGGAGGACGCCCCTGGGTACACCTCAGCTATGACTGACTGCTTCTCCTCTAAACAAAAAGGTCTGAAGCCTGTACTGTGGGGGTGGGGGAGTACACTGGGCACAGCAAAAAGCAGCGTGGAACTGAGTGAGTGACACATTGCAGGCCACTCTCCCGTCACCAAGCCCCATGTCTCTGCAGCGAGGTGTCCTTTGCTCTTTGTCCACAGCAATGCCTGAGGCTTTGCATGTGTTTGTGCTGTTGTCTGGGACATGCTTGGTCATGCTCGCAGGGAAAAAGTCAAATGAGACTAGGGATAAGAAGGCGTTTTGGAAAACACAAAGCCCTATCCCAACGCACAGGTTTTCCCCCGCCTCCACCCCAAAAGCTTCCTACTGTGGTCCACCAAGACCTTTTTCAGGGGGCTCCCAACCACCCTTCTTGTCCAACTGCCTGTGTTTCTTTAGAACAGATGGACACTGTTTCTGCCAAAATGTGCTACTCACTACTTCCTTTTGGGGATTTTAGTCCCTCGCACTTTGTATCCTACTTCATTACACTCCCCCCTCCGACACACACACACACACACACACACACAGACACCCACCACCAAATCCTATTGATCAGAATCTGATTTATCCATCATAACCCAGCTCACCTGCAGCCCCTCCGTGAAGCCTTCCCTAACTGCTCACGGAGTCCGAGGACACCTTCTACTGGAGGCATCTTGCACTGTGGCCCCCACACCACCCTCTCTGACTCCTCCTCTTATTTCTCCTCACGTGCCACTCCCTGCACACAGGGACTAACCCAGACGCACACGGGAAGGGCTCAGGAACCACTCCATGGGCAAGACGGAGAATGGAAAGCTGAGTCTGGGCTGGCTTGCTTCACTAAGCTGTTCTGTTCCCACTCTTTCACGAGAGCTGCCCCACTGCCATCACTCTGGCCGTCCTCTCTGTCACTGTGCTTATCACCCCCAAGATCCTTCTTGACACCTTCTGGGTGCTAACCCACCACATGCCATCATGCCATCATGAAGCCCCTCCCCCACCACCACTGTAGGAACGGAGGGTCCCCTCCTGAGCTCCACTCCCGTTGGGCATCCTTGACCCAAATGCCTGACTCTTTACTGTCTGCCATGACTCCTCTGAGGGTAAGCCTTGTCTTCTCAGGCTGACAGCCCTTCGAGAGAAGACATGGGAGCCAGAGGAAGTGGGAGGAGGGAAGAGAGAGAAGGAAGGCAGACAAGAAGAAAGTATTGACCAACCACTGCACGTGTTCTAGGCACAAATCTCCATTCAGTTTCATCCGGGAAACACACCCATCTTGTAAGTTTGTGGGATAGAGTGGGCCTCCACTGGGCCTCCAGTGAGCTTTTGGCTGACCAGCATTCCCCGCTTCCTGAAGGCATCAGCATTTCCTGGGGAAACACCTCTCCCCAGCTGTGTGTGTGTGTGTATTTGTGTCCATGCATGTGTGTGTTGGGGGGGGGGGGCAGTCACTCTGGTGACCAGCTTCCTCCTGGAAGGTTGACAGGGCCACACTCTCCCCCCAGGACAGAAGACCAGTCAATCAGACACTTTATCCTGGACTCTGTATTTGGGGCAGGAATGGAGGAATGGGCTGGTCAGTGCCATGTGCCTACCCAGATGCTTCCTCTGCAGTTCGCACAGCCCTGCCCTGGAGCACCCCAGAGCCACATCAATGGTGCGAACCCCCAGAGAGCCTCCTTAAGTTGGCCAGAGTCCATTTCTGTGATATAGTATAGTTCCATTAGTAGAGTCCTGGTGTTCAACTCCAGCTGGCACATTCGAATCCCTGGGAAGCTTTTAAAATCCCTATGCCTGGGTCACCACTAGCCCACCAAATCTGACCCTCTAGGGCACCGGCCCAGAGCTCTCCCATGGGCAACCAAGTCTGTAAGCCACTCGGGCAGAGACTAGCCCTCACCATCTTCTTGGGGCAAGCCCGGCAGGCCAGTCTCTGTCTTGGAACTTGTCCTGTGCCCTTCACAGAATTTAATTAATTTATGTCTTAAGTACATTTTTATTTTAATTTCTAAAGAAATACATACACTGAAAGCACTGAACAATTCAGGAATACATAAGAACCTCACATCCCCTCTGCGTTCTTTGCTTTCTTCCCTTCAGCAGCCCATACTGACGTCTCCCTCCACACGTCTGACGCCAGCTCTCTGAGAGCTCTTCCTACGCATGTGTCCATTCGGGATTCATTTCATTTTATTTTTGACATTATGACTTGAGCTGTGTTTATGTAACTTGTCCCAAGGGATAAAAGAGTGAAAAAAATGCGAAAGGAGCTACACCTTATAAGTAACATTTAAATCACATTTTTAGCTCTGTCAGCGAAACAGTTACTGCAGGATCCTATAGGCCAAAATACAAATCTCAACATATATCAAAGTATGTGAATACAGTTAGCTACGTGGAAAACGTTAGGTCAACTTCCGTTGACTTGTGTCAACATACAAACACCTAGGAATATAATAAAAACTTCCTGACACATCCTAGCATTTTCATTAGATTTTCCACAGATTCACCAATATTGGATACCAAAATGCTCAGCTAAATAAGACAGGATCGGATGGTGTATATAAATGTATATAAATCCACTACTCTAACTCCTGAAAGAATCCTCCCACTTTTTTTTCTTGAGGAAGACAGACATTTGGTGCACGGGCTCTACCTGTCTTCTTTCCCTAGCCCTGACAGCCACATCTTGTTGTTCACATTAGTTCTGTTCAATGAAGTCGCTGGACACTGGGTTAGTGGAAATACATGGGAATACATGGTCTCTGGCCACAACATTTCCATCAACCCATCAATATACAACCTTGCTTATGTGTGGTTTTGTTTAGAGACGCTGTATTTAGGGGCACCTGGGTGGCTCAGTCATTAAACGTCTGCCTTTGGCTCAGGTCATGGTCCCAGGGTCCTGGGATTGAGCCCTGCATCGAGCTCTCTGCTCAGCGGGAAGCCTGCTTCCTCCTCTCCCGCTCCCCCTGCTCGTGTTCCCTCTCTTGCTGTGTGTCTCTCTCTGTCAAATAAATAAATAAAATCTTAAAAAAAATAAAGATGTTCTATTTAATATATACAGCTGAAGAGTGAACACTGAACCCACGTGCAACAGCACCACGATTCACGCCTACAGAGGTTGATCTAACACAAGTATGTTCTCGGTGGGGCATACGGGAGCCTCCTCATGCTTATCAACGATAGACAGCACTTGTGCACACAGGCTGAGAACCATTTTAAACAGCAAAATCAGCAACAAAACACGTGAAAATGAAAAAAAAAAATGCGGCATAAAATAGACCACAAAAAGGACACTTGCTTACAACAGGAGGGCTGAAACTAGAAGGCAAGCCATCGTCTTGCTTGACTTCAGCTGGGAACGTGCTCGTGGGGGTGACTCAAAGTTTCCACTGCAGTGTGCATGTCCACAAATGACTACAGAATCGCCCAGTGCTGACTGCAGAGTCACAGATAAATTTTAGGGAGTAGGTGCATTGGCAGACACGAAATGTGTGAAGGGTGAGGATCGACTGTGTTGGGACAGACCTGACTGCCAGCTGCACAAGGACCAAGATATTTTCCTTTGCAACGCCTTTCTGAAGTATAATTTGCGCACTATAAAATTTACCCATTGTAGTGTACTTCATGGGGTTTATCTTTACTTCCTTTTAAATTCTCCCTCCACTGCAAGAGAAGTACGAGGGAAGTGGGGGTCTTACTTGTCTCGGTTAGCTTCGATCCATAGCCTGAAGTAGGGTCTAGGACACAACCAGCGCTTAGTAAGTGCCTGTTAAATGAATACAGAGACTTAACAGGGGAACCAGGATTGTGCCTGTCATCTGCCCCCATTTACGCTCGGGTCATGTCCTTTCTCCACCCCCATCCCTGGGTCCCCGGTGCTGGGCCTGTCATAGGGTATCTTGTAAATACCTACTTGATGAACTAACACTGCAAGCAGCTGTAATAGTAACCACAGATGAATGCTTAACAAATGTTTTCTGAACATGAGTCTCACAGAATAGGATCTAGGATTCTGATTAAGGCAAAAACACCAAATTCCAGTATTTTTCCATCCCCAAGCCCCAGGCAGCAGCAGGAGAAACCATTCTGGGCCATACACCTTCTCCGTCGGCAGCTGCGCTTGCTTCCACTTTACTACGTCTCAGCCAGCTGATGTCAGTTTCCTAGCTTTACAGACGAAGAAGATCAACGTGCGGCCCCGACACACACAGTGGCCTCCCGACACCTCACAGCTTTATAAGCAGAAAAGGCACGTTCAGTTTGACTCTTAAAAAATGTGTCCCCAAAACAGATTTAGGATATACACAGTACGGCACATAAAACAGAACGGCAGCATGAAAGAGAAGGAGAGGACCAAAAACTATCTACTAGAGGCAAAGAGGAGGAAGAAGGAAAGAAGCTGATCCACAAAAATGCAGTCCAGGAACTCCTTCTCCTTGGCTAAGGGCAGCCAGAAATTCGGCTCAATGCTCTCCTGAAGCCCTCTGAAGGGGGAAGGAGTGATCTGCTCCTTCATTCACCATGTTCACTAATTTAAAAAACAAGACTACTCCAAAGAAGCAGTTCTATTTCTCCAGCATAAAAACTACTCTCTGTGCTTAAAAGGTCTCTGTGCAAAGGAGGTCCTTTGGCACCTCCAAAACCTCCCTCCATAACCCTCTGCCAACCTCAGAGCAAGGACAGAGCAATGACCAAGTTCCCCTCCCGCAAGTTCTTGTTGGGTTCACAGAGCACGCAGGGCTGAGAAACAGGAGCCTATTAAAGATGTCATTCCAATTATTTCCCATCTCTCTATGGCTGTTTATAGGAAACATTATGGGGTTTAATAGCATTTTAAATCCCAGGCTCAGTGGGTGAAAGGTTAAAAGTGAAAATGTGCTAAGATGCTAATGCAAAGGGAGAACACTAAATTATGTAGGAGGGGCCATATCTCCCTCCCTCCCTCCCTTCTCTCTCTCTCTCTCTCTCTCTCTCTCTCTCACACACACACACACACACACACACACACACAGAGCTTCGTTGAACTTTTTCACTCAGAGCATCCAGCACATGACTATGAAGCCATAACAAAACTAAAACCAGTCCATGTGCCATAGTCTCTTAGGGGGACAAGGAGCTGAGCTCTTGCTTGCAAGGAGACCAGAGATGCTAGGCAAATAGCTGCTTCCAGCAAAGCATGCTGGACTTGGATTCCAGGCCCAGGTCTGCTGCGGGGCAGGGGGTGAGCTCACTGGACCCCAGTTTTCTCACCCATTCGCAACAACAGTTATGGCAGTTAATGTCATCAAGTGCTCGGTCAGCACCTGGCATGGTCCTACGGGCATTACCTAAATTATTGCATGGAATGCTCACAAGAGCTGTATAGGAGAGATACTAATAATATCCCCATTGTCCAGATAAGGTAGAAAGGACCAGGCCAAGTCAGGTAGAATGGATGTCCTGAAAGATCCTCTCTACTGTCAGCTCTTAAAGGCTATCACTTCTGGATCCCACTTCCCATCAACCCCCAGGAGCACAGCCTTACACAGATAACTTGGGGAGGTCCTCCCCCAAGTCTGAACCGTATTACTGCTCCTCCACCTTGTGGGGATGGGGCCTGGGTATCCCGTGTATCTGACAGAGCAAGAAAGCAAGGTCTCTTGAGCTTACCCACCAGCCAGCCAGCCACAGACCCTATGCACACCTAGGCTCCCCAAATGCCCCAAACTGTTGTCTCTCCCGTGCGAATTGAGATACAGGCACCAAAGATAAGAGAGAAGAAACGCGGTGAAAGCAAACTCATGGTTTTCCTCTTAGATAGCATTTCATCCTCGGGTTTGGCTGGTTCATTCCTTGGCAGACAAAACCAAGCGTGGGCGCTTGGAAGAGGCTGGGCTGGAAGAACAACCACTGAGGACAGGAGAGGGTGTGAGGCCTGATTCATAGAAGCAACTCTGTTCCAATGGCTGCCCAACGACCACCACTCCCACCTCGGGACTGGAACACAAGAAGCAGCATGTGGAGAACCCTGACCCCCTGAGGGACAGTGGGCTCGGAATCCTTCCTCCTGAGAAGTATATGGAGGGCCAAATAAAATGTCCTTGTCCCCAAGCTCAGCCAGATGGGCTCAACTCAGACTTTCCCAACACTGATTTTGCATCTTGCTGCTAAGGCAGGAAAATTTCAGTCAGACAGGAAAACATTTGAAAGTTACGCCCAATTGGTGGGGAAGATTTTTTTTTTTTTTTAAATAAAGAGTCTTTTAGCCCCTCTTTCCTGGAGCATTTGTTCCCTGGGGCTCCTGCTTCTGGAGAACCCCAGGAGTCCAGCTGGTCACCTACGCGCACATTTTTATGACCGGGACTCGATGTACCCGGTTTGTGGTCCCTCGGTCACTCAACAGAAGGCAGATACAGCTGGAACAAAGATGCTTTTCACTCCTGCTTTCTGAAATTCTCCGTTTGGGATGACCAGAAGCTGGCGAGGAGGGCCGGGTGCCTGAAACCAGGAGGCAGAGTTCTGACAGTACCTTTCTGTGTGGTTTTTAGCAACGCCTAGAGATTCTGGTTTTCTCACTTGAGAAACTGCCTTGATAGAAGAATTTAGCAAAGCTACACAAACACACACACACACGCGACAGATTCTCAACAAGCCCATGTTCACAAAGCTGAACAGAGTTACCCTTAACAGTCCATATTGGATTAAAAAATGACAATGAGTACTTTTGAAAAAAGTCCATAATCAGAACAGTGATGATAAAATTATGTTACCTGCTTTATTATATGCATTGATTCCAAGGTCTACATTTTATACTGGGATAAACGGGAATTTAGAAAGGGTCACTCAAAGAGTTTCAGAAATCTTTGAAGTTGGGCTTTTAAAAAAAATGCATCTGAAGATTAAGTGTGTCACGCTATCCATCCCCCATTTGGGAAGTTAGTTATGGACTGAAACACAGGAGGGAGCCTGTGGGAAAACAGCTCTTCCCTACGGCCTTTATATCCACCACAGAACGATCACTTCAAGAACACTGCATATTCAAGCAATCTATGTCTGCACAGGTTGAACTTGACCTATGAGGTACTTACGGACAGCCTCAGATAACATACACACTTTCCCATGAAATGTATTTTCTCTCAAGGCCCTAACATATACACTTCATCTACCTCCTCAAAAAAGATCCCTGGATCAATACTTCCAGTCTCCTGTCTGACTACATACTTAGGATGTGCCAGTTTCTGCACATCCTAACTCCACATCAGTCTGCACATCAGTCTCCTCACCGCCCCCCCCCATCCCAATACCTTTCCCCGCATTCGGATAGCATGGCATACTCATAAACAATGCCATGTGGAAGTTAAAAACTAAAGGAAAACAATGAAGCATGCACCCAAAATAATTGCTAAAATATCGGTATTCTTCAGAGGCATTTCTCTTGGGCTGCTTGGAAGAGTTCAGATCACTGGCCACACCGTCTATATTTCTAACACAGGAGTGAGTGAAATATTTTTAAACATGACCAAAAGCCACCTATTCAGAGAGAATATAAATATGAGAGAAATACACAATTAAAAATCCAAAAGGAAAAGGAAGAGGCTCTGGAGTGTGGGATTTGGGGCTGCAAGACTGGGTCCCATTTCAGACTAGGCTGCAGAAGACGGGCCCCTGCCAGGGACAAGATGTCGTCTCCACCGCAGTTTTTCACAAAGCTTGAGCGCCATAAAGCAGGATGCACAAGGAGGGGGCAATTTGAATCGTCACAGATATGTCTATGACAGCAAGTCACTGATCTGATCGTTGCCCGTGGTCAAGAGTGGGTGCCAGGGAGAATCACCCCCAAGGCCCTTGGGGCAGTTCCTGGCATCTGGGAAATGAAAGGATTATCCAGGGGTTCTCAAGCCTGACAAGGCAGGGCCCAGGTGTATTTGCCTTCACCTGCTTGCTTATACTCAGGAAAGGAAAGAGGAGGCAGAAGGTGATCTCTCCATGGCAACCATTTGTAATTATTCTCTATCGCCTGGAAAGTTTCCTATTCAAAACACCAGTGTGTCAACCTCCATGTTTTGTCTGTAGAGCCGGCTAAGGGGACTAGAGTTTGCTGGAAAAACGAACTGTGAGTTCACAAGGATGGAGTGAAGTAAAGCCATCTCCACGGGCCATAAACCAGGCCTGCCAAGGGGCCGACGGCTGATTCAACCCAGGAACCTTTAGGTGCCTCCAGTTTTTTGTGTCGGGATGCCTCAAGAGAGGCCCGGACTTGCTCAGCACGTCCACCTCTGCCCATATTTAAACTGAGCACACCAGAGCTAGGAGGCAAATAAGTGAGTTTTTAAAATAAGCCATTCTGTAGGAATTGTAAACGTGTGATCTCTGCTGTCCCAGTTTCTGCACATCCTAACTCCACTGAGGGGTGAAAGAGATTAGGTGATGGGTGCCAGTCTAACACCAGTAAGAACCATCCTCCTCCATACACGGCAAGGAGTGGAGGTCTAGCCAGGGAGCCCCCCCTACTTGCCTCTTGATTCTGCATCACCTTTGCTCCCTACCATGCTCTGTGTCACAACAATGCCTCCCGATCCTATGGGACACACATCATAGCCCCATCCTGGCCTGGAATCCAGCCTGTTTTGTAGGGGTCTACAAAGACCCGTCTAGGACCACCTGAATGACAGCACCTGATACACAGAATTTAATGATGATGATTTGATTCAAGTGGATTAAATCAAGGCCAAGAAGGTTAATGAAAAATGTCGAGCACTCAGATATCCCTATTCATCAGCAAATAACATTCACAGGGGATATTCCAAATCATCTGCAAAGTGGAACAGGAAAATAACAACATAAAAGGCAAGAGTTCCCAGAGAAACGTGCTACAGATAAACAGAAAATACAAATCTCACCCCAAAGTCATGGCCCGAGGTAAACACTACCCACACTGTGCCCCCAACCAATCCCTCCATACACCTAAACCTAATAAGGTCTGGGCAAATGTCAATACTTAGGTATAATGCCGTCTCTCCTACCCGCTACACCCCCCAAATATACAGGCATATATATACATTACCACAGAACTCATTTTACCAACAGAAAGTGGTATTTTAGGTGCAACTGGGGGGAGCAGTCAGTTGAGCATCGACTCTCAGTTTTGATCTCGGGGTCATGGGATCAAGCCCTGCTCTGGACTCCCATGCTCAGCGCAGAGTCTCCTTGGGATTCTCTCACCCCCTGCCCCTCCCACCATGCTCTCTCTCAAATAAATAAATAAATCCCTGAAAAAAAAACAAAGTAATATTGGGGCGCCTGGGTGGCTCAGTCATTAAGTGCCTGCCTTTGGCTCAGGTCATGATCCCGTGGTCCTGGGATTGAGCCCCACATCAGCCCCCCTGCTCAGCGGAAGCCTGCTTCTCCCTCTCCCACTCCCCCTGCTTATGTTCCCTCTCTCACTGTGTCTCTCTCTGCCCAATAAATAAGCAAATATCTTTTGAAAAAAATACAAAGTAACATTTTAAATAACATCTACAAATTGGGTGTGCTTTTTCTCTGTCCAGCCTCTCTGCACCCCAGGGGCCTGACTGTGACCCCACACAAGGTAAAGACATTCCGGGAAGAAAACCATCCATCAGAGGGTAAGCCTGGCTCCCCGTCTGAACTCACAGGGGATCCTCAGGAGCTGACAGGAGGCTACAGGCCCCTCATACAAGGCTTGATGTGGAACACCCTACTTGCTAATAAATCCAGGCCTTAGAACAAGAGCCAGGAGGCCAGGTGTCCCCCCCTGCGGGGCCCACTGGGCAACTCTCTTTCAGGGGGATACAAAAAGGAACAGGAACTGCCTGGGACACCAGCGACCTTAAGCCTTGGCCAAGAAACACAGATAATCTCCATGCAAGACAATCACACAGTGAGAGCTGATGGAGGGGAAAACACAGCCACACACAGACACACACCAAGTGGGAGGGAGAAAGGAAAGACTCCCTGCTAATAGGGCCCTGGGCGTGGGGGTGCGGGTCTGTTCCTTTCACTCTTAGCCACTGCTCTGTCTGCCCTAGGCAGGAACCAAGGCCATGCCCTGCAGAGGGCAGATTAAAGGACTATCCTCAAGTGCTCTTTCTGGGAAAGATGACAGATCCTATCTTCCTAAAACACTGCATGCCTTGTTCTACAGTCCCCCATGACTCCCGAGTGCCTAGGAGAGAATCAAGCCCCTGCGTGGTTTCACAGGACCTACAGGTACCCCACTTTACCTTTCCAAGCTTCACCCCCTCCAAATCCTAGACACAAGAATGCCCTCTCCCCCTCCTACTCCAAACACCTATCCCAGGCAGGAAAGACAACACCCAAATGGGGAGCCCAGTCAGATAAACCAGTATGTAAAAGCTCACTTCCAACACAACGAAATGATCATTATTAGAGGGCAGAGTAGTCCCCCTTATCTATGAGGGATATGTTCCAAGACCCCAACTGGATGCTTAAAATTGCAGATAGTACTGAACCCTCCATATACTATGTTTTTGCCTATACAAACCTATAAGTCTCTGCTATTAACTTATAAATCAGGCACAGTAAGAGATTAACAATAACTCATAATAAAACAGAAGAATTATAACAGGATGTAGATGAGTTTTGTGAATGAGGTCTCTCTCAAAATATCTTAGTGTTCCGTACTCACCCCCCTTCTAGGGATGCTGTGAGATGGTAACACGCCTACTTAATGACATGAAGCGAGGGGAATGACACGGGCCTTGTGACACAGCATCAGGCCCTTACAGATGGTCTGACGGTCACCTGCTTCCGCACTGCAGTGGGCGGCAGCTAACAGAAACCACACAGATGGGGGGACTGCCGCACGCGCAAGCCGTTCAGCAGATGAGAGGGGGTCCCCTGACTGAAATGGGTCCTGAGTCCCCCACAATCACTCCGTTCCATGGAAAACATCACCAACAATGTTCTCTCTCACCTGTATCCTGAAGGGATCAATGGGCCAAGAGAAGACAGGAAAGGGGCTGCTGGCACTAAGGAGAAGTAGGGGAAATACGAGTCCCCGGAGAAACGAACGGTCTGTGTGTAGAAGGTGATGAGGCTGGAAAGCTGGCAGGAAACAGGTCTATTAAGGGTCCTTTACAGCAGGTATAAAAACCGGACTTGATCCTACCTGCGGGAGGTGGAACAGGGAGATTTGTACTGCAGAGAGCACATCCCACTCCAGCTGTGGAGGTGGGCTAGGGTCGGGGAGGTGACCCAGAAAGCTTAGGATGGAGGTTGCTACAACAAGGGGTGACACAGGCCTGGGTGAAGGTCATGGCACAGACACGGGACAGTGAGGGGTAATCTTTGGAAGATTCGATGGCACAATAAATTAAGGTGTAAAAGTAGAGGGACTGAGCTAAGCCGGCAAGACATAGAGTTTGGGGGGAGGGAGACATAAATTGTAGGTAAGTAAAGGGGAAGACTCAGGGTGTAAGAATGGTCTCAGATCAGGCTCGGGAAGCAGGCACACAAATGTATAATCTAAGTAAAACATGCAAGGTATCTCGATGGTTACGCAAAGTATTATAGATGGTGGGGGCACCTGGGTGGCTCAGTCAGTTAAGCATCTGACGCTTGAGTTCAGCTCAGGTCATGATCTCAGGGTTGTGAGATCGAGCCCCATATGGAGCTCCACCTTCTGTGCTAGGCTCGGAGTCTGCTTAGATTTTCTCTCTCCTTCTCCCTCTGCCTCACCCCTCTGCACACACACACTCTCTCTCTAAAATAAATACGTAAATCTTTTTAAAAAATGTTGTAGATGGTGGTATCACCGGTATCACCAGCGAGAACAGCAGAAGTCCAGGGCTGGGGACTGAGAAGGACCAGCCAGAGGCCAGAGGATACGCAGAGGCCCCCAGCAGCCAAGGGTGGCCAGCAGCAAGGAGTCAGTGCTCACCACCGGGAGGCCTTCAGGGAGAGAGAACAAGTCAACTTGGGGCTGAGATGCAGGCTGCACAGCAGGAGGGTAGGGGGTGGGAGGGCTGGGGGGCAGCAGTCTATCAGTCTTAGTTGGTTTTTTTTCCCCAATGGGTCCCAAGCAGTGGGAATGGTGCTCAGCACACAGTGAGGTTTCAGTCAGTATTTGTGGAAGGAATGAATGCATGAAGAGTCCATTAGATTTGGGGACCAGAAGGCAACAGGGGACTTTGGAGAATAAAAGTTACAGAAAAGGGGGCGGGGGCGGAAGTCAGTGTGCGTAGGTGAATGTGAAGTGGAAGCGGGGAGACAGAGGTCTGTACTGCATGTCTGGGTGGCTGGGAGCTAGAGGGGAGGCTGGGGTGGGGAGGGGGCAGGGAGTCAGGGGACATGGTGGGAGATACTTAAACCTACAGGTGGTGAGGAGAAAGACCATGGAGAGAAGAGTGGTTGGGTATGCAGAAAAGTAGGGGGAACTGGAGAGGAATACATCAATCCAAGGGAAATTTCTTTAGGAAACAGCTTGGTGGGGGTGGTACTGGCCCTGACCAGGTTCCCCACCAGGGCCCACCCCTCCCTGTTCCTTAAGATCCGTGTTCCCTCTGATGCTCTGACAGTGTCTAAATACAAATACCAGACAGAGAGAAGATGTTCAATCAATGTGCCTTGAATCAATGTAAAATTCAGAGAAAGGAAAACAGAAGGGAAAGACTACTGAGAACTTGGTAGGGGAGAGGCAAAACCAAAATTAAAATCCCCCCCATTATATTCACGGCAGGACTAGAAAATGTTTCTGCCCTCTATGTAATCAATTATTTTTGTTAAGATTATTTATTTGAGAGATAGAGGGAGGAGAGGAGAGAAAGAGAGAGAAAGTACATGCTCCTACGTAGGGGGAGGAAGGGGGAAAGATCTCAAGCAGACTCCTGGCTGAGCACGGAGCCCAACCCCGGGGGTCGATCCCACCACCCTGAGACCCCACGACCCTGAGATCATGACTGAAGCATAAATCAAGAATCAGATGCTCAGCAGACTGAGCCACCCATGAGCCCCAAATCAATTCCTCTGAACCAGAGCTACAGTGTTACTCTCCATGGCCATAACTTTACTTTTCATTCATCTCCCAAGAGGGAGAGGCCAGGCCACCTGGATGGATTTATGAGGATGGCTGTCCTATAGGTTTCCAGGGAGTAAAGGTTACAGTGCTGGCTAGAAGGCCAGGAAGAGGCCTCTGGCTTCCTATCATTTCATCAGTCTGCACGGTCTCTGGCCAGGCTGATGGGGCTCTTGGAATCAGAACCCACAGACACACAGATAAGCGTCTGGCTGTGGGCCAGGGTCCACGTTCTGAGACCTGCAGTGGCTGCAGTCACAGACACAGGGGTGATTCAGGGCTCTTTCCTGGATCTTATAATGGCCCCACCAGGTTTTCTAAATGGATGTGTCAAAGAAAGCAGTGTGTGGGGGGGGGGTGCACACACATGTATGCATGTGTACACACACAATCACACACACACACGTGAGCTAAGCTAGCTGCTAAAACATTTTTTTTCACACTCCAGAAACATGTCTTTGCTTAGCAACATCTCCAGAAAAACAGAATTTAAAAATATATAAAATCAACACTTCCATCAAAATATTCGAGTGCATGCTTGGGGCAAGGCACAGTGCTACAGGAGAGAGAAAAACGCGGAAGACCCACTTCCTTCCCCCAGAGACCAAAATCAGGAGCTAGGTGATCCTAGCCCATCTAGGACCCATCTAGCCCAGCTCCCTTATTTCAGAAGGGATGAAACTGACCACCTTTTATTGACCATTTACTGTGAGCCAGGCAAGGCTGAGGCACTTTATCCTCATGCAACCCTCAACAACCCTACAAAGAACAACTAATGTGAAAGATCTTATTAAATGCCAGGCATAAACCCCAAACGCAATTACCTCGTTTAACCTCCCACTCTAGAAACACTGCCGCTGGGTCTGATACTATTACTACTATTATTTACGGAGCTCCTACCGCATGCCAGGAGCTGCTTTAAACTCCTACAGAAACCATCTCATTTCACCCTCCCAGAGGCCATATGGTACCGAACAAGTGAGGCTCAGGAAGCTTAAGACACCTGCTCAAAGGCACACAGCTAAAAACCCCAGACATAGAACTGGATCTCAAGATCCATCGGACTGTGATGCTGGAATTCTTAGCCACCATGCTGCCTGAGCGATGGCTCTAAAAACTCAGGATCAGAGCAAAACTTTGATCCATGAAAAGTGAGTTTTAAGACAAGATCAGGGCACAATTAGGCAAAGGACAAGGGAAGGCTCTCATCCTTTCTCAAGGCAGAGACTGCACCCTCAGGGTCCTTGGCACAAAGGAAGGACTCAACAAATATCAGTTATGTACTCTGGGTTTGGAGATTGATGAATATTCTCTGTGAAGACTTCTGGGAGGGACTGCACTAAGCCGGCAAGACAAAGAGTTTGCAGGGGGTGGGGGGGTGGGGTGGGGGGAAGACATAAATTGTAGGTAAGCAAAGGGGAAGACTCAGGGTTAGAACAGTGTCATTACTGTGCTGAGAAAGTATAGGAGGAGGACTCCAGATGGAACCTTCCAGCTGAATGTGTTCATGGGAGTTTGGGGGGACCATCCACTGTGTAGGCCAACTTTGGATCTCAGCCATCCTCATCTGTTTCAAACAAGCCTAAAATGGGATGAGGGAGGGAAATATGGCCATCACACTCCTTAAAGCTTTTATCCATTCATCCATCCATCCATTCATTTATTGTAAAAGCTACTACGCCCCAACGTCAACTGTCTCCATCTACTGAGTTCATCGATGGAGATGTGCCTATTCCAGCCCAATGTGCATTTCAAAACCATGCTTCCCCAAACCACTCAAGCCCATATAAAGAAACAGTTGCTTCCCTCAAAGTAAGGGAGGCAACACTGTAGCATAAAGATTCAAACACTTTATCTCCAGCCACAAAACTCTAAAAGCTGTCCCATATTTCATAATTTACCAATTAAATTTTATCAGTTACCTAATGGACAAGCGAGTCTGAGCTCCTCCACGTGAAACTGTTAAGAAAGTGATTTCCTGTTGGATACCAACATTCAAAGACTAGTGGTAACTGGACAGGGTGATTAGAATTCCATTAATGCTACACTGGAAACTCCTCTTGATCCCTAAGGGCAGAGCGTGCAAAGCACTGGGGTAAGAGAAGGAAATGGGTTTAAGTGGTACTTGAGTATTATCTGAGCTAGCCGCAAAAGATAGAAGTAAAGGCATTTGATGTACTGTGAATTTAAGAAGCAAGGGCAATCCCGGTCTCACGAGAGACCAGGGCAATAAGTAACTGAAAGTAGACATGTCACGCAAATTGCCTTATTGAGATCAGGAAACATCTGTCCAGAAAGCCTGTTGTCAGACTTTGCTGTATTTCAACAGCATCAGTCTTGCTTTGCCACCTTTTCCGATTGCCTGTGGGTGTAAATGAGGCAGGATTCAAATAGGAAATAGAGGGTCTGTAAGTGCTCCTGGGCTGGACAATTCTCCACTTGCCCGTCCATGTCTATTCTCCATCCTGCCCAGTGCCCCAGAGCCGAGAGAGGATGACCTTTTTGGAGCACATCAACCGGCTTCCAGGACAACTGGTTTCCCATGAATCCCAGAGGGCACGAGGAGGGTGCTCACAACCTGGCTGCCACCCTGCTGGGCAGATGTGTCCTAGATCCTGTTCTAGATCCAAGGTCCAGCCGCACTCCTTCAGTTGCAGCTCCTGGCATTATCTCTCCATTCATCTCTCTTTCCCTCTGACATATTAAGAAGTTCTGTAACCACTCCATCCCTGGCCCTTCAGGCTTAGGGCTATCTTCCCCTTCTGCAAACCCTGGGGTGCTTTACCATCCCTTATCTGTCTCTCCTGATCCTGTCTATGCCCTTGTTAATAGTGCCCTCAATAACCTTTCTTTAACCACCCCATCTGTTTCCGGTGGGACCTGGACAGATGCAGCTATGCTTCTCAAATAAAAGACGAACTACAGACAGCACACGGATAACAGTGAATCACCTCGATACAACCACTCTCAACAGGGCACTTCGACCCAGCAAAATTCTCTCCCAGACACACATGCTGGGACCACTCCACAGAAGACCAGCCCCTCCCTCCAGGCGAGTTGACTGCCACTTGCCCAGCGGTGCTGGCGACTAGATTTAGTGGGGCAGGACACGATGCCAATGGACTTCTCACTGCCTCCTATTGAGACAACCCTCCTTGGGGCTCTGTGACCACCTGTCTGACAGTCGGCAGTGGGGAGGGCTTTACTGTGGACAGAGGCCAACACAAGCCCTCAAAGACCACCTCCTCCCCCCACTCCCCACTGACCTCAGGCTGTCTGAACAAATCCCATGCCTGGCATCACTCCCACTGGGCCACAGAGCCTTAAGGACTGATCGTGGAAAATCACAGCCCCTGTGAGTGGGGACTGACTTTATACTGACAGATCGTGTCTCTTCTATAATACCTGACCTGCTCCAGTCAGGAATTGAAAGTTTCTTTGCCTTAGGTGCTCAAAGTGCCACCTATGGGTTCCTGAGACGGAAGGGATAAGCCAGGGAGTCTGAGGCCACTACCTCCTCTGACACATACAAAGAGACCCTTTTCCCTTCTATTTGTTCAGGATAGAGCAAGAATTGGAGTAAGGGTGGACATGATGGGGGGAAGGGGAATGAGGGAGGAGGGTGAGTCTGCAAACAAACGGGTCACTCATCTCTGGGATGTCTTTCTACCTTTTCCTACAGCTGAGTAGCCTGGGGGCAAGCTGTCTGCCAAGCTTCCCCGCCCGCCCCGTGTAAACAGTCTGGCACCAGCTGGGGTTTGGAATCTGCTGAGTCTCTGCCAGCTGGCGACCTGGAGATGGGTCAGATTAAAGGAATGTGTAATGAGGGAGGGGGTGAGAGGCAGAGGCCACATTTACACAGAGGGGGTCTGCAGGGGTCAGTAAGGCACCAGCCAAAGGGGGGCTCCGGAAATGGAAAAATAGGAAGGTGAGAAGAAAGGGGTTTCAATGTACCCAAGGCACCACGCCCTACCCCAATGTCCCCAGGCTGTTATGTTTCTTTCTTTTTTTCTTTTAAAAACTGACTTCTTTGTCCCCATCTTGGTCCCCACCCTCCCCCGCCAACATCTCCCAAACCAATTACACACAGCCCTTTGAAAGGTTTGCAGCTGCCTGCCGGAGAAGGCTCAGCGTGATCAGACAGCACAGACACTCAATCCTCCACGATCCCAGTTTGGGAACGTTAACACGGAAACTCAAGCCACGTGCTGACAAGCAGGCTCCGGGCCACGGTCGGCCCCAGCCGGAGGCCAGGCGCAGTGGGGGACACAGGAGCCAGCAGTCACAGGCAGTCTTCCTGGTCTCTGGTCTGAAAGACAGACGCTTGGGGCTCCCTTATGTACAGCCCAGCAGGGGAAAGGGGAGCAGGATTCAGAGCACACAGCCCACCACACAAGACCACCAGGCCATGCGGGCCTTTCTGCCGCCCTGCAGAGCTCTGGCGGTGGGGGCGGACAAGAACAGACAAGGGAAAGTCCTGGTGGGCACTGGTGGCCACACCTGTTAGGAAGGCCCCCTGCAGCCCTCCTGACACATCTGCAGGTGTTGAACCCCAGATGGCTCTACATATTACTAAGAAGAGGAAGTCCGCAGCCCTGACAAGCAGAAGAGAAAAAGCCCTGGGAGGAGGCAGGAGACCCATTCTGGAGAAGCTCAGCCACAAACCAGATGTGGGGCTGCAGGCTGCTCCCATCCCCCTCATTGGCCTCAGGGTTCTTAATTTTTAAAAGGGTGTTTGCAGAAGTTCCTTGGCTTCCACCGATTTTCTTCCACGCACTTCCAGGACGGGGATTCACCTCCGGATGCCGGATGCAGGGTTCAAGCCCAGGCTTTCTTGCTCCCCTGGAAATCCCTGCCACAGTGCTTGCTTCTGTTCCAGTGACTCTCAAATCTACTCTCCCCCACTCATATCCTTCTCCCAGTGGACAGTCCTGCATCCCTACCAAAAAAGCACGTGGCCAACTTCCATTTGGTACACCCAAATCAAACCTCGCATCTTTATCCCAAAAGTTGGTGCCCAGGAAGCATGCCTATTCCTGCCCACATCCTAGGCTGCCCATTATCCCTTACAGCCAACCACCTGGTGGCTTTTTCCTTTATTATTTTATTAAAGCCATTATCTCCACTCATACTGCTG
The DNA here is from genome assembly GCF_964662115.1 of Mustela nivalis. Taxonomy (NCBI): domain Eukaryota; kingdom Metazoa; phylum Chordata; class Mammalia; order Carnivora; family Mustelidae; genus Mustela; species Mustela nivalis. Next base: position 97,729,218 of record NC_139024.1, read on the forward strand.
CTAAAACACCTCACACCCCCATCTCATTCGAGCCTACAGAAGAGGCTGCTAACTGGATGGTCTGCCTCAGTACCCGTCCCACCATCCTAGACAGAACAGCCAGGCTACACATCAACCACAGACACCCCCTTCATGGCTCCTCACTGCTTACAGGATAACATCCCTTTAATCTGATATTCCTGAACCTTCTTCCCTCTTCTTCTTTGATTATCAAAACTCCCCAACTGCCCTGGGTGTCCCAAAGGATAGTCTAGATTATTATTCCATGAAATGCTCTCCGAAGTCAACAAATATGTTTGGTACAGATATACAGTATTCATTATTACTATATTAAAGGTTCTGACAAGTCCTGCAGTAAACCAACCTGTTTAGCCTATCATTTCCCCAAGCCTATACAGCCCAGCAACTTTTTGTTAGCATTACACCTATTAACTGCTTTCTTCAGTTGTTGGAACACTTTTTCTTGCCTGAAATACCAGCTCTCTGTTCTGTCTTCCATTTATGTCTCAGCTTTGCCTTTCCTTTGAGGGCCAGTTCTCATCTCTTCTCCCCTTAGGCCTCCTTCTCCCCCATTCTCCCATGAGCACCCATCATGCTTCGTTCCTTCCCACCTGAAGCACCTGCTTTCTAAACCTCCTTGCTGAGAGGAAGGGATGTACAAGCCTGGGTTTTGAATTCAGAAAGACCTGAATTAAAATCCCGAGTCTGGGGCTGCCTGAGTAGCTCAGTCAGTTATGCATCTGCCTTCAGTGTAGGTCATGATCCTAGGGTCCTGGGATCAAGCCCTGCATTGGGCTCTCTGCTCAGCAGGGAGTCTGCTACTCCCTCTCTCTCTACCTGCCTCTCTGCCTGCTTGTGATCTCTGTCAAATAAATAAATAAAATCTTTGAAAACAAAATAAATAAAAAACTCTGAGATGGAATTGTTTAGCTTGCTTGGTATGGACAGAAAGAACAGAATCTGTCAAAGGAAATTATTGAGGGGATTGGCCAGATAAGAAAGTCAAGTCTAGCACAAGGCCTGGCACATATCACAGTATTCAAGAAGTAATGACTAGTCATTTCTCTTCTGATTTCTTATCATGGTTTTATAACTCATTATTTTCTGTGTATCTTATAGATGGGAAGCTACTGGAGGCCCCACAGTTAGGTGCTGCCTCTTCCCCTACCTGGCCCTCTACATACAAGTGGGGCCTAACAAACAGGTGTGTTAATAAGGCCGGCAACCACTCCCAGCTGCACCCTCTGCCAGACGGCAGGTACGTGTGTACCTCGGCAGGGAAAGAGAACCACCAGTCCTAGACTAGCAGCACTGGAAAGGAAGCTGTCAGGGGAGAGGCTCTTCAAGGCAGTGGAGTCCTACAATGTCCCAGAACCTCATGGGCAGTGCTGTCCTGCTCTGCCACCAGCACCTGTTTACTATGCCCTTGGAAGGGTGAGGGTGTGTGAGGTGGGGAGGGGGGATCAGCGAGGAGGGGGTTTGCTTTGTAAACCAGAGTGAGCAGGTCTCAGCCAAAAGCGGCCTGGGCGGTCTGTCCCCACAGTTCCACAACTGGACAACAGTGGGCTGCTGTGCTGGGCCTTAAATTTTCAATGTTCAATTGCTGTTTTTAAAGTCTTCAATTTTCAACACAATCCGTTTCATTCATGTGACTTTTCCAGTTCATATCTGGAACTGAGAAGTTTCATTTCCACTTCTAGTCGATCTTGACTTGGCATTTTTCTTGATGCTTTTGTAGAGGTTCCTCTGAATGGTTTCAAATAACCCTATTTCACCCTCTGAGCCATCCTTCAAAAGGCTTCTGCAAAGCAAAGCTTTTATTTATAGTAGTGGGAATGACATCTTTAAGATCAAGGGCAAGAGCTTATCTTTCCAGCAGCCCTAGCTGCTCTGCTGAAGCCCCTCCCCTCCCCCCAACACACAGAGCTCCCAGCCCATGCTCAGGCCTCTCCCCCTCCACCATTCTTGCTCTCCAAGCAACAGGCGGTCACTGATCCCACCTTCCCATCTTTCTACTTCCAAAATGAAAACAGCTTTTATGTGCCTTTTCTGACCATCAAAATAATGTACATTTTATTGAAATGTACAAAGAAAAAAATGTACTTGAAACTCTACATATACACAGAGAAAACCACTAATTATATTTTGATGATGATCCTTATAGATACCCTCTTATAAAAATAAAACAAATCCAAACATTTATAGAAAAAGTCCCACAACAATATGGCATTCTGTAATCTTTAAAAAAAAAAAAAAAAACAGCCATATGTTTTGGACACTGTTCAGTGACACTGCATATCAATATATGTCATCATTTGAAATTTAACCAATTCCTTACTGGTAGGCATTAAGGAAAAACCTCATCTTTTAAAAATGCTAACATCTCAAAATATTTGGATATCATATCAAGCAGAAAAAAATCAGAATTTGGTTTGTGTCTTTTTTACTATAATCTCAAAAACCATAGTGTCTGGGCACAAGAACAGAATAGAAATTAAATCAACTGTGCTATGTGGAAGAGCATGAGGAAATCTGTTTATGTAAGTAGTATTCAAACAGCAAAAAAAGTCCTTCAACAGAAAATCTGTAAAATACAGAATCCCTATTGTCTAAAAAGATGCTATGACAGGTCATGCCTCAATGTGAAATATTTCAAGTGGCTGATTTCCACTTATTTAACCTCAGAGTTTTCTTCCGAGTAGGAAAGGAAGAGAGCAGTAATGAAGCCATATGATCTTTGAGGAAGGGAAAAGGGGAGGCATAATTCTGGAAAGGAAAGGCATTCATAGGGAAAACCATTGGCTGGGGGCTCAGGGTGAGAGCCCATCCAGGAAAGCCCTCAGGGGCAACTGGGTGGCTCTGTGGGTTAACCGTGTGCCTTCAGCTCAGGTCATGATCCCAGGTCGTGGGATCAACTCCTGCATCGGGCTCCCAGCTCAGTGGGGAGCTTGCTTCTCCCTCTCCTTCTTCCTGCTCCCCCTGCTTGTGCTCTCTCTCTGTGTCAAACAAATCAGTAAAATCATTAAAAAAAAAAAAAAGAAGAAGCCCTCAGATGGACTCAACCCACATGCTTCTTAATAGCCGTGGTGGCCCACGGAGCAATGTCTGAGTGTGAAAGTTGTATCTGGTGCAGAATGCACCAGAATGTACAGACTATGCATAACTAACGCAGAATACAAAAATGAGGGGAACAGAAAAATGGCTGCCTAGTGATGGTGGTGACCGTCATGGAATTAATTAATTAATATTCATGAGCAGCTCACATTGGTGGAGTCCTCACGCGGTATTCGGCTACGTAAGAGTGCTATACGTGCATTATTAGCTTGGTCGATGCTTCCAACAAATTCATGAGGTAGGCACAATTATCTTCATTTCTGTTTTACTGACAAAAAAACTGGGGCCTGGTTAAGTAACTTAATCAAGTTATCTAGCGAAGTGAGGGAGCTGGTAAAGAATGAGGCAATCTGAATTCAAAGCCTGCATTCTCAACCTGCACACACTTCGCGGTATTTATGAGCCCAATACAAGCTGGCACCGAGCAGTGGGGAATCAGGGTATGCATCCAGATGGCTGAGGCAACGAGCTCCAGAACCGCAGCCTATTTTTCAGGGGAAGGAGAGCCTGGGAGTTAATCATCATCACAAACCTTCTTCTCTGTAAGGAGCTCTAAGTACCGTAGGAGTGTCTGAGTGTCTGCGACTGTCTTTTACTTCCACAAGGTCTCTGTGGGAATGCACACAACCAAACACAACCCGGAGCCGATCTGCTTCGTTTCCAACGTGCCCCTAGTCTGAGATTCCAGCCATGTCACTGTGGTCAATTTCTAAAAGCACAGCGGACTTAACAGCACTAGGGAACCATCACAGAAGTCATTCCTGGAGGACGCTGAGCTTGCAAGCTGAGGGACAGGCACACTGAGTTTACATACGCTGGCGGAAGAGGTCTAGCATGCTATATTTGGACAAACCATTGATTTGGGGGTTTAGTGCCGTTCTGCTTTTGGCAACAGCACACTTCTCCCACCCTGCCCCCCACCCCTGCCCCAGGCCACATGGGCTCAGCTACAGAGCTTGGCCCTCACAGGGGCACAGTCTCCCAACTTCTCCCCAGGCTCTGGAGAGCAGAGGTGGCAAACTACTCCAGGGAGCGATGGGGCAAGAAACAACAAGCACATAGCCACCAAGAACCAGAAGAGAAGGAGGTACCGTGAAGCTCTAGGTGGTAATGCGGTTCCACCGCGAAGAACAGAAGCCCCCGCAAGGATCTATTCCCATAAGGACCACCTCACGACTCTGGCCATACCAAACTGAAGCCACTGGGTTTTTTTTAATCCATCTTCCTCATCAGACTGAACAGAAAGTGTGTCTTAATCATCTCCATGTCCCAGAGCAGTTGCTCAATAAGTATTCGTGGAATGGATTAAAAGGAGTTCTGGAGATTGCACAATGTCATGAATGTACTTAACATTATTGAACTGTACACTTAAAAATGGTTAACATAGTAAAATTTATGTTATGAGTATCTTAACCACAGTTTTTAGGAGGAAAAAAAACAACAGTACCTGTTATGGGGTGGAGAGAAGGTGGCACACATTAATTCTAACACTTTATGAAATTTGGTTGAGTACAGGTTGGTTAATTTGAGTGTAAGAAGTATGGGGGAAAGTTTAAGGAGGTAACTGTTATCAACAATGGACCCTGATTTCCTGAGACAAAAAGTCACAACGAGGTGGCAATTATTATGACAATTATTACTATGACACTCGGAATGTTCAGCCAGATGTTCTAAAGCAGGAAGGGTTGATAAATTGTGTAGGGAGGGGGGTGGAGATGTGGCCTCAAATCCATCCAGAGAACTCCACTCCACTAATTCCAACAAATATGCTCTTCCTCATACACTTCCAACCTTGACCTTGGAGCTGGCACTCCTATTTATTAAAGTTGAGACAGAAAGCTCCTCACGAACCTGCCTTCTGACAGGTTCTGAACGTGCCTCCTGACAGGACGGAGGGTGGCGTTTCACAGTGAGATCTGTGGGATGTTACTAAATACTGCTTGAGAGAGATGGTCAGGTAGGTCAGAAATGTAGGACGCTACTTTAATAAGTTTATGTGATATGTGACTCTCCAAAGGGGGCATGATATGCAGAATTTCACACACCTCTCTGACCCAGAACCTTCCAGTTTCCCATGACCACCCTCAGAGATTTCTGTGGAATTTTCTGAGTTCAGATCCTGGCTTCCCAGTTTCCTAACCTTGGGCAAATTATTTGAATTTTCTAGGTCTCAGTATCTCCTTCCCTTTAAAATGCAGTACAGGACATGTGGTCTGAAGTCAGGCAAACAGGCTCTGAATTTTGATTCTGACGTTATGACCAATGGGTGCCTGGTCCGGTTACTCAGCTCTTCTAAACCTCAGTTTTCTCATCGGTAGAATGGGAGTCATCATGGTATCCGCCCCACAGGGTGAGTGCAGACTGAGTAAGATGAGACAGGTGAAGAGCTTACTCATGACAGCACTTGGTATGCATTTATTCTTTGGCCCCGATAAACTGTAAAGTGCTACCTAAATGTCACTACCCTACAAGGCTCAAGCAAAGTCCCACCCTGCTTTCACGGAATTCCCCTGGCTGGCCATCCCACTTATGAGACCCTCTCATGCCTGGCTATCCCACTTATGAGACCATTTAGGTACAAACCCACTCAGCTTTAGTCACATGCTGATATGCAGTACCAGATCCCATGTGAATATCTATTGTTTTCCCACGTAACGCTTATCTCAAGCTCTTTTTCCAAAATAGAGTTGGGCAAACTCGATCCACTAACTTAATGAGTTTAATTAAGTTTGAAAAGCTCCATGCACCCAGTATAAAAACATTTTTAAAGGGAAACACGCAGCCTTGGAAAGCTAAAGTCTTCCACAGCCTACCTCCTAGAGATGTAATAAATGTTGACAGCCTTCTGTGATCTTTCCAGATTTTGACTGTGTAGATGTAAACCTACATTTTTTATTAAAACAGGCTCACCCTGTGCCTACTAATCTCCAGCCTATGTGTTCCCTCACACGGCAGTCCATCTCACTACCTAAGGACCAACCTTGTCCTCTTTTAAACAGCTGTAGAATGAGGATTCCGCTGTACAACCACACCATAATTGACTTAATCTGTTCAATACAGATGGATATTTAGGTTGTTTCCAATGAATGATGTCTTCAGGGCAGGCGCTGTGTCCCGAGTGTTTTGGCATCTCCATGGAGTCAGCCCAATGCACATGGTAAGAATTCAGGAAATCGTGCTATGTAAACCCTGACGATATCTGCCTCAGACTCACAGATGATCACGGAGCCAGAGTCTATCAAACATAACTCACAATAGGCAGGCACTGCTATGAGAAGCTTGGGTGAGAAGGAACAGTATTTGCATCGCCTGCCCTTGGGACAGAGTCAACCCTTGGATCCAAAAAACAAATCAATCCAATGGTAGTTTCAATCCCGGCTCCTTCCGTGCATTACAATCATTTGATAACCCAGCAATTCTACCCCTAGAGATAGGCCCAAGAAAACAGAAAATGTTGTGTCCGCACAACGTGTACCTGAATGTTCACAGCAGCATTACTCACGCGATCGGGTGTGCCCAGCCAAGTGCCCATCAACCGACGAGGGAACAGACAGGACGTGGTGTTTGCATACAGTGGAGTATTAGTCACAAGAAGGAATGACACAAGCTTCGACATGGGTGAACCCTGACAGCATTATGCGAAGTGAAGGAAGGCTGTCACAAAAAACCACGTGTGATAGGATTCCATTTATGTGACGCATCCAGAAGAGGCGAATCCAAACACAGAAAGCAGATTAGTGGCTGAGGGTAGGGGAGGGACAGGAAGTGACTGCTAACTGATCTCTTTGGAGGATGATGGAAATGTTCTGGAATTAAGTAACGGTGAGAGTTGCAAATCATGATGAATATACATGGTGAAAAACAGCTGAGCTGCTCACTTTAAACGGCAAACTTTATGATATATAAATTATACCTCAATTAAATACACAAAGTCCTTTGGAAACTGGTTGTTCGTTGGTAATTCCGCTTCGCCACGTACTTACTGCAAGAATATTATAGGGGAACCACCAGAATGCCAAGTACCATGCTGGGTCCTTACAGACACCACGGCGAGCAAGACTCTCTCCTGCCCTCGCGGGTCGCAGAGAGCAACAAGGCCAGACACCACAGAGGCAGGGTGATGACAGCCATGACAGGGGAGCCCAGGGAACTGACTGCTGAGGCAGAAGCAAGTACCCCACCAGGGGGGCAAAGGAGGGTACTCTGGAAAGGTGGGCTGTGGCCTAAGGAATGAGGAACAGTGGCCAAGGAAAAGCAGGAGAGTGTCCGGAGAGAAATATTTGTATAAAGAGCCAGACAGGGGGTGCCTGGGTGGCTCAGTGTGTTAAAGCCTCTGCCTTCAGCTCAGGTCATGATCTCAGGGTCCTAGGATAGAGCCCTGCATCAGGCTCTCCCCTCAGTGAGGAGCCTGCTTCCTCCTCTCTCTCTCTGCCCATCTCTCTACCTACTTGTGACCTCTGTCAGATAAATAAATAGAATCTTTAAAAATAAATAAATAAAGAGCCAGATAGGACAGAAAGATCACAGAAGAGCCTGGGTGAGAAGGATGAAAGATAATATGGAAGAGTCCCCTGTTACCTAATGTGCCAAACAATTTAATTTTAGAAATCCAACAAGTATTTGACTCCTGTGATGGGCTGGGCACTACATTAGCTGCTGAGAATATACTGAACCAACTCAGTGCCGACACTGGTATTACATTTTCAGTGATATGTGGTAAACAAGGAATCTGTGGCTGATTCCTTGGTTTCAACATGGTATTTAACAAGAACAAGAGCAATTTGACAATTTCTATCAAAAATGCAAATGCAGGGGCACCTGGTGGCTTCGGCTCAGGTCATGATCCCAAGGTCCTGGGATCGAGACCCACATGGGGCTCCCTGCTCAGCAAGAAGTCTGCTTCTCCCTCTCCCACTCCCCTTCTTGTATTGCCTCTCTCGCTCTCTCTCTCTCTGTGTCAAATAAATAAATAAAATCTTTTAAAAATGTGCAAATGTACTAATGCTTGGATCCAATCATCCTACTTCCGGTAAAAATATTTTATAAGACATATGGCTGTACAGGCATGAAATGACCTATGTGCCAAGATATTCCCTGCAGCATTGTTTGTAAGAGCAAACGACTGGAAACGACCCAAGTATCCATCACAGGGGACGGGTGAAATGAGTTACAGTGAACCTGCATGACGCGAGCCTAGGCAACCTTAGACCGCCACGAGGAAATTCTGTGTGCCGACGTGGGAAGAGCTCTAGGATGGTTTGTTAACCAAAGAAGGCAAAGTGCAGAATAGTGTAGACGACATGCTTTGTTCTGAACAAGAAAGGGGACAGGAATACACACACATATGTATATGTAGCACATACACATATGCATATTGTTTATGTCTATAGGTATACTACATATATATGCAAAATCTATCATATAGGTTATAGCTACTTGTATTTGCATTAATAAACCGAAGGATACCTGAAAGTTAATGAAAGCGGTACTGGGGAGAGGGCAGGGGAGGGAAGCTGGGTAAGAAGAGGTCAGGGAGGGACACGTGCAGTATATTCTTTTTCTTATGTTTCTGATTTTTGAACAATGTGACTGTATTGCCAAATATTGCCCATTCAAAAAAAAAAAAAAAGTTAAATGGCTCGGATCAGAGGTTCCCCACCTGTGTGCACACGCTCAGGTAGCAGGTACTCCTAATATGTTCACAAACATCTCTTACTGGGCCCCGAGAGCCCTGAAGCAACAGCACAGATAGAAAAGCTGCAAATGACCTCCAGCAGCAGAAAGGCAACTCAAGACACCCACTGTCCCCTGTGTGACTAAACCAGCCTCTATCAGTTCAGCCAACCACACGTGTTAGGGACAGAGGCGCTGGGGATACTGCAAAAGTACAAAGCAACCCCTTCCTTTCAGGGAGCTGCAAGGAGCCAGCTCTAGCCCTACTGCCTGGGACCCTCCAAGCACAATGTGATGGAGTCATTCCTGGGCTCCGAAAACTTCAATGGCTCCCTATTACCTGAGCTGAGGAGTAAATCCAAATTTTTGAACAAGAGCCACCATAGGCCAAACCTTGCCTGCCAGTCCAGACCCACCTTCCATCACCTCCTTCTGTAACCCCTGCCCCCACCCCACTTTGGTAACACGGAGCCACTTGCCACATCACCCCCCCGCACCTGTCTGTCCTTTACACACATGCACTGTCTGCCTGGCCAGTGTCCTTCGGGCCTCAGGGCTCAGCTCAAACCTCTTCTCCGTTTTCTAAGAGACTGTCCCTAATCCTCCTCAGAGAACTGCGCTCCCCTCCCAGACTCTCACAGTGTGCGCCCCACACAAGAGCAGAAGCAACACCCCCACCTCCCTAAGGACTCTCGGCTCCGTGATGGCAGAACCTTCGCCTTCTCGTCTTTTATCCTAGCTCCAAGAACAGGGCTTGGCAGAGAGCAAATGCTCAGTGTGAGTCTGGCAGCATGAATAAACAAGAGAAATACAGAGGCAGGCAGAAAGGAGGAGGGAAGGCTGCTGGGGAAGAAGGGCCGGGGACAACATTTGGTGCAGGTGGTGCCCGTGTGACACGGGAGTCAGGCGTTCAAGGAGGAGGACATACAGGACAGAGGGAAAGAGAAGCCCTGGGGGTGGGTGAGAGCATGAACAAATGGAGGCAGGCACAGAGAGGTGATGTTCTGGAACTCAGGTAGGTGGTTTGCCCGGGAAGGGGTGGTGGGGGAGGGGGCAGGGCCTGAGTGAGGAACAAAGGAGGTCCAGGACAAAGGCTGGTCAGACTTCGGGGGAGCCTGGAACGCCATGCTAACCAACTCGGACTTCAGGTGGCACCATGGAAGGATCTAAAGGGAGCCCCTAACTGAGCTCTGTGTCTGACGACCATCACTGGTAGCTGTGTGGAAAGGGATGGGACAGGAGACACGGGCTGAGGTCCAAGCTAGGACCCACGGAACCATTCAGGGCTTAGAGCTAAGGCCCAAGAACTCTGAGAGCAGGGCTTGGGAGCAAATCACGGGTTAAAACTGCTAGGACTTGGATGCAGGGGACAAGGCAAGGGAGAACCGACCACTGTGGGTTTCTGTCCCAACACAGGCTCTTGTTTTCTCTCTCTCCTCTGAAAACAACATAAACCTTTCATGGGGGTAAGAGGTGTTCAATAAAATTGAGGACAATCACCAACAGGCCTTGGTAAGAAGACCCCCAGGGGTTCAAACAAGGTGCTAGAAGTCAGACGACGGCAAGTCTCATTGCATCTGTTTCTAGGGGTCTGCAAAACTTTAGAGACAGAAGGCACAAGACAGATTGCTTCAAAGAATTCTTCACTGACACCCCTGTCAGGTCCTTGTCAACACAATGTGGTACAGACTCTAGTACACACTGAGGGTTCGATAATTTGGTGAATGAAATGCTTCATACGGGCCATGCCTACGTTTCTCTGTCCACCAACGAACGTACCTGTCTGTCCCACCTCACCTATGCCTAGAAAAGCCTCCCCCACCCTCGGCCTCCCCTGAACACTGGAACAGAACCAGCTTCCACAGATAAGGCCACAGTACTCAACTGCAAGCCTCTTCGTGGCCTATTTAGCTAAAAAAATAATAATAAAAGGCAGGAAAAAAAAGATGTTCCTCTAGCTGAGGCCCTCTCTACTTTTTAAACAAGTAGAAATCCTATTAGAGGCAAAAAATGCCTTTTAAATAAGTTCAAAGGACACGTCAGTGAAAATGCCCCGGCAACACACAACAGTAAAACAATGATAGTCATGTTCAAGGGCAACACCACATCAATGCATGCCTCAGGGTTACAGTAAGGTCTAAGGAAAGGCTATTCCTCTCACCCAGCTTTAGCTGTCCTTGCCGGAGCTGCCTGCCTGTGTCACACAGAATGCCTGAGGCAAGAGAACTGGGGGAGAATAGGCCTTGCCCTTCCAACAACCGAGAATTCAGATGTGGGGGTCCTGGTTCTGCCTCCTGGTTGGGGTGGAGGCTGAAATTTTGTGGTCGGGGGCAGTTTCCACAAGGATCGCTGTCACAGCCTCCCAACCAGATCCACTGTTTCCAATCTCACGTAGGGCATCCCATGACACGAGCCCACTGAGGGACGCTAAGGCTTCATGCCAGCCCCAGGTGTGAACTCAAACACACATCCTCTTCTCTCCCTGGTCTGGACCAGCATCCACTCACCCCTATCCTGGGCAAGCATCCCCTGGAGCAGACCAGTACTTAGTGAATACCACTGTGGGCTAGACATGGGAAACCAATATGGCAGCTCAACTGGAAAGCTCATCACCAAGAGACTGTAGTTGTTTCCTTTTATCTATCTCCCTTACCACATAGCAAAGTGGTTCCCTGTAACTGGGCAACATGTCCTTCCCCGGTGTTCCTAGCATCCAGAAGGATGCCTCACAAAAAAAGCTCTCTTTAATCAATGTTTGTAGAAAAACAAGGCCAGAAATCAGAATCAGCTCAGTCCAGATTCACATCCATTGAGCCACATGAGCAACGACCCACCTGGTGGGACTGAGAAGCCAGCAACATTGGTCAAGTTACACTTGGCTCCAGCTACAGGCTGAAGGTGTGGGAGGTGGCCTGTGACAACCTGACAAGGCCACAGTTTGTCAGCCCAGAGTGTCTGGACCCATGAAACTCAAGAAACAGTGACCGACAAGCATCTCATTTTCTTTGTTTCAGAGCTCCAAAAATGACCACAGGAGAGCAAGGCATGTCAGCAAGTATGTTAGCTGGCTTCCACTTCAGATTTCAGAATTCTGCACGGAATAGGTGTACTTACTGAATGATTAAAAGAAGAAGAAAATTGACTGGCAGATGGTTGAATAGTGTTGAATGAAGGTATTTCCCAGGCTAGATGAGAAGAATGTCAAAAAAGTTTCTTCCACATTTTGTGGGTAAGAATGTACACTGTACAACAGACCAACTTGGCCTTTTATTTCCAGGCTATAAGAAAAAGAAACGTGGCTTGCCAGAAATTTCTGGGGCTGAATGATTCTGGGTATCCAACTTTTCCCTGTTGCTAAAGTTCTAGGTATTGAAACTTTAACATTAATCCTTGTGGATAGTAATGTTCCTAAAAATGTTTGTGAAAGGGGTGCCTGGGTGGCTCAGTCATTAAGCATCTGCCTTCAGGTCATGATCTCAGGGTCCGGGGATCAAGCCCCACATCAGGCTCCTTGCTCTGTTTCTCCCACTCCCTCTACCCCACCTCCCTCCTTGTGTGCTCTCTCCTCTCTCTCTCAAATAAATACACACATAAATCTTTTTTAAAAAATCAGTAAGTGAAAATTAAAAAAAGAAAGGTGTTTGTGAGCTTTTACTTTCTCTGCAGATAATCATTATGATCAAGCCTGCAGTGCGCTAGTCTCTCCTGGTAACCTTGAAACCTACAGACGTTGTTTGTGTATGTACACTACATGATGCCAAATATGCATGACTTTTTCTCTTTTCATTTCTTATGACTCCTAAGTGTTTACTAATGGACAGTCCTCCCAGCTGTCAGCTACCCAAGCCACTTCTCTCATTTTTAACTCATTCTTTCTTCTATAATCTTGGAAACCAGATAACCAAGCTTCATTTAAAAAGTGTGAAAAGTGCGGTGGGCTTTGAGCAGGGCTCAGAGCCCGAGCAACTAGTCCGGGTGTGGGGTGAGGACGTGGGTTTGGGGCCATCCCCGGGCCACTCCAGGACCCCCATCCCCTGCATCACATCCTTCCCATGCCATCCTACTTCTTAGCTACGCTCCAAACAGAGGAGGCAGCCACAAAGGGGGTTTCTGCAGAGTTGAGGTATCACTCCAAGCCTGTCCGAGCCCAGTAAGAACAACAGGTAGCAGGTACTGAGCACTTAGCCTGTGCCAGGCCTTCTTCCAAGCACTGTATTTATATCAACATTTCTGACATATTTTATATCAACGCTCCTAATCCTCCCAACAACTCTGGGGCATATTTTTACTGACGCGTAAACTACAGCAAAGAGGTGAAACCGCTTACCAAGAGGACACGGCGAGGACACGAGGACGTGACAAACCAGAGCAGATCCAGAGGTAGAACCCTGACCTTAGCCACAGTGATCCGGGGCCTCTAACGGTTCCCCCACAGAACCACACCACAAGATACTGCTTACGACTACAAAAACAAACAGAAACCAGCCCTCAGAAAGCAACCTGTGCCCCGGCACAGTCCAACGAACTCTCTGCGGTGATGGAAATGCTCTATCTGTGTCTGTGCTCCTGAGATGTGAACTGTGGCCCGTGTGACCCAGGAACTGAACTTTCCATTTCGTTTCACGTTGGTGAAGCAGAATGGCCACATGTGGCTGGTGGCCACCTGCCAGATGTGGACCCAGTTCTGATTGGCAACTTAAGTCGTATACACATTCCCCAGCCCTGTTCTGTGTAACCACGTGGAAATGGCATGACCGAGCCACACAACAGTTGACACCCCAGCAAGCAAATGGGGTCCCAGAGAGCCGAGGGGCTTGCATGGGCCATGTAGCCATTTAGTGGCAAAGCCCCAACAAGAATCCAGGCCACCAGGTCTTAGTCCCCTGCCCTTGCCCACACATGCTTCCATGTCTGGATCAGGACTCAAGCCTCGAGGACTCTGGAGGAGGAGCACATGTTCACACTTTGCACCAAACCAGAGAGCAAACTGCAACTTAAAACAACAACCACAACGAAGAGAAACAGCTATCAATCATTCCTTTCTACCTTCAAGGCAACAGTCACAAAATCCATACGGACACGTGATTCCTTGCCCAAGAGGCCAAAAGTTGATCCAGTGCAAAGTCAGACTACAAAGGACACATGCTCTAAACTCCAGAAGCACTGGGTCTGAAAAGTTCAATTCTGCTCCAAGTTCCAAGGAATTCTCAGCAGGAAACCAGGCATTGTGAAGCAAGCCCAGTGATTTCCTGCAGGACTCCAGGAATTGCTGGAGGGAAGGCCTGCTTGCCCCAGGAGCGATCCTTCAGGTTAGGAGCCCCCAGACTGCTCTTCACATTCAGGAATGGAGCCGTAACACATCCCTGGCACCCCTAAGCCTTAAGGCAACATTCTCACCAACTCTCAACGCTATCTTTCGCCAGATCCCACACTGTACAGGCGCACAGACCAGACTGTAAACACTTGCTGACTAACCAGGATGATCCCGGGCATTCTTCAAAGCAAGTGTGGGGGCAGGCGGAGGGAGAGGCAAATCACATCTCTATCTTTTGTCTCAAGGTAGACACAGCCCTCTGCCTCCCCAAAAGTCAACAAAATCTTCCTAATAGTGGTGGGTCACTAAAAAGTCTCTTCTTAAAAATTTCTGTAACCTATACCTTTATAATAAAAAATGAGGGAACAAAGTGATTAATAATACTCTGCCCTGAGGGACTTGGCTGGCTCAGCCAGTAGAGCATGTGACTCTTGACCTCCAGGTCATGAGTTCGAACCCCATGTTGGGCATAGAGCCTACCAAAAAACAATAAAACAAAAAAACCCTGCTTTTGCAAACTTCAGGGGCTTTATTAAGAAATCCTCACCCTACTTCAAAGACAGGGCATCTGAGGTTCTGAGGATGATATCCTTCTTATCCCAGGTATGATCATCACCTCCATTAACCCAAAAGGAACATTTCAGATCATGTTGGAGTTTGATGGCCAAAATCTTAAGAAATCATACGGACAAGTTCTCCTAACCTCAATCAATAAAGACCTCCTGGGGCATCTGGATGGCTCAGTCGGTTAAGTATCCGACTCCTGATTTGAGGCTCAGGTGGAGACCTCAGACTCCTGGGATCAAGCTTCCCACTTAGCAGATAGGCTGCCAGAGATTCTCCCTCCCCCTCTGCCTCTGCCTCGGCTCGCACTTTGCTCACTCTCTCTCTCAATGAAATAAATAAATCTTAACCCACTGAGCCACCCAGGCACCCCAGAAATAAATAAGTCTTTAAAAAAATAAAGACCTCCTAGTACTAGAAATCACATCTGTGCACACAGGCAGGGACACACACACACACACACACACAGAGCCTTGGTCAGCTCACTTATTCTCAAAGCTATAAAGTACAAGACTCCCAGCTGTGCGTCACAGGCTTCTAAATGACCACCGTTCTTGTCCTCTAACAACTGACAACACCACACTCAGGATGTTGGGGCTCAGTAAACCACCCCCTTCCATCAACAGCAGTGGTTTGAGGTTGAGGCCCGACAGTCTGTCTGTAAGCTGCACCTGCCACTTATATCAAGTTCAAGGCCTGATGCTCCTCCACAAAGAGTTTACCAGGTTCAAGCTACCATGTGGTGACCTCTCTAAGGACAAGGACCCCACCTTCTTCATCTGCATTCCCAGAGCTCAACGCAGGCACACGGCCGGAATTCAATACACAGCTGCCAAATTAACCAACGTGGCACACTTAACAAAGATGTATCTTCAAGCTTCCTCATGTACCCTTGCATTCAAAGGCAAATGTGTAGAAAATTCCCTACACTTGAGTCAGAAGATGTAGGTTCAAGCCCCACATTTGCCAGAAATTCCCTCTACTGTCCTGGGCAACTGTCCCAACCTCTGAGAGTCTTATTTTCCTTTTCTATAAACAGTAGATGACTTCTAGGTTTCCCTCTAGCCCTTCAACTCGTGACATGTGGAAGAAAGATATGCCCTTGGGCTATGGCCACAATATTAACTTGAGGATAAGGGCAATGAAAATAGAACAGCTGGAGGCAGCTCCGCTTACCCAGATGTGGGCTAACGACAGGCAGTAACTTTCATGGCAGGTAAAGCCCCCGCCCATTCGCCTATATTCACGTGGGATACAGGAGTTTGGGTCCCTCTCGGTAGTCTCTTGCTCATGGAGATGCACATTTCAGTGACTGTTCCAGGCAGAAAAACCTCCGAGTGGAACAACGACTTGCAGACATTACTTCCAGGTAATAAACAGATTCCGCTCAGACAAAGAAAAATAAAGCTGCCTGTGGCTACATTCCACAGACTCCCCGTTCATGGAAGCATTAGGGCTGAGCTCTAAATGTGAGCCAGACGTTGCTGAATTCTTACTTTGGCTCCAGCTCTAACTCGGAGGGAATGGTCCTTGGCCAAGTCTCTCCTCTGGAAGCCAGGCTCTGGATGGGTATGACAACCCCCATAAACCATCCAGATTACAGGGTGAGGCTAGTAAAGCATTTCACAGAGGGAAAGGGCTGCCAACCCCTCAAGACACATGAGGGAAGCCGTCAAGAGGCAACGTGGCTCGGGCGGAGAGCCACGGAGCAGAGCCTCACCTAACCCTGGGCTCCGCAAACTCACCAGAGGGCTTCGGGGGCCCTCAGATCCGCCCCCCCACTCACAGTCTGGCTCCACTTCCTCTGCTGAAAAGCAAGGAACACTGTGTGAACCCACACGGGCCAGAAGAGCTGCCTGCAAAGCTCTTCAAACCACGCCGTAAACTCGAAACGCCAACCAGCTGTGATGAGGTTGGGTTGGGCTCTCCTCCACTGTGAGGCACTTGAGACAGCAGAGGGAAATCAAGGCAGAGCAAGGGGCTGTGTAAAAGATAAAGGTCGGCCCGTGAAATAAGAAGGGCTATGTCAGGAGCCATGTTAGTAGTTTTACTGTTTTCTTTTCCTCCTTTCCCCAACCCCCGCCTTCCTTTAACCATTAGGTACCAGTGGATACCAGATACAGGGCTCTGGATGAAAAGGTGAAGAGATAGCATCAGGCAGTTTCCCACTGAAGCCTGCTAAGAGCGCTCTCGCTGATTAGAAAGCACTTCTGTCGTTTGGGAACTCTAATCCGGTCTTATCAACCCTCTGGCTTCATCATTTACCAGGGTGGGAACAGGAGGCACATCAGCTCTGCGACGGAGTGATTTCTGGGGCCCCTGCCCACGATGAAGCAGATCAAAAGGGAGCTCATGCCTGCCAGAGTGAAGTTTTCACCATAGCAACACATGTACTCTACAAACAGTCAGGACTGAGGAGCTCTGTTGTGACTGGTCCGGACAGTGCCCCCGAGAAAGCAGCAAGGGAGGGCTCACAAAACAGAGCAAGCAAGAGAAAAGTGGCACCCACTTAGCGGGCAGCACGGTCTCCTCACGGTTCTGACTCCTGCGCACGGCTGAGAGAGGCTGCCCAGGGACCCACAGCCCTTGTTCTAATGCACTGGATGTCACAGAGAAAACAGATGTTCTCCCAAGAGTGGCCATCCCCCAGGCGACCTGGGGAAAAGAGGGACCCAGGGTAGAGCAGAAATCCCCTTTGGTGAGCAAATGGCCAGCACTGGAAATCACGAGGGCAAGGTCTCACGGCAACACATGTCACTCCTAAAATGAAACGTGGCCCCAGTGGGCCACGAGTCAGTATGACGGTGGAAGGTGTGCTGGTAAACCAGACCAGCGATGAAGCCAAGGAGGGCAGCAATCGGCATGGTCGTTGTCACTGAGGCCATCGATCAAGAGCTCGTGGCCCGGGCACAGTGTCAGGCCTTTTTACAGGTCTCAGTCTTCATCCTGAAATAGGGTCTAAAACTCACAAAATGATCAATGCCACCTTTCTGGATATCACATTTTGGCCAAGGGAAGACACAGGGATGGCTGATGGGCCATTAGGTCCCATAGGCGAAGCTTAAATGTGAGGCTTGACCAGGAGAAGAACTAGCTCCCAAATTCTGTTCTGTTGCTCAGATCAATGAGTGAAATCCAACCACAGAACAAGGGCACCCAAGAGAGTGAGTAACCCTTCTTGGTTTCCCTGGACTCATTTCTCTAGACCACCACTGAAGGTCGTCGACATCAGAGCCTAGACAGTATAGTGCATAAAGTCAAAAGCTATAAAAACTGGTGGAGAAACGTCTTCAAAAGTGCACTGGAAGGCACAGTCAAAGAAATAACCGATGTTCGCAGACACAGGCCGGTGCCATTTACCTGCGTCTCCTTCACAGAAGCACAACAGAAGCAGAACTGTTTCCTGAGGCTAGCAGATGGGATAGGCACCTGACTTCGGGTTACAACGCCGATCCGTATGTCTGGGAGGATGTGAACCCGTGCCACGGAGCCCATGCACTAACAGGATTCCCATTGTATACGCAGCTCACGTGTCATCCTGACAAGTCAATCACGGTGTCAGAAGAGGGAAGAAGGCAGCCCTATCGCAGCTACCCCTGAAAGCAGCAAAACCATCCACCACTGGAAAAGAGCTCTGGGGTCTGAACCCTTAAGTCATGGCAGACCAAACTGGGAACCGCATCTACAAATGACTGTAGAAATATTTCCTTGTCACAGAGCCGGCAGAGCCTGCAAACGGGCTTTAAAACTAACAAAAAAGTTTCTGTTTCAAAATGACATTTTAGAGGTAATGTATAACTGCTTCCTCTCTGTTCGATGCATGCCCCCCACCCCCCCCCGCCAGCCTTCTTCTCATTCTCCATTCACTAATGAGAAAGTTTTCCTCTTCCCCTGCCTGTTTCAGTTTGAAACGTGGCACGGAACAGGCCACGGGAAAGCAAAGGGAAAGGGGAGGGGAAGGCTGCTCCGATCTGACGCATGCACACACCCCCCAGGCGGGCCGCCCACACCCTGAAGGCCTGACTCCGCCACCAGGACCAAAGAACCAAACCACTGGGTAGAAAACTCCCATTTGCACCAACTCCCCCGAAAGCAGAGTTAAGAAAGAGAAAGCTGGAAGGGAAGGAGGGGGAAAATAAAGCTCCACATTCCTGACATTTTTTAGCCAAGTGCTGTGACTGCACAGAACAGCTCTATTCCAAACAGCTTTGCGGAATGGAAAGAAAACCTGGGTGCAGGGGGAAGAACCTGCCCCCCCCAACCCTGGAAATCAGAGAAGGAATTTTAGGACAGCCCAAAACTAAACCAGAAGGAGGAGGGAGGGGCACTTTCATGTGTGTTCCCCAAAGGAAGTGATCCCCAAGGAAGCGATCCCTAGGGAGGAAATCTGGAGTCATCATCTTCTAGGGTCCTAGGGCGTGGGGAATGAAGGCCTCCCCTAAATGCTGGCAAGCTGAGGGTGAGTTGGGGAGGATCCACCAGCCAGGATGCCAGGGGCTGTGGCTGCCCGGGGTGGAGGCAGAGGGGTCCAACTCATTGGCAGAGGCTGGGCAGAGGATCCCAGAGGAAGGAACGGCCAGGAGAGTCACTCCTTGTGGGAAGAATCATAACTGTGTTTTCCTGACTCAGCTCCTGAATGAAGGAACTCTAGCTCTGCCCAAATTAGAAACCCAGAGCCTAACATCCTCTCTCCCTATCTCCCCTTCCCTTTCCACCCCCTTCCGTTCTCACTTCTAGGAAAAAGGTGGTTAAGTGCTGGACTGCCCCTCCCCCACCATACGCATCCCTACATATACCACACCTCCAGGGGAGAACCCAGAAGACCCTAAGTGAGATCTAGTAAGTCCTGCACTGTCCTCACATACGAGAATACATGGACAATTCCACAACAGACCTCAGACGCACCTTCTAGAAAAGGTGCCAAGCGCTGTAAAGCCAACGGCTGCTGGTCTAAGATTTGGCAGACAGAGGGTGGTGGGAAGAGGGAGTTAGTCGGCAGTGCATCTCTGCCAGGGCCCTTTCCATACTCTCCAGGCCAATCCCAAGACGGGGGTTGCGGGGGGGCTTTTCTGTTACGTCCTCCATCCTGGACCTTTCTCTTCTGGCAGGTAGGTAGGGCTCCTAGCACTTTTCAACTGCCACAAAGTTCCAGGTTTCATGCATTGGACTTTCCACAAGATTGAAGGCAGGACAGGGAAGGAGGTACCGACCTCAAACCCTACGCAGCTCTTTTAAGCAAAGATAAAACCCACAGAGCTACGAACCTTAGCAATTACCTGCAATGCAGCAGAGGCGCAAGTATGCAAGAGACCCCGCTGGCAGAAGGGCCCGTGGCTCTGAGGGCTACAGCTGTCACGTGCGTCTTTCCAACCACACCCTCCAAGACTGGTGACACGGCGCTGGGAGGCCTCTTAAGAACAGAGGACAGCAAACATATACTGAGGGTATGGGCTGCCACCAAACAAAATTCTTGTTTCATTAAGCTAGTACTATGATCAACAGTACAGGGTCTCAGCAGCAAGCGACATGTTTTCACATCTGTAGCTTCTGTTTGGGCTCTTTTTTTTGGGGGGGGGGGCTCTTATTTTATTGCTTACATGATCTCAGTTAAACTTTTCAATAACCTTGTGAGGAAGACAGGTTTTACTAACCTCTTTAGCCAAGGGGAAACTGAGGCTGCGGGTCAGCTCCGCAGTCTGACTAGTGACAGAGCAGAGGGGACCCGGAGACGACCCCGGCTTGACAGAGTCAGGGTGAATATACCATGAGAGCTGTGAGGTGGGGGAAGGAAGGACGGAGGGACAGAAGAGGAGGAGCGCTAGCAAAATCTGGACAGCAGACCCCAATCCTGGTCCCAGGTTTGTTTCCTACAGACTCCGAAGCCCAGCCAAGGGTGCACTCACACATCCAACCCTGACTAGCCACCATGAAAGTGTCCCCAGCCTGAGCACAGCTTCAGGGCTAAGTAGAACCCCTGTCCTCCTTAGAGGGGAGACAGGAAACTGAGAGAGAGAGGGCTCCAGAAGGAGAAATTAGCCACACTGGGAAGCCTCCAATTCCAAGGCTGTTTATAAATGGTTACAGCTTCATAACCCATGCCCAAGAACACAGATAAGCAACACAAGCCAGCAGGGAGGACCAGGCACGCCTCAGAGGGGACATCATCCGTGAGAGTGAGGGGAGTGTCACTCACATAATCTCACTCTTGAGACAAGATATACCAGAGCAAGCCCAATACTCACTTTCCTTCAGTTCTTTCCACTTTGGATATCACATTTTTCTCCCTCTCCGGAGCAGAGAATCATTCCCTTGGATTCTGACCCCTAGGGGCCTTATTAAAACTCTGCTTGGTGAGGCCCACACCAGGGCACTGCTGTCCTGGTGAAGACCCATCCTCTCTAGCCCCTGTCCCCCCATAGCTCTGAGAGAATCACCTTTCCCCTAAAAACAGAGACTATCCCTGTCCCTCTCCTTGCCCCTGTAACAGGGGAGAAGTTCTGGGTCCACTATAGATGGATCTAAATGAACAGTCCACAGAGTAATAAAGGGTATATGAAACCTGGCCTCTCAGGCAAGGGCGAAAAAAGGGAGGAGGGGCAGGAGGATGGCAGAAGGGCACTGCTGGGATGGGGCCAGGACCACACGTGAACACCCTGAGCATATCCCAGACGTGAGGATGCATTAGAGCTGGAAAACCAGGTGAGACGTGGAAAAGAGTCAAGGTCCCTCCCACTGGAAAAGCCAGAGGGAGCTAGCTGGCGGCCACCGCCTGAGAGGGGGAATTGTGCAATGACCGCGGGTCTGGGAGTCTCCGGGCTTGACTCCAGGACACCAGAAAGGAAACCCCACTCGTCGGGCCAGGGTGGCAGCGCTGCGGTTGATTCAAGGCCAGGCTTAGGATCCAGGGCTGCAGAGCGCGCTGCAGGATAGGGTGGGTGCTCAAGGGGGCGGCAGAGCAGGGCAAGGCTGGCAGGGCGCAGAGCTGAGGGGTGGCGTCCGGGCTGACCAGGAGGCCAAGGGGGCGCAGAGTGCACAAAGCCGGGGTGCGGAGAGCGTACATGGCAGCCAGGCGCCCCGGCTCTGACGGGAACCCGCGGGACCTGCAGGGCTACGCCGGGCGACGCACAAGAGGGGGCACCCCCTCCCCAGTTTCGCTCACCTCGAACATAAGCCCGATGAGGACACAGAGCACCAAGCAGAAGCCGATGTCCGCATGGTTGTGGATGACGAACTCCTGGCTGAAGAGCGGGTAACTTTTCGTCCTCCTGCGGAAAGCCATGGCAGCGGGCGCGCAGCGGCCGGCGGGGCCCGCACCCTGCGCTCTCGAGCCGCCGCGCAAACTTCTCCAGCCCCGGCCCGGTCCGCCCG
Organism: Mustela nivalis; assembly: GCF_964662115.1. Taxonomy (NCBI): domain Eukaryota; kingdom Metazoa; phylum Chordata; class Mammalia; order Carnivora; family Mustelidae; genus Mustela; species Mustela nivalis. The sequence goes on from NC_139024.1 coordinate 97,751,251, forward strand.
CCGGCCCGCTGCCCCGCTCGCCCTCCCGCCCGCCGGCCTAGCGCCCAACAACTTCTGGGGCCCGCCCCCTTCCTCCGCCCGCCCCCGCCCCCGCCGCCCGGAACCGCCCCCGGCCGCAGCCCCCTCCCCACCCGCGGCCCGCACTCCGCGCGCCGGCCTCGCTGCGGCCCCGCCCCCCGCGCGCTTAACCCTCTGGCCGCCGGGACGCGCAGGGGGCGGGGCCGGCGCGCGGGGCGGCGAGCGCGGCCCGGGTCCCTTAACCCGGGTCCCCTGGCCCGGCGACTGCCTCCTGGCCCGCCGCCGCAGCCGCCGCCGAGTCCCGCCGCCGCCGCGCCCCGCCGCATTCTCGCTGCCGTGGCCCGGCCGCCTGCCGCGCCCAGGGAGCAGGCCGCGGGGGGCGCTGACGCCCGGCCTTGCCGGGACAGGAAGTGGGCCTGGGTTTCCCACTTCTCGGCGCTCGCTTCTTCCTCCGCGGGAAGGCAAGGGCCGGGGAGGCCGCGGCCGGGCCGAGCGGGGTGGGCCGGGTAGCCGTATGCTCCTTGCGGGGCGGAGAGCCGCGCAGGTTCGATGGAGGGAGGAGGGCTGCGGGCGGGCCTTCCCGCTGGCCGCAGCGCCAGGCACGGATGATCAATGAATCAAGTCAACCAAGTGTTTATTGAGAGCTGGCAGTGACCTAGGCACGGTTCGGATTGCTGGGAATAATGCAACAAACAAACAAAAAAAAAACCTGCCCCGGGGTGGCCTGTTTTCCAATGAGGGGAGTGGATGAATGGGTGCAGTTCTGCTAACTTCGTCTTACCCAAAGTCTGCCTCAAATATTAATTGCTCTGAAGAATAAACACGGAAGAAGAAAAAAAAGAAGGCACTGTCTCATGTAAAGTTTCTATTTAATATTAAGTTTTAAAAGTACTCCTGGAAAGGACAAAATGTATTTTTAATAAATTAATTTATATAGGTAAATATTGGATTAATTCCTACCAGTAATGAAGGAGCCAACTAATCACTTTCTAGATGTGCAAAAATACAAAATGAACAAAGAACTTTTTAATTCCTATTCTCTTTTTCATTAGGTCCACAGTTATTTCACTTCTAAGTAAATACGATTTCTTAAACATGGCACGTGTACAAAATGTGCTTGAGACAGGCCTTGACTTCCTAGATAAATTTGACATCTGAAGTTTCTTCACTTGTCAGTACTTAGCATACAACCTTTGGTCTTTAATTTGTATGACTTCAGGAAATGAAAAAGTAATGCCTATGTTCAACTAAACATTTAACTTCAAGGCTGACCTTTCTTCAGCTGAACCCGAGTCTCATGAGGAATAGAAAGATCAAGAACTGTAGAGCATCTTAATTTTTCATCTATGAAAAGGTGTTCTTATTTTCAAACTGCAGCCACATCTATTAGGTTGAACCCTATGCAATCAGTTTCTCCATAGGTCAAAACTAGAATACCAGCATTTCAGATGGTTCAACCTAATACTTTGCTCATGTTTCCCCATGATCATTTGTAGAGGATATTGTGGTGGGAATTTCTTATAAAAAGAGGAATACTGTCAACTTCTTTATACTGTGTTCGGGCTGAAAGTCCCAGGAGATAGTTAGGAATTATAACCTCCAGGTTTATAAATGAGAAATGTAAAGTAGATAGCTTAGACATTGCTCATACTGATGACTGCCAGCCCCGAATCCTTTCAAATGCAATTGAACAACTAGACAAAGGGTTCTTAGATGCATGGATTGGTATTCACTACCTCGCAACCCCAGGGAGGAAGCACTAGGTGCCTACTTCAGCCATCCCAGCCATCTCTAAGTTTTGTTTTTTGGTTTTTGTTTTTAAGATTTTATTTACTTATTTGACACACACACACACAGAGATCACAAGTAGGCAGAGCAGCAGGCAGAGAGAGAGAGGGAAGCAGGCTCTCCTCTGCAGGGCTCGATCCAGGACCCTGGGATCATGACCAGAGCCACAGGCAGAGGCTTAACCCACTGAACCACCCAGGCACCCCTCTAAGTCCTAGTTTCAAAACCATCTTCAACCCCAGACAGACCTCTTCCCAACGCCTCATCCAATTGGTCATGGAGCCTATGAATCTCAGCACCTCAGAACAACCTCCCAACAATCCCCCCACCCAACATTCTTCACCTGGCCCACACTAATTACCCACAGATACCCTGCCTCCAGTATTCCCCCCTTTAATACACCATTCCATCAGAAACATCTGTTGAGCACCTACTAAGTGCCAAATGCTGCTCTAGTTACCAGGGATGAAACATAAGACAATCCATGTGTGGTGGTTTTAAAATATGTCCTCAGATTCTTTGATACTCCCTTCAAGCAGTGGCAATTGATCCCTCCTCTCGAATGTGGGCTGGACTTGGCAGATCACTTCTAACAAATAGAATATGGCATAAGTGATGGTGTGTGACTCCCAAGACTAGGTCGTGAAAGATATTTTTGTTTCCCCCTTTCTGTCTTAGATCACTTGTTCCAGGGGAAGCCGACTTCCCCATTGTGAAGATACTCAAGCAGCTTTATGGAGAGGTCCATGTGGCCAAGAACCAAGGCCTCCTGCCAACAGCCAGCACTAATTTGCCAGGCTTGCCACCTTGGAAAGATCTCGTAGCCCTCGTCAAGTCTTTACGACCGCAGTCCAGCCGACTGCCGTCCCATCTGAACTTTTGACCGGATTTGGGACTGCTTTAATATAAGATCTACAGAAGTGAAAGGAATCAAAACTTAAAGCTGGGATGACATAAATGATGGTGGCGTCATTAAAAAAAACTAGGTGGTGGTGCCTGGGTGCCGCCGTCGGTTAAGCGCTGCCTTCCGCTCAGGTCATGATCCCATGGTCATGGGATTGAGTCCCACATCGGGCTCCCTGCTTGCTTCTCCCTCTTCCTCTTCCTCTCCCCGCTGCTTGTGAGATCTCTCTCTCTCTCTCTCTTTGTCAAATAAATAAATATAATATTTTTAAAAATAAAAAATAATTTAAAATTTTTGTGGAACAGCAGAGAAAGAGCAGGCATAAGAAGAGAAGGTGGCCTCACCTTTGAATAAGCTGGGCTTGAGGAGTCACGGGACTTGCAAATCGCCACTTTGACAGCTCAGGTAAAAATGGCTGTTGGACTGGAGTTAGAGAGGGAAACCCAGAATTAAAGGTGTTTGTGGTTCATCTGCAATGGGACTGTTGAAGCCAAGACGTTGGAAGTAAGCGATCCCTGGAGAGTGTGCTGAGTGAGAAAAAGCCTGAGGGCAGCAGCATCCTAAAGGGAGGAGAAGAAAAGGGAAAGTGTGAAGTGCCAGAAGCCAGGACACAGGCATTTCACAAGGCTAGGGTAAATTGGGCAGGATGCAAATAAAATGAAGCCCCTCGATGTAGTCATTACAGAATTTGAGAGCATCTTTTTTTTTTTTTTTTTTTAGAGCTGTTTTTAAATGGACATTGGAGTGGGCTTCACCGTGGGCAGAAGGTGAGAAAAGGAGGTGAGAGAGTAGTCTATTCTTTTGAGAAGTTTGGTGAGGAAAAGGGAAATTGATAGTGTCTTGGGGGATAGACAGGATATAAGGCAGGATCTTTAAATTACATATTTTTTTGAGATTGGAGCGTGTTTGGAGAAGAAACAAGAGAGAAAAGGCAGAACTGAAAATACTCGAAATAATACTAGAGATCATTGAAAAAATCAAGGAGAACAGCTCCAACCATAAGCGGAAGAAGGAAAACTCAGGCTGGGGCAAGGACCTAAGAATGGGTGAATATATAGTTACATCTGGAGGTGGAGGAAATAATTATCTGTCATGTTTCTATTGCACTTTACAGTAGCCCTGTGAGGAAGGCAAGACGGTTATTACCAACCCCTGTTGTCGCTCTTCTGAGACACATGAATGACCAAGGGCCACATAATTAGTGGGTAGCTGAACCAGGACTTAGACCAGCAGGTCAGCACAGGGTTCCCTTTGCTAGACCACCCCGCAGCATTTCGGGCTTCCTAAAGCATGGCACTGATCAGGGCCATATGGTCTGTCTCTCCACCTGACCCCTCACGGCTGCTGCTAATTCTGCCACACCAACTCTTAACTAAATTGGAGTAGCCCCTCTCTCCAGAACAGATCATGTAGCTTCCAATCTTCATGTCTTTGTTCCCCTCACAAGGCCTTTGTTCCATGTCCCTTGGCCAAAATGGTAACCAGCCCTCAAGATAAAGACAGTGCTGGGGCGCCTGGGTGGCTCAGTGCGTTAAGCCTCTGCCTTCGGCTCAGGTCATGATCTCAGGACCCTGGGATCGAGCCCCCCATCCGGCTATCTGCTCGGCGGGGAGCCTGCTTCCCCCTCTCTCTCTGCCTGCCTCTCTGCCTACTTGTGATCTCTCTTTCTGTCAAATAAATAAATAAAATCTTAAAAAAAAAAAAAAAAGATAAAGACCGTGCTTTCCTCTTGAAGCTATCTTCAGGGCATGGGGCTGGAAGCATGGGCACCATACTGTGTACATACCTCTCAGGTAGCAGCACGTTCTCCTATAGTGTATTTGTCTATGAGTTTTATCACTCCCCACCCTGCCTTTGAATAGTGTCACCCTTCAGGGCAGGAATCTAGCCGTTTGCTCTCTTTTCTAATAGCACCAAGCACAAGAATCCCATATGGCATACTCTCATCAAGTGTTGGTTGAATGAATGATTGAATAAGAGGTGCTGTTGCCTAGGCTGGTATAAAGGTAACCATCATCCCCAACAAATGGAAAATGTATTTTCTCACATAAGAAGAAGTCCTGAGTTAGTTCATTCCCAGAAGTAAATGATTCATCGAAAACTAGGATCTCACTATCTTCCCACTTTGCCACTCTGTGTTTGCTTTTGTCTCAAACTTGTCCCTCATGGTTACAAAGTGGCTGCAACAGCTCTAGGTATTCTGTATGCATTCCTTCATACAACAAGACCCAAAATTCAGACAAGGGGGAGAAGGGCCTTTTGAAGAGTGAAGAAAACTTTCCCAGAAACCTCAGATTTCTCCTAATGTTTCACTGGCCAGTAATGCACCCGTGCCCATTCCTAAACCAGCCATTGGCAAGGTCAATGGAATTGACATGATTGGATTAACCTCACCAGGGAGACATCCTCAGAGAGCTTGCGGAGATTTCACACCTCCTTTGAAGATCCTGGCTACCCCTTACTTGAATAAAATAAAAATTCTGATTGCCAGAGAAAAGGGGAGAATGGGTGTGGAACAGGCATCGAGGAGGATCTGCACAGTGATTTTTTTCAGGGTTTCTTATTCTATATATTTTCACATCTTTGCCTCACAGGACACACTGCATTCTTGCCCCCAAACTGTCCTTGCTTTCTGATTTCTTACAGAAGGAACATGAACCTTGCCAATGTCCTACCCCTAACAGTTACTGTTGAAGGATCTGGCTGAAGGATCTCCAACCTGACAGAGTGGGTGGTTTGTGCTCTGGTAGCCCAGCATATGATAGCAGACTCCATACCACCTTTTCGCCAAAGAATGAGGCTTCACGGCCGCAAGATCATCTTGCCCCCAGTATCACAGCAGTTTAGTGGAATCCATGGTATATGAAGGGCAGAGCTGTAGAAGCAGTCATCCCCGGCAGCAAGCGCTAAGGAGTTGCTTTATAAAGAATTTTAAAACAGGGGCCCCTGGGTGGCTCAGTTGTTAAGCATCTGCCTTCAGCTCAGGTTATGATTCCAGTGTCCTGGGATTGAGCCCCGCATCAGGCCCTCTGCTCGGCAGGAAGCCTGCTTCTCCCTCTCCCGCGCTCCCCCTGCTTGTGTTCCCTCTCTCAATGGGCCCCTCTCTATCAAATAAATAAATAAAATCTTAAAAAAAAAAAAAAGAATTTTAAAACAATGATAAACCTCTAAATGCAATGTGGTATCCTGGATTAAAAACCCTGAAACAGAAAAAGGACATTAGTGAAAACTGCTAAAATCCAGATAGCATGTAGATTGTTTTTTTTTTTTTAAGATTTTATTTATTTATTTGACAGAGAAAGATCACAAGTGAGCAGAGAGGCAGGAAGAGAGCAGGGGGGAAGCAATGTCCCTGCTGAGCAGACAGCCCTATGCAGGGCTTGATCCCAGGACCCTGAGATCATGACCTAAGCCAAAGGCAGAGGCTTAACCCGCTGAGCCACCCAGGCTCACCATGTAGATTGGTTAATAGTATTGTACAAGTTTTAATTTCCATATTTCAATAACTGTATCACTCTTCTATAAGCTAGGTAAAAGATTTATGAATTCTGTCTCATTTTTTGCGATTCTCTTTTAAATCTAAAATTATTTCAAAAGTTTAAAAAATTTATAAATGACAAAAGTGCCTAAAAATTGGGTAGGCTTTTTTGTATTATCACTATAACAATTCTAAACAATGTTATCCGTAAAAACATGGGACCTCACCCAAGTCTTTCAGTTCTAGGTTCTAAGCAATTGTTGTAGCTGTTGTTGAGTCTTAATAATAAAACTGTAAGTTCCAACTTAGCACGTTTTTATTATTTATCTTTTAATAAACATTGCTTTCCACATGCGGGTTAATCCTAGTAACTCTCATATATACAATCCTAGTAACTCTCACATATACAGTTGACCCCTAATATACGGGGTCTCAGATGTATGCACTTGTTTTGAGTAAGTTCATATCCAGCTGGAATCATTTGAGCTTGTTTCCAGCCCAGTCATGTCCCCAGCCCAAGGGTACTTCGAAAGCTTGCATTTGAACCACAAATTGGAAACAATTCTAGTGGGGCGCCTGGGTTGCTCAGTGGGTTGGGCCGCTGCCTTCAGCTCAGGTCGTGATCTCAGGGTTCTGGGATCAAGCCCCACGTCCATCTCTCTGCTCAGCGGGGAGCCTGCTTCCTCCTCTCTCTCTGCCTGCTTGTGATCTCTCTCTGTCGGATAAATAAATAAAATCTTTTTTAAAAAAAAAAAAGGAAACAATTTTAGCACAGTGATTTTAGAGTCGAAGAAAGAGTATGTGTGGCTTCAATTCTGTCATTCTGTGTGACCATGTGCAGCTTTTATATGTGCTTAAAATTTGAAACAGTGAAACAATGCAACCTGCCATTATTATTATTTGTTGCATGTCACGGGTCGTGATTATTTGTGAATTTTGTATTCATGTTGAGGAGCAGAGAGTTAAAAATGATCAGCTCCAGGCATTCAATATGCTAAATATAAGAGTGAGTGGAATTAAGATCCAGGTACTAGAAACTACTGTAAAAATTATATTTCCACTCCCTTCCTTTTAGAGACCAAGGAAGTTCGAAGGCCCCAAAACTTGCCAAGGTTAATAAGGATTTGGTGAGTTGGGGCAAAGACAAGAGCCTCTCCCCTCCTAGCCCAGTGCCCCCAGCACTGTCTCTGCAAGCCTTGCCTGCCCTTCTTTAGCAGACAGGCAATAACTTACAAAAACCGAGTCACTTATCCAGTGTCAGCTAGTGACTCAGTGGCAGAGCAAGTCGTGGGAACCAGGCCTCCTGACCGCGCAGGGCTCTAACCACTGCCCCCTATTTCCTCTTTCCAGCTCTCATTCAGCTAGAGACAGATTAATTCCAGACGACTAAAGAATGTGCCACCTGACATATGGGAAGAAGGGAGCATTTTTTAAAAAGAGTCACAACTCAAGTTGACATTAGAAAAGTGTAAATTTCGGTCAAAATTCCCACAGCAGAAAAAAAACACTGGAATACAACATTTGGGAAACATGAGAATAATTTCAGACCTTGATTTGCACTGACTTCTCCAACTTAGGGGGCTATGGTTCAATTGAAACTATATTGGGAACTTAAGCTGCCCACAAAAATCCTCATCCTTAGTGTTTTCATGTTTAGGGAGAAAGCAGTAATTGTTAGAGTGACCTTTGTGATGCAGAGAGCCATCACACTGAAGACGAGCTCAATAGCAAGAATTGCCTGGAAAGATGGGCATGAACCACTGTCATCCCTGAACCTCTCTCTCCTACACTTTCCTAGACTAGACTTTCTAGACTTTTTAGACTAGATTAGACTCTCCAGATTCCTAGAAATATAGACACTATCTTGATTAAATCTAGCCATTTCCCAATAAACCTTCGCGAACAACCCTTGAAATTCACCCCATCTCTTTTTCAGATCGCAGCGCAGGGTTCAGAAACCATTCACTTGTGAATTGTTAAGCATGGACACTACACACAACTATTGGGGTCTGTCATTGCATAGCTCCTTACCCCAATAATTGTTTAGGTGATCCTTGATTCCCACTGAGCTAATAATTGACCTCCTGTATGCTTGAAAGGATGATGGTTGGGTGGATGGATGGATGGATGGATGGAAGGATGGATTGACGGGTAGACAGATGGATGAATGGAAAGGTGGATGGGTGGATGGTTAGATGTATGTAGCATTTTGTTCCCTACATGAGTGGATGGATAGATAGATTTATAGGTAGGTAGGTAGATAGATGGCAAATAGAATGGAGGAGTGGATAGATGGGCAAATAGAATGGAGGAGTGGATGAGTGCATGGAATGGAAGAATGGATGGGTGGGTGGATCTATATACAGGAATCCATACCATTCCATTTTTACAGTGGTGCCCAAGTTAATACCATAGTAAAGGGGTCCCAAAGGGATTCTACTTCTACATAGGAGATATGTTCAAGACCAAAGCTATATTTAGATTGGGTAGAACTTAGGCTTGGGGTAGACTTTAAGGACCTAAGAGGCAAGAATTATAGCTTTCCATCTATGTGCCTTAAGAACCAGCTCATTCCCGGCTACATAGTCGGCCCTACGTGAATATTTGTTGCCAAGAATAAATGAATGAACGAGTTGAAAAACAGTAATCAAGGAAGGCTTCCTCCACCCTGAAATTCACGCCCACATTCTGATTCTTTGTGCTTATATTCCAACATTAAAATTTCATTCCTTTGTAAATCAATTATGTATCCGGAAAGTATCCAATTACAATGTGGAATATTCCTAGATATTAAATACATTCAGCTCTTTCCATTTGTTGTCTACTTGGCAGGAAATAGCTAGTCACACTGCTATCTCTCCTGATTCCACGCTGATGAGGGTAGGCACAGGGCAGGTCCAGAGGTTTCTCTGACTAGGCTCAAGGATTCTTGCTGACTGGTAGGAATGGGCCCTTTATGGTAGGATCTGCCCGCGCTGTGACAAGCAACACAAAGGCTCTCCTCTCTCAACTGACCCCTAGCAGCGAGCCCCTGGCCTTCTCAGCACCCCACCTCTTGGTAGGATGGGAATTCCTTACTTTGTCCCCTGGGTTTCTTCAAGGTGGCAGGGCATGCCGAGCAAGGAAAGAAATGAGAGACCAGGAAAAGGGAAAGCAAGAGAGGAAACCTGAGAGGAAAGGAGAAGCAGGATGGTAAAGAGAGGAGAGGGGAGAAGCACCCAGTGAGGCTGGTGATGGGCAGGGGCAGGAGAGAGAGGAATGATCTTTGCAGCACAATGGCTCCTGTAATAACATCATCATTGTCTTGCCGGAACAGGTGTGCAAGGACTCCATCTCCTCATTATACAACACGAAAATGGAACACGTTTGTTTCTATCAGCCTCTTCGGAAATCTTGGCAGATGCTGTCAGAACGTGTGCACTGCTTCTGAGACGTGATTTTTCAATAGCACATACTGTACTTTTTTGATTGGGGTTGGAAAAGACTGAAAAAGGGAGTTGATTGTGCTTTTTTTTTTCTTTTTTGATTTTGAAATTACTCTCTCCAAGGAGGCTTTTCCTTAGACCACACAGAGCTCCTCTACCTAGCCAGGACAGCATGACCAGGGGCCTGGGACTGGCCAGCAGGCTTAGGGCCACCCCAAAGCTGTGGCAAGGGCCTATTCCTTTGAAATAGCCCCCTCTGTACAAGGTTCGGGGCTCCCCCTTCGTGGCTCTCACCTCCCCTTAGTCCAGCATTATTCATAGCTTCCACTCTTCTCCACTGCACTTCTGCCTCCACCTCCATGTCCCTGTCTTGCATGAAGACAGCTCAAGTGGGTGGTTCAAGCAAAGAGCATTTTGTTCGCAGCTGAACGAGGCTCAGGGAGACCGGCAGTGCCAGAGACAAGAGTGGGCCCCATTCGTCACTGAACTAAAGACTTGCAGTGTGCAAGTTCCCCACGACAAACACCACCTTTCCCTGGGAAGGCGGCCAAGGCCTGGAGCCCTGTGTAGGAAATCCCCAGTGAGAGGCCCTTCCTGAGCACCACAGAAAATGGTTCTTTTCATAGACTGAGTCCCCTTCCTTTCTAGTGTACAGGCCCACACCACATCCCCCCTCCTGGCCTTCTCCACTCCATTCACATGCCAAGTGCCCCCGCCCCGGCGCCTCAAGGCTCCTGTGCCCCTTCCCTTTCCCCTCCACACTCAATGGGCTTCCCCAGCCCTTAAAAGACCTCCTCCTTCCCCCAGTCAGGCTGCTGACTCTCCTTCCATCCAGCAAGCACTCGTGCCCCCACGTGAAACTGATGCAGGCCATGTCCTCACCTCTCCAGCGGCTCCTCTGGGTTGAACAGAAATGATTTGTTGACTTGACCAGATTAGCAAGAGGAGCAAATTCCACAGATGCCTCTGTCCCTAAGTCTCAAAGTTCAGACCTCCAGCTTGATAGCAGGAGGGAGGTGTTGCGGGCAGCAGGAGAGTGCAGGAAAGAATGACACTTAACAGTCCCGCTTGGGGAGGCAATTGCTAGCAGGCAGGCAATGGTCTCTCACTGTTTCTTAATGCAGTCTTCTAGACAATCCTCTCTTGTAGGCAGGTACCGTTCCTAGCCCTGCTTTATAGAGGAGGAACAAGATGGGATGTGAGGCTAGAGAGAGGCAGACCCTGATGTGCCTGGGGGTTGACCACTCCCACATCCCTCGGGTTACCTCTCCCTGGCATGCACTGGGGGTAGAAGGGGACTTGGATTCCAGCCTCCTCTGGCCACTACTTAGCGGGGTCACTCCGGGCCAGCCATGTTCGTTCTCCAAATGTCCTTCTCCTGATGGGAAAAATAATGGAAAGGAGATGATTTCCTGGGGCACTTCTGTACAGTGACACTAATTATTTTCCTCATTATAAAGGCACTCAGAGAGATCCCAAATTTCTTGGACTCAAGGCCAGCCCCAGGGAAAAGGATGAAGAACCTGTTCTTTGAGTGTATCCCCATCTGGAAGAGGGCAGACATACTGTCCAGTGCTAGGCCGCCGTTCCAGTCCTCCTCTCGGGTAAGAGGTTGTGAGCCCTCATGCTTTGATAGAAGATGGAGTCATAAATCTGTTGCAGATACCAGGGGCCATATGACCCCAGAGTCCAGCGGGGTCATAAATACTGTTGCAGATACCAGGGGCCATATGACCCCCGTGTCCCCTCAGCACTGCCCTTTGCCTGCGGGAGGAAGCCAGCACTCTAGCTTGGCTTCAAGGAGCTGCACGAGCACACACTCACCTTCCCACCTTGACCTCTAGTCTTCCCCTGGAGACTCAGGCGGACCTCCCCTGCCAGTTTTGACTGAGCAGACAGCGTGTCCTGAGCTCATCTCTACGACTGGTAGAAGATTTGCAGCACCCTATTCGGTCATTTGGAATATGAACCTTTTTATCTCATTTTAACATCTTATTCACTTAACATGGATTCTAAAACCTATTCACTTAACATGGATGCTAAAACCAACGGCACAGCATTATTCGGCAGTACTTTTTCTCTCACAGTGGTTCACAAAATCATGGTGTACCTTACAACTGAAGGCCTCTTAAATGTGATGAAGAAGTAAGTAGCATTTTCCAGATCAGAGCTCTAGAAGCCCAGCCAGGGGGTGGTGACCTAAACGCCAGTTCTCTGAGGCTTTTCCCTCTCCATCGGGATGGGGTCCAGTATAATGGAGGTGATCTCCCCGGCATTCACAGGTCCCTCTAGTCATAGCCATGGGCGATACGTTAAACGTTTAATGGCCAGACCAATCTGACAGAAAGACAGCTGAAAACATCTGGCATGTCTGTCCTGGCACTTACTGGCTGTTGTACTCCTTGCTGTTGACTCCAAACCTGCTGCCAACTTCCCTCCTTCCTAATTTTACAGACACTTGTCAGCACTCTTGGGAACTTCGTGGATCACCCAACCCCAGGGGACAATCCCTAAGTGGACGAAGTCAGGACTGGTTATACCAGTCTCCTTTGCTGTCATTGTCTTTAGGAGTGTGCGTATGCATTCATTTACTATTACTGCCGCATATGACTGGAATTCTAGCTTAGAACCACACAAAGGTCTTATCTTTTGTTCATATATGTCAGAAGACGGGTCCAGGTCTCACTGAGCTAAAAACTGGTGTCTGCAGGGCTGAGTTCCTTCCTGGAATCTCTAGGGGAGAACTGGTTTCCTTGTTCTTTTGAGGATTGGCAGAATTTTGTTCCCTACTAAATGACTGAGGTCCCTGGCTGTCGGTTAGGGACCTCTATTAGGGTCGAGACACCTCTTTCAAGTTCTTACACATAGCCCCCTCCACCTCGGTACCAGCAACAAATCATCCTCACACAGCCATCTCTGTCCCCCAGCTGCACTTGTGGGATTAGACTGGTCACCCCAGATAGTCCAGAAGAACCTCCTCATCTCAAGGTTCTACCCTAACTGCATCTGCAATGTCCCTGTGGCCATGCACGGTCATACATTCACAGGCTCCCGGAGACAAGAACGTGAGCATCCTCGAAGGTCATGGTTCTGTGTTCCACAGCCTGTGACCCACTCTGGTTGAGGAGCTATAAAGAGGTATCTGCTGGGTGGGGGTGGGGGGTATTGCTTCCTGATAAATAGATGGGCTTTGAGGAGTCCCACCCTGCTCCTACCTACCAGCATTGGGCATCAACACCAAGAATAAAAGCTAATGCGCTGAGAAAAGCAGTGGGAATATCAGAGTGAAAAGAAAAGCTTGCCTTTTGGTGACCTTGTGGAGCTACTGTAACAGCCTAATCTCCTGCCTAGCTCCTGTTTCCCTCTCTTTAGGGGCTTGACAAGCCTCCTATATTACTGGTGGTGGTGGGGGATTAGTTGTGGATGAATAGATCTCCCAAGTCCCAAGTCCTCCTGGTTGAGATGATCATCAGGATGCTGCCTGAACTTAGGCTGTCTTCTAAACTTGATGGCCTGGATTGATGGCTGCCCTCATGGTGGGTCTGTCTCCCAGCTCTGTACCATCCAGGCTAGCTCTTCCCTCCCTGTTAATCTGCCTGTCCAGGGTCACACCATACCTACATTCTACGCATCTTGGTGTTTCTGGTGTAGCTTAATAGCCAGATACACTAGGCTGCTGTCCTGTCCCTGAGAAGCCCTTTCACTTTTATGCTTTTGTGTCATTCTTCCTGCTGCTCCATCAGGCAGAAACGCCCTTTCCATACCCTTATATCTTTACCATTACATCCTTGCAACAGTCTTAGAAGGGGGTGTTATCACTCCCATCTGGCAAATAATTCAAAACATCCAGCAACTTATTTAAGGTGACCTGGCCAGTAAGTGGCAGACCCCTCTAGGTCTCACCAACTTGAAAGCCCATATCCTTTTGCTCATTCCTCCGTTGGGCATTTTAGAGGAGACACTGCCCAACTGAAGTCTGGAAGGATCTGTCTCCCTCACTACATTCTAAGCATCTTGAGTGCAGGGGGCGAGTCATTCTTCAGTGGACCCCAGCATCAGTGATGCGCTAGTCAAGATTAACAACTGGCTCTGGGAGAGGGTCGGTGGGTAGGGGGGGTAGTGGTGGGGAAGCTCTCATTTGTACTGTTTCCCATGGGGTAAAATTTTTTAAAAATTTTATTTATTTGAAAGAGAGAGAGATAGCAACAGAGAGTGAGCAAGGGGGAGAGAGAGAGAGAGAGAGAGAAGTGCCAAGCAGCAACAAGAAGCCTGACATAGAACTCCATCCCAGGACCCTGAGATCATGATCTGAGCTGAAGGCAGATGCTCAACTTACTGAGCCACCCAGGTGCCCCTCCGATGGAGTAAATTCTCTCATCATGACTGATTTGAAGGTCCCAACGTGACATTACTGAACAAGGAGTTAGGAGGACTGTGTGGAAACACACCATCATATGATATTTCCACCATACAAATACAGAGGATGTGAATAACCTCAAGAGGACAGAAAATAGTAAAAAGTGGTAAAATAATTAGGCAGTAAATGACTTTTGATTAGTTATTACCTTTGTTCTAAATCTAATTTATTCTGTTTTAATTTTATGTAACTTAATTTTAATAATTATTGTGTTTCATGATCAGCTTGCAAATTTCCTGAAGACTTAATAAATCAGTTTGCATACCATTTGAACTGGTTCTGGCCCACTACTGCTAGGGTCTAGTACAAGGATTTGCCTTTTCTTTTCTTTTCTTTTTTTTTTTTTTAAGATTCATTTATTCGTTTAAGAGAGAGAGAATGGGGAGGGAGACAGAGGGAGAGGGAGAGAGAGTGAGAGAGGGCATCTTCAGCAGACTCCCCGCCAAGCACAGAGTCTCACACAGGGCTCAATCTCACACGACCCCTGAGACCATGACCTGAGTCGAAATTGAGAGTCAGACACGCAACAGACTGAGCCAGCCAGGTGCCCCCGATTTGCTTTGAAAAGGTACTGGAATGGTGGTGGGGATGCTAATAAAAAGAACTTGAGTACCCATGAACGAGTTTTGAAGAGAGTGTGATAACTCAGCCTTCGATATTCTTTCCTGTGTTTGAGAATTTCTTGGTTCCATTGCTCAGACTTCACCGAAAGCCAAACAAATAAAAACTAACTGACGGGAGAGACCAAAGAGAAGTCCAGGCTCCCCATAAGGGCTGTGAATACCGGACTCTGCCCAGTGTCAGGGTGGGGCCCTGTGACTGAGTCCTGTTCCAAAGGGCCCCTGTGGGCGGGGCTTGAGCAAGCGTCTGGAGCTCTGTCTCCTCCCTTCACCTCCCCCTGACCACGCCCACACCAAGAGACCTATGGAGAAAAGGCACCAAGTCGATTTAGCGCTCAGTTACATTCAAGAAAGGACGACCCCCCAGGAAGTAGGGAGCCTAGAAAGAAAGAAAAACTACATTGCAGCCTCCCAAGAAGTCCTGCCCCTCACTGTCTTGAACTTTTGTCATGGGTGCAGTGCTGATGTCACTGGAAACTGGAGGGAGCGGGACAGCCGGTGAATCAGCTGTGCGGCATTACACTCAGCACCCTCCTCCTCCTGCCTCAGGGCCTGTACCATACCATATATGGACTCAGGCTCAAGAAGGCGGTCCCACTGATTTGCATCGGAGCTCCCTTAAAACTGCATTTTGGGATTAGGTCATCGTTACCAGGAAAAGGGAGACCCCAGAAGGGTTGGTCAGCATGAAGAAATCTGCCCGATTGTGGTCTGGCAAGGGAAAGCTGAGAAGAGGAGGCAGCCCCATCCAGCCCCACAGCTCTGGGGAATGAGGGCCAGAGCCTGAGAAAGCAGAGGTTGCAAGAGGAGGGATTAGGCAGAGAACCAACCCACTCCTGCAGGCTCCCTTCTGCTCTGGCTGGCCTGGGGCTGCGGGAGGCGATTCCGACAAGGGGAAGAGCTCTGGAATTTCAGTTGTGACAGACAGCTCCCCAGCCTGTGGGGCTGCTGGAGGGACAGGAGACCCACTGGTCCAATGAGGGACAGAACAAGCTCCAAGGTACTCTGAAGTCGTGATGGGTTCACCCAGGTGGAACACAGCTTGTTAACCTCCAGACCCCATTCCGTTCATCCAGACTGGGGCAGCCCAGTGCGATGCAGCCAGGCTGTGGGAATCCAGGGAAACAGGAGAGGAAAAGGAGATTGGAGAGTGACCTGGTTAAATGGTTTTAATAGATGGCCAATAAATTGGATCCAGTTGGTAAAGATTAAACAACTTTTGTTGTTGTTCTTCCTGTAATCTGTTTGCTTTAACTTTTTTTTAAGGGCCAGCTTGAATTATTTCATGAGGCTTCTCTCTCCGTATATCCCCGATTTTGTTCAAAAGACCAGAACTGTGGAATAATCTATCACTGTGAGAAGGAACTACTCCATATGCAAAACACAGACAAATCTCACAAACATAATGTGGAGTGAAAGAAGGCAGACACAAAGGAGCACTGTGAAATCCCATTTATGTCAAGCTCCGAAACAGGCTACACCAATCTGTGATGTTAGGAGTCAGGATAGTGGCTCCTTTGTTGGCGTTAGCAACCGGGAAAGGCAGGAAGGCTTCAGCGGTGCTAGAGATGTACTAATTCTTTGTCTGGCGCCACTTACATGAATGTGAACACACCGAGCTGTCCACCGATGGACACGTTTCTGTATGAATGTTCTATTTGAATCAAGTTTCCTTAAAAAAGGACCAGAATGTAATCTTTGAAAGAAGTGTGACAGGAAGAGTAATTCCTGCGTGCCAACCACAAGGAAGACTCTGAGAGTTGGTGTGACAGAATGGTACCCCCCCGCTCCTTGGGGCAGAAGAGTCAGAAGTCAGAAGACATGATTTCCAGTTGTACTCTGTTATCTGCTGCTGGAAGAGTCTAGGAAGCTTAGCTCCCCTGCACCTCACTTTCTCTGCTGCGGAACAAAGGGGTTGGAATCGATTGTACGATCTCGGAGAGAAGATTCTTCCTTCTTACCTGTTCCAGTGGAGATGGAATAGAATTTCATGTTCATCTTGCCTCTCAAGTGATCTTCTTATAGAGGAATGATCTTCAAGCTTGGTGAGCTCATAGATCAATTTTTACACTGTCAAAACGTGCACACACACATTGGCGCACACACAGACACATGCACGTGCACATCTAGGGGTATGTGGCTCCTCTCACTATCGTTTTACCCATTGTCAGCCTTGAGTTTCCCACGTGTCTCCTTCACCTCCACCTTCCTTGATCTGCATTGGTTTCCTAGGGCCACCATATCATGTACCCACCAATGGGATGGCTTAGGACAACAGAAAATTTTTACCTCACAGTGATGGAGGCTAGAAGTCCAAAATCAAAGTGTTGGCAGAGCGGTGATCTCTGTCTCTCAGTCTCCGAAGGCACTGAAGGAATTTTCTGTCTCTCTCCAATCTTCCAATGGCCTCCAGCATTCCTTGGCTTGGAGATGATTATTATAGTCCTCCATGTTCCTGTGGCATTCTGCTGTGACTTCTGCCACAGATTTTTCCTCTGTGCTTGTCCTTGTCCACGTGGCACCAGTTCAATGGAATTAGGAACTACTTGAAGGAACTCATTTTAACTCCATGACCCTATTTCCAAATAAGGTCACTTTTTGAGGTACTAGGGGCTAAGACTTCAACATATATTTGGTGGTGGGGGGGACACTATTCAACTCATAACAGGCAGTGATTAAAAGGCTTCAGGAAAACCTAAAGTAGCCCCTCAACGTCATGTCCTGCCAGGAAAGGTTAAGGATCCCAGCTGAAGACCAAACACCAAGAGACTTGGATAAATACTGATACCATCATGTTTGTATCATGCTTCCCACTCCCAAAGCACTTTCATACTTATTAAACCACTGGATTTTTCACAGTAAGAAAGGCAGAGATGCAGGCTTTGGGGCCACACTGCTTAGGCTGTGTGTTTTAGCTGCTTAGCTCCATGTGTTTTAGCTGCTCGACCCTGGGCATAGTGCCTCTGTACCTCAGTTTTCTCTCTGTCCAAAAGGGATGTGGTGAGAATCAAGCGAATTAGCAAAAGCAAGTTAGCATTGATCACTGTTAGCTACAAAAACAAAGAGCCAGATAGTGTCCTCTGCATCTTACAGTTGGAGAACGTGGGGTACAAAGGCTAATTCCAAGCAGATCCAGAACTGAAACTCTCAGGCTTCCTGGGACATAGCACTGACGTGTGAGGTTATCTGGCATGACTTGCTGTCCATTCTTAGATAAAAATAACAACAACGACAGCTACCTCCTACTGAGTACTTACTAAGCACCGGGCACTGTGCTAAGAGCTTTACATTCAGCGTCTCATTGGATCCTCATAATGACCTAGGTGGCTGGTATTGTCCCCATTTTAGAAAGGTGCAAATTGAGGCCTAAAATTTCAGAAAGCCAAGTCAGGTCGCCCAGCTAGTGATGATGAGCCGGGATCTGGACCAGCCTCTGCAATGCCAGGGCCTGAGTTTTCACTCACTTTGCTCCATAACCTCTGGAAGGAAAATCAGTATGGTTGCTGGCTTTATACATGAGCAGAGGTTGCCAGAATGGACAGGGGGATGTGGGTAAGTTCCCCAAGGGTCAAGAAGCCACTCTTTTTTTTTTTTTTTAAGATTTTAATTATTTATTTGACAGACAGAGATCACAAGTAGGCAGAGAGGCAGGCAGCGAAAGAGGAAGGAGCAGACTCCCTGCTGAGCAGAGAGCCCAATGTAGGGCTCCATCCCAGGACCCTGAGATCATGACCTGAGCTCAAGGCAGAGGCTTTAACCCACTGAGCCACCCAGGTGCCCCCCAAGAAGCCACTCTTAATCACCCTTCCCCTTTCCCCCCGCTGCTTCAGGGACTGCACCCCAACAAGCATCATATCCTCCCGTGGAAGAGTTTGTGGATCGGTCCCCAGGAGCTTGGGCAGCCCAGCCTCGGAGTGGACAGGCCCCAGAAGACAGTTCGATGGCCAAGCCAGGAGGATTGTCAGATGCTGCCAAGAAAACAGAGGAGGCACAAAGGGCCGGAACCAGAAGGAGCCAGACAGAAAGGCTTTGCGACATCTCTCCAGTCTGAAGAGAGAGGGGAATGACTTGACAGAGATCCCCAGGTGCTTCCAGGCCAAGAAGGGGGAGGACCACTCCTTCCAGATGGCTTCAGATGGCTGCCCAGGGACACCCGCCTGGTTTGGGGAGGCCTCATGAAAGCAGCCCTTCAGAGGACTCCGCCTAGGCTGGTTCCACATCCATCTCGAGGCCCACACATGGTTGTGGCTGGCGGCCCAGACAGACACCACTGTTTTGGCTTCTGTCATCTCTTTTTCTCCCTCTATCGGTGGCCCGCACTGTACTCAGAGTCCTTGATCCCAGCGAGTCTGATTAGGGTCCTCAGGATCTGAGAGCCCTGCCTGTGCCTCCTGGGGCCCCCTGGTGGACGAGCAAAGGTTAAATGCATCCTTTGGGTCCTCAAATAAGGCAGGTGTGGTTGTGGAGAAGGGGGAGGAAAAGAAAAATCACTGTGGATCTTTCCCCTAGCAGAATTTAAAGAGCCCTGTTGTGAGTCTCTCTCTTGTCCCCGACTGGGGTGAATGATTTACTAGGACTTCGGAACCCCCAAACACAACAGCTGTGACTGTTGTCACAAAGTCTGGAATGGACTTTGCAGGGTGAAGGGCTGGCCTCTTCCCTTGACCTTCCATCCGGAGCACCCCACAACTCTTAGGGTCTTCAGAAAGTAACACATTTAGAGTTTTCCCAAAAGAATGTGAGCTGTGGCCCGAGGAAAAGGTGTTTACTCCCACGGAGGTGGGATTTTTATTGCTGGTTGCAACATCAAGGAGGTGTGAACATTATGGACAAATCCTGACAATCAGTACCAGCTGAGGAAGGTCAGAAAAGGGGCCCGCAGGCTAGTGCTTCTCAAACTTGAGGTGCATGGCTCGGAAGCACCTGGGGATCTCGTGAAAATGCAGGTTCTCCATCAGGAGGTCTGGGATGGACCCCGGGAGTCTGTGTTCCCAACCTGCACCTGCTGCTTGCCCTAGGACCACTCCAGACTGACCAATAACTCCAGTGTGTTTCTTGGAATTCCCCTCCATGCGCACGTCCCCGCACCGAAAACAAAACGGGGAAACCGCATTGCTTGGAAGTGTCTTCTTACATAATCCCAGATAATTGGGAAGGGACTGCCTTACTATATTTAGAATTTTAATCTGCTCCCTCTCTGGCCAAGAATGGGGCTTATTCTGGATCAGGTCAGAGGGTCAGGCAAAGGATGAAGAAAGTTCCATGGAGTCTTGGGCAATCTTATAGAACAAGCAGAAACAACAGTAGCACAATCACTGTTATTACTCTGAAATATATTCTTAAGGATGGCTTTGACTTATATGCATAAAAAATACTAGAAAATATAATTAAAGGCAAATTCTAGTTGTTCTTTGTATTTTTCTGTACTGCCCAAATTTTCTACAAACCAACCTATATTGCTTTTTTTTTTGAAGGCTAAACTTGAAACATCTCATGCTCTCAAAGTTTCTAGGCCTCCCAGCGTTAGGAACCAGAATGGAATCTGCTATTGTACATACAGGTGCATTCTGCAGATAACTAAACCTCTGGGGTTGGGAAGGACAAGAATCTTCTGGTGCTTAGGCGACCAAGTGGGCAGGGCAAGGCATCAGTGAACCACTGTTCAACATGGGAAGAAGCATAGAGCAGGCTTAGAGGAGCACCCAGTCTCTGACTCCTGAGGTCATGCTGACCACTTGCTGGCCCAAGGTCTGATTTATTTTAGTTTCCATGGCTTTGAGCAAGGCAAGTTTGCACAAATGATGGTCTGGCATCTTGATCCGTGTTTACAAATCAATGAACAGGCTACCTAAATCAATGAAATGTGATCTTGTGTGTTTTCTAGATGAGAAAAAAAAAAAAAAAAGTTGGGCGGGTGGGGTTTGGGGGAGGCTGCAGAAGGCTGAAGTAATCATGGAAATGGAAACTTCGTAACTCAGTGTCCCATTGCATGGCATTTCCTTTAAATCAGGGATTCCCCATCTTCAGAATTGCTAGGGCAGCATTACTCGCGATAAACACAGTCCTCCCTTATCAGTGCGGTGCTTTGTATACAGTGGGTGCTCAGTTTTTGAATACACTAATGTTTCTTTCATAATGGTCTGAGCATAGAACACAGAGCAATTTTAGGAAATGCCCATCTTTTCACACCGGTAGCAATAAGCTTTGCCAAGAGGTTTGCACAGGCAGTTACCCACAAGCTATCTGTTAAATGAAACAAAAGATTATGGAAGCCACAAGATTTAAGAGATTTAAGAGGACTGAAATAACAAAAGAGATTTCTAAGAAATGGGATGGCTCTAAATGTAGCAATATTCTTTTCTATTTAAGCACGTAAGATGGCTTTATAGGTTTCAGGCATGTGCTTTCTATTGTTTGAGGAGATAAAATTCCAGGAAGCCCATTCCTTCGTCTCTCCACCCACTGTCTGGGAGCGAAGACTGGCCACTGGCCTTGTGTTGGTGTCTTGGCTGATCTCTCGGCTGCTTTGTGCCAGTCCCACTCGGTTTTGCATATTCTTTATCCTTCAGGCTTGGGCTGCAAAGGTAAATATGAGCAACATTTTGCTCTTTTTGTCTCTAGTCTTTACTCCTCTAGGCCTTTCTTCCCTTGACCATGATCCTTCCCATCAGAAGTCCAGTATTTTCATGGCTTCTCTAGAAAAAAGGAAAACTCTGTTATGCAGAGGTACAACCCACTGAAAACAATTTCGAGTAGCGCAAATAGGTTCTATTTCAGCCCAAACCAAGAACAGACAAAATCTATTCCTTAAGGCTCTCCTTGACTATTTTCCATCCTCTCTTCTCAGTGTCAAGGTGTCCCTGGCTTCAAGAGCATCTTTCTGAGGCTCTCCATCAGCTCAGGAAAGGCCCCCTATCTGTAACCTTGCTCTGACGCCTATATTTCTCCCCTCCTCACCATCCCACCAAAATGTACCCAACCTGTCCCGGCCTTCTCTGTCTTCACCATAAATTAACCAAATATACCAACAGTTCCCCTTAATAGTGAGAATAGGGGGCAAGTGCTTTGGTGAGATGGTAGACCAGCCCTGTGCTTTGTTTGGCCCAGGGGCCCAATAAAGGCTGATGACTGAAGAGTTAAGCTGTGGCCTGAGTGGTCTTGTCTTGATTCCAAAGCACTTTCCTCCAGCCCCATGGGCATCAGTGACTCACCCACTTGGAGGACCAAATTACTCCCTAAGTAAAGCAGATAAGGTGAAAACACAAAGTGGTATTGGCTGGGGTGCATCGCTGCCCTTTCAGTGTGTTTGCACTGTTTACTTCGGATCCAAGGTCCCTGGTTGAGCAAACTGCTACATGACCAATTAGATTTCTACTGCAGTGGGTTCGGCACATGCCCAGAGCCTCTGTCATAATAGAGTGCACTCCCTGACTGCCTTGCTAATGGGAAGTGGGCTTTGCAGCAAACGTACCACGTGGGGAGAGACCGAAGACCAGTATGGGGCTCGGCACTCCTTTTCCTGGGTAAGAACCAACACTGAATCCCCACAAGTTTGCTCTATCTTACCACTATTCTACACTGACCTCCAGAATTTTTTAGGAAAAGCCATCTGTTGTAGAAAAAAGCAGTGGGGAAGACTCTTGGTCACCCTGATTTCTGGGGTGGGCTAGCACCAGCCACTAATGCACACAGTGCTTCATTCATTTGCTGTTAAGGGAGCATGAGCTGGAGACCCAGGTCACAAAAATATGACCTTGAGAGGGAACTCTGTCAGCAGGAGACAAGTCTGCCATCTTTGTCGTACCAGGTGGTGGTGGCAAGTCGGTTGGAACTGCGAGGCCCCTAGTGGAGAGCATAGGTGGGGGCTCGGTCAGGACGGCCACACAACCCCTAGAACTTTCTGGGGGAACCTCCTAAAAAAACATTCACCCAGATCTGAGTCATTCTCAGTTCACTGAAGGCTACTGACAGGAATGGGTCTCTCATTCTGAGGCAATGGGGCAAAGGGGGAAATCTGTTCCTGGGATGTGTGCCTGTTTGGGGTGGGGGTGTACCCCTGCCTTTCTGATCTGAGAGTAAATGTGATGAAAGGAAGAAGACTCTTGGAAGGGTCAGGTACAGGCAAACATAGGTGTGACCAGTTTACTTCTTAAATATTTATCAGCCTACACTTGTTTATCTTGAGAGGCCATAGAACACAGTGGCGAAACCCACACTCTTTGGCACCAAACAGATCTGGGGTTTGAATTCCAGCTGTACTCACTGTGTGGTCTTCATGCAAGTTACTCAACTTTTTGAGGGCTCACTTCCCTTCTCAGTAAGATAGAGATGATCATAATAAAACAGTACCTTCCGAATAGAGTTACTATGAAGACTCAATGAGCTAATACAATCTCCGTGGTGGAACAGAGCATTCTTTACTAAGTGCTCAGTACGTGTCAGCTTTAATCTGGGCAATAGGAAAGCTCATCACTTTTTGATAAAAGTCAGGTTGATTTAGGTGTCATTTATATACAATAGAATCCACCCGCTTTGGTGTACATTTCTACAAATTTTAACAAACATATGCAATCAAGTAACCATGACCACAATCGAGATACATCACCCCAGAAAGTTCCTTTGTGCCTCTTTTTCATCAACCCCTCTCCCCAGCCCTAACCCTAAGCAGTACTGATCTGTTTGCTGTCCCTATAGTTTTGCCTTTTCCTGAATGTCATATAAATAGAATCATACAATGAGTGGCAGAAAGCTCATCATTTTTAAAGGCTGACACATATGTGGCATCCAATGAATTTCTAAGTATATTTAAAGAATCAAGTTACACTTTTCATTCCAAATCAGATGACATATTTCCTGCTGACTTACAGAAGAGGTGTAATATTTCAAAATGCCTCCTGAATTAGTTCCTTTATGGGTAAGTGAATCTTTCTCATATGCTATCTAATCAGTCATTACATCTCAACCTTGAGGTTAGAGCTGGCAAGGTGGAGGATACAACAGAAGGGGATCTTGAGGCTGGAGTTGGCAAGGAAAACGATATGACAGAAGGGGATTTCAGGTATTCTGAAAAGTGAAATAAAAGTTCTTCTTCTTGGGGCACCTGGGTGGCTCAGTGGTTTGGGCTGCTGCCTTCGGCTCGGGTCATGATCTCAGGGTCCTGGGATCGAGCCCCCCATCGGGCTCTCTGCTCCGCAGGGAGCCTGCTTCCCTCTCTCTCTCTCTCTCTCTCTCTGCCTGCCTCTCTGCCTACTTGTGATCTCTGTCTGTCAAATAAATAAATAAAATCTTAAAAACAACAACAACAACAACAAAAAAAGTTCTTCTTCTTGCCTGAATTAATAGTGGGGAGAGGAACTAGAGTCACTTGAGGCAGGAAGTCAATTGGACGTTCCCTATCTCTCTGTTTTAGGGGAAGTCTGGGGAGTTGTAAGGAGTAATGCCAAGGACAGGGGCATTTTGTTTGTTTTGTTCTGTTTAATTTACGACTTGGACTCTGGGATGAGCTTGCCTTGCAACCTGTCCTACAGCAAACCTAGGAGATAGCTACTCCTAAGTAAACTTGGCACAGTGACTGGGTGTCCATATGGTATGGAGGGGTTCCTGAATTTCCTTGATGGAGTGAGAGGGAAGAAAGTAGCTGAGTTAAGAATGTCACAGAGAATGGCCCTCTGTGACAAGGGGATATGGCCCTATAGCAGAGAGCATGGGCTAATGACCTAGACCAGGATCTAGATAGAAGACAGACTGGAGCGGTTTAACACTAACAAAAGTCTGGAGAACCAAGGTAGCCAGGAATCACTCCCGAATCCTAGCCAAGAGGCCAGTTGTTGAAACACACCCACAGTTGACTTAGCTGTATGCAAAGGTCAGGAGGGAAGGCAGGGGATCCAAGCATCCAGGGATATTTCTTGGATTCCAAACCTCTCTACTCTAGTCTCATGATAATTCAGTTCATACACCCCTCCCCACAATCCTATCTTGTGGAAGCACAGGGGAGAGCAAGGACACTGGTGAGACTAAGCCTTCTCCTTCAAGCACTGTTTGAATTGTTGGAGCAGACCAAGGTCACTCTGGGTGAGAGCTTGTGAGAAACTCACAGGCTATTTTCCCAGCCCACTTGAGCATAAGGTGTGTGCCTCTCCAGCCCCAGAACACTCCTGTTACAATTTCACAGCTACTGTGTCTTCATTTTTGATCCGTTACCTCTTGGTGGTGGCCCCTAGTACCCCGCAGCTTCATGACTCTTGGTCTTGAGTAAAATCTTGCCATTTGTGACAACGTGGATGGAACTAGAGTGTATCATGCTTAGGGAAATAAGTCAAGTGGAGAAATACAACTATCATATGATCTTTCTGATATGAGGAAGTGGTGATGCAACATGGGGGCTTAAGTGGGTAGGAGAAGAATAAATGAAACAAGATGGGATTGGGAGGGAAACAAACCATAAGTGACTCTTAATCTCACAAAACAAACTGAGGGTTGCTGGGGGGACGGGGGTTGGGAGAAGGGGGATGGGGTTATGGACATTGGGGAGGGTATGTGCTTTGGTGAGTGCTGTGAAGTGTGTAAACCTGGAGATTCACAGACCTGTACCCCTGGGGATAAAAATATATTATATATTTATAAAAATAAAGAATTAAAAAAAAAGACTCTTGGTCTTGGAATATTAGCCGTAAAACAGAGAAATCTGGCTATTTGCATCCACTGGGATGGATTTAGAGGATATAATGCTAACTGAGATCAGTCAGAGGAAGACAAATACCATATGATTTCACTCATACATGGAATTTAAGAAACAAAACAAATTAACAAAGGAAAAAAAGACACAAATCAAAAAAAAAAAAAATTCATAACTATAGAAAACAAGCCAATGGTTGCCAGACGGGAGGTAAGTGGAGGGAAGGGTGAAACAGGTGAAGGGGATTAAGAGTGCACTTACCATGGTGAGCCCTGAGTAACATATAGAATTGTTGAGTGACTACATTGTATACTTGAAACTAATCTAACACTGTATGTTAATTATACTGGAATTTCAAAAGCTTAAAAAAATAGATTCTTGCTCTTGCAGCTTGTTCAAGAGCCGGACATTTTAAGGAATAGTGCAATGCATCCCTCTGCAAATAATGATTTTATTTTAATTTATTTTTATTTTATTTTATTTATTTTTGAGAGAGAGAGAATGTGCAGGCATAGGGGCAGTAGAAGAGGATAAGAGAGAATCTCAAGCAGACTCCCTGCTCAGCACAGAGGCTGATGTGGGGCTCGATCTCACAACCCACAGATTATGACCTGAGCCTAAATCAAGAGTCAGACATTTAACTGACTGAGTCACCCAGGGGCCCCAGTAATGAAGTTTAAACTTTAAGAAGTTTGTAACTCAAATAAGCACTCCATAACTCATCTTTAACTTCAAGATTTTACCATTCAAATTGCTTCGAATTTCTCCATTTCTTTTTGGATACGTACAAAGGTATATTGTGCCATTAAATGCATTTATGCATTTCCAGAAAGCAAACATGAGTTTGTTATAATGAGCAATTGTAATAGGATTTGGTTTCTAGGACAAGATTAAGAAAATGATTACAGGGGCGCCTGGGTGGCTCAGTGGTTTGGGCTGCTGCCTTTGGCTCGGGTCGTGATCTCAGGGTCCTGGGATCGAGCCCCGCATCGGGCTCCCTGCTCCGCAGGAAGCCTGCTTCCCTCTCTCTCTCTCTCTGCCTGCCTCTCTGCCTACTTGTGATCTCCGTCTTTCAAATAAATAAATAAAATCTTAAAAAAAAAAAAAAGAAAATGATTACAAATAATAGGAATAAAAAATGCCCTATATCTGAAAGTAAATAAACTTTAAATGTTAGGGCAGGTTACAATGCCTTAGTGATAATGGAATTAGTAGTTCCTATTGAAACAAGCTTAACCCAAGGGAAATTTCATAATCAGTTATAGTTCCCATATAGAACTGGGCAGGAAAAATAAGAGATTTAAGAAGGTAGGAAAGGAACTTCTTTGTAGGCCTCCATTAAAACTGGCCATTGGAACATGAATGCACACCACAGTACATCATTACATTTTGTACTCTTTTATCACTCTGAAGTGAGGAAACCAATCTAGGAAAAAGGTAAGAGTCAGCATTCAGAAATGCAGTGGAAAATTATAAAGTATGAGAGCTATTGATAAAGCTAGTATTTATAGCTTTATCAAGGATTTTATATTATTTATATCTGCACTGTAGACCCAACCAAAGACCACTCACCTAGTCCAATTTATTAATGCTGTTTTCATTTTCAATGTCAAATGCAAATGAGACAAAGATTCTCAAAGAGGGTCGCTTGGATCAAGATTTGAAATACAGCCACTTCAAATAAAGGCCTCCCAAGCCAAACTGTATGTTTTGATATAAATTGCATCCAAACTGGTATCACTGAGGATGTATCTTTGCTCTTCATCTACAAACACAAATTCTCATGAATGATATCAGATAGTGCCTGGGCATACAAAATGTCCACTCATATTATGGGTTTCTGATTCTGAAAACTTTGGACAAGTTTTTCCCCAAGCCCCGCCTTCAGATTCTACAGTTGAGAGGAACATGATCAAACAGGAAGCATCACCAAGTGTCTCTGTCTTAGCACATCGGACCATTTCCTCCCCACCCAGTCTTAACTTCCCCTTCCTTTAGTGAGATCTTCAGTTTCATTCATTCACTTACTGATTTATTCACTTATTTGTCTTATTAGTTATCTATTGCTGTGTAAGAAATTACCACCCAAGGCTTAGTGGCTTAACACTACACATTTATTATTTCTTAGTTTCTGAGGGTCAGGAGTTGAGACATGCTTAGCTGGGGCCTCTGCTTCAGGTTCTCTCACAAGGCTGTTATCAAGATGTTGGCCAGGGCCTTGATCTCATCCGAAGGCTGACTGGGGGAAGCATCTCCTCCTAAGCTCCTGTGGCTGTTGGATTTGATTTCTTGAGCTTTTCCAACACATGAACTGGCTTCATCAGAGCATGTAAAGTGAGAAGGTAATCAGGAAAATGGAAGTTACCATCTTTGGTGGCCTAATAATGGAAGCCAACAGTGCTGAGTTCTATGGGTTTGAAGCAAGCTACTCCAGGTAAAGAGATGACTCAGGCTGTGCATACTAGCAGGTAGGGATCATCAGGGCAATTTTAGAGGCTGCCAATCACATTTTTTAAAGAATTTGTGCTAGGTGCAGAGACTATAGTGGTGAACTTCTCTCAGAACTTAAAATCCATCTGGGGGAACAGGAGCAGTCCCTGAACAGACTACTGCAATTGTGATAAGCCCATTAAATCAGAAATCCAGGGAACAAAGGATCCACCCTGGTCTAGGTTGAGGGATGTAGGATGTGAGAAAGAGACATTTCAATGGAAACTCAAGGAAGCACTGGCCCAGAAAAGAAGTGCAGGAAAGAACTTTTCTAGGCAGAGGGAACAGCCTGTGCAAAGATCTTGAGGCAAGAAATATCATGTTGTATTTGAGGCAAGAGCAGCTGGAATATAGAGTGAGACAGTGGGAAGAGCAAGAGAAGGAATAAGGGCGAAGCCGTCCATAGCCAATGACCAAATGGAGGTCCTTGAGAAGTAATTCAGAAGATCTCTTTGACCACTTTTCTCCTTCTATAGGTCTTCTCTCTACTAGCCTACACTCAGTCTTGTGGCTACGACCCTGTTCCGCAACACTACTGAGTGGCCTGCCTCCCCTTTATCCTGTAACAATAGCCCACTGGTACTGAATCATATAGTCCCAAAGGCTCTTCCTTTTTCTACCTCCAGGACTTTTCTGGCAGTTTTGAAACCGTTTTCAAACAAACAAACTCCTGTTATTTAAAAGACCCAAAAGCAGAACCACTTGGATCAAAGACCCTTACAGGAGGAGAAGGGACACTTGGGAGTGCTCTCCCCTACATTCCCTTGGGGGCCTGCAGAACACCTGTCTGGAGCCCCAGGACTCCAGTTTGAGAAACAGACCCCTGGGCCACAACTTTATCAACTTATTATTCCCAAGGACTTGTTCTGTCTTTTTTTTTTTTTTTAAGATTTTATTTATTTATTTGACAGACAGAGATCACAAGTAGGCAGAGAGGCAGGCAGAGAGAGAGAGGAAGAAGCAGGCTCCCTGCTGAGCAGAGAGCCTGATGTAGGACTCGATCCCAGGACCCTGAGATCATGACCGGAGCCGAAGGCAGCGGCTTAACCCACTGAGCCACCCAGACGCCCTGTCTATAAACTTTTATTGAATCCTTATGACATATTAGACATGTAGAATTCTATCACTGAGAATAGAAAGTGATTAAGATGTCTCTTCCCTCCCTGAATTCACTGTCTAAAGAGGGATTTATGTGGTTGAATGACTCATTGCATTACCATGTGATATGCAATTATGGAGGGTGGGGCAGGGAACGAGGTGGCTCAAAGTGAGCGAAGACTTCTAGAGGAGCTGAAGCTTGAGGGAAAAGGAGTTTGCGGGTGAATAAGAGGCCAAGTGGTACCAGTCCTGAGGATTTGCTCTTAACCTGAAATCACTTCCTTCATTCTGCCCATGTCCGACACCTCACCATTTAGATGGGAGCCCTTTCTCAGTATGCTGAACAGCTGCCCTAGGCTTTAAGTAGAAAGGCCTTGGTTGATCTCCAAGGCTCTATAATAACCATCATGTTAGAAAGCTTTTATGGTATTTTTAATTTCTCAGGGTTTCTGGATTAGAATAGAAGATGAGCAACCTTAAACAGTTCTATACCTCCAACTGTCTTCCCCCCCTTGTAGGAGGGACTGAGCAGAGAACACTCTTTGTATCCCATCTCAGACGGTTTCCTTCCCACCAAGGTTCTGCACAGAAAAGGCAGGCTTTGACCTCTGGTCTGATTTCAGAGTTGTAGGTTAGGGTCACCCATCTGGTCTAGCATGTTCTGTTGGTCTCCAGGATCCTCCCTGAGGTGCCTCGACAATCCTGAGTTCTAGGGTGAAATGGCTTCCATTTCCTGGTTTATTAATTATCCAGGGGTTTGACTAATCCTTCATAACTGACAGCTGAAAGTTCCTACCGGTCCTAAAACAGTAAGTTCAGTGAATTTAAAGTCTCAGCACAGTAAAGGTTGCAATATTAGGTTGAGGCTATGCAGTATCAGAACTGGTCACGCAGAGGAAAAGGCTTCAAGTGCGGATGTTGGGTTGTGCAAGCCAGGCACTCTGTTGTTTAATGGTTTTATCTCCCCTTGACTCATCTGGCATGTTTTAGCTTAGCCTCAGGCCAGGTTTGAATAAGAACAGCAAAAGCATCCTGCTCAGCTTTCCTCCATAAGATCTTCCCTCCAACAAAAAGTAAGCTCTATCTCTGTCCTACAAACTCAGGTCACCTCTTGATTTTTGGACATATTATCGAGTGCGGACAGAGTATCTTGGGATCCCCACATCTCTTATAATGCTCTATTAAAAGTTTGTGCTGTTTTTCTTCTCGAGGGATGCACTTTGCCTGAGTAGATCGTAAATTCCTTTTAGGCTCAGGGAATGCTTTAGTTGTGTTGGTATTTATGGTTCTTTCCCACCTCTCATAGACTTAGCATGGTGTCATACAAGGCACTCTATCAATATTTTTGTGTGAATGTGTAACATACCCCATGTATGCCACAGCGAGTCTCATTGACATGAGGGTACCCTAGCTGGGGCATTTGTGAGGGAACGGAGATCCAGAGGCTATCTGGGTGGGCAGCATATGGTTCACAGCTGGCAAGCAACATCCACAGACCCTTGGCCAAGTATGCATGAAAGTCAACATCTTTATGCCTTGGGGAAAATGTCACTGGTTAAACCTGCGTGGAGGGTGATTACCATTTACTTAACCCCAGCTTAGATGACATATCACCAGGCTACACCTACACCCTTCCCTTTAGTTGTAATTTAACCATTTTTGCAACATTTCACTTCGTTACCCAAGAGGGCCTTCCCTGAAAATAGCCACCCAGAAGATTCTACTAAGAGCAGCATGGTTTTTATTTCCTTTCTACTATTGCTGTATACATACACTGCGGGTAATTTGAATTTCATCTCCTTCAACCTAGATGAAAAGCTGAAGAGGAGCTAATGTAAGCAGAGTGTCAGGAAGCTCTTATTCAAATCAGTATTTGCTTTTCAGTACAAGTCAGGGGACTTCATGATCTTAGCCACGGATAACCATGTCAGGAGTGTGTTAGGCCCCTCTAGGGCATGCCTTCCTGGCTTTAGAACTGTGGGTGACTCACTCAACCTTCTGGCAACTTCCTTCCTGCTACTAAAGAGGTGAGAAGGACAGTGGGGATATTATGAACTGCTTTGCAGGCTAAGGATATTATGTAATGAACTGCTTTTTGTCCTTCCCTTCTAGGAAAAAGACACTCAAAAAGTGTGGACTTCTGGGCTCACCTTTTCCATAACTGGATCCTGTTTCTGTTCATCTATTTCTAGCAATAGTAATTATTCTAAGTATTAACTACTTGACACCTTTCCACTACAACCAGTCAAGTCTTAGCATATCTTCCTTGCCAAAACCTGGGCATTTGTCCTTTATTATATACCTCACTCATTCACTTAGAGACTGTTACTGACCATTAGTAAAATGCACGCCATTGTATTAGATTGCAGTAGACAGAAATACGTTTAAGACTAAAAAAATGGATAGAAGTAAGAAGACTTGGCTCTTACAAAGCTTTTCAAAGGTCACAATTATCAACAGTTTCTCAGTTTTTTAGCTTGTTATGTGCAAAGTTGAAGTTCCAAGTCTAATCTCCCATTGCAATCTCTACTCATTTTCTCCATAAAGCACTTTACTGCCAAATTAATATTCCTAAATAAACTTATAATCATGTAATTTCATGCAGGTAAATTTTTTAATAACTCCTCAGTGCTCATAGGATAAAGATCAAACTCTTAATTTAACTCTTAAAAGCTTCTGAAATCTGGAATGAACTTATTTCCTGATCTTACTTCCCACAATTCCCCACTGTAAATTTTCTACTTGGACAAACTGGTCAGATTATTATACTAAAAGTATACATCCTTTTTTAGCTCCAATCTATTGCTGAAGAGAAAGCCACAGGCCCAAAATGGCGTCACTTAGGCTAAGACCCCAAACAGGGCTTAATACCTAAACTAATTGTAATTTAAACCTCCTTCAGAAATGTTTTCACCAGTCAGTCCTGAATTTTCGATAAGCATCAGGGAGGTCATCTGTCACTGGGCTCTCCCTCTCCCTCAAAGGGAGATGAGGTAATTTGCATGATAAGACCCCTTGCTCTTCCCCTAAGGGAAAGTGACCTTGCCTGAAACAATAGTCCTTTTCTTTTCTTTTGCTAATAACTCCTCAGTCCACCCTCCTTCCTATAAAAACCTTCCATTTTGTACAACTTCAGGCTGCTCGCTAGATGGGCTGCCCAGGGTTTCATAAATTGCTTCATAAAGCCAATTAGATCTTCAAATTCACCCAGTTGAATTTTTGCTCTTTAACAGTCTTTATTCATATATTCAAGAATGGATTGGATGTCTTCTGTGTGGCAGTCTGCGATAAGAGATGGTGCCCCGTTCCCGCACTCAAAGAGCTTAGTGTTTAGTCAAGGATACAGACCAAGGAATTGACCGTGGCAATGCTAGGAGGAGCACAGTTCCTAATGAGGCACTGAAAATGATGGGAATGCACAGAACTATATGGTATCCAACCTCGGAGAAGTCAAAGAATGTTACCCAGAGAAAATGACATTTGCAGTGACCCAGAGGGAATGTGTAAAAGTTAGACACTACGATGAAGAAAGTGTGTACCAGACAGAAAAAGCTGCGGCCTGAGGATGAGAGCACATTGGGTTCCAGAAAAAAAATTGAATCTGAATGGAAGGTGGACTACAGATTGCAAGACACATAAGACAGAAGCAAGTCCAGAGGGTTTGAGATCTCTCAACCGGGCTAACAGGTTTAGGCCGGACAAGCTTGAAGCAGCAGAGGGCCATGACCACATTAGGCTGTTGTGAGAATGCCGTACCCTGGTGTCATAAATCAGGAAAGAAGTCTTTGGGAACCGTAAGTAAGGTGTTTCTTTCCAGGAGTATTGTTAATGATCGTATTAAGATGCTTGATTAATTTCCCTGCATTCATCCCGGAAGTCTGAGTAACCCAACCGAAACATACTTTGGGAGAATTCAGGCTCTTGTTGGGCCTTAGAATGATAGGCAAGATCTGCCTAAATCAACACAGAAACAAGTATGTCACCTAGTGGTGTTTCCTATCAAATTCTCGCCATAAAGGTAGTAGCTGCCACTGGTTGAGTGCTCACTCCATGCTCATATACCCATGTTACTGTATGTGAGATACATATTATTTACCCATTTCAGAGATGAGAAAACTGAGACTCAAATAGTTGAAGTTTCTGGCTCAAGGTCTTAAGCTTGATGGCAAATATTTGCTTATTACGATATGAACAAATAAAGCTGGAATTTGAACCCAGAACAATAGGACTCCAAAGTGCAAGTAATTTTAAGGTTTTGTTAGCTGAAATTTACTCTGTATTAATCAAAGATATTTTACAATATTTCCTTTCCATCATCCTTCTCCTAAGGCCAGGTGTATAGGCTACTCTAGGCTTTGCCTAAAGTGGTGGGAAAATAACAAGTGCACATGGCATTGGATAAAGAAATGAGTAGTAAAGGAGAAATACACCAGGGAACAAGGTGAGGGGTATTTAGGGTGATCTAGCAATTATTGATTGCAAGACACTAATGAAAAAAATTATGTTGACAATAGCGGCAAAAAAGCATACATCATCCATAAAACTGATGAGACATGGGAGGGCAGAGTTTAAGCCATGCAAAAGGAGTAAGATTAATGTTTTTCTCCCTGACTTCAACTCTGACCCATGCCTTGGAATAATAACTAGGGGGCTGGAGTGAAATCGCTTCTCTCCTATGGCCCATTCGAGAGGTATAATGAATGGTCCTTTACATAAGGCTCCCTTATATGGGGGAACAAGGTACACAGAACCTAGTTCTCCAAAAACAGAGGCCCGTGTCCGAGTTTTAAAAACCACCAAATAACCTGTACCCAGAAACAGTCATTCCTTTAGATGAGCAACTCCAGAAGTGTTCCAAGCCAAATGGCACAAGGTAAAAAACAAACAGCAGAGGGGCCCCTGGGTAGCTCAGCGGGTTAAGGCCTCTGCCTTCAGCCCAGGTCGTGATCCCAGGGTCCTAGGATCGAGCCCCACATCGGGCTCTCTGCTCAATGCAGAGCCTGCTTCTCTCTCTTTCTCTCTCTCTCTCTCTCTCTCTCTGCCTGCCTCTCTGCCTACTTGTGTTCTCTGTCAAATAAATAAATAAAATATTTAAAAAAACAAACAAACAGCAGAGCTTGCTTGCATGAGGTTTCCAGGAATCACCCTCTCCAATAAAGAAAACAACAGCCCAGTCAGCTTGTTAACCAATTCAAGTCTCAGAGGATAACTCTGCATCTCAATACTGCTTACTATTTAGTGATAGAAAAAATAATGAAAATGATCTAAGACCTTGAAAGTAGGTAAGGAACTCAATGAGAAATCAGAGTATTTCAGCTGACATTCTACTACTTACTATGTTCTCTAGGAAGCACACAAGGTATTCATTACAACATGTCTTATGATTGCAAAAACAGAGAAAACAACCAAAATATTCATGAATAGGAGATGGCTAATATACTAATGTAACCATATTTGGAATACCACGCAACATGGAAGAAGGAAGTACTGATGGGATTTACAATTTACAAAAGTAAATTACAGAATAATATGTACAATTTGACAATAGTTATGTATTGAAAAATAGAAAGTAAAACTAAATTTGAGTATCTCTGTGTCTTTTCTGAAAGTAAATATATTGGAAAAAGTTCTGGAAAAGATATATACTTCTGGAGAGGACAGGATAGAGGGTGAAGACAGAGTAGGGACTTCAGTTCATTTATAATATCCAATTTCTTATAAGTAGATATATTCCTGCATTTGTTGTATAACTATAAATAGAAATAATTATCAAATAAATAATAATAAGTTAATTTGAAAAAAAAACCAGGCTTCATGGTTGTTAATATGAGGATCCCACTTATATATCTGCCAAATTCATGTAAAAAAATTTTTTTAAAGAAATATAGACTTATTAAGCAAGAATTTGCATTTGTGTTAGTGTATTGAGATGACAAAGTCATGGTTTCCATTAGTTGGTGTTTCAAGACTACGAAATAGATAATTAAAGGAAACTGTGAGTACTTTCTTACAGAAAACTTTATTACTAAGACATACTTAAGGAATAAATGTAGGACTAAATAAGGACCCCCCCCCCAAATAAAGTGAAATTGAGTAAAATATCCAGAGTTATGCTTAGTTTTCCAATATATAAGCAATTATTGATTGCAAGACACCAATGAAAAAAATTATGTTGACAATAGCAGCAAAAAAGCATAAAGCATCCTAGAATATCCGGGAACTGTATGACCAAAATGTTATTAGGAAATACACAGAAGTAAGTTGAAATAAATGGAGACATAGATTATATTTCTGGGTGAAAAAACTGGCTGTTATAAAGATAAATCCTTCTCAAATTAATTTATAAGCTTAAGGCAGTCCCATTGAAAAATCGTAGTGGAATTTCGTTTTCTTGTTGGACTTTGAGGACATGAAAGAATAGACTGGTGAGAAAAATCAACATTTCTCTTGTTACACAAAAATTAAAATATCACACAGAACATCAATTTTTTGAAATGTTGTGGTACCGATACAGGAATGAAAAGAAAAACTAATACAGCAGAAGGAACATAATTCTGAAAGATCTATCAGTATATGTTTTTGAGAAAAATATCCTAATCCAATGATGAAAGAAAGAATTATTCAACAGATGATACCTTTCTAAATTGTTATAGGAAAAGGAAAATAAAACACAGCTAATTCCAATGTTTGGGGTTCAAAATTTTTCATATAACTGTAAGATACAAGATTTTACCTGAAAACACAGATTAAGATATAAGTGATATTTTTAGAGAAGGACTTTCTAAACATAAAAAAGAAAGAGATAATAGGAGGAAAGATCATGTTTTGAGCATATTAAAAAAAGAAGAACCCAACTCTTACAGGGCTTCTGGGTTACACAATTACAGAGGCAGAATGGTGACTCCTGGAGCCTAAACAGTCCCGCAGTCTCACTTCTATATGGCAAAAAAATATCATGCAAATTAAACAAAGGCAGAATTGAAAAAGACTTCTTCATGATGTATGACAAAGACATTTAGGCAGAGTGATCCTTTTGCAACTTGGCAGATCACTTCTCTCTTCAATCCTTCCAGCGCCTTCCATCTCATTCCAAGTAGAAGCCAAAGTCTGCAGCGGCCTCAGGACCCTCTGGCCACCTCTCTGATCTTGCCTTCGTCTGGTCTTTCCCTCTATTACTCTATCCCAGCCACATTCGGCCATTTTGTGCCAGGAACCCATCCCGCACACTCCCATTGCCAGGTCTTTGCTCTTGCCCTTCCCTCTGTCTCAAGGATCTCTCCCTCATTTTCTTCAGACCTCTATGTCATTCTTTTTTTCATTAGGGTTGCCCCTCCCCCAAAGGATTGCTTTATTTTCCTCCATGGTACAAATGCCTACTGACATTCTACACATTCACTTGTTTCTCTGTTTTCTGTCTGCCTGCTTCTTGAATACAAGCTCAGTGAGGGCAAGGATTTTGTCTACTTTGACTGTTTGTATATGTCTAGCTCCTAGACAAACAGTGCCTGCGGGTAGTACTCAGTATTTACTTGTTAAATAACTGAATAAAAATACTTGTTAACTAGCACTTTTTAAAAAAGATTTTATTTATTTGAGAGAGAAAGAGAGAGCATGAGCTGGTGGGGGAGGGGGGTGGGGAGCAGAAGGAAAGGGAGAAGCAGATTCCCCACTGAGCATGGAGCCCAATGACTACAGGGCTCAATCCCAGGACCCTGAGATCATGACCCAAGCCAAAGTCAGCCACTTAACCAACTGAGACACCCAGGCACCCTTAACTAGTACTTTTTAATATAATTGCCAGAGAACCACTTGAGCTAACTTAAATTAAAACTGACTGAGGTTGGAAAGGCAGCCGGATCTCAGTTATTAGAATCGGCTCCAAAACATTATCAATATTTAATATTGTCCCACTCACTCCCTGGATTCTCTACTTCATACTTAACTTTTTCCACAGATCCCCATCTGTTTCCCAGAGCACATGGTGATCAAATAGTCCCCAGAAGCATCCAAGTTTTATTGTAGGTTTCCCAGCTACTTGGGAAAGTGAATGACCTGACTCTGTTGGTTCTATTCCGAATTCCTACGGAACGCTGTGAATAACTGAGTCTGGACTGATATCTATCCCAGGACCAATTGTCTGTGGCCAGGGTGGAGATGGGGGTCAGAAGTTCACTGTGAAACCACGTTGCCCCACTGCAACTGTATGGATAGAGAAGAGGCCAATTCCTAACAAGGGGTGTTAAGCAGTTAGACCAATAGGTGTCTACTATAACATAAAATTAACTCTTTCAGATAAATTATAAAAAATGCCAATCTGTAATTTAAAATGAAAAAGGTATGAACAGATAATTTGCAAAAAAGAAAATACAAGAAAGGGAAATATGATTGTTCAATACATTTTAAAAAGGGTTTGACTTCATTTATAGTCCAGAAATACTCTATAAATTGATAGTGTATTGCTGGGGAAAATATTTGCCATGATAATGAGACAACATTAATATCCTTAATATATAAAGAGTTCATAAACACTGAAAATGAAAAATACCAATATGACCTTGAAAGGGTAAAAGATATGTAAAAACTGCTCATAAGAGAGAAAGCTTAGAAAGGTATCTGTGTTAATGGACTGGAAGACTTAATATTGTTTACATGTCATTCTGTCCAAAGCAATATACAGATTTAGTGCAATTCCTATCGAAATCTCGATGGTGTATTTTGTAGAAATAGAAAAATCCATCCTAAAATTCATATAGAGTCTCAACAGATCTGAAATAGTTAAACAATCTTGATTTTAAAAAAACAAACAAACAAAAAAACACAGGGGCGCCTGGGTGGCTCAGTGGGTTAAAGCCTCTGCCTTCGGCTCAGGTCATGATCTTAGGGTCCCGGGATCGAACCCCACATCAGGCTCTCTGCTCAGCGGGGAGCCTGCTTCCCCCACTCTTCCTGCCTCTCTGCCTACTTGTGATCTCTCTCTCTCTGTCAAATAAATAAATAAAAATATTTTTAAAAAACAAAAATTAACAAAGTTTGAGGTGTTATATTTCATGATTTTAAAACTTATTACAAAACTTTAGCAACCAAAACAATGTGGTACAGCATAAAGACAGAAAATTAGATCAGTAAAATAGAATAGAGGGCCCCAAAATAAACCCTCACATACGTGGCCAAAGAATTTTCAGGAACAGTGCCATGATCATTCAATGAGGAAAAGACATTGAACAAATGTCAGGAAAACTGGATATCTACATTCAAAATAATGAAGTTATACCCTTACCTTATACCACATACAAAAATCAACTCCAAATGAATCAAAGACATAAATCAAAGACCTAACGCAATAAAACTCCTAGAAGAAAACACAGGGTAAAACTTCATGACATTGGAATTGGCAATGATATATATATTTTTAATTTTTATTTATTTGACAGAGAGAGAGAGAGATCACAAGTAGGCAGAGAGGCAGGCAGAGAGAAGGGGGGGAAGCAGGCTCCCTGCTGAGCAGAGAGCCCGATGTGGGGCTCGATCCCAGGACTCTGAGATCATGACCTGAGCTGAAGGCAGAGGCTTAACCCACTGAGCCACTCAGGTGCCCAGCAATGACTTTTTTTTAAGATTTTATTTATTTGTTTGACAGAGAGAGAGAGAGAGAAAGTACAAGCAGGGGGAGTGGCAGGGTGAGGGAGAAACAGGCTCCTGCTGAGCAAGAGTGCCTGCTGTGGGGCTCAATTCTAGGACCCCAGAATCATAACCTGAGCGGAAGGCAGACACTTAACCAACTGAGCCACTCAGGCATCCCTGGCAATGATTTCTTAAATATGACACCAAAGCACAGGGAATGAAAACAAAAATAGACAAATGGGATATCTAAGTTAAAAACTTCTGTACATCAGGGCATCGGGGTGGCTCAGTGGATTAAAGCCTCTGCCTTTGGCTCAGGTCAGGATCCCAGGGTCCTGGGATCGAGCCCCACATCAGGCTCTCTGCTCAGCGGGGAGCAGAGAGCTCCCGCTTTCCTCTCTCTCTGTCTGCCTCCCTGCCTACTTGTGAGCTCTATCAAATAAATAAAATATTTAAAAAAAACAAACTTCTGTACATCAAACAATAACAACAACAAAATAACCAACCCACATAACCAAAAACAACCTATGGAACTGAAGAAAATATTTGCAAATCATATATCTGATAAGGAGTCGATATCCACTACATATAAAGAACTCCTACAACTCAACAACAACAACAGATAAGTAGCCCAATTAAAACACAGACAAAAAGTCGAACAGACATTTCTCCAAAGAAGATATACAAATGGCCAACAAACATATTTATTTTTTTTTAAAGATTTTATTTATTTATTTGACAGAGAGAAATCACAAGTAGATGGAGAGGCAGGCAGAGAGAGAGAGAGAGGGAAGCAGGTTCTCCGCCGAGCAGAGAGCCCGATGCGGGACTTGATCCCAGGACTCTGAGATCATGACCTGAGCTGAAGGCAGCGGCTTAACCCACTGAGCCACCCAGGCACCCCAACAAGCATATTTAAAAGATACTCAACATCACTAATCATTTAAAAAAATGCAAATCAAAACCACACCTCACACCCGTTAGGATGGCTACTACAAAAACCCAGAAAATAGCAAATGTTGGTGGGGATGTAAAGCTATTGGAATCTTTGTGCACTGTTGGGGGTGAGGGGATATGAAATGGTGCAGTTGCAATGGAAAAGAGTATGGAATTTACTAAAACATTTAAAATAGAATTACCAATTGATCCAGCAATCCCTCCCGTTTCTGAGTCTATATCCAAAAAACAAATAAATAAAATCAGGACCTAGAAGAGGTATTTGCACCCCATGTTTATTACAGCATTATTTACAATAATCTAGAGGTGGAAGCCACCCAAGTGTTCACCAAAAGATGTAGTATATACATATAATGGAATATTATTCCACCTTTAAAAAAGAAATCCTGTCACATGCAGTGATGTGGGTGAATCTTGAAGACGTTATGATAGATGAAATAAGGCAGTCTCAAAAAGACAAATACACAATACATACTATTCCACTAATATGAGGATCTGGAATAGTCAAACTCACAGAATCAGAAAGAATGATGGTTGCCAAGAGCTGGGGGACGGGGAACACGGACAGTTGTCGTCCAGTAGTTATAAAGTTGTGCAAGATTTTTTTTAAGACGTTGTTTATTTATTTGACAGAGAGCACGAGCAGGGGGAGCAACCAGCAGAGGGAGAAGGAGAAGCAGGCTCCCCGCTGAGCAAGGACCCCCGTGCAGGGCTCGGTACTGGGCTCACGACCTGAGCTGAAGGCAGACA
Organism: Mustela nivalis; assembly: GCF_964662115.1. Classification (NCBI taxonomy): domain Eukaryota; kingdom Metazoa; phylum Chordata; class Mammalia; order Carnivora; family Mustelidae; genus Mustela; species Mustela nivalis. Next base: position 97,791,495 of record NC_139024.1, read on the forward strand.
CTTAATCAATGGAGCCACCCAGGTGCCACAAAAGTTGTGCAAGATTAAAAAGTTGTAGAGATCCGCTATACAACCATGTGCACATACCCAATGTTACTGAACTATACACTTAAAAATAGCTAAGATGGTGAATTTTATGCTGTATGTTAAAAAAAAAAAAAAAAAAAAGAATCCCAGGTGGATTTGTACATGGATTCAAGTCTGAGATACACTATTCTAGATACTAAAAACTCTGGTATTGTACCTAGAGTTTCAAAGCTTTAATATTCTTTAAAAGAATTTTATAGGGGCACCTGGGTGGCTCAGTTTGTTAAGTGCCTGCCTTAGGCTCTGGTCATGATCTTGGGGTCCTGGGATCAAGTTCTGCATGGGGCTCCCTTCTTAGCGGAAAGCCTGCTTCTCCCTCTTCCACTCTCTGTGCTTGTGTGCGCGCTCTCTCTCTCTCTCTCTAATAAATAAATAAATAATAAATCAAATCTTAAAAAAATATTTTATTGATGTTGTCTGGAAAATATGCCAAAACAGCATTTGAACAAAGCAATGAATAAACCGAAGAGATAATGAGCCACAACATTCCAAAGGAATATCTGCCAGGGAGATTTAATGTTGATTTACAGACGCAATGCAAATAAGGCTTTCACTCATTGACCACAGTGGAAAATTCTGTTATTAAAAACATACTAGTAGGGCACCTGGGTGGCTCAGTGGGTTAAAGCCTCTGCCTTCAGCTCAGGTCATGATCTCACGGTCCTGGGATTGAGCCCCGCATTGGGCTCTCTGCTCATCGGGGAGCCTGCTTCCTCCTCTCTCTCTGCCTGCCTCTCTGCCTACTTGTGATCTCTGTCAAATAAATAAATAAAATCTTTAAAAAAAAATACTAGTAAAAAAACAAAAAACAAACAAACAAAAAAAAGTACTAGTGAAAAAAAATGTACTAGTGGTCAAACAAAGAAATTTGGTGATCCCTCTTTTAGGCATAGTAATGCACTTGGAAAGATGAAAAATATATATACTATTTCCATCTGTCAAGTTGGCAAATATAAAACACACATACAATGTAAAAAAATATTGAGAAATACATATAGTAAGGGACACAAATTTTAAAGGTAAAATTCAATGATTTCTGACCCACATGCATGCTTATGCACGCACGCACACACACACACACACACAGAGTGAAACCACACAAACCAAACCAAGTATTCAAGATACAGAATACTTCCAAAACTACAAAGGATTCTCTCATGCCCCTTTTCAGTCAACCTCTCTTGAGACTGTTTTATTTATTTATTTTTGTAAAGTTTTTTTTTCTTTTTTAAAAGATTGTATTCATTTATTTAGTGCAGAGAGAGTGCACAAGCACACAAGCAGGGGGGAGTAGCCAGGCAGAGGGAGAGGGGAAAGCAGGCTCCCACTGAGCAGAGAGTCCCATGTGTGGTTTGATCCCACGACTCTAGGACTCTGGGATCATGAAGGAAGTGGAAGGCAGACACCCAACCCACTGAGCCACCCAGGTTCCCCTTGAAAATGTTTTAGAGATAATACTCAGTACTCATAATTATGCTGAGTGACATCCATTTCCATCCTTCATTAATAGATGTATAATTAGTGGCTGCTTTCTATAAAACATTTTTATAATATTATCCAAATTATTATTAATTTTCAGATTCTTTCTAAGGAAGGAATTAAGTTTCTTAGAATCCATCACTCTCAAATAATATGATATGTAATAAAACACATCCATATAAGGATGCTTGTCACTGCAAAAATGACATCAAAAAATTAGAAATTGGGGAGATGTAGACCAAAGGACACAAATTTTCAGTTGAAGAATAAGTTCTGAGGCAGCACAGTGACTGCGGTTAATAACACAGTCTTGGAGATTGCTGAAAGCAATCTTAAGCATTCTCACTACAAAAAAAAAAAAAAAAAAGAAAATTAAACATTTGAAGGGATGGATGTGTTAATTACCTTGATCATGGTAATCATGTCAAAGTGTATATGTATATCAAATTATCATCTTGAATGCTTTAAATATATACAATTGTATTTGTCAATGTCAATAAAGCACACACAAAAACATTAGAAATAGCCTAAGCATCCACTATAAGGGAATGTTAGATTATAATATACCTACTTGATGAAATAGTTTGCATTCATTAAAAATAAAGGTTTTTGAAAAAATTTTCACATGAAAAATAGTTACAATGGTCAGGTATTAATTTATAAGGATGAAATGAAATGAGAAATGCAATATGATCCCAATTTTGATAAACATTACTTTCATGGGGGAAAAAGAGATGAGCTTGGCATTATCTTTAGTTAATATGAATATAAGAGGCTTTAATTTTGTTCTTTTCTTCTTGTATTTTCCAAAATTTTTTATTATGCTATGTGTTGCTTTTGTATTTAGAAGAAAATCTTATTTTATTTTACTTTTTAAAAAGATTTTATTTATTTATTTGACAGAGAGAGAGATAGACAGTGAGAGAGGGAACACAAGCAAGGGGAGTGGGAGAGGGAGAAGCAGGCTCCCCACAGAGCAGGGAGCCCTAGACCCTTCTATCATGACCAGAGCTGAAGGCAGATGCTTAACGACTGAGCCACCCAGATGCCCCAAGAAAACCTTATTTTAAAAAAGAAAGCAAGGAAAGTAAACAAATCGCCATTGGTTCAGTTCCTTTGAGGATGAAATAAAAGCTTTCCCATGGTTGACTACAATTTCCATACAATTTTACTAGAGACTTAAATAATGAAAATAACAAAACATAGAAAGGATCAAAAGCCAATGGACACTCTCATGAAGAAGCTCATGACACACCTTGTGTTACAGACAATTGAGAAAGGTTCATCATTTCAGTGTTTTGTCAAAAGGAAAAGACCGTGAAAGCTGCATAAAATTCTGCACTATTCCTTCAATGGGAAGAAAGGAGGAAAGAAAGGACAAAGCCCAAGCCTATATAATGACTCATTTTCACCTTCTTTCCAGAGTTCACATGCCAGGTCAAAATCAATCCGGTCTGGAAGCTTCTGGAAGGACCCAAAGTCTTTCTAACACCCATATAACTCAGATTACATACATAAGCAAACATCTGACCTGCTCTTTAGTAGTTTTAAGGTCCTTCACCAAAAAGAAAAATTTGAGGCCAAAAATTGTACTCCCTGGTGGGTTCTCAAATAGCTCCCTGCTTTATTTTTTTCTAGAAGTGGGAGGGGAAAATAAACTTGCTAAAGTCTGTGCAACACAATCCATACGGTTGCAGGAAAAATGTTAGAGTTTTCATTTATATTTTCATGTCACCTTTTAAAACCTTCTATTCTGTGTACAGAATATGTAAGCACAGTGTTATATGCATATAATTTTTAAATAAATATACATACCAACTTTGGGGTATTCATGCTTACATTTTTAGTTGCATGGGTACATGTAAAAAAAAAAAAAATGGAGATCATTAGTCTAGACCAGAGGAACTTAGCCTCAGTTAACTGTGAAGCACGTTGCAATTAATGTTTTACTAATAGTAGTGAAATACTGTGTCAGCTTGGGATTTTAAGAAAATCAGAGCAGAGTCAAAATTATTTCTTTTATAGGTAGTATGCTTAAAAGTTTTTTAACTTTAAAGCCTTTATATTTTAGAGTAGATGTAGGTTCACAGCAAAATTAAGAAGGGACAGAGAGTTCCCATATACCTCCTGCCCCACGTATAATAATAGCCTTCCTTATTGTCAGCAGCCCTCACCAGAGAGGTACATTGTTAACGTTGATGAGCTTACACTGAGACAGGATAATCAAACCAAGTCCATAGTTTACATTAGGGTCCACTCTTGGTGTTGTATATTCTGTGGGTTTGTATAATGACATGTATCCATTACTACAGTATCATACAGAGTATTTTCACTACCCTAAAAATCTCCTGTGGTCTGCCTGTGCATCTGTCCCTCCAACCTCCAACCCCTGCAACCACTGATCTTTACTGTCCTCATAGTTTTGCCTTTCCCAGGGTGTTATATGGTTGGAATTGAACAGTATGTTGCCTTTTCAGATTTTTTTTTTTACTTATTAACGTGCATTTAAGCTTCTTCTATGTCTTCTCTTAGCTTGATAGCTCATCTCTTTTTAATGCTGAATAATACTCCATTTAGCATTAAAAAGAAATGTCTGGATATACTACAGTTTATTAATCCATTCACCTCCTGAAGGACATCATGGTTGCTTCCAAGTTTTGGCAATTACGAATAGAGCTGCTAAAAATATCTGTAGGCAGGCTGGTTGTTGGATGTAAGTTTTCAGTTCCTTCTGGTAAGTACCAAGGAGCTTAATTGCTAGATCATATGGTAAGAGTATGTTTAGTTTTCTAAGAAACTGCCCCACTGTCTTCCAGAGTAGGTGTACCACTTTGCATTCCCACTAGCAATGAATGAGAGTTTCTGTTCTCACACATCTTCTCCAGGATTTGGTGCTGTCTGTGTTCTGCATCTGGCCGTTCTGATAGATGTGTAGTGGCATTTCACTGCTGTTTTAATTTGCATTTCCCTAATGACATATAATGTGGAATATCTTTTCATATGCTTATTTGCCATCTGTACATCTTTGGTGAGGTGCCTGTTAAGATCTTTGGCCCATTATTTAATCAGGTTGTTTGATTGCTTATTGTTGAGTTTTAAGAGGTCTTTGTACATTTTGAATGACAGTACTTCATCAGATGTGTCTTTTGCAAATGCTTTTTCCCAGTCTGTAGCTTTTCTTCTCATTCTCTTGACATTGTCTTTTGCAGAGCAGATATTTTTTAATATTTTTTTAAATTTTTTTTTAATTTTTTTAAAATTTATTTATTTGTCAGAGAGAGAGAGAGCGAGAGCAAGCACACACAGACAGAGAGGCAGGCAGAGACAGAGGGAGAAGCAGGCTCCCCGCTGAGCAAGGAGCCCAATGTGGGACTCGATCCCAGGACACTGGGATCATGACCTGAGCCGAAGGCAGCTGCTTAACCAACTGAGCCACCCAGGTGTCCCCAGAGCAGATATTTTTAATTTTAATGAAGTTCAGCTTATCAATTTTTTCTTTCGTGGCTTGTGACTTTAGTGTTGGTAGTGTGCTTTTTTCCCCCCAGGAGAAAAGATAGTCATATGGCTTGCTTCAGTTTCTCTAAAGGCCCAAATTGGCCTTTATTAATGATATACTACTAATAAGTAGGAAAATTGAAAACCATTTCAATGGAGTGTTTTCTCATTTTCTTATGAGAAAATTTCTCACCTTTTTTAAAATGAGAAACATGGTGACTAACATAACGTAGTAAAAAAATGAGAAACATGGATAAATATATAGTAGAATATAAACAAAGAACAAAGTATATATAAGTAGTTTATAAACAAGAATGGTGCTATGAACATTTCTATTATAATGACATGATAAAATATTATTACCAAACCAAAGCAATGTTTACATTAATATTATTGATATTAATGCTAATTTTTAAAAAATTCAACAGATGGCACATTAAAATGATAAAACAATTTTTATCTAAGCTTATTCTTCAGTTGAAATACTTACCCTGTTGATATACGTGTAGAGAAATGGGCTGAAAAACAACTTGTCTTGTATTTTATTTTTTTGTTATTTTTACTGTGTTATCTTAGTCACCATAGAGTACATTATGAGTTTTTGATATAGTGTTCCATGATAGTTTGTGTATAATACCCAGTGCTCCATGTAATCCATGTCCTCCTTAATACCCATCACCAGGCTCACCCATCCCCTACCCCCTCCCTTCTAAAACTCTCTGTTTGTTTCCCAGAGTCCATAGTCTCTCATGGTTTGTCTCCCCATCTGATTTCTCCCCCTTTATTTTTCCCTTCTCCTAATTTCCTTCTTGCTATTCCTTATGTTCCACAAATAAGTTAAAATATATGATAATCGATTTTCTCTGTTTGACTTATTTCGCTTAGCATAATCTCCTCCAGTCCCATCCAAGTCAATGCAAAAGTTGGATATTCATCCTTTCTGATGGCTGAGTAATATTCCATTGTGTATATAGACCACCTCTTCTTTATCCATTTGTCAAATAAAGTTTAAAAATTAGACTAGCTCTGTATTTTCCCATGCTTTATTATAATTTTTAAAATTCCAAATGACTGATTTATTTAGATGGATAAAATGATGTATTAATATTAAACCAAGAAAAAAGCCTTAGTACTATTTTCATATCTTTGTTATAAAATATTTCGACTTTTTTCAGTGTCTGGATAGAGCACGAAGGAGTGGGGTGGTTGTAAGCATCATCTATCATTTGTGAAGTGGGAAAAAGTTGAGCGCCTTGGGCCTATCGTTCAGTCCTATGTGAAGAGATAATTTCTTCATTTGTATTCCAGAAAATCTATCCTGCCCTTCAGTCTTCAGGGAGGTCATGTGGTCATGTAAACTAGAATTGCAGAGGTGTAGATGGTAGCAGGACCCAGAGAGATCCTGAGTTCTAGAGATAAGAAGAGGAAGTTGAGCAGTCAGGGGTTGACTACTGTCATAAGTGGATTGATATGTTATTTATTCCAAAGTTTTCTCAGAGAAAACCTGACCACTTGTCACAATAGCATCTTATGTCAATGTCTCCAGCTATCCATAGCCTCACTTAGCTATGGGTGGGGTAACAAAATGTAATATTAATATGAAATGACATTTAATCCCCTTTAGATTTCAGTGATTTTATCAAGCCTGAAGGTGTTGCATGTGAGAAAGGCAGAAATCTAGAGCCAAAAGGAAAAAAACAAACTAACCCAAAAGAAAGCAACCAAAGAATAACAAAAACAAACAACAAAGGCTTTCTAGTCTCTGTACTAGAAATGGTGAACAGATGTTCTTCAGATCCACTGAGAAATGGCCTTAAGTTAAATAATCAGAATTTAGACATATCATAGTTTGGGTACAGATGGGATGGAGAGCCCAAGGGGGTTAAACATCTAGCTATAAAGAGGAAAGCAGAAGTAGTGGGTGAGGAAATCTTCAGAGGGGAGAATTAGTTAACATGGGTATGGGTTATTGATGAAGGCTGTTCAATGTACATTCACTCTTAGTAGACATTAAAATCAGATAGACTCTCACCCCTCTGGGCCAGCATAAATTAATTCTCAGACCTCTCAAGATTTTGAAACTCTCGGATTCTTTGTAGGGTATAATTACATTTTACTACCAGATTTTCCTATGAAATGTCATGAAATGGACATCTCTCAGAAGTAGGACATCTTAGTCAAGGTAAACCCCACTTCCCTGTTCTTAGCAGGGCCACACATGGACAGCTACCCTAAGATTTGTGATTTGGGGGATAATCTTATGGACATTAGGCAATGATTCTCAACTCTGGCTGTAAATTATAATTAACTGGAAAACTGTAAAAAGTATCAATGTTACAATACTGTACACAGAAAACTTCTATGAAACATCACTGAAAGCAATTAAAGAAGACCTAAGTTAATGGAAACATCTCAGGTTAATGGACTAGAAGGCTTAATATTGTTAAGATAGCAATATTCTTCATAGCATTTCACATGGAAATGCAAGGGACCCAGAATAGCCAAAACAATCTCAAACAAAACAAAAGAAAAGAAAAAAAAAGTTGTAGGACCCACCCTTCTTGATTTTAAGCTGACTATAGTAATCAAGACTATGTAGTACTGGCATAAGGATAGATGTTTAGATAAATGAAACAGAATTGAGAGTCTAGAAATAAATCCATGTGTCTACAGTCAACTTGGTTTTGAGAAGGTTTTGAGACATGTGGTGGGGAAGGAACAAAATTTTCAATGAACAGTGTTGGAATGACTGGATATCCAGACACAAAAGAATTAAATTGGATTCCTACTTCACTCCATATGCAAAAAGTAACCCAAAAAGCATCAAAGACATAAATGTAAGAGGTAAAATTATGAAACTAGAGAGGAAAACATAGATATAAATCTTTGTGATTTTTAGATTAGGCAATGATTTCTTAGATTTGACAGCAAAAGCACAAGTAATAAGAAAAAAGTAAAACTGGACTTAACCAAAATGAAAAGCTTGTGCATCAGAGAGTTTAGAAGAAAGTGAAAAGCAACCCATAAAAGGAGAAAAATTATTCATAAATCATACATCAGATATTATATATCAATGCATCTATTGCTAACTATTGATATCTATCTATACTCCAGTATCCAAAATATATAAAGACTCTTACAAATCAACCATTAAAAAATCCAATTTAAAAGAATTTGAATAGACATTCCTCCAAAGAAGATACATAAATGAGCAAAACATACATGAAAAGACGCTCAATATTATTAGTTATGAGAGAAATGCAAATCAAAACTATGAGATATTCCTAGAAACATATAAACTACCAAAATTGAAGCAGGAAGAAATAGAAAATCTGAACAGACTGATAACGTGATGAAATTGAATCAGTAATCAATAAACTCCCAACAAACAAAAGTCCAGGACCAGATGGCTCCACAGGTGAATTCTACCAAACATTTAAAGAAGTGTTAATACCTATTCTTTACAAACTTTTCCAAAAATTAAAAATGGAAAACTTCCAAATTCATACTATATAGCCAACATTACCCTGATACCAAAACCAGATCAGGACATCACACACACAAAAAGAACCACAGGCCAAGATCTCTGATGAGCATAGATGCAAATACCTCACCAAAATACTAGCAAATCCAACCCAATAATACATTTTAAAAAATGATCCACCATGATCAAGTCGGACTTATTTCCAGGATATAAGAGTGCTTCAATATTTGCAAATCAGTCAAGATGATATATTACATCAATAAGAGAAAGAATAAAAACCATATGATCATCTCAATAGATGCAGTAAAAGCATTTGACAAAGTACTACATCTATTCATGATAAAAACCCTCAACAAAGTAGGTTTAGAGGGAACATACCTCAACATAATAAAGGCCACATATGAAAAACCCATAGCTAATATCATACTCAATGGGGAAGAACTAAAAAAAGCTTTTTCCTTAAAGTCAGGAATAAGACAAGGATATCCACTCTCACCACTTTTATTCAACATAGTACTGGAAGTCCTAGCCACAGCAATCAGACAAGAAAAAGAAATAAAAAGTCATCCGAATTGGTAAGGAAGAAGTAAAACTGACTATTCGAGGATGACATGATACTATATATATAAAACCCTGAAGATTCCACCAAAAACCTACTAGAACTGACAATGAATTCAGCAAGGTCACAGGATATAAAATCAATGTACAGAAATCTGTTGCATTTCTATAAATTAATAATGAAGAAACAGAAAGAGAAATTAAGAAAATAGTCCCATTTAAAATTACATCAAGGGCGCCTGGGTGGCTCAGTGGGTTAGGCCGCTGCCTTCGGCTCAGGTCATGATCTCAGGGTCCTGGGATTGAGTCCCGCATCGGGCTCTCTGCTCAGCAGGGAGCCTGCTTCCCTCTCTCTCTCTGCCTGCTTCTCCGACTACTTGTGATTTCTCTCTGTCAAATAAATAAATAAATATCTTTAAAAAAATAAATAAAATTACATCAAAATAATAAAATGCCCAGGAATAAACTTAGACAAAGAGGCAAAAGATCTCTACTCTGAAAACTATAAACGTGATAAATAATATTGACAACACAAACAAATGGAAAGATATTCCATGGATTGGAAACCAAATATTGTTAAAATGTCTATACTACCCAAAGCAATCTACAGATTTAATGCAATCCCTATCAAAATACCAACATTTTTCACTGAACTAAAACAAAATCTTAAAATTTGTAAAGAACCACTAATGACCTTGAGTAGCCAAAGTAATCTCAAAACAAAAACAAAACTGGAGGTACCACAATTCCAGACTTAAAGTTATATCACAAAGGTGTAATAATCAAAACAGTATATTCTAGGACAAAAATAGACACATATTTCAATAGGACCAAAAAGAAAGCCCAGAAATAAACCCATAATTATATGGTAAATTAATCTTCATTGAGGAGGAAAGAATATGCAATGGGAAAAAACAGTCTCTTCTACAACTGGTGTTAGGAAAACTGAACAGCTACATGCAAAAGAATGAAACTGAACCACTTTCTTGAACCAAACACAAAAACAAACTCAAAATGAATTAAGAAACTAAATGTGAGACCAGAAACCATAAAAATCCTAGAAGAGAGCACACGTAGTAATATCTCTGACAATGGTCATAGCAACATCTTTCTAGATATGTCTCCTGCGGCAAGGGAAAAAAAAATAAAAATAAACTCTTAGGACTGCATCAAAAATAAAAAGCTTCTGCGGAGCAAAGGAAGCACCAACAAAACTAAAAGACAACCTACTGAATGGGAAAAGATATTTGCAAATGACATATCTGATAAAGGGCTAGTATTTAAAATACATAAAGAACTTACACAACTCAACATAAAAAAAAACAAATAATCCAATTTTATATGGGGAGAAGACATGAACAGATATTTCTCCAAGTTATACAGATGGCCAACTGACACATAAAAAGATGCTCAACATCACTCATCATCAGGGAAATGCAAATCAAAATCACAATGAGATATCACCTCACACCTGTAAGAATAGCTAAAATCAAAACCTCAGGAAACAAGTGTTAACAAGGATGTAGAGAAAAAGGAGCTCTCATGCACTGTTAGTAGGAATGTAAACTGGTGTAGCCAGTGTGACAGACAGTATGGAGGTTCCTAAAAAAACTAAAAATAGAATTACATTATGATCCAGTAATTGTATTACTAGTGAATTTGAATATGAATATGAAAACATTAATTTGAAGGAATATGTGCACACCTATATTTATTACAGCATTATTTAGAACAGCCAAATTATGGAAGCAGCCCCACTGTCCATCAATAAATGAATAAAGAAGTGGTATGTACATACAATGGAATATTGGTCAGCCATAAAAAGGATGAAAACTTGCTGTTTACAATGACATATATAGAGATAGAGAATATAATGCTAAATGAAATCAGTCGGTCAGAGAAAGACATATGATTTCACTCATATGTGGAATATAAGAAACAAAGCAAACAAAGACAAAAAGAAACAAACAAACAAAAAAAAACCTCTTAACTACAGAGAACAAATTGATGGTTATCAGAGGGGTGGAGGTGGGTGATGAGTGAAACAGGTGAGAGCCATTAACTATAGTTATCTTGATGAGCCCTGAGTGACATATGGAAATCGTTGAATCACTGTATTGTATACCTGAAATGAATATAATACATATGTTAACTATACCAGAATTAAAACTTTAAAATAATAATTAAAAATTTTTAGAAAACCTATAAGATATCACTTCTTCATAACCACTAGGGTTATAACAAAAAAGACAGATAATAACAAGTTTTACTGGGGACAGAGTGGGTAAATTGAATCCCTCATACATTGCTAGTGGGAATGTAAAATGATGCAGCCACTTTGGAAAACAGTTTAGCAGTACATCAAAAAGTTACATATAGAATACATATATATTCTGATCTTAGGGTCATAGGATCAAGCCCCAAGTCCGTCTCCTTGCTCAGCATGGAGTCTATGTCTGCTTGTCCCTCTCCCTCTTCTCCTCCCGTCACCCTCATAAATAAATAAAAAAAATTTTTTTTAAAAAGGAATTACCATGTGACCCAATAATTTGACCCCTAAACATATACCCAAGAGAACTGAAAATATATATCCACATAAAGACTTCTGCATAAGGGCGCCTGGGTGGCTCAGTTGGTTGGGCAATTGCCTTCAGCTCAGGTCATGATCCCGGAGTCCCAGCATCGAGTCCCGCGTCGGACTCCCTGCTTGACGGGGAGTCTGCTTCTCCCGCTGACCTTTCTCCACTTATGCTCTCTCTCTCTCTCAAATAAATAAGTAAAATCTTAAAAATAAAAAAGAGTTCCACATAAATGTTCATAGTCAATTATCATATGGTTTCACTTATTTCTGGAGCATAACCAATAGCATGGTGGACATGGGGAGTTAGGAGAAGGGAGTTGGGGGAAATCGGAAGGGGAGGTGAACCATGAGAGACTATGGACTCTGAAAAACAATCTGAGGGGCTTTAAGTGGTCGGGGGTGGGGGGGAGGTTAGGGAACCAGGTGGTGGGTATTATAGAGAGCACGGATTGCATGGAGCACTGAGTGTGGTACAAAAACAATGAATACTGTTATGCTGAAAATAAATAAAAAATAAATTTTAAAAAATGTTCATAGTAGCAATATGAACTATTCTAACAGCCAAAATGGAAATGATCCAATTGTCTATCAGCTGATGAATGAATAAACAAACTGTGTTATATCCATATCATGAAGTATTATTTAGTCCTAAAAAGGAATGATGTGCTGATTCATGCTACAGTATATATGACTTAAAAAGCATTATGCTAAGTCAAAAAAGTCAGTCACAAAAGGTCATATATTGTATGATTCCACTTTTTTTTTAAGTTTTTTTTAAAGATTATTTATTTATTTATTTATTTGATAGAGATCACAAGTAGGCAGAGAGGCAGGCAGAGAGTATGATTCCACTTTTATGAAATGGCCAGAATAGGTAAATTCATAGAGACATATCAATCAAATCCTAATATCTGGGGATGAGGCCTGGGCCTTTGAATTTTTAAAGTCTCCTGGTAATTTTGAAGCACCTGGGACCTGTAATCTACTATATTTAAATAAACCATCAATCTTTTTTATTATAAATTTGTTGGCAGAGAATACCAAGATTTTTTGATCTGCCTCCCACTCCCATCATTGGGTTAATTTCGATGGGTTAATTTCAAATTAAATGGTTAATTTTGATGAGGAGAGTGGTGGGAGAAGGTCTAGAGCAATGATTGCTAAAATTCAGCAGTTGCTAGAATTATTCACTAGTGCTATCAACAATGAACATATTGTTTCATTATAATGTACTTTTTAAATAAGTTTTCCACAGTGCTAAAACTGCATGTTCTTACATGTTCTCTGCACTTTAATATCATTTCAGATTTTTCAAAGGGTATGACATTACCCTTAATTACAGTGGCAATATAACAATATAAATGCCAGAAAGTTTTTGGTTGTGTTTTTTTTTTTTTTAATCTACAATTGGTTCCAAGTTCACAGTGGAATACCCATGGTATAGCTTTGAGGACTTCTCCCTTTGGACCCAGTGGGAAACAGGCTTCAGATCTTGGGTGGTCCAAAGGGTTGGGTGGGGTGCTTTAACTCAGTGTAGGGTAAATGATTTCACCTACCCTAAGTGAAGGCTAGAACCACAACTGCCCAGAGGTTTCTTAATTTTACTTTATCATTCGTTTACTATTCCCACTTAATTTCCAAAAGGAAGTTGAAGTAATTTGATTGTCTGAGAAAGTAGATTTAAGCTGGAGCAGGCCTGATAAGCAAAGGATTAGGTTTCCAGCTTGATCCTTAATGGATATTAACCTGGATATTATGTATCATTTTGGAAAAGGACTGCTTTCCACACAGTCTAATCCCATGATGAGAATCAGCAGGGACAAAGCCAAGCAGAAGATGTAGGTATAATGGTAAAGTTCTCAGATATTCAACCGGGGAACACCTAATTTCTGCTCAGATAACAGAATCATACACATGTTTACATTCATTTTATTAGAAAAGTTTTCCACATTTAAGCAATAACTTTTCTGAAACATATCTCTAAATAATGGGTTTCGAACTTTTCATCTCCTATTATTAAGCATAATGGACGAAATGCAAAACACTCATGGAGCATATTAGAATAATGCAAAATAACTCTACCTGTAACTTTACTATTTTTTAATCCCATATAAGAAAGCATATCAAAACTGAAGTGAGCAAAAATAATTTTAATTATTGACTAGGTGATGAGTACATGTCTGTTGTTCAGTGTACTAGTCTTTGCTAATAATGAATTATACAAATTATATTGCTACTTAATTTGGGGGTAAACTCAACAGAAATGTTATTAATACAACCTGTTGAGGTAGGTTCAATACTGGGGTAATACTGAATCTATTGAATTTTAAATTATCTTAATAACAGCATCAATTAAAACAAACTTCTTATTAGCCATGATGAAGCAATTGGTACCACAAAGCTCTCCCACTTTAACCCCCCACTGAACTAGATAAAATATATAAAATATTGTTTTCAGATACTGGACAATAGTTATGGAGGATTTTAATTCCTGAAAGAAAGAAAATAGAACAAGTTACATACACACTAAAAAAGACTTCACTAATGAATTACCTCAAACATTTAAGGAAGAAACACTATGAATCCTATACAATTTCTTTTAGAAAATAGAGGAGAGGGAACACTTAGACCTGATTTATAAGACCAGTGTTATTCTGATATCAAAGTTAAAAAAGACGTTATGAAAAGGAAAACCACTGACCAATACTGTCATAGATGTAAAAGTCCTTAACGAAATTTTAGTAAATTGAGCCCAGCAACATAGAAAAAGAGTAATCATCATGATTGAATGGGATTTATTCCAGGAATGCAATGTTAGTCTAATATTTGAATACAAATTGGTGTAATTTAAATAATAAAAAAGGAAAATCATACAATCATCTCTATAGATGCAGGAAAAGCATTCAATAAAATTCAACACAAAATAAAAGGAAACATCCTCAACTTGATAAAGGATTTCTATTAAAAAACCTACAGCTAGCAACATACTTAGTGGGGGGAAAAATCAAAACATTTTCCACCTAAGATGAAGATCAGGGTGAGTATGTCCACTCTCACCACTCCTAGTAGAGGTCTGAAATACCTTTACCAGAGGTCTTCAACAATGTAATAAGATAAGAAAAAGAAAGAAAACACACTAAACTGTAAAGGAATGAGTAAAACTGTCCTTATTTGTAGACGATATGATCATGTATATAGAAAATCTTAAAGCAACTTAACAAAAGCTGGATACAAGGGCATGATACAAAACTGTATATAGATATATTAGCAAATGAACATTTGAAAAAGTAATCTTAAAACAATACCACTTAGAATAACTTAAAAAACCCCCAAAGCTTAGGTATACACATAATAAAATATAGAGAAGATATCCTGAAAACTTTAAAATATTGCTAAAATAATCAATGGAGACAAACAGAAAGACATACTATTTCTTTTTATTTTAAATTTAATTTTTTCTGAGTTCCAAGATTAATTATTTAGGCATAACACCCAGTGCTCCGTGCAATACGTGCCCTCCTTAATACCCACCACCAGGCTCACCTCCCCCCCCATCCCCACCCCCTCCAAAATCCTCAGTTTGTTTCCCAGAGCTACAATCTCTCATGCTTTGTTTCCTCTTCCAATTTCCCCCAATTCATTTTTCCCTTCCTTCTACTAATGTCCTCCATGTAATTTCCTATGCACCACAAGTAAGTGAAACCATAAGATAATTGAATTTCTCTGCTTGACTTGTTTCCCTCAGCATAATCTCCTTCAGTCCTCCACATTGATACAAAAATTAGGTATTCATCTCTTCTGATGGCTGCATAATATTCCATTGTATATAGGGACCATCTCTCTCTCTCTCATTTTTGTAATTCTTTTAATTTTTATTTATTTTTTTAAAGTTCTTTTCAGAGGTGCCTGGGTGGCTTAATGGGTTAAAGCCTCCGCCTTCAGCTCAGGTCATGGTCCCAGGGTCCTGGGATTGAGCCCCGCATCGGGCTCTCTGCTCGGCAGGGAGCCTTCTTTCCCCCCTTTCTCTGCCTGCTTCTCTGCCTACTTGTGATCTCCATCTGTCAAAAAAATAAATAAAATCTTTAAAAAAAATAATAAAGTTCTTTTCAGTGTTCTAGAATTCATTATTTATGCACCACACCCAGTGCTCCATGCAATATGTGCCCTCAATAATATCCACCACCAGGCTCACCCAACCTCCCAACCCCAACCCCTCCAAAACCCTCAGATTGTTTTTCAGAGTCCATAGTCTCTCAGGGTTCATCTCCCCCTCCAATTTCCCCTAACTTTCTTCTCCTCTCCATCTCCTTATGTCCTCCATATTATTTCTTATGCTCCACAAATAAGCAAAACCATATGATAATTGACTCTCTCTGCTTGACTTATTTCACTCAGCAGAATTTCTTCCAGTCCTGTCCATGTTGATACAAAAGTTGAGTATTCATCCTTTCTGATAGAGGCATAATACTCCATAATATATATGGACCACATCTTCCTTATCCATTTGTCCATTGAAGGGCATCTTGGTTCTTTCCACAGTTTGGTGATGTGTGTATTAGAGGATGTGGAGAAAGGGGAACCCTCTCACACTGTTGGTGGGAATGCAAGTTGATGCAGCCACTTTGGAAAGCAGTGTGGAGATTCCTTAAGAAATTAAATATAGAGCTTCCCTATGACCCTGCAATTTCACTACTGGGTATTTACCCCAAAGATACAGATGTAGTGAAAAGAAGGACCATCTGTACCCCAATGTTCATAGCAGCAATGGCCACAGTCGACATACTATTTCTTATCAAGATGTCAATTCTCCAAGAATTGATCTAAAGATCCAACACAAATCCAGTCAGAATCACAGAAGACTTTTTTGGTAAAAATTGACAAATGGACTATGAAATTTTTATAGAAATATGAAGAGCCTGACAGATACAAGGTAAGTCTAAAAAGAAAAAAAATTCAGAGGACATAAACTATCTGATTTCAAGATTGCTATAATGCTATGGTAATCAAGACAATGTAGTCTTGGCACAAAGACAGAGACAATAGATTACTGGATTAGAAAATAGTACAAAAGTAGACTCACATATATTGATTTTTTTCACCAAGATGCCAAAGAAATTCAATGAGGAAAGTAAATACTTTCATCAAATAGTGCTGAAACAACTGGCAGTGTATACAGGAAAAAAAATCAATTGCAACTCATATTCACACCAAACACTAAAATTAATTTGAGATGGATTATAACTCTTAATGTAAAAGCTGAAATCATAAAGCTTCTAGAAAAACACATGGGGGTTATTTTTGCACCTTAGAGATCAGTAAATATTTCTTTGTCAAGAACCCATAAAACACTAATCACAAAAGAAACAGCTAGGTAAAATGGACTTAATCAAAATTGTAAACTTCTATTCATCAAAACTCTTTATTAAGACATTGAATAAGCAAGCTACATATGGGAGAAAATAGTTGTCAAAAAGACTTCTGCTTCTAGAAAGATGGAATAAAGACATTTTTTCCCTTACTCCTCCTGCTGATAAGTACAGCTAAAAACTGTGGACATTCTACATAAAACAAAGCTAAAAGGGCTGAAAGATGGAGAGAAGGCAGACCCGGGGCAGACCTCAGGAACTGAGGAAACAAGGTTGTGAGTTCCTGGATTTTCATTTTGTCTCATATATCCCAGACTAGATGGTGGAGAAGTCAGCAACCTTTAAAAAGGCCTATGAATGTGCACCCCCCACCCCAGAAAAACCTGTTAGCTCTAGTCAAAGGACCAAAAGGGGACAGCCTAGAAGGACAGAAAACTGTTAAGACAATAACTCTACTCCAGATAAAACTGCAACCCTACCCCCATCCTCAAGAGCAAGCCCAAGTAGGGAGCCTAAATCTCCATCCCTCTGAGGTTATAATCAGGTACCCCAACCCTCTCCCCTACCCTCTCAGTAAGGTGACATTGGAGATTTAAGTCCTGGCTTTTTTTTTTTTTTGAAGATTTTATTTGTTTATTTGAGAGAGAATGAGAGAGAGAGAGAGAGAGAGAGCATGAGAGGGGAGAGGGTCAGAGGTCAGAGAAGCAGACCCTGCCAAGTGGGGAGCCCGGTGCAGGACTCGATCCTGGGACTCCAGGATCATGTCCTGAGCCAAAAACAGTCGCTTAACCAACTGAGCTACCCAGGCTCCCTAAGTTCTGGTTTTAACCGAGTCTCTGATTCCAGTTTCTCATTTTTTTTTTTGTACACTATAAGGCAATGAATTTCCCTTTCAGCTTAAACTACTTTAATGAGGCTTAATTAAGAGCCCCAATTCAACTTAAAACTATTTTTTCTGCAACCTAAACTCTGCTATGTACTTTCTTGTCTCAACTCCCCATCCTTTCTGGGTTCTTACTACGTAATTCTTCTCTAATTGTGTTGATCAAGCTTGCCCCACCTCCTTCAGGGCCCAACCTGTATCCTATAATGCAGATCCTCAACAATGCTTTTTTGTTGGAATCAATTTTACTGAGCTATAATTTGCCTGCAATAGGCTTCCATTTAAAATGTATAATTTGGTGAGTATACCAGTGAAACTGTAGCTACAATCAATATAGAGAACATTTTCAGCACGCTCAAAAGTTTCATCCTACCTCTTGGCAGTCCATCCCTCTGCCCCAACTTTTTTTAGTCACTTTATTTGCATTCTCACTACAGTTTATATTTACACTTTTATGCCTGGCTTCTTTCATTCAGCATCATGGTTTTGTCTGTTGGTTGCATTTATCTATATAGGGTGTTCCTTTTTATTGCTGAGTAGTATTCCAATGCATAGATAGACGCCATATTTTGTTTCTACACTCACCAAGTTAAATGTTGTTTCCTGTTTGAGCTATTGTGCATAAAGCTGCATGAAAATTCAGTGAAAAAAATGATGGCATAGAGGGGCACCTGGGTGGCTCAGTGGGTTAAAGCCTCTGCCTTTGGCTCAGGTCATGATCCTGGGGTCCTGTGATCATGCCCCTCATTGGGCTCTCTGCTCAGCGGGGAGCCTGCTTCCTCCTCTCTCTCTCTGCCTGCCTCTCTGCCTACTTGTGATCTCTGTCTGTCAAATAAATAAATAAAATCTTTTTTAAAAAGATGGCATAGAAGCATATTTATTAGAGGGAATGATGTTCATGACCAATTGCTGAATGAAAAAAATAGGTTACACAACAGTTTATAAATATGAATATGAACACGTTTTTTTGTAAAGAATCAATTTGTAGAAATAAATAAATGCATAGAAAAAAGTCCAAAAATGTTAATGATGGTTATATCTGGAAGTTGAGATTATAGGATTTTTAATGTAAAAACCAAGTAAGGTGTGCAAAAGACTGGAACAGATAATTCACAAAAGATATGCTGATAAATACATGAAAAAATTGCTCAACATCCTTAATCATCAAGAATATGCAAATGAAAGCTACAATGAAATACCACAACTGATAGCTCTAAATGTTGGGAAGAATGTGGAGCAAAAGAACTCTCATATATTTCTAGTGGGAATGTAAAATTGTACAGCCACTTTGAAAATCAGTTTGGCAGTTTCTTGTAAGTCCAACATACATCTACCCTATGACTCAGCAAATATATTTCTAGAAGAAATGGAAACACTAGACACAGAAAAGACTTGTGCCTGGATGTTCATAGTAGTTTTACTCTTAACCCTGAATACTCCACAAAGAATATCAAATTTCAAAATATTTTACCTTGTTTTCTCTTTTTCCAGCCTTGGCCTTGACAACTAGGAACAACCAATGGGGTGCCTGGGTGGCTCAGTCGTTAAGTGTCTGCCTTCGGCTCAGGTCATGATCCCAGGGTCCTGGCATTGAGCCCCGCATTGGGCACCCTGCTCAGTGGGAAGCCTGCTTCTCCTTCTCCCACTCCCCCTCCATGTGTTCCCTCTCTCACTCTCTCTCTCTGTCAAATAAACATATAAAATCTTTAAAAAAGCAAGCAAGAAAGAACCCAAATGTCCATCAGCAGGAGAATGAATAAATGAAATTGGTATGTACCTACAATGTAATACTACTCAGCAATGAAAACAAACACTAAAAAACTTGTGATAGCTGGTTGGGCCTCAGTATCATTATACTGAATAAAAGAAGACAGAGACAAAAGGGTACATACTGTGTGATTCCATTCATATGAATTTCTGAAATAGGCAAAGTCAATCTATGGCAAAAGGAATCAGAGCAGTAGTTGTCTGCAGAGGTGGGAGCAGGCAAGGATTGGAATGAAGCTTACAGGATGTTCTGAGGGTCAGGCAGTATTCTGTATTGTTGCAGGATGCGGTTGATGTACATCAAATGCAATCCCTGAAAGTCATTTCACTGTATTTAAATTAGACTTCAATAAAAATGGAAAAAATTAAAACAAATCTTTCTGTTAATGTAAATTTCCAAACACACAAGAAAAGCAGAGAGTACACTATAAAGAGCAGTCTATCATACTTGAGTGATCATTTGCTAACTTCACTTACTGGCAAAAAATTGTTTAAGACACGTAATTCAACTGATCCTCACATATCCGTGAGCCAAGAATGACTGTTTATTTTCTAAAGAAAAGACAGGGATTTTTTGTTTTTGACAGGTTTCATGATTTGAGAAATGGTAGTATTTCCTACTTTCCCAGGGATTTCAATGGAAAGGCTAAATTTGATCCACTGACACCTATTGAAAAAAATGTGGTCACTTTCTAGTACCCACAAGGCTTCATTTTATAGGGATTTTTACCCATGTATGTTGTCTCTTAGGAGGAAACAACCAGGACTGATTAACTGATTTTAAAATAATCTCAAGGGGTGCCTGGGTGGCTCAGTTAGTTAAGCCTCCAACTCTTGGTTTCAGCTCCGGTCATGATCTCAGGCAAGCCCTGCGTGGGGCTCCTTTCTCAGTGTGGAGTCTGCTTGAGATTCTCTCTCCCTCTCCCTCTCCTCCTCCAGCTGTACTCTCTCTCTCTCTCTCAATAAATAAATAAATCTTTAGAAAAACAAAGTAAGCTCAATATGTTTTTCCATTTCACCAGCTAAGAAACTACAGTGAGAGTTTCTGGTATACTCCTCTCCATTCATGTTTTGGAAGAGGAATCAATGGAAGGAAGGAGGAAGACTGAGGTTATGATGCTGTTCTTACCAATTATTTGCTGTGTGACCTTGAACACATCTCTTCATCATTCTGACTCTCAGTTTCCATATCAATAGGCATGAGAATCCCTATCTCAGAGTTTCATAATGGAAATTAAATACTATCTGTGAAAATGCCTTGATATATGCCAGGAGTTCAGTAAATATTACTGTCTTCCCTGAGCTCCTTAACAGAAGACAAGAAGGAAGAACATGTTTGGAAGAACAGGTAGGTGCACTCAGATATCTGGATGTTCTTTGGGTAAGGTACACAAGTCTGATTTGAACTATTTTCCAGGGAAGTTGGGGATGGGTAGATCAAGGTAAGCAGGAACAGGAAGGCTGAGAGAGCCTCACCTTTTATCTCCTAAGAACATCATGAACATTTTATAATAACTAAGTTTGAAATATTGCTTACTATTTGCAGTTTCTAGTTCTCTCTATAAGAGTATTTGGAAGGCAATTTCTTGTGGTGGTGGTGGTGGTGTTTTGTTTGGTTTTTGGGTTTTTTGTTGTTTTTTGTTTTTTTCCTGCCCTGATCAGTACAGACTGCAATGATGATTCTCAAATTCTGAACAATGGTCCCCAGTGTGTGGGCAGGGTGGGCCAGCATATGGAGGCCTCTCATATAGCCAAATACTGGCTCTCTGCCCTTCCTTCAGCTTTGTGTAAAGACAAGATCTGTTTCCTTCTTTGTCATCCCCTACAAGGCCTCCAGACTCCACTGTGAAGCCCAGCCAGATTTCTGTAATAAATTACCTGGGATGCCAAGGCTGAAAAAAAGAGAAAAGAACAAGGTGAAGTGTTTTGAAATCTTACTTTCTTCCTGGAGCATTCAGGAGTAGCTATTCAAAGGGGGCAAGGCTGAACTAAGGTTTGTGCTAGAAGGTTTGCAGGCTAAAGTTTGTAAAAAAAGCTTGGTGGGTTCATTTAAGTCATTACGAGTTTGTCGTATCAAGGTGAAATGTTCCAAACTTAAAAAAAAAAAAAAAAAAGATAAGGAAAATAGCTCCAGAGCATTACAAAAGAGTGCATATAAAAAGATTGTATGAAATGATATAAGCCTATATGGGCATGTTCTGTTTTATTGCACTTTCCTTCATCGTACTTAACAGATAATGGTGTTTGTTTGTTTGTTTGTTTGTTTTACAAATTGAAGGTTTATGGGGATCCTGAATTCCCCAAGTCTATAGGTATCATTTTCCCAATGTTTGCTCACTTGTGTCTCTGTGTCATATTTTTGGTTAATTCTCTCAACATTTTAAGCTCTTTCATTATGATTATATTTGTTAGGATAACCTGTGATCAGTGATCTTTGATGTCACTGTTGTAACTGTTCTGGGGCACAATGAACAATACCCATATAAGACGGTGATCTTCCTAGATAAATGTTGTAAGTGTCTGATTGCTCCACTGCCCAGTTCCCCCACCTGTCTCCCTCTCCTTAGGTCTCCCTATTCCCTCAGACACAATATTGAAATTAGGCCGGTTTAGACCCTAATTAGACCCTACAATGGCCTCTATTTGTTCAAGTGAAAGGAAAAGTCACAGATCTCTTATCTTATTTCTTTAATTTATTTTATTTAAATTAGATTTAATTAACATAGCATATTATTAGTTTTAGAGGTAGAATTTAATCAGTTCATCAGTTGCACACCCAGTGCTCAACATATCACGCGCCCTCCTTCATGCCCATCACCCAGTCACCCCATCCTCCCCACCATCTCCCCTCCAGCAACCTTCAGTTTGTTTGTAGAGCTAACAGTCTCTAACGGTTTGTCTCCCTCTCTGTTTTCATCTTATTTTTCCTTTCCTTACCGTATGTTCTTCCATTTTGTTTCTTAAATTCCACATAGGAATGAAATCATATGATATTTGTCTTTCTCTAACTGACTGATTTCACTTAGCAAGATTTTATTCTTTTTGATAGCTGAGTAATGTTTTATATTTTATATATATAGAATATATATTATATGTATAATACATATATGAGTATATTATTTTATATATATAAATATATATTTGTATATATAAAATATAAAATATATATAAGATATATAAATATATAAAAATATATATATTTATATATATAAAATATATATCTTATATATTTTATATGCAAATATATATATATAATGTATATATACATATATAATGTATATGTATATGTATATATGTATAATGTATATGTATATACATTATATATGTATATAGATTATTTTATATATAATCAATCTACTTTCCCTGTGCTCTGTACATGGAACACAAAACCTAGATGACAGCACATCTATTTATAATGTGATTTACGAAGTATTTTAAGCCCACTGTTGAGACCTACTGTTCAGGAAAAAAGATTCCTTTCAGAAATGACAGGTCATTGACAATGCACCTGGTCACCCAAGAGCTCTGATGGAGATGAACAGTGAGGTTAATGCTCTCATGCTGGCTAACACAGGGTCCATCCTGCAGCCCATGGATCAATTTCAACTCTCAAGTCTTATTACTTAATTCTTAATTAACTTCTCTTGGCTATAAATTAAGTCATAAAATTTATAATATAAACTAAATTTGATGTTATTTAATTCACATTGCGTAAAGGTGTAACTGCCATAGATAGAGTGATTCCTCTGATGGCTCTGGGCAAAGTAAACTGAAAACGTCCTGGAAAGGATTCATGATTGCAGATGTCATTAAGAACATTCATGGGATTTATAACAATGTGGTTGGAACTAGAGGGTATTATGCTGAGCAAAATCAGTCAGTAGAGAAAGGCAATTATCACATGATCTCACTGATATGTGGAATTTAAGAAACAAAACAGAGGATCATAGGGGAAGAGAGGAAAAAACAAAACAAGACAAAACCAGAGAGGGAAACAAACCATATGAGACTCTTAATCATAGGAAACAAACAGAGTGTTGCTGGAGGAGGTGGGGTGGGAGGATGGGGTAACTGGGTGACAGACATTAAGGAGGGCACATGATATAATGAGCACTGGGTATTATATAAGACTGATGAGTCACAGACCTGTTCCTCTGAAACCAATAATACATTATATGTTGATTAATTGAATTAAAAAAATTTTTAAAAAGAATATTCATGGGAAGAAGTCAAAATCCCAACATTAACAGGTGTTTGGAAGAAGTGGACTCCAACCCTCATGGAGGACTTTGAGTGAGGTGTTCAAGACTTCGCAGAGGTCTTGTGGAAACAGCAAGAGAACAAGAACTAGAAGTGGAGCCTGAAGATGGGCCTGAGTTGCTGTAATCTTGTGATCAAACTTGAATGGATGAGGAGTTGCTACTTGTGGAGGAACAAAGAATGTGGTTTCTTGAAACGGAATGTGTCGCGGCCGGCGCGACAAATCGACCAGGAACATGAGGGTAAGAGGATGAAGAAAAGAACTCGAGAAGCAGAGAGATGGGGGCAGGAGGAGCACTGAGGAGGATGTCCAGCAGTGCTAAGTTTATTCAAATTATTAAGGCCATATATAGAGTGATAATAGGAGAAGCAATACATCTGTGTCTAATTAAACAACCACGAGTTACCATAATAAGTTTCACAATTAACTATAAGCAGACCTCGGGACACCAAGTGGCTAATGCCAGTACAATTGTTCTGTATTGATACAGCAAACCTGAAAGTAATTTATGGGCTGTACTAGGGCAGCAAGGACCAGCCACGAACTTATGACCCCAACCGAACTGCTCTCATTTGTTTAGCAAGCGTGTGGGAAGTCATGTAGGTGAGCGCACAACACATAGCACAGACCCTTTCTCAGTGCTACTCAACTTTTCCCGTCCTAAACCCTTTTTTAGGTTATTTGGACCTTAAAGGAGGCACAAGTCAGGGCCTGGTTTGGTCCTCATCTCAAGCCTTATTGCGGCCTCCCACAGGAATGTACTCCTAGTAAAGATAGTGGGAAGACTGTTGAAATGACAGCAAAGGATTTAGAATGTTACATAAACTTAGTTGTTAAACAGCAGCAGTATTTGGTAGGACAGATTCCAATTTTGAAAGATCCTGCAGGTAAAATGCCATCAGACAGCATCACACGCTACAGAGAAATCATGGAAGGAAGAGTCCATTGATGAGGCAAACTTCATTGTTGTCTTGTTTGAAGAAATTGCCACAGTCACCCCGGCCTTCAGCAATCCCCACCCTGATCAGTCAGCGGCCATCAACATGGAGGCAAGACCCTCCACCAGCAAAAAGGTTATGACTTGCTGAAAGTTCAGAGGATGGTTAGCATTATTTAACAATAAACTTTTATTTATTTATTTATGGGGGTGCACTGGGGGAGCGAGAGTCTCAAGCAGGTTCCATGCCCACTGCAGAGCACGACACAGGGCTAGACCTTAGAACACTGAGATCATGACTTGAGCCGAAATCAGGAGTCAAATGCTTAACCAATGGAGGCACCCAGGCACCTTTACAGTATTTTTAATTTAACATTGCTTTTTTAGACATAATACTACCGCACACTTAATAGGCTACAGTATAATATAAACATAATTTTTATGTGCACTGGGAAACCAAAAAGTCATTTGATTGCAATATGTACTTTTTATTTCAGTGGAATTGAACCCGTGATATTTCTGAGGTGCGTCTAGAAGCTGACAAAATCTTTACCAGGCAGGTAATATTAGTATCCTTCATTTTACAAATGAGAAATGAAAGGCTCATAGAGGTTATGTGCTTGCTTAATAAAAGCATACAGACAGTAAAGAGTAAGATTAAGTACTGAATCCTGGCCTCCTGGTTCCAAATCTTTCCCACTAGAGGGGCTGTCAAGGCTGGGTACCAGTTTCAGTTCCTCTGAGAGTAGTCCTAGTTGATGTGGCCAGCAGAAACAAGCTTTGGGGCAGTGTTCTCTGAAGCAGAGACTGTGATTGTGGAGGTCCAGGGAACAGGAGGGGGAAAGGTGGGGATGTAGGAGGCACACACAAGATACAACACACGAACATCACAGCAAACACTTGCAGGACTGAGTCAAGAGATGCCCCGATAGATGCTCTTGAGTAGGACCCCCTTTCACACATCCCCTTTCTGAGATTACATTTCTGTTCCAGACTGGGAACAATCAATGCAGAGGGAAGGACAAAGGACAATAGAAACACAGCATTTCCACAGTATGTCGAGTATCATCCAAATGAGAAAGAAATGCATGAATATACACACAGAACAACACATAATTTTTTTTAGTTTAAAAATACTCTATCCCGGGGCACCTGGGTGGCTCAGTGGGTTAAGCCTCTGCCTTCCGCTCAGGTCATGATCTCAGGGTCTGGGATCGAGCCCCACATCTGGCTCTCTGCTCGGCGGGGAGCCTGCTTCCTCCACTCTCTCTGCTTGCCTCTCTGCCTACTTGTGATCTCTGTCTATCAAATGAATAAATAAGAATCTTTTTTAAAAAAATATCCCATCAAGTACAAAGCTTGTTTGACATGTTTTTTTGTTTTGTTTTGTTTGGTTTGGTCAGCCCCATGTATTTTTGTTAACAATGTTGACCACAGAAATTATTTTCTTCGAAGGAAATTTTCCAGTAAATCTCCCACATCATTGCAAACTTCCTGTCGCCAACGGCTGTTCCTCTTCTTAGGTCCATCATTACAAGCAGCAGGAGGGCTGATGTTTAACAGAAAATTAATTTGTCAGGGTGTGTGCTTAGAGACCTCAACTTCCAAGGGGAGGGAGTTTTTGTCTTGTTTTGTTTTACAAAAAGCACTGCTTTTTACTTGTGGTGTGCCTTCTGAAGTTACCGATTATTTTTTGAAGACAGAAGACTTTTGGTTTAGCTTAGTTCTCACTAGTACATGCTATTGAACTGAATGTTTAACATGTACTTCCCCTTAGCCAAATGAAGAATATTTTATGGGTCACACAACATTTTAGATGAAGTTACAGGAATAGGTAATATTTGGAAATTGGGGGAATCAATTAAATCAATTCACGAGGACTGTGGTCCAAGTTTAAATTCTGGGTCCTCAAACACACTTTTAAAAACAGGGCCTTTGACCCTTTATTAAGTATAAAAGAAGCCCCATCTAATGCAAACCTCCTCTGAAATCAAAGATACCAGGCTTGACTGCATACTGGAGACAGGTTGGGTAGGATGTGTGGTAGGATTTTTAAAAAATACTGCTTCCAGGGAGGATGGATGGGGTGTCTGGGTGATGGACATTGGGGAGGGTACATGCTATGGTGAGTGCTGTGAAATGTGTAAGCCTGATGAATCACAGACCTGTACCCCTGCAGCAAATAATACATTATATGTTAATAATTTTAAAAACTATTATGTAATAAACAACAAAATAAAAATTAAAAAATAAAAATACTGCTGCCAGACTCAGAAATGTAAATGGTAATCTGGAGCCTGGGCTTCAGCATTTCTAAAGGCTTCCTAGGAGATTCTAATAGACAGCCAAAGCTGAGCATCAGTGTCTTAAATAAATGAACACCATTAATCAGCACCTACTAAGTACCAGGCACTATGCTAGACACCTATTATCCTTTCTTTTACAAATATGGAAATTAGGACTCAGAGATGTTATCTGCTTAGCATCATAGAGCAGTGAAGTGGTAAAGTTGGAAAGAAAAAAAAAGTCCTATGACGTCACACGCTTCTTGCCATTTTCCCTGTAGTAAAGAATATTCTAGTGCCTGCAGAAGCCAATGTATTGGCCTTTGAAAATGAAGGCGGGATTAAGTGAAGACTAACTTCGTTGAAGATGAAAAGGACAGTCCTCCGGAGGCTATGTGAAGCAAGTTTTTGAATCCACATAGAAATAGAGCCTGAGTGCAAAACCTGTCGGATCAGTATTTTCTTCTAATGCCATGTTCTTTTATTCACAACCCAACAATGTCTCCTGTTGAGTTGGAAATTGCAGAAGGGTGTGAAGGGCCTGATATTAGGCCTTACTGATTTGGGATTAGAGACTGTTCAGTCATTGAGAAGCAGGAGCTGGGTGACCCCCAGGAGGAAAACAGGGACTGGGGCTGTGCCGTGCACAGAGGAGGACACACGAAGGTACACTACGGCTGTGTCAGTTCCTTCACTGCCCCTGTTGTGAAGTAGCCGGCCACAGTATGGAGACTGTGACTCAGTTATAGATATTCAAACTGCTTAGGAATCCAGGGAGCAGCTATTTGGTCAGGAAAAGCCCAACCAAGAAAAACACAACTTCACCCAAACCCAAACGTAATTGCGATGGAGAAGCTGAGTGCCTGCTCAAAGGTAGTTTGTGACTTTGCTATGCATGTGTGTCTGTGCGTGTCCTGTGATCTTTTGGCTTGAACAAACCCTTACTCACAGTGATATTCCTTCAGGGGCCCCATCACTGCCTCCTTTTTCTCTCTACATTTCCCTCCCTCACAGTCTCCCCTCCAGCCTTACAAACCATTTGTCCACTTGCTAAGAAACATAGGGAAACAGTGGGATTGTGTGAACATTTGAGAGTCCTGTCTGGAGTAGTGAAAACTGTCTATTTCAGAAAGAAAGAAGCATAGAGACAAAAGCACAGGGGAAAGGAAAAGTAGACACAAAGAATGAAATTGGCAGTTCGGGGCACCTGGGTGGCTCAGTCAGTTAAGCATCCGACTCTTGACTTCGGCTCGGGTCATGATCTCAGGGCCGTGAGATCGAGCCCTGTGTCAAGCTCCATGCTCAGCGAGGAGTCTGCTTGAGATTCTCTCTCTCTCTCTCTCCCTTCCCCTCCCCCTTCTCATGTGCACTCTCTCATGCTCTCTCTCTCTCTCTCTCAAATAAATGGGCAGGTGGAGGACATGACAGACAGGTACTTCGACAGAGAGAAAGAAGAACAGACAGTATAGGACACTGAATGAATGAGACAGAGACAGGGAAAACCCAGAATGAGAAAAAAGAGAGAAGCCAAGAAGGAAACTCAGAGAGCTAGGCAGAGAGAGAGAGAGATGGTCAGTCAGTAAATGGAAAGAGAGAGAAACAGAGAGAGGCAACAGAGAAAACCAGACCAGAGACAAAGATGAAGAAAGAAAGGAAAAAAGAGACGACATGCGGAGAGGAGCACAGAAGACGGAAGAAGGTGAACAGGAAGATGGAGGTGAGCAGAGGGGCAGAGCCAGGCAGGAGTGTGGACGGTTTTGTACACATTCTTGTGGAGAAATGAGAAGCCAACTGGTTTGCCAGGAGGGACAGCCTTCCCAGTCAGGGCTGTTGGAGGGTATGAGTTTAGTCATGCTAAATAGAAACAGGATTCCTTCCTCCCAAGCCTAATTCTGTTCCATCTGGAAGGCAGTGTGGTGAATGTGGTTTCTACGCCAGCACTCTAGGCCGCGGGAGGACCTCACAGAACTACAGAATGTTGGAACCGAGATCCTTGTGGTGGACGCGTGTGGCTTCCCAGCCAGCCCCTATCCATTTACCCCATTTCCAGTAAAAGCCTCCAATATTTGTGGGGGAACCACCCTTTCCCACCTTCAGTCCTTGTGGGTTTTGTGGCATTGACCGTACCTCCCCACCATCTCCTATCCAGGGACAGTGTATGACCCAGGCTTGGAGTATGACCCGGAGCATCAGTTTCTCCTGTGGTTTCACTGATTGGCTCAAGGACAGGCACATAACTCAAGGGAGGCAAATCAGAGCCAATCAGCCTCACTTGGGTTTTCTTTCTGGGCTTCTGGGTTTGCCCTCAGATCCAGACTTGAACCATGGAGCCATGCTGGCTGAAGCTGGGGCTAGTATCTTGCCAACTTATACAGTCTGAAAATGAAGCCAACATCCACAGCAGCAAAGAGTAAAAAGAGGAACAACTGGGTCTTGTGGCCTCTTCTGAACACTGATCAAGCTGTTCTGAAGTCAGAATTACTTCTAGACCTTTTTTTTTTTTTTTTACAAAAGCTAATAGATTATCTTTTTCTTTAAAAGTTTAAAATGGTTTGAATTAAATTTCCTGTCACTTGCAACCACCTCCTAGTGATATAATTTCTTAGAGATAGATCAACATTGCCACATTCTACAAAAACTGAGTTTGACTTATCTATGAGTTTAGCTAGTTAGTGGCAGCATATGAAACAAGGTTTCATCCACTATGTACCCCACTGAACTCACTCTTTCATTCTCTCCCCCTTATTTTAAAATTAAGCTATAGGGGAAAAAATTAAGTTATAGGGACCATTTCCAGTAAATGTCTTTACTCATGTGATTTCACAAGATCTAGAAGCACCAGCCCTAAGCAGTGCTTCCCTTTGTTCTGCTGACTCAAGTCCCTTCCTATGTTTCTCTCCCTTCCTAGTCATGGTAAGCAGAATACAACAGATATCACAGACACTTTTATGTGAACTTACCGAACAGAAACTTTACCTTTTTAAAAGAGAACAGTAAAATGAACTGGAAGGAATACATGTCTGATGTAGGAATTCCGTTGCTGAACCTTCTTTCAATTCTCTGAACCGTCAACAATGAACACTAGGTCCAATATTTTCTTTTATAAGATTGCGAATGAAAATGCACTGAAGACCTCTGAAAAATACCTCCCACGTAATATACGTTTAGAGCAGCGGTTCTCAAAGTGTATCGTGCACTAAATCACTAGACACTTGTTAAAACCCTCTGTGAGTCCCACCCCCAGACCCTCAGCTTTAGAGGATGTGGGGCAAGCCTGAGAAATTTGCATTTCTAACGAGTTCCCCAGCGATGCTGACACTGCAGGTCTGGAGGGCACCATACTTAGAAGAACATGTTCCGATTTTAAAACACAACTCTGAGAGGGCTTGGCCCCTGTGGCCTAAAGCCTCAGCAGCCCTCTGCCCTAGTCCTAGAAATTAAGGCCCCCTCCTACCCCAGCAGAGATACAGGCTATTGTTTGAGTGTATGATGGGGGGGCGTGATGGGGGGTGGGCGCGCCCTGGTGCCCAGCAGGTGAGTCCACTGGTGACTCAGATGAAGGACAACAGCTGGAAGTCCATGAGTGCTAGGATGGGCAGATACTTATGTGCTGGGAAAAGAGTTTTTGAAATGCGAGTTTGGGTGTTCTCTTTCTCTTTCTGGTAATTCCTGTTACTCTCAGGATCTTCCCCTCCCTACTCTTCTCACTCCTCCCTCACCCCGTTCCAGGCAATAGCCAGAACCGTTGTATTCCATGGCCCCAAGGGATGATGTCATACAGAAAGAAGCCTATTTCCTGGCTTTTCTGTATCCAGGTACAGAGGAAAATCAGGTTAACCTGGCCAGTGCTGGTGCGCATGGCAAGGTGCTCAGAAGGGCCTGGCACTGGGGTTTAATACTCTGCAATGGCTGTTTTGAAATTCTTGAAGTTTTAACTTGGAATGTATGATTTGTAGAGTCGAGTGTGACAGGGCGATGGAGCAAGCCTTGGCTTCAAGCCTTGGCTCACAGAGAATCCTGCCCCCAGGTCTCTCCTGGGGTGAGTTCCCCACCTCTTGCCCCCTGGTGCCCTGTGCCATGGCCCTCTTGGCTTCCTTCCACACCTGGCATAGGTCTGGAGAGGAGGAGATGGTGCACAGGCTTCAAGGCATCTGGAGGTGAGACTAAGGCAGGTGCCTTTGCACCTCAGGTGGCAGGTGCCAAAGCCACTGGGTGGGCAAAGCAGTGGACTCTGTGGGGGTGCCTGGGTGGCTCAATGGGTGAAAACCTCTGCCTTCGGCTTGGGTCATGATCCCAGGGTCCTGGGATCAAGCCCCATATTGGGCTCTCTGCTCTGCAGGGAGTCGGCTTCCTCCTCTCTCTCTCTCTCTCTCTGCCTGCCTCTCTGCCTACTTGCGATTTCTGTCTGTCAAATAAATAAATAAAATCTTTAAAAGAGGAAAAAAAAAAAAACCAGTGGACTCTGTGGTCTACCCCCAGTCCAGACATGGGGGCATACATATGGATATGTGTACGGCACATGTGTATGGCACAATCCCCTCGGGATCATCTGCTGGGCCCCATGAGAGGGGGAGGTTGACTTTCCCCAACCCCTCCCCAGCTTTATGTTTTCATCTTGCATGGGGCCCAGCAAATGATGTAGTCAGCCAGCACTCAGGCTTTGAAACAGGCCCCACACACCTTTACACCCCGGTACACCGGAGATGTGATGAAGGCCGCTGGGAGCTCCACGGAGGTTTTCACTTTTCCCAGCATTGTACGGGAAGAGAAGACCCATCTCCCGCAGCTTAAAGTAGTGAAGAGTCTAGGTGAGAGCAAGCTGGGGCTGGAGGAGAACTCAGGTCAAGGATGACTTAACTGCGACCCACACAGCCCAGAGGCCTAGCAGGAACAGGCAATGCTCAGGGGAGGCTAGCAAGGAGAGACAGTGACCTAGACTAGATGTGTGTATGTGTGTGTGTATAAATCCCACAATGACATATTAAACTCCTTCCATCCAATGAAATGGAGGCTTGAAATAGAAAATAAGTGGCTTGCAGAAAAAAAATAAATCTCTTGCATTCCTGAATGTGCAGATTGATGTTCACATATGCCACACTTGCCCCCAGAATGGACAAAGGAGTTTGTAGAGGTGTAGCGTTAAGAACATGCAAGGGAAGAAACCACGCACAGGGCTGAGAGCTGGGAGAGACTGGCCAGGGCTGGCAAGGAACGACCACTGTTCAGAGGATCTAAGAAGGAAAGTCTGAAAGTCACCCACAAAGGCCAAATTGCCCAGGGGTAAGAAGGCATAAGGACTGAGGCTGGTCAGGGGAAGCCGACCCAAGGAACAGTATCAAGGCATCGCTTCCTTATAAGAGAGTTGCTGAAATTGTCCATGAGGATATTTTGTTCTATTATGGATACATGTCCCTTGTGTACTTTATCTTCTTCAAAGCAACTTAGCTAAAGTGGTGGGGGGAACTGCTGGGGGCTCGGGGCACCAACCAGACACAGGGTGGTAATCAGAAGAATAAGACTTGATGAAAATCAGCAGGAACTGAGTCTCAGGAAGAGTGGAAATGGAAAGAGTGAAGCCATTGAGAAGCCTGATTTTTTTAATGGGGAAGGTATTTTTGGAGGTTTCTTTCTCTCTCTCTCTCTCTTCTAGTTTTTCTACAACACACATCCTTTACTTGTACAGTTTTTGTACAAGTTTTTTCCCCTAAAATGAAAGAAAATGTGGGGATTCAAAATACTTGTAGTGAAGATGCATTATGATTCTCCTTTGCCTTTCTCTGCATTTGGGAGGAGACAAGGAATAAGGGGGGGGGGAACCCCAAGTAGCTAGTTTCATTCTCTTTCCTATTAGTTGAATCTAGACATAAATGAGAAAACAAACATTCCCAGGGAACAACCAGAAGGGAGTAGGGGCAGGGA
Organism: Mustela nivalis; assembly: GCF_964662115.1. NCBI lineage: Eukaryota > Metazoa > Chordata > Mammalia > Carnivora > Mustelidae > Mustela > Mustela nivalis. The sequence goes on from NC_139024.1 coordinate 97,824,597, forward strand.
GGTCCCCCACAGGGGGCCAGGTTTTTCGAGGACCCCAGGATTCCTCCCCCGGGAGATAGCTCCGACCAAATCTTCGCTGACCTAGACGATGTACCCCAGCAGGTTACTGGGCCTCTGGGGTGGTGCTGGTAAGGCAAGGAACAGATTCTGTGGCCAAACTAGTTCCAGTCAACAAAAATTCTTCTATAACCAAAGATGTTCCAAGTTGTAATAACTAATACAAAGCTCAGATAAAACCGAAACCATTGTGTCAAAAGTAGATGAATAGTTCCCTGGGACCCCTTGGAACTGGATTTGACTTATAGAAGGTTTGGGGAGGGTGGTTATTTTATTTTAGATTTATATTAGATTTTTATTTTGGGGCACCTGGGTGGCTCAGTTGGTTAAGCAACTGCCTTCGGCTCAGGTCATGATGCCAGGGTCCTGGGATAGTCCCACGTTGGGCTCCTTGCTTAGTGGGGAGCCTGCTTCTCCTTCTGCCTGCAGTTCCCGCCCCACCCCACCCCCCGTGCTCTCTCTCTCCCTGTCAAATAAATAAAGTCTTAAAAAAAAAAAAAGAAAGGGAAGATTTTATTTTTAAGTAATCTCTACACCTAATGTAGGGCTTGAACTCACAACCCAGAACCAAGAGTCATATGCTCAACTGACTGAGCCAGCCAGATACTCCCATTATTTGTTTATTTTTAAAGATTCTATTTGGAAGGTTTTAACTTGTCCACTTGGTGCCAATTCTTCCATAAGAGAGAACTCCCAATATGGGTGCAATTCATACCTGGGATAAACCAGGACAGAAAAAGCCAAGGCACCCAGAGAGAACAAAAAGGGAGCAGAAAAAACAGACGCTGAGAGAAACGGCATTTAATGACTCAGAGCAGATAACTGATTTGTTCCTATGGAATCGGGGAAAAAGGGTTCTGCAGAAGGGGGTCAAGTCCCCAAAACATTTAAAGGATGCACACCCTCTTTGGTGGGCTGTCCTTCACTGCTGGGGCCTCTGTGACAAGAGAATTGGACCTGGTTCTCAGAAGCTTGTGTTTCTTTTCTGTTAGGGATCCTGTTTAGCTCCCAATGAGAATTCTGTCCTCATCAGCATCGGTTTCCAAAACTTCCCCCACTGACACAAAATTAAAAGGGAAGCAGAGCCCCTTTGGGATGTTTTCTATCATGAATCATCAGCGCCTTCCTGACTCTCCTGGGAATCCCATCCACACACAGAGGTCCCATTGACTCCTGGGGTCCCTGTCAAAGGCGAATTCAACAATGGAAAAGATGAGCTGGAGTTGATTTCATGTTGGACACACTGGCTGAGTCCTGTCACTGGGGGGGGGGCAGGGTGGTGGGGGTCACAGCAGCTTAAGATTAAAGAGCCTGCCATTCAAATACTTGGGGGTTTCTAGCCTTCTGAGTGTAAATGGATCCCATAATTCACATGCAGACTATTTAGAAGAAGAATGAACAGCAGAGCTCCGCAGAGTTCTTTTTAAACATAGAGTGCCGCCTGTTTGCGTGGGAACTCAAACTTAAGAAGTGCCACTAAAGGAGGTATTTGGCCAGTTTGCATTATTTTATTTTAATTCTGGAATAGGCAAGGGAGGAACAGAATTTAAGAAAGTACATTCTCAAACCTATACAATCAAAAGCCTTTCCAGAGACATAGCAATTTTGGGTTTTTAAAAATACATGACTCATTCAAAAATTCAACAAGAAAAATTATTTTGGGGGGACACCTGGGTGGCTCAATTGGTTAAGTGTCTGCCTTTGGCTCAGGTCATGATCTCAGGGTCCTGGGATTGAGCCCAAATTCAGGCTCCCTGCTCAGTGGGGAGTCTGTTTCTCCCTCTCCCTCTGCCCCTCCTCTCCGCTTACACTCTCTCCCTTTCACTGTCTTGCTCTCGAATAAATAAAATATTTTAAAAAATAAGAAAAAAAATTCTTTTTTATGAACTGAGGCTAAATCCTCTCTGTAAAGGATACCATACTCTCCCAGCAAGAGCATGGAGGAACATTGGCCATGGCATGGATATCAGAAATTTTTCTTTGGAAATGTGAATTTCTGTATTATTTGTAAGTAAATCATACAACTTCAATTTGTTCACTCATTCACTTTGTTCATTCAATGACCATCTGTTAAGTCCCTTCCATGTATAAAGCACTGTACTAGGCGTGGGGTGAACAAAATGGCGTAAGATAAATTTCAGGGTTCCGTGTAAAATGGATTAAGCTGGACTAACTCACATTGTCTCTCCCACTGAATGCAGTTACACAGCCTGGACAAAATATAAGGAGCAGGTATTTACTAAGAGAAGTAAATAGTAGCAGGTGGCTTGGGGAAAAAATGGAAATTTGAAGGACCACTAAGGTGGTGGTAAGCTCACCACTTTTCTCCTCCTGGTCCCATGCCCTGGATTCAAGGCAGCCTAAAACATGGAAGGGAGCACTGACAAGGACAGATAGAACTTCAAGAAAGGCCCTGCTCTTTTGATATGGGCAGCAGGAAAAGGATCTCCCCACATTCAGAGACAATGGAGGAAATTTCCCATTTTCCTTTTTCTTTTCCTTAATCTTTCAAACCCCCCAGGGTTAATCTTTCAAACCCCTCCAGGGACCCCACGTCCCTAAAACTCTGAGGGATGGAAGGAACATCCTCTCTGATCCTAAGAACAGTGAGAGGAGCACATATGCCTGCCACTTTTTGTCCCCCCCATCTCTGTCTTCCCAGTTCTTGGCCACTGTAATGAAGAGTCTGACTTGATTTTCAGTGTTTGATTGCAGACAGCTCTCAAGCCTCACCACTCCTCCTTCCCTTTCTGTCCCACATCTGGACAAAGCTGATAAGAAGGCTCAGTTGCTCCTTTGCCACCAGGGGGAAGTCCACACCATGGAGCTCCAGCCTGCATGTAGGGAAATCACCCAAGCCCATCCCCATTCCTGGCTCTTTCAAGCCATTTTCAGACCAGCTTGGGAGCCCTCTTTGCTCTCTCCAGAAAGTTCCATGAAGTGAGTAATAAATCTTTCCATACTTCCTTGTGGATGTATGGTTCATTTATCTTACTATCCAAATTAAAAAAAAAAAAAAAAAACTGGCACAGTGCAGTGCGGGAGGTCCATCCCATTTCTGCTGAACAAGAATAACATCCCCCAGATACGGGCATAGTTCATTGGAAATGCACAGCAGATGAGGACCAAAAAGGGACACTTTAGAGAACCAGAAAGCACCGGGGAAATCTCAGAGAGGAGGCAGCTGGGAGGCACTGGTCAAACTGTTTTAAGAACCTGGGTTTATTCCCACGCTGTGCAGGCACGAATCTGACCATGAAGTGTATCCTAGATTGAGAATGAAGCGTTGTAGAGATCATAGCCCTGGGGTCGGACTGGCCACTAGGTGGCGTACACATCAACTTGATCCCAGTTGCCCTGCAAAGGCTTTGAAAACAGCGGACTTTAAAACCACAACCCACAGGAGGCTGCTCAGAGCCTGCAGCCTAAAACCAACTGGGTTGATCGCCTGCTAAAACAAAACAAAACAAAAGTCAGCATTCCATCGGATTTAAACAAGACCCAGAGTCTCATAACATAATCTTCCAACTGTCTAGGATACAACCCAAGATTATTCAGCATGCCAAGAACTAGGAAAATCTCAACTCTAATAAGTAGAGTTGCTTACAAATACAGAGTAGTGCAGGAGACTGAATCATAAATGGATAATGACATAACCTTTAGGAATGATGCTGTGAGAAATACGGATTGGACAATGTGGGAGCACAGTATCTGGGGAGCAGAATCAGGAAACTGGGATCAGCTTCCTGCAAGGACAAACATTGTAGTTAAGTTTGAGAGAATAAGCAGACAAGAAGGAGTTAGGTGAAGCAGAAAGTATTCACAGGGCACCTGGGTGGCTCAGTCAGTTAGACTCTTGATTTCAACTTGGGTCATGATCTCAGGGTCATCAGGCTCCTCGCTGGGTGTGGAGTCTGCTTAGGATTCTCTCTCTCCCTCTATGATGTCCCCCCACAAAAGAGGAAGTATTCACATCTATGAAAGGGGAAGCAAGAGAACAGAGAGCAGACCAGGTGGGCATGGGGGCTACAAATAGTTCTGTTTTGATGGGACACTAGCTGGATAGTGGAATGCCCAGGCCCAGGCCATGGAGGGGTTCAAATACCATCATCTATCACAGTTAACCTTATCGGTCATCCCACCTGATTTCAGTTCTGGCAACACAAACACATTAACACGACATAACACAGTGGTCATAATGAAATCGTGGAAATCATGGTATCCTCTGGGTCTTGGCTTCTTGTGGCTGAAAATATCAGTGTGCATCGATGACCAGTCTGGTCTTCTGTTTCCCAGCCTCCCTTGAAATTAAGTTGGCTGTGACCAATTCTGCCTAATGAGTGTGAGTGAAAGTGATGCATGAAACACTCAGGGCTCAGATCTCTCAAGCACCCAGGAGCCTTGCCTGCCTTTCCTCTCCCGCCCTTTCATGTAGATCTTAGAGGCCATGTGCTTGAGGGACATGCAACAAGATGGAAGGAACGTGGGTCCCTGGGTCATCACTTGGAGGAGAGTCACTTCAAGAACATTCAGGAAGGAGTTTGCACAAGAGAACAATAAGCTTTTCTTGTGTGAAGCCACTGGGATTTCATATTCCAGCCTAATACAAGTTCTCCATCTCTTTACCAAGAGTGTGATAAACCTCTCTCCAAAGTCTTTCTCAGCTCCATAAATCTAACTTTATCTAGAGAAGGTCCTCCTCCAACCATCTTTGCCCAAATTTCTTGGGATCAGTCCTGCCTATGTTCTTCGTCTCTAGGACACTTCTGTATCTTACCTTGGAGAAGGGTCATGATGCCAGAGACACTCAGGTTTGGATAGGCTCTCAAAACTCACTACTGTAACTTCCTAGTACCTGATTCACCTTTCCAATGGTCCTGGTATGTGGTGGTCCAGGGTCTGGTTGAAAACTTCCAGTAACTGGAAATTCACTGCTCCGTCTATACAAACATTCTTCCTCACCCTACATTCTAAGAAAGTCACTGCCCTTAATTCATAATCCCCATGGACTGTGCTTAATCGCCTCACTTTACTCTTTAAATGAATGAGTAGTAATTCTTGGGCCATGTGAGCCTGTTCCTGGCCTCTTCTCATCATGGCAATAAATCTTTTTTTCCCTAAACAATGAACTATTTTTTGGTGAAGTTGTATGGTCTGTGCATGACAGTCCAGAAATTATCCTTATATTAATCAATTCCATGTGCCCACAAGTAGAGAGCTCTTTCTTTTTTTTTTTTTTAAACATCTTAATTTTATTTTTTTCAGTGTTCCAAGATTCATTGTTTATGTACCACACCAAGAGCTCTTTCTTTGAGAAAGATCTTGTCTGTAATGTTACAGACAAGATCTAATAAGCAATAGCAGTTTTGCAGTTCAAATCTTTGGAAGCTGTAAGTCTACCTTTATGTCCATGTGGTTTCTCTGAAACTATGAACATCTCTTAAAAAGTCAGTACAGGGGAGCCTGGGTGGTTCAGTGGGTTAAAGCCTCTGCCTTCGGCTCAGTCATGATCTCAGGGTCCTGGGATCAAGTCCCAGGACCTCAAGCCTCTCTGCTCAGCAGGGAGCCTGCTTCCTCCTCTCTCTCTGCCTGCCTCTCTGCCTACTTGTGATTTCTGTGTCAAATAAATAAATAAAATCTTTCAAAAAAAGAAAGTCAATACAGCGAAACGAGAGAACAGAAATGAACATCCTTATCTGGATGGAAATTTTAACATGAAATGTTTCTGTAGTGAGGCACTCTATTTTCTTCAATGCAAGTTCTGCTTGGTTCATAATGCTGGACGGTCCTTGATCAATGTGAAGAACAATCCATAAAAGGAAAAACTGATCAATCGGACGGCATCAAAATTTAAAACTTTTGCTCTGTGACTCTACTGGAGGCATGAAAAGACACGTTCTTTACAGAGTTGGAGAAAAGATTTGCAAACCACATACGTGACAAAGAACAAGTCTCTAGAACATATAAGAAATTCTCAAAATGCAACAGTCAAAAAAAAAAAAAAAGTAATCCAAGTAGAAAATGGGTGAAAGACATGAAAAGACATTTTGCCAAATGGTGGCAAATAAACTCATGAAAGATGTCTAACATCATTCACCTGTAGGGCAATGCAAGTTAAAACTACAGTGTGCTATCACTGCACATCTCTCTGAAGAGCTAACATATGAAGGAATGACTGTCAAATGCTCACAAGGATGCAGAGAAACTAGATCATTCATATGCTGATGGTAGGAATGTAAAATGGCACAGCCGTTCCAAAAAAAGTTTTTTTTTTTTTTTAAGGTAAACATGCCCTTGCCATACAACCCAACAATTCTATTCCTGGATGTTTATCCCAGAGAAATGACAATATATGCTTACATAATAATAATAGTGAATTCTCAGATCAGCTTATTTCTACTAATCAAAACCTGAAAGCCATCCTGATGGTTAACAAACTGTGGTATATCCATACCAGGTACTACTACTTAGGAATAAAAAGGAACTAACCTAACCATTGATACAGGCAACAACCAGGATCAATCTTCAGATAATTAGACTGAGTGAAAAAAATTAATCCCCAAAGGATACAAACCATAGGATTCCATTCATATAATATTCTTGAAATGGCAAAATTATAGAAATGGAGTACAGATTGAATGGTTGCTAGAAGTTACGAGGAGTTGGAGTGGGCAGGGAAGTGGGTTTGATTATAAACGGCCAGCATGAGAGGAGGGGCCCCTTGTGGTGATGAACATGTTCTGTATCTTGACTATATCGATATCAATACCTAGTTGTGATATTCTACTACTACAGTTATGGAAGATGGTCCCCTAAGGGGAAACTGGGTTAAAAAAAAAAAAGGAATCTCTCTATATTATTTCTTACCAATGCATACATATCTACAATTATAAAAAGATAAGATTTTTAAAGAAGATTTTTAGAAACATTCCCCATTCTGCAGCTTATCCCAGGTAAATTACAATAGCTGGAGGTGGGAGCCAGGCGTTGGTAGTTTTTAAAATACTCAGGTGGTCCCAGTGGGCAGCAGATTTGGGAACCACTAAATTAAACATCTCAGAAGCCTCCCAGGGTATATTTAAGGAAAAGGGAGGGAAAAAGTTTTGTTAAATTTCTGTCTGTAGATACATCTTTGCAAATACATCTTGGAATGACCCAGAAACATCCTATAACATTTTGACCATAGGCTCAGTCAGTGTGTGGGAGAGCCTTAGACATTTCTTATTCATCTGGCAAGCTCCTGACCTAGAAACTTCACTAACTGAACTTAAACCTAAAAGCCAACCTTATTAACTAATGGGAATAATTTACCAAAAACTTTTATAAGTGTCATTTCATGAACAACACAATTTCTTCCTCTCCACCTTTATCCTGATAATCTTCATTAAATCTCTTAGGGCACGTGGGTGGCTCAGTCTGTTAAGTGTCTGCCTTCCGCTCAGGTCATAATCCTGGAGTCCCAGGATGGCCCCATATCAGGCTCCCCAGTCAGCGGGGAATGTGCTTCTCCCTCTGGCCCTCCCCCCTGCTCGTGCCCGCACACTCTCTCTCTCTCTCAAAAATAAAATAAAACCTTTAAAAAAGAACTTCATTAGGGGCACCTGGGTGGCTCAGTGGGTTAAGCCTCTGCCTTCGGCTCAGGTCATGATCCCAGGGTCCTGGGATCGAGCCCCACATCAGGCTCTCTGCTCTGCAGGGAGCCTGCTTCCTCTCTCTCTCTGCCTGCCTCTCTGCCTACTTGTGATCTCTGTCAGATAAATAAAGAAAAAATCTTTAAAAAAAAAAAAAAAGAACTTCATTAAATGTCACCTGAGCGGATGAGATATACAAATCCTACTAAGTGTTCCAGAGCCTGGCCACAGTATTACAGGTGTGTTGTTGTTTTAAAAGTAACACTCTAGAGGCACCTGGGTGGCTCAGAGGGTTGAGCCACTGCGTTCGGCTCAGGTCATGATCTCAGGATCTTGGGATCGAGCCCCACATCGAGCCCCACATTCTCTCTGCTGGGTGAGGAGCCTGCTTCTCCCTCTCTCTCTCTGCCTGCCTCTCTGCCTGCTTGTGATCTCTCTCTCTCTCTCTGTCAAATAAATAAATAAAATCTTTTTAAAAAATATTTTATTAAAAAAATTAAATTAACACTCTATCCACACCTGATTTCAATTTTAGCTTTTCTAATAGTCGTTGTCCTTCTTTCCAAGAAATTTTTGGGAAATAATACCTAAACTTGCCATAGCAATTAGCCTCTGAGACCCAACCATAAGGAGAGAGAGAGGGATGGAATCTTCCCTCTCATTAAATTTGGACCCAGCTTCACCTTTACAGTCAGCCCCACTGCCCTGCTGAGAGGACTTTTAGAATGTTCTTCAGTTGTAGGTTTTCAAGTATTATCATGCCCTATTTTTCAGTCTACACTTTCTCTTGGGACTTTTCCTTTTCAATAAAAAAACACTTTAAAATGTGTTATCAAAGCAACATTAATGTAATGAGAAAAAGCCTTATCAGATAAGATAACCTGCTTTTCCTCAAAGATGCTATTTTTATTCCATTAAGCACTGTTTACTCAAAAAGATCTGAAGAAGCCAAATGGATTAACCCTGTACATCAAGTCCTCTTTCTCAAGAATCCAATTTTCTGTTTGATTTTTCCACTCTGAGTATCACAAGCACAATAGTAGCTCCACGGAGACCCACGGAACAGGAAAAATTGAGCTATCTTTAATTTTTGCCTTGTTTTATTTCCAAGAAATCTCTTTTGGCTAAAATCAAGTTAGGCATGTATGCTAGTGAATGTATATAAATCCATTTTACCACAGACGCAAACATAATTATTTTACAGTTCAGCAAAGCACTGAACTGTGAGGAGTCATTTCATTCGAGACAAATTCCGGATTTAAGTGCACGCAGAGACAGAGCATTAAAGTCAGCTGAGGACAACCAATGAAAACCAAGCTGTGCACAAAGATGACCTCTCACCCCATGAGGTTTCCACACAGCAACATCTGCAGGCTGCACAGTCCAGATGATTTAAATAGAAGACTCAGAGGCAGGAAACCATGCTCAGCCCTGGTTCTTTGAGAATAGGGCTTGTTGTTAGACCAATTCACTCTGCTTCTAATTCACAATTCTCCAGCCCCAACTAAGTACCCTCTCTTGGCTCTCAGAAGGCACAGATCACAAGGCACAGAGCCCACTCCCCCGGCCCCACTCTGGTCTTTGCTCAGACCATTCCTGCTGCCCCCAGTGTGGTTCTTCTGACTCCTTGCCCACTGGCTCCCTCTCAGACTTAATGTTTCAGTTAAGATAATATCCCTTCCCACTCCTCACCCCCACACCAGAGTCAGTCTTGGACTGGGCACCTGTTTGAGTCTGACTCCACGGCTTGACATCAAACAGATAACCATTTGCAAAATTAATAAACGCTTCCTCCAGCAGAAAAAAGCAGGTATCACAGCATTCCTTAAGAGAGGTTTCATGACTAGTAAAAATTGATTGTATTTTTTTCAAGATTTTTTTTTTAAAGATTTTATTTATTTATTTGACAGAGAGAGATCACAAGTAGGCAGAGAGGCAGGCAGAGAGAGAGGAGGAAGCAGGCTCCCTGCTGAGCAGAGAGCCCGATGTGGGACTCGATCCCAGGACCCTGAGATCATGACCTGAGCCGAAGGCAGCGGCTTAACCCACTGAGCCACCCAGGCACCCTAAAGATTTTATTTGACAGAGAGAGAAATCACAAGTAGGCAGAGAGGCAGGCAGGGGGGCGGGGAAGCAGGCTCCCCGCTGAGCAGAGAGCCTGATGCAGGGCTCTAACCCAATGAGCCACCCAGGCACCCCTTGATTGTACTTTTAAACACGCACACACACACACCCATACGATCATCAAAAACAAAGGATGTAATGATTAGCTCAAGTGGGTGAGGATCAGAGGCTGATGCTTGGGTTGTTTGGGTAGAACTTTAAGCAGTTACTCTCCCCAGCAACCTGTGACCCAGACCTGACCACTATTTCACCACTGTTCCCTCCTCTAACACTTCACATGCATCCATTATCTGTCCCATTCATCCATTCAACAGGTGCCTCTGCTTTAGGAACCTTAGCAATCTCTTAAAGTATATTTTAAGCTCTTGGAAAACAAGAACCACTCTTTTAATAATAATAGCAAATACTTGAGTATTTCCTAGGTGCTAGTCATAATGTTATGTGCTTTCCTGCATTAATAATACACACAGCGGGAGTAGAGACTCGAACCCCGGGCAGAAAGACCACCGAGCCTGCATGCACCTCCTTTTCTGAAACCTGGATCTGACACTGCTCAGTTGTTTACATGACCTTTGGCGAGTTTCCTCAGTTTCCTCAGTAAAATGGGGATGTCATAGTACTACCTCAGAGGGTCTTAGTGAAGGTTAAACAAAGTTGATACCGTAAAGTAGAAGGTGGCTGGCACACAAGCAGGTACTCTTTAAATATTAGTTGTTATTGTTTATGGGAAAGTACCCAGTCCCGGGAAAGCCCTCAGTCCCGTTTTTCGCACCGCAAACCCCGTGTCCTTGGCAAAGGTTCAAAATGGGTCCAAATGGTAGGCTCAGAACAGGAAGTTGGCGGATGCCCTGTGGTCACTCTGCACTGCCTGCCTCTCTTTTGGAGCCCACCTCAAAATTCCCCCTAAATCCTGTAATGGACCTCCCCTCCCCACACATCAAGGACATTAAGGAAACTGCTCCTGAGCCAATGGGCTGTAGCGCCGAAATCGCGTATCTTTTTCGTCTTCCACGTAGCCCATCGCCCTGTTTTCCCCATTTACCGTCAAGTTTCATAACCATCCCTGTTTTCTTTTTTTTTTAAATTTATTATTTATTGTCAGCATAACAGTATTCATCATTTTTGCACCACACCCAGTGCTCCGTGCAATCCGTGCCCTCTGGTACCCCGTACCCCGTACCACCTGGTACCCCGACCTCCCACCCCCCCGCCCCTTCAAAACCCTCAGATTGTTTTCTAAGAGCGAACTATTTGATGTTCGGGAAAAACTGACCAGGCTAAAGTTCGAAGAAACTAGAGCGTCTAGCGCCCCCTGCTGCCTCTTCACAGGAAAGACCATTAAATAAGAAGAGCCTGATTGATCTTTGGTCGTGAATGTTGCCTCTCTATCCGGGTCTACACAGACACCGGTACAAATTTGAAATTAGACTCACGTTTTATCTTTTCTTAAATTCCCACACTTGGATTCCAGTTGTTTGCTTTGCCTTGGCAAAAACCGATTTTTGCTTAACTGCACTTTTCTCAGTCTTGGGCCTTCCTTGAACTGGCAGGTCGGGGTCTTGTTTCAGGGAATTAAACTGGATTTGCCGTCTTACTCTTGGCTGTTTTCACTATCGTGGAGCCCGGAGACCGGCGCGCGGGGACGAGAGGCCGCGATGCCGCGGGCGGAGGGTGCGCCTCCGGCCTTTCCGCGGCCCGGGGCAGACCAGTAGTCGCGCGGCTGGACCTCGGGGCGCTGTGCCCCGGCCTGGCTCTTCCGCCCTCTGCGACCACAATTTCCCTCGGATTCCGAGCGCGCGCGGTTGAGGCCAATGGGACGCCGGCCCTGGACTGTCGGGCGGGTTCAGCCAATGAGCAGGCGCTGTGGGAGAGGTGGGCCCGCCCCCCCACACATCCCACGCACCCCGCCCCCCCTGCCCCGGCCGACGCCCTCCATGCCCCGCCCCGGGTTCTCCCAACTTGAGCGTTACCGAGACAGATGGAGGTTCCCGCCCCGCCACCGTGACGGTGGCTGAGGGAGGGCGAGCGAGCCGGCTGCGCGGCGTCCCCCGCGGCGAGCGGTCCGTCCAGGGTGTCCGAAGCAAGCGAGGGCGCGGCGCCCAGGGGAACCCCCGGCAGGGCGGAGAACCGAGAAGAGGCCACCCGCCAAAGTGAGTTTCCAGCGGGGAGCCGGGGCCCGCCCGGGGAAGCCAGGACCGCGTCCAGCCCGACCAGATGATGGCCCGGGATGAGCCGGGCAAGAACCAGGAGGACGCGAGGTTAGGTGCCCTGGTGTTGGCGGGAGTTGTTGAATGGACTTCGGTGCGTCCCGCAGCCGCCTGGCGGAGAGGGTAGGTGGCCGGGAGTCAAGTGTGCGCTCCGACCCGGGCCGATCCAGGGTCTGGACCCCTCCGCGTACCAGGCCGGGCCCCGCATCCTCCCTCTCTCCATCCTGTACGACCACAGTCTCTTTCCCGGGATGGCCAAGTTCCTTGAGAGCCACCTCTGGGCACAGAGGGAAGACAGAGATAGATGATTGCACTTTGAGAAGAGGGTTTTTAAAGACCAAACTAACTTCCAGTTGTGATGAGTGCCCAGGGCCTACACCCCGGCCGGGTTGCCCTTTCTTTCCCCCTTCCCAGTCCCGGGGTGCCCTGGTCTTCAGTTTCGTTAGTGTCAGTGTGGAGTTGGGATCTCAGTAAGGAGGTAGTGTAGATTCGTTAACATCTGTCAAAGGTAGAATGTTTACAGATAGGATGCGTAGGTGTACACCTTCGCTCTGGGGGGTGGATTTATTTGTAATCCTTCCAACAAAAGCTTTGGGAGGTCTAGTTCTTCCTTAGCTCACGGATTTCTTGAAGACATTCCAAGCTCATGGTTTCCTTGTAAGACTTCTTGTTGCCCTGTGTCTTGCCCTACCATTTCAGAAAATTGTTAATGGCCTGAGCTGGACACCAGCAAAAAGGACTCAAAAGACTGTTTGGCCAAATGTGAAGAGGTTGTTGACCATACTATAAAAATGGACCCCAACACTGGAAGATCAGGAGGGTGGGGCCGCTTTAGAGATGCAGCGAGCATGGAGAACGTAAGCTATGTAGTCCTTCAAAGGCCCTTGTGCACGGGATTTGATCTCTGAAAGGATAGCACTCCTGTATCACAATCACAGTGTCTGAGCTATCTATAGCCAAGGTTCTGAGGGAAGCAGAATTTAGGGACTTGTTTCTGTACAGATTTCAGGGAGAATAAGAAGAAGTATATGGGTTGGGGCGCCTGGGTGGCTCAGTTATCAAGGGTCTGCCTTCAGCTCAGGTCATGATCCTGGGGTCATGGAATGGAGCCCTGCATTGGGCTCCCTGCTCAGCGGGAGCCTGCTTCTCCCTCTCCCACTTTCCCTGCTTGTTCCCTCTCTGGCTGTGTCTCTTTCTGTCAAATGGATAAATAAAATCTTTTAAAAAAAAAAAAAAGGAAAGGAAAGAAAGGACAGAAACCACATATGCTGTAAAATAGGCATTATTTAAGTGCCATTTTACAAAGGAAGAGATTAAGGCCCTAAGAAGATTTGGTAAGTAAAACACATTGCACAATGTATAGAGGGTTGGCACAGTGAAGATTCCGTGCCCAGCAGCCCAGCTACAGCCTGTGCTCTGAAATCCTGCTGCTTTACCTCTGGAGGAAACAAGTCTTAGGTTGAGACTACCAGGACAAGAAGAAGGCATGCAGCAAGCACAGAGACTCCACTGGACTAAGGTCTGATTTATGTGTTTAGATAAACCAGCTGGATTTCAGGTTTAGAGAAAATGGAGGAGTTAAGTTTAGGTAGTGTGTGGTGTGTTTGGAAGAGATGACATGTTTTGTGAACCAGTGGTGGAGTCTTGTAGCTCAAAGGAATGGGAGTAGCGCAGGGTAATACTGCTAGCAACTGCCAGTGAGAATTAGAACCGGCATCTGTCTGATTCCCGTCTCAGAAGTCATTGTCTGGGTTTTAGCACTGAAAGTCCCACATCCCAGGAAACCCCAGAGTCTCCAGTCTTAGTAATTCCCTCAACAGCGAAATCCCTCACTTAGCACTGCAAGTTCCCCATTCCCTTAGTCCTGGGCAAACCTGGACAATTTGATCAACCTCCTCCCTTCCGTCTTTCCTTCCTTCCTTCCTTCCTTCCTTCCTACCTTACTTGCTTCCCTGATTGGGGGAAAGAAGCAAGGCTTCTTTCTCCTCCTCTGGCGTTGGTGTGTCTTATCTCCTATGAGTTCCCTTTAGGTCCTAAGCTAGAGAAGTCACCAGCCCTGAGCTTTGCCGGGTTTCCAGATCAAGGCCATTGAGTTGTATGTGTGTTTTGTTGTTGTTGTTTTGTTTTTAGGGACTTTAAAAAACACATATTTATTTTAGAGATGGGGGCAGGCAAAAGGAGAGAGTTCTCAAGCAGATTTCCCACTGAGCACAGGGCCCAATGAGGAGCTCCATCTCAGGACATATGAGATCACAACCTGAGCCAAAACCAAGAGTCAGATGCTTAACCAACTGAGCCACCCAGGGCACCAAGGCCACTGAGTTTTCATTGGATCCAGAGTCCAATAAAAGACAAGGTTCTGTTTTCATCACCTTTAAGGAAGAGAAACTTCAGAAATATTCTAGAGAAGTTTCACTCCATCAGTGGAAGCAAGGTGAGGAGTCTCTGGCTCCTTGGGCCTGCCTTCGCACCTCTGGAGAGATAGCCTTTGGATTACTGGAGACCCAGTAAGGGAAGCGATCATCCCAATTTCACACTGAAAGTATCATGTCCTGGGAGACCTTCCCTGGAGTATGAAAAGTCCTGGTCTGGGTGATGAGTGTGGAAGACTGGAGGAAATGAACAAAGCCCATACAGTGACCCTAAAAGAGGGGCTGAGAGCAACATTGTCTTAAGTGTCAAATGAATATAGTTGCCCACTTCCTCCCTGACCACTGATGTTGTCACCCACAGTTTGCAGTTGACACTAACAATTGACCCATCCACGATTGCTTGCTGGAGAGTGACTTCAGTGTGTCATAATTAGGAAGATTACAGTCTGTCCTCGACTTTCCCTGTGGATGTACTGTTGTGATGTGTATCAGGACAGGCTAGTTTAAATTTTTAAACTTGTGCATATTGTTTTCTAAGAAGTCAGTTAATGAAAATGAGAACAATTATACCACCAACACAAGCATGATCCCTTCATCTAGAAAGAAGACTAAGTGGGCCGTGTTATTTTAGTGACAAATGGAAAGAGATCTAGAACTGGATCAGGGAGGTAGATAACCAAAACAGAGAATACTGCACAATATGCAGGAAAGACTTTGGGATTGGGCATAGTGGAGAAGGGGATGTGAAAAAACATGTGGAGACTGAATCTCACCAGTCCAGAATGAGATAGGCAAGTGACTCTAAACGCATCAAAAGTATTTTTATTCCCCCAAGAAGATGATCAATGTTCAGTCAAAAATAGCAGCTGTTGAATGAGCTTGGGGATACCACACAAACCAACGGGTATCATCCTTGGTTCCCTTGACTGCTCTGTGCATCTGAAGAAGTTACTTTTCTTGACTTAGGGATTGCAACTAAAATACCCTGTGGGCGATCAAAAGGAGAAACTCTGATAGCAGAGCTGTTGGCCCCTTACAGTGTACAGCTGGTTTGGTCCTTTCTCACCAGCCATCATGCTTTCTACAGTCTATGCTCTGAACCATGGCAACAAAAAAATGTTCCCTCTAGTTCTTAGGTCCCTTGACTTGAAAAATAGGATTTCAGATTACCTTCTCGATTTCTAGAGGATTTTAATGGAACTGCTGGAATCACAAAGCAGAAGACTTGTTGATATTTTGCCCAAATACAAACTAGACTTAGCTCATCTATCTCCACATTCATCAGAAAGTGCCCATGTAAATTTGGGCAAATCCCACTCAGTCTATAAGTGTCTCACCAGAGAAAATGAAAAGATCTTACCTATTCAATACCCTGCACATCTTATATATGACACTCCTAAAAAGGGTTGTGGTTTGGGATGCCTGGATGGCTCAGTCAGTTAAGCATCTGCCTTCAGCTCAGAGTCCTGTGATGGAACCCCCACATCAGGCTCCCTGCTCAGCAGGAAGTCTGCTTGTCTCTCTTCCTCTCCCCTACCCCTGCTCCTTCTTTCTCTCTCTCTCTCACATAAATGAAATCTTTAAAAAAAAAAAAAAAAGAGGGAAGGGTTGTGATTTGTTTATATATGGTATTGAGACTTTCATAAGGAAAGTTTTTGGTCACTTTTCAGTTTTGTCAAAATGTCCAGAAGCTCTTAATGAGATTTTTGACTTTAAAGAAGTGGAAGAAGATAGCCTTGTTAGATATGTGCCTACAAAATGGACCTCATTGCTCCCAGTCACAGAAAAGATTGTAAAGTGTCAGCCTACCATAAAATCATAGTTTCAACATTTGGGACAAGAAGACTGTTCTTCTTTGATTTGGAATATATTTGATGAAAATGGATAAGAGGGGTATAGTAAAATGGAAATTTATATGCTGTGTCTCCACAACTGATGGTCTTTGAAGAGGCTATAGGAAGCCTAGAAAAGGATCAACAGACCGCACCTGAACTGTCTAATGTTATGTATAAGTTGAGACAAAAATTCATACAGCATAAAAATTATTCATTTTTTGGAAATAAGACTGCTTCAGAACTTTAAAAAAAAAAAAGTCTCCAGAAAAGGGTAATCAAGTTAAACAGGACTTTCTTAATTTCTTTACTAAGACAGTAGCTTATTTGGAACCCAACTTCAATTTTACCAGTTCAAATTATCTCTATGCCTCAAAACCATTTTCCCTGAAAAGGAGATGTTTACCTTATGATGGCTTCCAGTGTGCTTCAGAGTGCTTAAAAATGATGGACATTGGGGTGCCTGGGAGGTTCGGTTGGTTACGGATCCAACTGATCCAATCGGCTCAGGTCATGATCTCAGGGTTGTGACACTGGCCTCTGTGCTGGGCTCTGTACTCAACAGGGAGTCTGCTTGAATTTCTCTCTCTCTCCCTCTCCCCCTCCCCCTGCTCATGTGCACACTTGCGCTCTCTCTCAAATAAATTTATCTTTTTAAAAAATGAAAGCCTATATGATGAATTTACAGATACAAAGGACCTGATTAACAAACTGCTGACCTTAACAGGCCTGTGGACACAAAGTGGGTGGACCTTTTTGGAGAAATGAAAGCAAACACCTACAAATTTAAAAACCTGCTGTTGCTAGTAAGTAAAATCCTAACTATTTCATGCTCACACACTTTTATTGAGAGGATATTTAGCCTAACGTCATCACACTGGGCTGATGCAAGGAATCTGTGTCCCGTGGGCTTGAGGAGAGCAGAGCTGCAGGTCAGAGTGAATTTTACATTTGACAGTATTCAGTTTTACCACTACATGAAAAAAAAGAAGGATGTCCTTAAGGCTGCAAACAGTTCAGAAAAGTATTATTGGGAAAGAAGACAGAAAGAATAAAAATAGTCTACTGTACCATGGGACAGAAATATGTCATTTTTAATTAAACATAGGAAATCTCTGTTTCATCCTATTCATGTTCTCCTTTTAAAGCCTTGCATTATGTATCTTATTTTGATTTATATATTTGTATTTAAAAATATGCACAGCATATTAGCACAGCAGTAGGGGTCTAATTTAGAAATAATATACATATATTGGGATGCTTGTTCAAAATTTCTTTTACTGGGACTCCTGGGTGGCTCAGTCGTTAAGTGTCTGCCTTTGGCTCCAGTCATGATCCCAGGGTCCTGGGACTGAGACCTACATAGGGCTCCCTGCTCAGTGAAGAGTCTGCTTCTCCTTCTCCTTCTGACCCTCTTCCCACTTCTGCCCTCTCTCTCTCTCAAATAAATAAATCTTTTTAAAAAATTCTTTTACTGATGAGCAGAGCCCTAAATGATCAGTAATCCTGTGGTATCTAGAAGAAGAGAAGAATCACGGACCTGAAGCAGACTTTTTTTATTTGCTTAAAAATCAGTAAGTCTCTTGTGACTTCTTTTTTTTTTTTTTTTTTTTTAAGGTTTTCTTTATCTTGGGGCACCTGGGTGGCTTATTCAGTTAAATGGTACCTTTGGCTCAGGTCATGATCCCAGGGTCTAGGATCAAGCCTTGCATAAGGCTCCCTCCTCAGGGGGAGCCTGCTTCTCCCTGTCCCTCTGCCCCTCCCCTTGCTTGTGTTCCCCCTCTCTCTGTCAAATAAAATTTTTTTAAATTTTATTTATCTATTTAGGAGATACAGAGAGAACATGAGCAGGGGAAGGGCAGAGGAGGAAGCAAATTTCCCACTGAGCAGAGAGCCCAGCACAGGTCTAGATCCTAGGACCCCAGGATCACGACCTGAACTGAAGGTGCCCCGTGACTTTGGTTTTATGAATTAATCTCCCAAACCCAGAGTGCCCACAGAAGAGCTGATACAGACTGAGTTTGGGAACATTGTTTGAAAATGAGGATTAGGCTCAGGATCCACAGAGCACTCACTGAGGGCTAAACATCCTGTGAGGTCCTGCCTGAGCGAGAAGCCAGTCTGTCAGTCAGTCAGGCTCTCAACTGTACTCTCCTCTTTTCCAGTCCCACCCATACACCACTTAGGAAAGCCTGTGGAGTTCTGCAAATCTAAAAGGGCCTGAGGATGGAAATCAGGAGATCTGAGAACATGGATGGAGAAAAGAAATTTTTATCCTCACTAACTTCTAAAATCTAGCATTTGTTTCATAGGCCACAAACCACCACAGTATCAGTACCTGTGACTCTGTCATCACGAGCAGATGTTTGCATGTTTCAGATACCCGAAAATATTGTTTAGGTGCAGCACCGTTTGGGAACTATGGTATTATTACCCCCACTCTGAGATCCTGTAATATGATAAAGAAGCACATTTATTAGATCGCAGATATAAATTTTTAATAATTTCATAACTGTATTTCAATAAAATTGGCTTCCTTGGAAATCCTGTTTTTTATTGTTCTTGTGTTTTTCCAGATTGCCAAAGGCAGCTGATGGCTCATCATAGGGCCATCTGTCTCTGCTGGGATCATGAATAGACAGCTTGACAAATAGGTGGGAGAGAAATATGCTTGGTGGTACCCTTGCCTTGCGCTCTAACCTTATTATTAGCTGGCATATGAATTGAGAGGACAGTGACCTCTTTGCCTAAGAACGTTTGTGAACCCACATGTCCAAGAATATGGAATTTCCCATCATAGATAGTTATTCTTTTAAGTTTAGGTGAAAATGCCTTGAGTAGGAATATCATGGGACTGTTTCCAGCTTCCCATACCTCAGTGACAGGGTCAAAGGGATCTCTGAGCAGCATCTTATAAATCCAGGCACTGACGTCTGAAGTCAGGGGCAAGTTATTTACTGGAGGTCCTATCGGGTAAAGGTAAGGGAAGCATTCCAAGCGGGGTTTTACTTTTATTCTGGATAGGGCAAGTCCTGGAAGTCTGGAGAGAGGGTTGGGGGAGGCTAGGGTAAGGATGGGTAAGGAGTCTGGTTAGAGTTATAGTATGTGGTTTGGAAGGCAAAACTGGCGTGAAATGAGCATTTGTTGCCAGGAGGAACAATTCCAAATCCACTGAATTCATTTCCGGGATTATAGATCCTGAGACTAGCCATGACTTAAAGCGCATTGCACGTCTGTCAGTCTCTACCTTTCCCTTCCCTTAATTAGGCGCAGCAAATCCTGGGCGTGGAGTATAAACCGGGATCCTGAGCTCCCCTCCACCTCTGGAGTGGAGATATAA
Source organism: Mustela nivalis (assembly GCF_964662115.1). Classification (NCBI taxonomy): domain Eukaryota; kingdom Metazoa; phylum Chordata; class Mammalia; order Carnivora; family Mustelidae; genus Mustela; species Mustela nivalis. The sequence goes on from NC_139024.1 coordinate 97,844,160, forward strand.
TGAAGGGAGTGATATAATGTGTGTGATATAATGAAGAGAGCTCCGGCTTAGAAACCAAACTTGGGCTCTAACCTTTGTACCCCACTTAGGACCTGAGACCGTGGACAACTCAGTCACCCCATCTGTCTGAACCTTAGCTCCCCGCACTGAAAATGGGGACGGTCGCTGGCAAGAATCTAAAAGGCCTGATTGCTGTCCTCTGAGTGGTGAACGAACCTCAAGGTTAAAACTCCGCCTTCTGGGATGCCGGCTACAACCAGACCTATTCTCTGCGGGGGCTTCCCCGTCCGGCCGGGTTCGGCAGGAGGCAGCAGACCCCAGCACGGCTGTAGAGCCAGAGCGGAAAGCTGGGCAGAAAGAGCGAGCGGCGGAGGAGCCGACTGGCCTCGGGGTCCGCAGACTGTGCAGGGCACGCCCGGCGGAGGCGAGGGCAAGCCGTGGCGCATGCGCGCCGCGGGACCGACACCGCCCGGAACCAGCAGGCTCTGCCAGTGCGGGGAGGTAGCGCGCAGAATCGGGAGGTGCTGGCGGCGGGGACCGCTTCCGGACACCAGGTACGAGGCTGGCCCGAGGCTGGCTCCCGATTTTTCTCTTTTGAGCCGTGGGGAGGGCTCGGGGCTGCAGGTGAGCTGTATACCTCGCAGTCGAGAACTTCTCTCCTGAATTTTCTTGTAAAGGCACAGATCTGAGCAAAGATGCTAATGACCTGGGGAGGATTTTGCAGGGGATGGGGGCTGCTTCTTCCAAGCGTCGCTTCTCTCCGTCTTCTGGGAATTCCCGGAATGTCTTCCTTCCGCGGCCCTGAATCTCCCACCTGTCCTCCTTCCGACCTTCCTGGAACTGGGGAGAGGCGGGGAAGGGATGGGGTTCTCTGACCATGGCAAAAACGCTTGGCAGTTTAACCTTGCTAGTACCACCCAGACTTCATTCGAAGATGGTCTTTCGAGCCCCCAAGGAGTACAAAGGTAGGTAGTTTTTTATACAGAGCATACAGAAAATCTCTTAGTGGGTCCCCCAAATTTTGGAGGGCTAGGGGCAAGGCAGGGCCCTGTCACCTGGTTTCATACGCGGTGCAGTAAATCATTTTTGCTGCATTGCACCCAAGACGCTTTCTGGCCTCTCCAAGTACTGAGGTAGTATTTTCAGTGAGAGCCTGTGAAGCAAGGCGCCCATCAGCTCCTACTTCCATCACTTCCCTGTGTGGTTCTGGTCATATGGTCCTGCCATGGACAGGGAGCAAGAGGGATGTTTGCTTTTTGTCTGCAATTTCTCTCTGTATTCAGAAACTTCTTGCAAGGATTGGGAATAGGTGTGTGTATTTTGCCTCCTTAGAATACTCAGCTCAGTAAGGAGATTAAGGGAACAGACCGTTGCCTGGCAGTAGAGCTATACTGAGGGTTGATCAGTTACAGAATGTCTTCCCTCAGGCAAAAGTTGTTCCTCTGGTTCATTCAGCAAGTATTTCTGCACACCCTGCCTTGTGCGTAGTGGTGAGCTTGGTGATGTGGGGAGGACAAAGGTGAACAGAACTTGAGCTTAGCCCCAGAGGAGCTAGGCTGAGACGGGAGGTCGGGAGGGGAGCTCAATGTAAGTAACGCCATGCCAGGGAGAAGGGGTGGGGCCCCAGGAGAGCGTCAGAAGGAGACTGGGAGCTCAGAGGACGGAGAAGAATCGGCCTTTTACATCAGGTGGCCGGTTTAAGGAGAAAATTAGGTTCCCAAATTACTACCTGATGAGGAGTGATCTCATAAGCTTCCATCTGTGTGTAGAGGTATTTTCCTCACTGTGTGTCAGGCATCTTAGGCTATGTCTCAGATAGGTCCCACCATTCCTGGATTCCTCCCTCCACCTGCTACCACATGCCTGCTGGTCCAGGGCTCCCTATCTCCTTGAGGAGCATCAAGGCCCCCCCGCCCCCCGCCTCCCACCTCTCCTTCCTGGTGCGCCAATCCAGAGACTAGACGTGAGTCATCTCTGACTCATCCCTCCCCTGGACTCCCCACATCCAGGCTTATTGATTCTGTTTCCTGAACGTCTCTCAGAGCTGACCCACCCTCCCTGCCGTTGCTCCAGGCCAGGCCACCACCAGCTCTGGCTTAGCTCAGCTTCCTGCTTCACTTCGTCCCATCTCCCGCTACCCACTGCGAGGAAGCACTGGCTGGAATTAAATCTGGTGGAGAGACTCCCTTCTGTCATCCCTACTGCCCTTGAGACAGAACCCAGCCTCCCTTTACAACACTTAGAAGTGTCCTGGCCCTGTCTTTTTCCCCAGGCCCATGTCTTCATAGCTGCCCTGCACGCCTGTCCATTTTGAGAACAGGCCATGCTTTCTCATGCTACTGGGCTTTTGCACACGTTCTCCCTGCTGCCCAGAGCACATCCTTCCCTGCCACCCTCTTCGCTCGGCTTACTCCTCCTCTCCCCAAGATCCCAGCCCGTACCCTGTCTGCTCTAGGAATCCTCCTTTAGGCTCACAAGTCACCGTAGGCTCCACTTCTTGATATCGTGCCCATGCATCTCCTCATAGGGCTCATCCACACGTCTTCCTCCTCTGCTGTGCTGTACTAAAAGGCCAGAGCCAAGTCCAAGGGCTTTCCATGCCTTCCTGCTGCCTTGCACAAAGAAGACATGCAGGGGCGTCTGAGTGGCTTCGTTGGTTAAGCATCTGCCTTCTGCTCAGGTCATGATCCCGGGATCCTGGGATCAAGCCCCACTTCGGGCTTCCTGCTGAGCAGGCAGCCTGCTTCTCCCTGCCACTGCCCCGCTTGTGCTCTCTCTCTGTGTCAAAGAAATTAAAAAAATATTTTTCTAAAAAAGAAGACATCCAATAAATAGTTGTTAAATGGAGTTGAGCATAAGCTATAACATTTTGGTTTGATTCACTGAGTGCCTGCGTCATAAATTCACTCCATCTCTGTTGTTTCCTCAGCAAGCTGGCACAGTTATGGCCTCACACATGTCAAGCTTAAAAATGGGTATAGGGTGAAAGAGAAGAACAATCATTATTCAAGCAGCTAGTATTTGATGAGTGCCCAGTACGTGTAGGCCCTGTTGTAAGCACTCTTCAGTATTACCTCATTTAATCACCACAACCTGTGAGGTAATTTTATCATTATCCGTATTTTACAGATGGAGAGACCGAGTTGCAGAGAGATTAGGGACCACACACAATGTTACATAGCTAGCAGCCAGTGGCAGCAGGCTTGGAGCCCAGCATACACTGTGGAATTCGATTAAGTCTTTGGGAACAACAGTAGGTCAGACGGACCATGAGAAGCTGACAGGGCTGAAGACAGAAGGCATGCAGTGTGGTCACAACTTGAAGCTATGAGACCAACAGAGGTGACTGATCCAGAACTTTACAGATCTGAGAGACATGAGTTTTATTTGCATATAGATATAGAAGCGGCACTGGGAATCAGAAATTAAAAGAATTAGAAAGCTACAAGGAACTTTAGGGTTCATCTCATCTACTCCCCTCACTTTGCGGGGGAGTCAGTGTCAGGGATGGGGCATGAGTCAAGGCCCAACAGCCTGCTGCTGACCAGTACCCATGTCTCCAGCCTGTCACCAGCACACTTTCTCCTGCATCTTACCGATTCCTGGGTAGGATTTTCATGGAACTTCTCACCCCTAGGTGTATGTTTCAACTGCTGCTATGAGACACATAGGATATTCTCGTCACTCACGTGATTTTTTGCCAGGGGCTTCATTATATTCATCAGTGATTTGCCATTGATTAAGCATGCACGTTTCTGGCTGAGCTTGAAATTAATCTCTGTAACTCCGTGGAATACATGCCATTTTTGTATTACCTATGCTCCCCCCATCCCCAGTTCTTTTTATTTTGTAAAACTTGTCCCTTCATCCAGCGGTAGAATTGCAACCTTGCCAATGGACCTGATCGGTTTCGGTTATGCGGCCCTTGTGACGTTTGGAAGCATTTTGGGATATAAGCGGAGAGGTAAGCCTTAACTCTATTTCTCATCCAAGGGCCTTGGTAGGGGATTGCTGGTTGTGCTAAGATCATGTGAGGGTTTCAAGTTGGTGCAGCCACTTTGGAAAACAGTGTGGAGATTCCTTAAAAAATTAAAAATAGAGCTACCCTATGACCCTGCAATTGCACTGCTGGGTATTTATCCCAAAGATACAGATGTAGTGAAAAGAAGGGCCATCTGTACCCCAGTGTTCATAGCAGCAATGGCCACAGTCACTAAGCTGTGGAAAGAGCCCAGATGCCCTTCAACAGACAAATGGATAAAGAAGATGTGGTCCATATATACAATGGAGTACGATGCCTCCATCAGAAAGGATGAATACCCAACTTTTGTATCAGCATGGACGGGACTGGAGAAGATTTTGCTGAGTGAAATACATCAAGCAGAGAGAGAGTCAGTTTTGCTGCTTATTTGTGGAGTATAAGGAATAACATGGAGGACATGGGAGAAAGAGAGGAGAAGTGAGTTGGGGGAAACTGGAGGGGAAGAAGAACCATGAGAGACTGTGGATTCTGAGAAACAATCTGAAGGTTTTGGAGGGGAGGGGGGTGGGGGGTTGGGTGATTTTGGTGGTGGGTGTTATGGAGGGCACGTATTGCATGGAGCATTGGGTATGGTGTATAAACAGTGAGTCTTGGAACACTGGCGGGGTGGAGGGGAGGATCATCTGAGGGTTTGTAAATAAGACAGGAAGGTGAAGAGGTCCTAGAGGTAACCGAAGACCAGCATGTCGTGCATGGAAGGGAGTTGTAGAGGGCAGGGGGCTGGGTGTGACAGAGCAACCCAACCCAGCTGTCTGGGTCTCTCTTCACCTGTCATTATTAACTGTGTAATTAATTGACTCAACCTCCTCAGGGCTACTCGCTCATTATCAAATGAGGATTTTCATTTGTTTACATATTCCTAGTATCAAAAACTGAATTATGTTGATAATTGTGTTTTGCAAAGGAAAATTTGTTAAATACTTAGATATCCTCTCAGAGGTTGTCTCTTCATCTATATCCAAAAGAGGGGAGAGAAAAAAAAAAGTTGATAAGTTTTCATGCAAAAAAATGAAAGGTTCTATTTGTGACATTGGTAGGCTGCAACTTGAGCGAAAAAGCCAGGTCTACATAGGTATTAGAGGGACCCCTTATTTAGCAATTGCTAAGAAGTCTAAGGCCAGAAACACAGGTCTCTGTAGGGACTGAGGGGTGGCAGGTTAAAACAGAGGTTTTTTTTTTTTTTTTTCCCATTCTACAATATTTACTTCTTTTACTTTTGTTTTTATAATTTTCTATTTTTATAAGCATATAATGTATTATTAGCCCCAGGGGTACAGGTCTGTGAATCACCAGGTTTACATACTTCACAGCCCTCACCATAGCACATACCTTCCCAGATGTCCATAATACCCCCCCCACCTTCCCTCACAACCCTCAGTTTGTTTTGTGAGATTAAGAGTCTCTTATGGTTAAAACAGAGTATTTTCTAAGATTCCTGAGAACCTCTAATTCACTTGGACTTTTGTTTGTTGCTCTTATGTTCTCTCTCAATGGGTGTAGCATATGTACTCGATGGAAGGCACCAACGTGCCCTCATATAGTTTGGTGCCATCAAAATATATGATGGCACCAAACTATATGATGGCTTAGCTGCACAATATGGTCCCTTGGCCTCCTACAAGAGCCCCCAACTGTGTGATCCTGGAAGCCCCTGGGGGCCTGTGTTTGCAAAAAAGCGCACTCCTGTGTAATGTGGGTTAAGAGCACAAGCCACAGCATCAGGCTTTCCTAAATTCTGCTCTTGACATTACTCCTTACTAGCTCAGGTACTCATGTGAGTTGTTTTAACTTCTGGGCTCCAATTCCTCATTTGTATGTTGATCAGTTAGGTTTAAATAAGATAATGCATGTAACACATTTCACATAGTGCCTGGCTGGAAGAAGGTCTTGATATTCTTGTTTCTGCTGCTACTCCATGCCAGGGGGAGAGTCTGTGGGCCAGTGAGGCAAAATACCTTTTTCTGGTTTTGTATTCTATATTCTTAGCTGCTTGTGGCCCCAGTGCTTTAGAGCTTTTGTATAAAGTGAATCAGTTCTTTATGTTTTTACTTAAAACTTCCCTAGACATGAATCCCCTAGAGTTCAGCCCGGAGACCCTTCACGGGACAGTTACTGAGAACAGTGTTGAGTAGGTTGAAGATGTGATGTCAGGATGGTGTTTGGTAAGAGGACAAGTATATCTGAATCCTGTACAAGACCAAGTGCCGGACATAGTTGGGTCAGAGTGAGGGGCTGATAGATTTCTTCTCTTGCTGGGAGCAGGCAAGGGGGAGAGAGGCAGCACAGCGGCACCAAGTTCTGAGCTCACCCCTCTCCCACACAGGTCCCCAGGAAAGTGCATACCCAAGTAGACACTATGATTTTGAGGCTTTTTCTGAGCCAGGTAGCCAGTGCCCAAAGCCCAAGATGGGCAGAAAGCTCTCTTGGCCTTCTCCTGCACCAGGGCTGAACCTGGCTACCTACCTTCTACTCCAGTTCAAGGTCAGGGCACAGCAGCCCCTCTGGAGAGAAAGAGGGGAGCAGGAGAGCAGGTATCTTGCTCTGAGGGAGAGAGGCCCTCTTGTGCACCTCCCAACTCCGTTGAAACTCCTTGAGACTGCCCCAGCCAGGTTGGCACTTGAAGGAGGAGTTGCGGGGCACAGCTTGGCACTTCTTTTTTCTTTTATGGTAGCCCCACTATAGACTGAGCTTTTTGGCAGGATCTGGCTCCCTTCCACGAGCCATAGCCTTCTTAAACCTAGAGCCTGCCCATCCTCACTGTTTGCTGTCTGACCTCCGCGAGACTCGGGTGCAGCTGCTTCCCCTGCCTGCACATACTTCAGGTGGGGAGGGTCCCAGCATTGCAGAACTCATCAGAGTGTACAGAAGAGAGTCCAAGGTCTCTAAGTGAGAAGACACCTTAATTAAGGTGACCTAGTCATGCGTTCCAGAAAATGCTTCAATTCCCTTGACTGTTTTCTAATCTGCTGTCTTCTGCTAAACATGACCCATTTAACAGGGAGGGCCCGGGCCTGCATTTTGTCAGCATTTATCAAGTGCTGCCAAGTATCCAGCACTGGGTCAGGCCCTGGAAAACAGCAGTGAGCAAAAAGAGATGGTGCTTGGAAGCAAGTTGGGGGGCTGACCTTAAATACGTGGACAGGTGCGCAAATACAGGATGGCGAATCGTTGGAGACTCTGATGGGGCCCCTTGTTCAGAGTGGTGTGTCAGAGAAGATGTCTCTAGGAGCTGACCGTTACAGAGACAGGTGCACTGCAGTTGGCCAGGCAGACAGGGCAGGGAAGAGCAGTCCAGGCAGGGAACAGCATGTCTAGAAGCCATGAAGAATAAAGTCTTAAGGGATCTGATCGAAGGCCAAGGCTCCCGTAATCGAGTGGACTTGGGTTTTTCTCTAAGTGCAATAGGAAGCACAGACAGTTTTTAATTAGCAGAGTGACCAGTCTGGACGTATGATTTTAGAAGACCGTGTTGCCGTGTTTGCAGAATAGATTTGGGGGGAAGGAGGAACAACGAGGAATTTAACGTTCTGTCCAACTGTAACATTCTAAGCCTTTGTGTATTTGACGTGGATGGTATTACCAACACTGTTTTGCAACTGACAAAACTCAGAGACTAAGTGCCTTAGCCAAAGTCCTTCGGGCAACAAATGGAAGAATTAGGACTAGAACCTAGCTTGTGTGTCTTCTCATTCAGGATGCTGCTGTGTGTGTGCGCGCACACTGCTGCAATGGTTCTTAACTCTGGTTACCATCTGAATTTCCTATAGATATTTAAAACATAGGGATGCCTTGGCCCTACCCTGAGGGATTCCAATCTGTTAGATTCTAAATAGAGTGAGCTCCACAAAGCACCGACTGTGTGTGTGTCTGTCTGTTTTGTGCACAGTGTCCCTGGAAGGAGGCCCGTTGCCGGTGGGCTGGAAGTGCTCAGTGTTGGTCACCGTGCCCTGGGGCAGGGGATGAATGGACTGAGGGCAGGAGAGCACTGGATGGGAGGCTACTGGCTCTTTCCATCTCTCAGTACAGTCCCCATTCATCCCTGAGTCCTGACATCCCGAGGCTGGAAGCTTTGTTAATTATTCAGGACAGAACCATTGCTTGCTTTGCATGGGACTTCTCTTTCTACCTCTATGAGCTTAAATACCATTGCATCCCATTATTATCACAGCCTGAGTAAAAAGAGGGAGGCAGGGAGAAGAGGGGGAAGAGAAGGACAGAGAGAGGTATAAAGAAGTCAACCGATTGTCTAGGTCATGCAATCAAAGTCAGAACCGCTACCACCAGGCAGGCTTTCATATTCACTCAAGCCGTATCTAACCCTGGCACTGCCATGTATTTGGGGTTCCTCTGCCTTGCATTTTGGGTTCAGCAGGGACCAGTCATATTAGAAATGGTCCATGAAGAGGCGGATATGTAATTTGGCTTTGTCGAGCTACAGTGCCCACCTAGATACGCATTTGAAGGTGCATGTATCATTCTTGAAAGAAAGGAATTCCTTTCATTTGGGGATTCTCTCTCTGAGCCCCCTTTTTTCCCCCAGGTGGTGTTCCATCTTTGATCGCTGGTCTTTTTGTTGGATTTTTGGCTGGCTATGGAGCCTACCGTGTCTCCAATGACAAGCGAGATGTCAAACTATCACTGTGTAAGTAAGACATTTTTTCCAGTTTTGAAGGGTCGAACCTTGGGAGTGACTTTTTTGATACTCTGTACTAGGTATACTGGAAAAGGTAGTCATGTGGTAAGTAGATACGCATGTGTGGAGACTGAACATAATTCTTGTTCCTTTCTAGAGTGACCCACTCAGAAACAAGGATATTGCTCCCAGGCCTTCAGACACAGAAGCATGTTTCTATGAAACTTATTACTAGAAAAATAAAATTAGAAAAATTAAGGAATTATGTCCAGAATTTCTGCTAATACCCTTAAGTACCTATTAGCATAGTTTTTGTGTTGCTATTAAAATACCAAATAAGACAGCCTCGCATTATTTTATTTAATTCACAAGCAGCTTTTAGATCCTGTTTTACCCTAGGACTCGATCTAGAAAACCAAGGCTGACCTTTTTTTAGCTTCTTCCCTTGTCCGGCTTAGCAGGGGAATGTCCATAGTAAAAATGGAAACCTGTGTGTGTAGGCCCAGGATGCTTGGTTCTCTTTAGTCTAACTTGAGATCCCGTGAAGGTTTGGAAATTGTTTCCGTTTAATTTGATTATTATTCAGAGTGTCCTGGTGGTATGGAAGACAGGACAAATAAAGACAAATTATACCAGTTCCGTCTTCAAGGGAGAGAAAGAGACTTTGTGTTGTATTTTTTTCCCTTGACTTGTTTGAAATAGGAGCTAAGGATAGTTTTTAATAATGAAATTGTGTCAAAAGAAGAAACAAAACAGCAAGATGTGGATATTTGGGTTTTTTATTCACATGCATTTAAGTAGTTCACGTGTGTTTATTGTCCGTCATTTTGTTCTTTATATCAGCAAGTGATTTTTCGTTGAAAGCTGTTCTGAAATTGCGATGTCGGCATCCGCATCTCTTCCATAAAACATTCTCTCTCCGTACTCGGTCAGCTCCTCAAAGGCTGGCGGGACACTTCTGAGTGTAATATTATTGCCCAGACTGTTCTTACTTAGCCTCCAGGCATCCATTTCCCAGAATGCAGTACTGCAAATTACAATCAATCGGCCTTTTTTCCTAGTATTTTTTTACTCATCAGGTCTTACTTAAAGACTCTGATTATTTTCTTTACTTTCACTTAAATGAGCATTTATTGGATGTCTCCTGTGGGTCCAGACAGACTCCCCAGAGTTTGTGAAGAAAGCTGAAGAAGACACAGTCCTAGCCTTCCTGGCGTTTCTACAAACAGAAAATTAAGTTAGAGAAAGACTTTTTCTTCTGAAGATATTTCGGGAATGGATTTTAACATGTTGCTTACCCAGAAACCTTTTTGATAAGCTAGTTTATAAAGTCTTTTAAGAGAGCATTTTATCTTTTTAAGAAGATAGCAATTTAATACTTATACATAATAGCTATTGTATTAGAAAGCTGAAACAATGTCTCTCTCTCTCTCTCTCTTTTTTTTTTTTTTTTTTTTTGCATGAGCAAGCATTGATAATGTGTTTGAAACTCTGGTTCATGCATTGGTTGGGTTTTTAGTTACAGCTTTCTTCCTGGCCACCATAATGGGTGTGAGGTATAAGAGATCTAAGAAAATCATGCCAGCTGGACTGGTTGCAGGTTTAAGGTAAGAAACACTATTTTTCTGTACTTTTTCTTCTATCATCATTTAATGTGGACTTTTTGGCAAGAGTCAGCTTTAACTTGAAAAGGTCAATGTGATTTTTGTTAGAGTAAGCATGACTATAAAACCTTAAAGTATCATGCCTGCAGTCCGTCTTTGGTATTGATGTCCCCAGGAACATTATGGGGAGTACATGGGGTGTTGCTATAGTATGTGACTGCATGTACTCACGTTTTTTAGAATAAAGAACTGAATTCAGCCTTTTTTCCTCAAGATTTACTCATCTGAAACAGTAAATGTATTCATTTAAATCTGATACTCAGTCTCTCTTAGAGCATTAGACAAAGTGATAGCCTGCTACATTTCTTTGAGTTTTCAAGAGAGGACAGTTAATATTTAAAAAAAATAAATAAATAAAGAGGGAGCCTCCAATTTCTCAATTTGATCCCAGTAATTCTATCCATGAGATTAAGCATATTACCACCTACAAATTTATAGTGACATTTTCAATTCTTCCTGGAGGCAGCCTTTATATGTTGAAAGCCTTAAAGTTGTTTACTTCCTTTGCTACACATTTTTACTTTTTGAAATGTATTCCAAAGAAATAATGAAATGTATAGAAAGGCTGATGTTTATTGCAACTTTATTTCTAATGGAACACATGGTAAACTGAAAAATTAAAACTCATCAATAAGGAAATGTTTCAATAAGGCTTTTGTCCACTTAATGAAATATTGAACAGCAATTACATGACACATTTTCAAAAACCATTTAGTGACATTAGAACATCTTAATGATATAGTGGGAGATAAAAACAAATAAACAACCAAATCTGAGTGTGATCTTAGAAGTTTGTGTATAAAAAACCAAGATAGGAAAGAGATGCTTCAACCCTTTAATAGTGTTTATCACTGGTTGATAATGCAATGAGTAAATTTCTCCATTCTACTTTTCTTTAGAATTTTCTCATGGCTGTGTATCATGTTTATGACTTGGTGGCAAGGGGCATGAAGGTCAGGGAGGACTGTGACTACAAAGGACTGTTTTCCAGTTACGGCTGTGTTTTAAAAATGATCTTGGTGATAGAAAGAATCAGAGGTAGGCTTTATGGGTCAAGAAGAACAAGACCCCAGTCAGTGGAAAGTAGCTGAGATTATAATAATATCACCCCAGAATTGCTCCTTGCTTCTTATTTTTAAGCCACTTGCCCTTACTAGCTTATGAAAGGTTTGTGTTCCTCTCCAAACCTTTCTCTTACAAAGGTTCATCTCGGGTTTTCAGAATCATGAGTTCTGATTTTGCTCAGTCAATCAGCATTTTTAAGTGGCTAATTCAATCAGGTCTGGGAAGTTCCAGTACAGGGATAATTACGGAGATCACCCCTGCTCCAGGAGAAGTGAACATCTTGGAAGCCAAAGTTTAGTAACAGTACAGGTTAGGTGAACATACGAACTCTTATGCCACATAAGCGTGACCTGCTCTTTGCCTTTTGTTTTAATCCAGCCTCATGATGATTCTAAGACTTATCTTACTGCTACTCTGAGAATCCAGAGGAACTGAAGACTAAATCCGTATGATTCTACTGTAACGGGCAGAGTATACACTTTGGATTTAAAAGATAAACTTCAAGGTGGAATATTACGTGTCTTATTTTATGTTACAAACAACAGAAATGTTCCAAAATGAACACCAGTTTGAGGGATTTTTTTAAAAACTGAAAACTCAACTGTTTTCTACTTGTCAGATAATGGTCTTGTTAAAGATATTCAATAAATCGTTATACATGCTTTCAGTTACTGTGTCTACTTTTATATCTGTAAGGGTTTGTTTTGGTTTTTTGTTTTTTTTTCTGACAGTTCCAAATACTCCTCTGAAGTTTAAATGAAACTGTAAGTTCTCAGATAATGGAATGCCAGAAGTGACCTTCACAAAAGGTGCTGATGTAACTGCTTGTCCTTTGTGTTATATTAGAAATTATAGTTCTTGCATTTTAATTTTATTGCTGCCAGTTTTATTTTCCCCTTTAAAAAAACTCGATTCTCAGCACTGTCTACGTACTAACAATCTATTCAGTATTCAAATAAAATGCATTCTGTTTTAAACCCATTTCTCTCGGGGCGCCTGGGTGGCTCAGTGGGTTAAGCCGCTGCCTTTGGCTCAGGTCAGGATCTCAGGGTCCTGGGATTGAGTCCCACATCGGGCTCTCTCAGCAGGGGCCTGCTTCCTCCTCTCTCTCTGCCTGCCTCTCTGCCTATTTGTGATCTCTCTCTATCAAATAAATAAATAAAATCTTTAAAAAAAAAAAAAACCCCGTTTCTCTCATTTTAGTGTCTTCTCTCTATACTCGAATCATGTTCAACATTTAGATGTTCGATTTTTCAAGAAAGAGACTGGGAGCTCTTCCTCCACAGCAGGTGTTCTCCCTGCTGGAACAGTAAGAATTCTGAAACAAAAATGATTTTGTCCATTTTTTCCCAAATCACCACTTCATTTTTAGGTAGAGTTAGGACACTGTCCACAGCATTTACTTTTACACCCCAGACTAAACGTCAAGAGACCTGACTTCGAGCCCATTTCTCCCACTGACTGGTTATAGGTTCTTTGGAAGGTGGTTTACTCTCTCTGAGTCTCAGTTTCTCATCGTTAAGGAGGTTTCTCATCGTTAAGGAGGAATTGGGAGTAAATGGTTTGATGAGATCCCTTAAAGCTCTAAAAAGCTGCCATTTTGATCCAGTTGCCTCTACCCCACAGTGTGGGATTACAAACCCATTCTTTATATGAAGTGGTGGGTGGAGCCCCAACTGGTACTGTTGTGTTCAGTTCCCTTTCCCAGCAGACTTTCAAGGAAGGCATTAGGCTTCCAGTGATAGGTAATTCAATTAAGGGAAGGAAGGAAGAAAGAACGAACCTACCAGTTTAACCAAATAGAAACCCCAGACAGACTATGACTATAGTTTGAAAAAAGTATAAAAGTAGAAACTAAATGTGAAATTGATTATAAAAATATATGCCATATCTGTAAAATACTTTAGTGATTGAAAGTTAGAAACTAGGGGTGCCTGGGTGGCTCAGTGATTTTGGCTGAGGTCATGATCTCAGGGTCCTGGGACAGAGTCCCACAGGGGCTGCTCAGCAGGGAGCCTGCTTCTCCTGTTTCTGCCTCTCCCCCCAATTCATGTTTTCTCTCTCTCTCTTTCTCTCAACTGCTAATAAATAAAATCTTAAAAAAAAAAAAAAGATAAATAAAATCTAAAAAAAAAAAAAAAAAACTAGCTTGAAGCTATGCCTTGTTCTGGGCTTATTCCAAAAGGATATGGAAGTGAGTGACAATATTTGTATTTGTGGGGTGTTTTGTTTTTTAAAGAAACCCTTGAGATCTATTGACTTACTTACAATTTTACTCTTTTGCAAAAAAGTAGAATGCAGAAGAATCTTTCTTTGGATGATTCTGATTTATTGGCGTTCTATTGTTTTATGGAAAAGAGTTGTCTGATTTACAAAGTATTTGGTAGTTTATTTCCTTTTGTTTATTACTTTATTAAAGTGGCCTGATGGTATCGCTCTAGGCACTGCTGTGAAAGCAAAGTGAAACATATACGAGTTCTTGAGAACTCTTTGCTTGCTAATACTCGGCTACTATAGTGCCCATGTTTTTAAGAAAAATGCCGCGTTCAAATTTGAAGATGTTCTTCACGGTCTCAGTGGAAACTTCATCTAGTGGAGGCTTCCTTTGGCTCCCAGGCTGCAGAAATTTGTGAATTGTGGGAATGCAGCTGATTCTGGCCTTGAATTCCTAAAATGCAGAAGTAATGCTATCCATGAGAAGAGAATATGGCAAAACAGACAAAATATAAATGATGCATATTTTTGCATGTGACAGAAAGTGTGTAAAAATTATATTCCTTATAGCTGGTAGGAGCAGGGGATAAAATGGAGTTTTCATACATCGTGTGGCTTTGTGAAGCAATGCTACCCTCATACAAACCAAGTTAGCAATATTTCTCAAGAACCACAAAAATGTTCATAGACTGTAATCACCTGGCCCCATTTTTCAGACTGCATCCTAATGATACCATCTTAAATGTGGAAAAATGTATACCTATGAAGGTGCTGTTGTAACATTATTCATAAAAGTAAATATTCCAGAGTATCCTAATGTATAACTAATAAATAGAAGTCCTTATGTCATGAGGATTTTTCCATGTCATTCTGTAATCTTGGAAAATACACCTTTAGGTGGTTGCATAAAATTCTACCCAATGGATGTGTCTTCATTTATGTGGACCCTTTTCAAGTACTGAATATTTCAGCTGTTTATGATTTTCAGCATTTAAAATAAGGTTATTCTGAACACAACACATGGAATTTTATATAATCATGGAATTTTTAAACAATAGAAGACCATGTTGTATCCAAATGAGGCAGACTACATAAAAATACCAAAACATGCTTGCAGCATAAGGTAAAGTGAGAAATTGTGGCTGCAGAGTTACTCCAACTTGGGCAACAACTATTCTAAAGAAGCATATTTTTTAAAGGTTAGAAAGGAATCCATCAACATAGCCATGGGATCAGGCCGAGGGTAGCATCCGGGTCCCATCACCAGCTGTCCATATAGCTTGAGGCAAAGTTATTGCACCTCCTGGAGCCTTGTTTCCTATCCATTTTGAGAACGGAATAACATCAGTGAGATATTATGCCTTTAGTGCTTGTTACAATGCTCGGCACATAAGAGTGTAGTTGAGGGTTATGGTTATTGTTAAATAGTGACTGTGTTAAGGATGGTAATATCCTAAATGTTTTCCATCATCTTATCAAGGTTCTGCTACATCAGGGTAAAACCTTCGAGACTAAAAGCCTGTCAGATGTCAGCCTCAGATCCCCATGCTGACCCAGATGACCCTCTTCAGCTTTCCTATTCCACTTTATTTTTAAACTTGCTACCTTATATTGAGGTTATCTATGTGCTTGTCTCGCCCATTAGGTGTGTTCCTTGAGGGCATCTTTGTATCTTTCGGGCAGGTCTTGGCATAAAGCAGTTAGTGGGTTCTTCAGTCATAATGAATGGCTGAATGAAGGGATAAGTGAATGATACAAATTCACCCTTCCTGCAGTTCTTGGGAGTTATTTGGGTAGCACTACCTGTAGCAGAGGGAAGCCTGCTAGGACACTGGCTTTGCACTCTTCCGCCATTAAGATGACTTCAAGGAGCTGTATATCAGCCCAGCTCAGCCGATCGCCCAAGAGGAAATCTTGCCCATGGTCTCTGAGTGCCTGCAGGATAGTCGAGAAGAAGGTAGAGGATTTAGGGGCACACCTAGCAGATGACTTAAAGTCAGGGTGATTTGGCAAAAAGTCTTCTGGACGTTTATAGAGACCTGTCTCCTAATCTTGGCCGCTGGCTAGCTGTGTGAGCACATATGAATCCCATCTCTGAGGGCTTCAGCTTGTTCATCAAAAGAGGTGGGATAAGGATACTTGGGTGGCTCAGGTGGTTAAGCGCCTGCTTTCTGCACAGGTCATGGTCCCAGGATCCTGGGATCAGGTCCCTCAGCGGGCTCCATGTTCGGCAGGGAGCCGGCTTCTCCCTCTGCCTGCTGCTGTCCCTGCTTGTGCTCCTCTCTCTGACAAATAAATAAAATCTTAAAAAAAAAAAAAAAAAAAAAAGATGTGGGACAGCCTGAAACCTGAGTTTTCTGAACCCCAGAAACAGCCTAATTCCACACACCTATGTCTTCTTTTCATTACATCCCCTGTATCTATTCTATGAAACTTTATAGAATAATTTTACCCCTGCAGCCGGGATTGGTGGGCCTCCCGGGTCTGGGGTGATGATTCTCTCCTCACACCATCTGAGGTCAGGATTCTTGGTAGGATGCTGCTCTTTGCGGGGGACCATCGTGCTCACAGGGACCCACACCTCATTTCTGAGAAATGGATTTTTTCTAGAAGCGAATTTTCTTCTAATAAGGCTCTGAGTTACAGGTCGCCTTGAGTCACAATCAATTGAATATAAAATGTTGGAGTAGAAGGTCACTACGGTAGTGTCTAGCCCTCAAACTCTGTGACTTTGTGGCACTTGGATGTGGGATGAGGAGGTAGAGAGACCTGAGTAGAGAGGCCCCAGTGTGGTGAGTTGTGTGCCATCAGGCAAACCTTGCTTCGTCTGCAAAATGGGGATAACAATGACACATCTTTCCTGGAGTTAAAAGAGGACATGGAGTCATGCATGCAAAATGCATGGCACAGTGCTTAGACAGAGTAAGCACTTAGCAGAAGTGAACCATCACATGATTAGTTCTGTTGTGATGATGATGACGATGATGATAATAAGAACTGTTTTTAGCCACAAGAGAACTCTCTGTACTTCATAGTATCTCACAACAAAAACTTAAGCCCTTGGGAATAGTGATGTTAAACATTCATTCCATTGTCAATACTGGTAAAACAATAAGATAAAAATCACTTAAGTGGTGTCTGGGTGGCTCAGTGGGCTAAAGCCTCTGCCTTCAGTGTGGGTCATGATCTCAGGGTGCTGGGGTCGAGCCCCACATCAGACTCTCTGCTCAGCGGGGAACCTGCTTCCTCCTCTCTATCTGCCTGCCTCTCTGCCTACTTGTGATCTCTGTTTGTCAAATAAATAAATAAAATCTTCAAAAAAATGCAGAGACAGTGAAAAGTAGTACTATTTGGGGAAAAAATTGTTTTCTTAACATTTTCAGTATTGTGTAGAATTCTGATAAGCCTTATAAAGTCCCCTGAGCCTTGGTACTATGAAGTGTATTTTATAAATAATATCCATTCTTTCCCCTCACTCCCCCTCTCTAATTAGTGTGGGGTTTTTTTCCCCCCATAGAATCATCTGATAAGACTCGGTTTTTACTCCAAAATTAAATCAAGCAACTAAAATTCTGTCAGCACTAGAACCACAAATTTTGCTGAAGTTATCCATGAAATCCTTTAGAAAAAAAAAACAAAATGTAGAAGACTGGGGTGCAAGGAAGAAGGGCAGACTTGTTTTGTAACTGCGATGGAGGGAGGAGGTTTGCTTTCACAAAGTGTTTTTGGGATCTTTCATCCACTGAAGTTCTTTACTTTGAGGTTGTTGAAGTTCTCTACTCAGAGTTTATTGCTTTTTCTCCCCCTTGATCCAAGTCACAGGGCAAGACAGAAGTCTGTCACTTACCTTCTCATAGACAGGGAAGAATCTTGTAGTGGCTTTTTCAAGGATGTAGTCAAGATTCATCTCCTTTTCTCCAGGCAGGGAGAGTGGAAAGAACATAATCATGTTGCTCAGGTCCCTCAAGCCCTCTACATACATGTCAGTCCTACAGAAGGGTCCATAATTCAAAAGAGTTGCAGATAAAGGAACCATCATTTCCATAGCCAAAGAAACAAGTTAACGAATGCCGGAGTGCCTCCTGCCTCATGGCTGGTATCTCAGTGCCCCATGAGTTAAAATCAAGTATTTCTGCCTGCCTGCTCTTCCTCTGAGATCGTAAGATCAATCTGAGAAATAGAAAAATAGTAGGACTAAAGTGTGGGAGCAATTATGTCTGTTTGAAGATCAACTGTGTGAAGTAAGTGCTAATTAAAACACACACAAAGTATTAAAATAATCCTAAAGTCATAAATGAGGCAAAGATCATATTTGGCTATTTAAAAGTTATAATAACAGTGAAATGGCCCCTGTCTATAAATGTTGGGGAAGAGATCACCAGGGACCTCTGTGCTGCCAACAACTTCTCTGTCTGGATTGAAGGTTCTCAAACTTAGTAGAACAATTCAAGAAAGCACAGGACTGACTGGACAAGTTCCCCCTCGTCACCACTCACAAATCTGTGCCAGAATGAATTGAAAAATAGATTTCATGTTAGACAAGGTACCGTGGCATAGTGAAAAGACTACTGGTCTGGGCACTGGGAAACCACTGTCCTGGTCAAGTGAGTCTCCTAATCTTTTGGATCCATAGTTCTTTTTTTTTTTTTTTTTTTTAATTTTTTTTAAGATCTTATTTATTTATTTGACAGAGAGAGATCACAAGTAGGCAGAGAGGCAGGCAGAGAGAGAGAGGAGGAAGCAGGCTCCCTGCTGAGCAGAAAGCCCGATGCGGGACTCGATCCCAGGACCCTGAGATCATGACCTGAGCCGAAGGCAGCGGCTTAACCCACTGAGCCACCCAGGCGCCCGGATCCATAGTTCTTTTAACTTTAACCTAGAATAGCAATGAGTATCTTGAAAGAGCCTCAAATTCTTTGCTACTTCTGCTATTGAGAATAAGTCTCATTCTCTCTTTGAATCTGAATGGGCCTCGGGGACATACTTGACCAACAGAATGTAGGGAAGTAATTTCTGAGACTTCCAAGACTAGGTCATAAGACGCCTTAAGCTTCCACCTGGTAGTCTCCAAAATTTCACTCTGAGGGAAGTCAGCCACCTCATCGAAGGAGCTCAAGCCGGCTTCACGGAGAAGTCATGTGGAGGAGGAGACATACCCTGCCAGGCCCATTTGTTCCAGCTCTCCCAACCCAGGCGCCAGACATCGGAGAGAAGAACCGCCTGAGAGACCCTGAAAGGGTGCCATCCAGCTGATTCCTGTCAGCTCACAGAACCCTCAGATGTGGTGTCTGCAGCAAATAGCTCAGGTCATGATCTCAGGGTCCTCAGATCGGGCCCACATCGGGCTCTCTGCTCGGCAGGGAGCCCGCTTCCTCCTGCCTCTCTACCTACTTGTAAGCTCTCTCTCCCTCTGTCAAATAATTAAATTTTTTAAAAAAGAAAGAAAGAAAGAAAGAGATGTAGCAGGTTAATCTGATTATCCAGGAGGTAATAAGGAGTATCAGAGACCACTAGAGTAAGGTCAAACATTCCAGGAGCAACTTCACTCCCACTGGCCAACGGCAGAACAATTTGAGCATAAATAAGAGTAACAACTGAAGTGAACTGAAATGCATCAAAGATACATAAAATGAAGAGCCCATAGTGACACTAGAACAATAACAATAATTAATTGGTAGGACACAGATGAGCCAACTCATCTGGAAAATTGGTAAACAAAAGTCTACCATGTCTTTCCTAGAGGAAATTATATTCCAGATAACCAGATGGTAGATGAAGGAAAGTTTTTCTTTATAGAAGTATCCCAGATAATAAATGCAGAAGGAATGATATCACTGAATACCAATGGCTGTTACTATCATAAAGAAAGGACAAGCAGACATTTTTTGCTTCCTGATTGGGGAATGCACCAATACCTATGAAATAGTGCTGCAAAACCACTAGAACTTGAGTCTGATAAAACCTCTATATCTAACAACCAAATGACAGGAAACACAGAGACGGAATAATGGGTTAAACTACACTGCTAGGTGCAATCAGCAGAAATTTGGCAATTAGATTCGGTTGGAAAGCAAGAGAAAGCTTATGTTAAGATTTAAAAATACGAGATCTATTCCAAAAATTTTACTGCTTTAAGCATTTTAAAGTGAAGTTTCTGAAAATGTATATATTCTTTAAAACCATGAGATATTTATTTAAAACACATCCCCTTTGGTAAAAATGGACTATTTGTTGTTTAACAACGAATAGTTTTCTAATTCTGTGCAATAATTTGTAATTGAGTGTTGCTGTTTTTAAAAATTCAGTTAAGACAAGACTGTTTGCTAGTTTGTAGACAGGTCTGCCCATTGCAAAGGGACGAGTGTGTACATGTGAAAATTAAGAATGTGTGGGACACTGGGGAGCGGGTGGGGGTGGGGGGAGCCTATCTGGTGAACCAGAGACTAAGGAGGTGGTTTCCAAAGGCTACTTCCTGAATCAGTTTCCAAACGTCCCACTCCAAATTTTGAGTTTGTTCTTGTGATTTACCCTGTGCTTTACTCCCACCTAGTGGAGAGAAATAGAGATTGCAACAGGAAGAGGCAGATTTCTTTCACTAGTTTTTGTCCTTGCTTTGTTCTCAATACAGAATCAGAAAATGAAATAAACTGGGTAATTGGCCATGGATCGATAATTGTTTAAAGCAAATGTGTTTATACGGTTTATTTCACCATTCTCTCTCCTTTGATGTTTTAGATTTTTCCATAATAAGAAGTTAAAAAACAAGAAAAGAATTTTCATTCCTCCAAGAACTACATAGGATTGCTAACATGACTAAACGTTAGAATTTCCTTTTTTTTTTTAAACTTCATTTTAAGTAAGAAGTAGTTGTTGTCACCAGGCTTGTTCCTGTAGGTTCCTTCCATACAAGTTGTATTTTGCAGCTAGGTATCGTAGGATAGCTCTGGTTTCTACCAAATTCATTCCATCGATTTGGACCATGGGCACTTGTTCATACATCAGGGTTCCACCTTTAAAGGTACAAAGGAAAGTTGGGCTCTTTACTGTCCCTCATGGTAGCAACGGAGTCTTCTTTAACTCTTAAGGTGCTACAGATGAGACTACGTAATTAAATAGGATTAAGATATGTTAGCGACTACTCCAAAAGGAGAAATATGTATGCATTTATTCACAGAAAGACATGTAGAAGGCAAGACTTGTGGCTGAGTCCTCTAGGAGATACAACAAAGTGCAGAGACAGAAGCTTTCTCTCTGGTCAAGAATGTCCCTTTCTCATCACTTATTCTTCATTCTTGCGGCCACACTGCTGGTGAGACTCTCTTTCCCTCCAAACCATTGTTAATAATGTCCTAGCCGTTAACTCAACCCTCACAGGGCTCTCTTTTTTTAAAAAATTAATTTAATTTAATTTAGTTTTTTGTGTGTGTGTTCCAAAATTCATTGTTTATGCCCTACACCCAGTGCTCCATGTCCTTTTTTTTTTTTAATTAAGCTTTTAAATTTAATTCCAGGACAGTTAACATATGGTGTTCTATTAGTTCCAGGCATACAGTATAGGGATTCACCAATTCTGTGCATTCCTCCACGCTCACCGCGGTGAGTGTGCTCTTAACCCCCTTCACCTATTTCACTCACCCCCCCAACCTCCTCCCACTTTGTTCTCTATAGTTAAGAGTCGGTGGGGGGGGGGGTTGTGTTTGGTTTTGTTGTTGTTGTTTTGGTTTGGTTTGGGTTTGGTTTTGGTTTTTTTTGTTTTTGTTTTTGTTTTGGCTAGTCTCTTGTTTTCATTGCTCATTGTTCTTGTTTCTTGAATTTCACATAGGAGCGAAGTCATTTCGTATTTGTCTTTCTCTGGCTGGCTTGTTTTGCTTAGCATTGTACCTTCTAGGTCGGTCCATGTCATTGCAAATGACAAAATTTCATTCCTTTTTTGGCTGAGTAATATTCCATGGTATACAGATACCACATCTTCTTTATCTATTCACCTACTGGTGGACACTTGGACTGCTGCCCTCATTTGGCTATTGCGAATAGTGCTGTGATAAACACAGCGTGCATATATCTCTTCAGATTACTGTTTTCATATTCTTTAAGTCAATACCCAAAGAGTGGGATTCCTCAATCAGAGGGTATCTCTATTTTTAACTTTTTGAGGAACCTCCAGGCTGTTTTCCACAGTGGCTGCACCAGCTTGCATTCCCCACAACAGTGCACAAGGGTTCCTTTTTCTCCACATCCTCACCAACACTTGTTGTTTCTCATGGTACTGGTTTTAGCCATTCTGACAGGTGTGAGGTGACCCCTCATTGTGGTTTTGATTTGCATTTCCAGATGATGAGTGATGCTGAGCAGATGGGCCCTTCTTATCTACTCACATGCACTGCCTGGAGTCATAACACCAGCTTAAGCCTTTCCATTACTCCTCTTCTCTTAGGAGACAATAATATTTAACCTCAACCTGGAATTCAAAGCACTCCTTCAAGCGGCCTCCCATCAGAAAGACAGCTTTTTGTTTTGGGCTTTCTTGTTCATCTTCCAGGGAATTCTTGCATTACACAACAATGGCACCTTGAGAGGGCAGTGGCTTAATTTAAAAGAATCCCACTCTCTCTGCCCCATCCTTCCTTCCCTCTGTCTGTCAGTCTGTCTGACGCTTCCTCAGAAAGGTAACAGTAAAGATGGCACTTTTCCCATTTTTCCTTAAGTTGAACCAGCTTTCTGGACTGAATCCATGGCAAAAACATCCTGGTTTTTCTGCAATTGCCTCCCGGTTTCACTGTCAGGACATTTCCTGCCCCCGAATTACATCAGCCAGGACTCAGGGGGAGGCAGAAGTTACTTGAAGCATACCGAGTTACAAAGACAATGACTAGGTCCTGGAGATCTGAGAAGCAACAAAGGGATGATACAGTATCATGAAGGTGACAGCTGCAGAAAGTATCATCCCTAGGGCTGAGGAAACAAAAAGATGGTGCTGAAATTATTACAATTTAGCTCGGGGGCAGGGCTCCCCCTGCTGTGCACACCCATTGGTTTGTTGCAAGACCTAAGTGCTGCCTTCCTGACAGATATCATAGATATTGTCTACCTAATTTTCTCCACTCTTAGAATATGTGTACGCATGTGTGTGTGTGTGTGTGTGTGTGCGCGCGCGTGCATGTGCACGCCTCTCAGAGATTTCATCCTTGGTCAATGTAGCTAACATGCAAGCCTTTTTTTTCCTCACCTTGGATTAATCTCTCAAATTCTTCACGTGTTTCAAAAAGTTCTTCTTCAAACTAAAGAACGAAAGAAAGAATATAAGAATATGTTGCTACTATCATTTTTATTGTTATTCTTACTTTTGATATCATGGAAAAAGAGTTGAGTAAAAATAAAAGGTCTAACCACCAAGGAAACCACTGTTTCAAGTAATTATTGAATGCATACTGGCCTTTTCCGGGTTCGATGGACCTAAGGACGTTTTTATATAAAACCAAAGCAAAGGGTTTACTGAATTCAGGTGACTGAGTAATACTGATACCCCCTGTTGTGTGGCCGGAGCCTTTCAGGTAGACTTCCCAGATCGCAATCTGAAAGCGGGCTACTACTCCCCTTCATTGGCTCAGATAAGTTACTCTCTTCTAATTTCAGTTTCCTAATGTGTGAAAATGAAGCTACTACCTACGCATGATGTTGTCATGATGGCTAAAAGAGATCTTATCTAAGGAAGACTAACTCTCACGTTTGGCTCAATATTGAACGTTGTTACTGTTTGCCTCAGAACTTTCCCTTGGGTGGTGTTTGTTGTCCCTCATTTCCAGGGTTCGAGAACAAGCAAATGTTAGTTTCATCATTCTATTCTATATTCTCTTTTTAAACCCAAGAGGCTTAGACACAGAAAAACAAAATTGCTGCAAATCTCAGGAACTACATGGTGGCAATGGAACAATAGTACTGAGTAAACTCAAAATACACTTTATGGCATTAAGGAAACACTAATCAAGGTGTAGTTTATATCTTGTTGCTTTCAACATCTTGTCTTAGATGTCTGTTTTGTTAGATTATTACTAGTTAACTTCTGGATACTTTAAAATCAATCTCTAAAACACATCCATAGATTGGACATGTACATTTTGTACAGTATAATTTTAATAGAAAATTTAAATGCAACGAGTTTTCTGTATTTTTTCTGTCATCATTATTAGAGATGGAAAACCCAACTTGTACTTGGAAAACAGTTTCTTCCCCCAAAGATTCTATTCTACCCCCATTGTCACGAAAATAATTTTTAAATTTTACATTTATAATTTGGAATGATGAAAAGATATTGATAATGTGGTTCCCTGGTCGTGTTCCTGGATATTTAAAATTAAACCAAGATATCATATCACCCTCATTCCTAAACCTTGAAGACCAGCATTAACTATAACTCTTGGTGCTCTTCTTTTCCAAGCCTTCGCGTGATGCTTATGAAGCCCAGAGAGGTTAAGTGACTTCCCTAAAGTCCCTCAGCTAAAAGGTGGAAGAACCAGGGCTAGAATCCCTTCCCCCTAAACCCACTACATTTTAGATAGCATCATTTTGCTAACTGTGTAATTTGTATTTCGATAATCTTTATAGGAAGAAGTCACCCCAAAGTTGACATCAAATATGAAAATACAGATAGGGATAACAAGGGTGTAAAACCTTCCCAAAAAGCATTTTTCTTAAATTTGAATATTACTTATGACTTTCATATAGTGTGATAGGGGGGAAAGTATACCTTTATGATTTCAATTTCTCCTCGAATACCTCATGTCAGGTGCTCCATCTGACTTTTACCATCTGCTTTGGCCAAGCTATAAAAGAGCAGGGCTTGGAACCCAAACTCCAATTCCAAGCGAGGCGTTACTGAAATGCCAACTGAATATTACCCCCACCTTAAAAGACCACCAGAGACGTGAGTCAAAGCCAAGCAGCAAGGGTCGTTTATTGCAGGTTCGAACCTGGACATTAGGGCTATTGATAAGGTAACTTCTTTGTTGTAAATCTCAAGGACATTTGCAAACCAAGGGAGACTCCTACCTTGCAGGACTGTGATCTCTGCAAGTTAACTATTTATCGTTTTATGGCAGTCAGGGGTGCCTGAGGAATGCTACACATATGGAGGGGAGCGGGTGAAGGGGGGGTGCAAGGCGCCAGCTTTTGCTTTGTCCTCAGCCAGCCTCCTGCTCCTTCATTACCAGGTCAATCCCTGAGAGCAGGCCGCAGAGAGGGCGGCACCCAGGAACTCATAGTCTGGGTGTGGCCATGGACCGGCATGGGATACAGCAAACCCCCACAGACCACATACCATCTGGGGAATTTTCTGGTAGGTTTAGACTGAGTTTGACCAGATCACACAGCAAAGGTTTCCCGCCTGAATGTTTTTGTTTTTAAGGGTGTGTCTTCCTTAGGGATATCTTTTGCTGGAAGACTTACTGTAAGAGAGGCCCTGGGCTCTAAGAATAAATGAAGCAGGGCCATTTTAACAAAGTTGTGTATGCAAGAGCATGTGGAGTTCACTTTTGAAAATTTGCCATGACTCACATCAAAAGGAAAAGTCAGGCACGGAAGGTCGATATTGACTATAGAATTTTCTTCTAATTATGACCAGCTACAATACCAACTCTGAATATAAAAACTGTGAGGAGTCAGAAGATCCAGGAAGGACCTTCATATGGCTCAGAAAGAATTGTCCTTTTATTGTTTTGAAGAAACGACAAGTTCAAATTTTTTTTTTATTATTATTATATACTAAAAAATAGCGCCCCCTCTGGAGAAATTAGAATGTTTTTGACAGGTGGGTTTTGAGTTCACATTGTCTGCGGGGTGCTTTGCAATATTTTATCCAGATCTAATGTTAATGCAACAATACATAAAAATTGGGATTTATAAAATAATTATCAAGGAATGACCCTTATTCCCCGCTGCCATCATTTGTTCCTCTGTCTTTTATCCATCTCAGTATGGATGGATCTCAAAGACATAATATTGAGTGCAAGGAGGAAAAGACAGAATGAGTCACAAAGGGAAACACATAAATTCTTTCAAAAGGCACAGAAGTCAGTGTTTGGTGAGGACACACATAAATGTAAAAATATAAAGGCTGGACTAACTGGATAGGGGTTATTTAAGTGGACATGGGTGTGATGGCTGGACTGAATTTTAGTTTTATCAGGGGGCACCTGGGTGGCTCAGTGGGTTAAAGCCTCGGCCTTCAGCTCAGGTCATGATCCCAGGGTCCTGGGATTGAGCCCCATGTTGGGCTCTCTGCTCAGCGGGGAGCCTGCTTCCTCCTCTCTCTCTGCCTGCCTCTCTGCCTGCTTGTGATCTCTGTCAAATGAATAAATAAAATCTTAAAAAAAAATGAATGAATGAATGAACAAATTTCAGCTTTATCTATTAAGAGTATATGAATATATTAAACCCACCCCCCCCCCCTTTCTTTTAAGACTGAAGGCAATGGGCACCTGGGTGGCTCAGTCATTAAGCATCTGCCTTTGGCTCAGGTCATGATCCCAGGGTCCTGGAATGGAGCCGCACATCAGGCTCCCTGATAGGTGGGAAGCCTGCTTCTCCCTCTCCAACT
This sequence comes from Mustela nivalis, assembly GCF_964662115.1. Taxonomy (NCBI): domain Eukaryota; kingdom Metazoa; phylum Chordata; class Mammalia; order Carnivora; family Mustelidae; genus Mustela; species Mustela nivalis. Next base: position 97,870,370 of record NC_139024.1, read on the forward strand.
CCCCCTGCTTGTGTATCCCTCTCTCCCTGTCTCTCTCTCTGTTAAATAAATAAAAATATTTAACCAAAAAAAAAAAAAAAAAGACTAAAGGCAAATATGACAAAATAACAATAATTTCTCATTCCACATAGTGACATCATGTTTGTTTGTTTATTATAACATTCTTTATACTTTACATATTTTCAAAGTTTTAACTTAAAGTTTAAGAAAATTCCTAACAAAAGAATTTTTGAAAAAAGTGATAATGAACTTTTCACAAGGATTTGCTGCTTTCTTATAGCAGAAATGATTAACCTGGGGGCCTAGGATACAGTTGTGTATTTTGTGGCTTTTTGGAGTCCCTACAATTATAGGTACATGGGGCTTTTTCCTGGGAAGCAGCTTCATGGGTTTCTTCAGATTCTAGAATAAAACATCTGTTCTCTTCTCCTAAAATGTCTTTAATCCTCTGTACCACCAGATACCATAAAAGGTATGTTTCATAAAATATTTAAATAATAAACTGTGTCCTAAGCTGCATTCATATACGGTATCTGCACTCCTAGTGAACAAATGAATATGATGTCTGCTGTCAGGGCCCAAACAGAACACAGAGCATCCTAACAAGTACCAAGTGAATGGGATTACATGCTATTTGCACTTTAAACCACTGAGTGTGAATAAAACTCCCTGTTCTTTCGTCTTTGGATCTAAGAGACCACTTAGGAGTGACTAGAAAAAAAAATTCTGTGTGGGTTACAGAAGAGGCTAATTGCTTTATATTCACAGTGAATGTATATACAGATACAAATATTTATCTTTGAAAGGTCAGTATAAACTTCAATAGCAGCTTTAAAGTACGTTGAGAATAGAATTTTTTAAAAAGATTTTATTTATTTGACACACAGATAGAAATCACAAGTGGGCAGAGAGAGAGTGGGGGGAAGCAGGCTCCCTGCTGAGCAGAGAGTCTGATGCAGGCTCAATCCCAGGATCCTGAGATCATGACCTGAGCCGAAGGCAGAGGCTTAACCCACTGAGCCACCCAGGCACCCCAATAATAGACTTTTTTAAAATTCATTAAAATATAGGATGGTTATATTTTTGGTAATGAATGATATGTTCTTACATCAGTATCTCTGAGACCCTTCTGTGTGTTTAAAGAAAACTACCTGTTTCTCAATATTCACGAGACAAATGTAGTTACATAAATCCAACACTTGGCAGACAGGATGAAATGAAAAGAGGCTGTTTGCTAGAACGAGTCCCTTCCTTCCTTCCAATACTCCTTCCTCCCTCCCTTCCTTTCTTTATTAGTGATGATTACTTCACCGTGGGTCCGCTCAGTCCCAACAACCAGTTTCCACGATATCTGGGTGCTTACTTAAAAGAACTAACTCATTCACTCACAGCCTAGTATCTCAAGGGCAGGTAGCAAAATTGGCTTTTTGGTCAGGAATCATAGGCGTTTCTTACACCTGCTCCCCAAGGAAGTGCTCAACAACCCCATGATGAAAATAATACGAATAAACCCAGCATCTTACCTCTACTCCTGCTGCGGCCAAGAGCCACCGGATGGACTCCATTCGTCCTCGGCCATTGAAGTATGCTTAAGGCTTCCTGCAAATCGACAGAGAGAGACTGATGAAGACACTTCTGCACAGACAGCCAGAGAGCGGGGAGAAATGCAACCGGACAGAGCAGTGTGAAGTCATGCTTTGGACTTGTGCCCCAAATTACAGCTGTTCTTCATCCCCAAGGCTGCCCGTGTTCTGTGTTCCGTCTCACAAACGGAGTTTATCGTCACACGTTGGTGTTCTCAACACCGAATGGAATAACCAATACATTTTTAATATAGAGAGAGGACAAGTGAGGAAGCCAGATAGAAAGAATTCAAAAAGAAGACTCTGACCAGCTTTTCCTCCTGTAGCATGTGACGACCTTCTAGCTTTCCAATCCTTTTCCTTTTTATCTAGACAGATCCTCCTCCCTCCTCTTGCCAGTACAGCCCAGACTGGCAAAACTGGGTAAGATTAGGGGAGGCTAATGCTTTTCACTTTCCAAATTAGTCTTGGGACTTTAATTCTGGTGTCCTCTGGAGCCTGGAGACAGGATTCGAGAGGATTTCGATGACTCATTAGGATTTAAGGCAAAAGTGCAGAGTTAGGCACAGTGGGTCTTTTCACACTTTCTTTTTCCTCCGAAAATGAAAATAGCTTTTTTTAGAAGCAAAACCATCGCTCGCTTAAAAAAGGTGAAGTAGTAGAGAAATTAAAAGCCCATCCACGTCACCCCCCCCAAGCTCACCTGTGAGGCTTGTGGGACATGAGGGGGTGGCCTTGGTGGGGAGACAGGCTCTGGACATTCAAAAGTAGCTTGAGGTCCCTGGAGAGGTGGGTCCCTGGGAGCACGAGAGGCTATGTGGAGAGGCGGGAGTGGCTTCATGCTAGGAGTGAAGCCTGATTTATTTTGCAACATGTCACCTGGCTCAGTCTTTAAAAGAGCAGTTCTACCCATTAAGAGCTCAGCAAAATAAGTGAAGGAAAAGGGATAGATTGATAGGTTGGAAACCAGAATGAAAAAAAAAAAAAAGTGACCTAGACCTATTGCTTTTCAGCCCCCTATGTGGAACCTATTAGAATCACCTGGTTAGGGGCTTAAAACACATGCAGGTGCACAAGTACACACGCATATTCTCTCTCTCCCTCTTCCCTCACCCCCCCCCCACCCCGTCTGGGTCCCTCACTGATTTGGAAAAGGACTCTGACATCAGTGTTTTTTAGAATCTTTCTAAGTGACATGCAGACAGCTTTAAGAACCACTAATCTGGACGATGGTTCTATCAACAGCTACTAAAACCACTGATAGAGATCGCAAGAATGGAAAGGTCAGGCCCACCACTCTACACACCTGACATCACTAGAAGTGGGGCAGCCAGACATGACAGTCCTCCCAATGCCATGTAGTAGAAAGTGGACAGCACTGCCTGTGAAGGATTCTTGCCAAAACAACTGACCAGAGGAATTCAGTCAAGCTTCAAGATGCCAATTTATGGGAAATGCAGGACAAGGGTGAACACTTCAGGGATGCAACCAAATTCAGCAAAATCTGTAGCGTGGAGCTCAACAGGCTTGAGGTTCAGAGAGCAGTCCCTGTGCTAGCAGCATACGGATCACCGGGGAAGTTGTTAGACATACAGGCCTCAGAGGCTCGACTCCCATCCCTCTAGAACACACGTCTTAAGGGCCCCAGGGATTTCCATGCACATTCAAGTTTGAGAAGCACTGTTCCGCACGCCAAGTGACCAACACGTTCCCAAAGAATTCTCTACTCTTAGATTGTGGTGATAAGGAGTTTTTTTTTTAATTGCATGAAAATCAGAGAAGCAGTGGAAATCTATAGGTTCGAGAGATTTAAGAGATTCTTTAAATACATGCAATGTACAAAAACTTTTTTTGGATTCTGATTTTAATAGAGCAATTATTTTAAAAGTAGATGAGATGATTGGAGAAACTGAACCAAGAATATTTAACATAAGGGAATTACTTTTAATTTTTTAGGTGTTATGATGATATTATCAACGTTTTTCAGAAGGAATCCCTATCTTGAGAGACGCTGAACAGAAGATCCAATTAACCTAAAGCTGATTCCTTACCTAAAGGAACTAGGAAATAATAAATGAATGCTATTCTCAGCCCCCCTCCCCAATCCATATCTTTCAGAGACTTATGTCAAAGGATTTATGGATGAAATAGTATGATATTGGGATTTACTTCCAGTTTTAACCCAGTTGTCAAGGTTCATGAGTGGGAGCCTAAGTATAACACGAGAGACCTTTTGTTGTTAACTGCTACAGCTGCGTGGTGGGTATATGGGTTGCATATACTATCCATCCATCTTCATAAATATATGAAATTTTCCATCATAAAAGCATTTTTAATTGCTCAGCAAAAGCTGACCTTATTCATAATGGACTGAAGCTTTAAAGGCCCTGGGGTGGCTTCTGAATCACAAGGAGAGTTGGAACAGTGTTCATTCCAGCTTCAGGGATGAATGTGTGGGTTGAATAAATGCTCAGCCTAGATTTAGTCTGTACCCCTGGTAGAATGGGGCTCAAAATAGAAATTAAACTCAGTTATAGAAATATAAGAAAACGTTTTGTACTCTTGAATTCGTGAACTAGCTCACATGGCTCTCCACCCCACAGTATCCACTCCGAGAAGTTCCCTCTGAAAAGCCTGAGGCCCAGGGTGCTTAGGAGCTGACCCACCTTCCCATCTGGTCTCGCCCACAGCAGATGCGGTGCAGATGTGGAAGAAGGCAGGTGCCTCCCCCAAGACAATGGGTTTCTAATCCTCATGCTGTCTTGGGGAGCTGCCTGAGAGGGGCTGAGTGCATGGAGCCTGGGGAGGCCCCTGTGAGGACTCATGGCTAGATATCGTGGTTGCTGGTCTCTGGTCCCATCAGCTCTGGGCTGCTTCCCACAGAGTGGAGGCAATTGAGCAGCCTTAGGTCATGTGCTAGGGAGACTCTGACAAGCACAGCCTGGAGCCTGAGCAGGGGAGGACCTGAGCCACCCAGAACTTCCCTTGCCATTCACAGAGCCTGCACCCCGACTCACAGCAAATCTGCCAAGGGGACCCTGTCCAGACCCTCCCCACCATAAGCATTCACTCTTGGGGGTGGTTCCCAGGAAAGCCACCAGCCTGGGGCATGAGCTCTTGTCGCCTCTGCTTTCCCTGGACCCTACTTGGGCACACAGAGCCTTGGTTTCGCTCAGGTGGGGGCATCCCCAGCATTCTGGACCTGGGATTACTGGGGTCACCGCTACTCCCCAGCAGTTGACTAGAACCAGCACAGGGCTCCCTTGTTACCCTGCTCCTCCCCCCACCCTACTTTTGGGGGATGTGGAAGGCCTCTGCTCCCAACTCACCTGCCTGCCTGTTCCCCAGTGGGGGACTGTGACATTCATGAGTACTTGACCTGGGGGCAGCTTATCTGAGCCTTAATAGAGGCACACCTTAGAAAATAGAAAGCAGGGATGGGCCAGGACGATGGCTGGGAGAGCCCCCAGATATGTAACCTACAATGGTAAGCCCCCAGTCCAGTCTTTCCAAATGTGCATATTAATTTGAGGTGAGAGATTAAAAAGAGTATTCAGCAAATATAACTAAATCAATATGGTTCATCCATTTTAAACCATTCAAATTATAATTTGGGCTTTTCATTAAAGCTGTAACTTCATTATAAACAGAAAAAAAATGGATCTGCTATAAGTATAAGTAAGTATAAGTATAAGTAAGACTTATACCCAGAGTAAACACACTGTAGCATAATTGCACACTTCCTGGATTTTAACAACTGACCTCGTTTGCATAAGAGAAAGTACTGACTTTCCTCCTACAAATACCCCAAATACATTTCCAAGCAAAACAGCACCTTTCATCAACTTTTTCCAGCTGTCTTTCCTTTTGTAACTACTTCTAAATCTGCTCCTTATGGAGGTCATGGGAAATCATAAGAAGGCTCAAAAACAGACTCTAAGAGCACTCACTCCAGTGCTCCCCCGCCTGTTTGGAGAAAATAAAAGGGGATTAGAAGCAATTATGGCGCATTTATTTCATTCTAGCTAGAAGAACTCCATTAGGCAGGTAAGCCTGCTAAGTAGATAATCTCACAAATTTCAAGCGGGCATCTGAAACTTTAAAAAAACAATCGAAGGTAATAATTCATTGTTTCAAGGGTGTAAGATTAAAGGAATTAAACAGACCAGTAACTACATGTCTTTTTCCTTGACCCTCAGTCTAGCATTCTGGAATTTTATCTCCAATAATCTTGGCATTGTGCCCCCTCCCGTCTAGTCTATGGAAACCAGATTTTCAGTAACATTGATTCCTGAATAACCTAAGAGAAAGAATAAGGATGTTCCCCTCTATAAAAGTCTAACCAGAACCTGGTGCACAGTACATTTTCATGTGTCCTTGGATATTGAATGCATATTTTCTGGTCTCTAGAAAATCTTTCTGTCCTTCATCTTTATGCTGATGACATAAAGTGAAGTTTGTTTCGCTCCCATAGAGATACTTTCCTGGCACACACTGGTCTGTTCTGGAAAAATCTGTGTTTCAGATTGCTTGTTTAGGAACTAAATTGTTACGAATGGTGGAAAAGGAGGCTTGTTATATTAATCAGATGATAGCCAGAGAAGCAAACAAGTCAATTTATTTAAACTATATTGGAAAACATTTCAGCAAAATCAATGATTTCTTCAAGGAATCCCAATGACTTATTATATAGTCATCTCGTGTTTTCAAATTGTCCAAAAACCTTAAAACATGGAATTAGGTACGATTCAGCCCAGCAGCACCCAGGACATGTTTTCCTCAGGTATGTGTATGCGCGTGGAGTGTATGTGTGAGTGTGCAAACACAAAGACAATCATGTGCCAGAAGTTTCGAGAAAGCTCAGCATGATAGTACTCATTTACAAAACAATATCAGAAGCAATTATTCCGACTATTACGGAGCTCCTTTTGGTTTTGAAATGATTTAGTAGGTTTAAGCAGGAAGCTTCCTGGTGTATTTAAATGATTCTGTTAAAATGTGTTGATTCACTCTTCCCTCCTAGGGAGTTACATCCAGCAAACAGTAGTCTCAATTAGAATTGTTAGCTGGCTGCGTACTTTTCACACCATTACATCATAACTCAGTTTTTTGCAAGTTTTACAAATCAACGTACTTCTCCATGAAACTCCAGAAAGGCAGTTTAATTTAGTCTGGCAAATCCCCACACTGTGACTGGTTTTCCGTTTTCTTGTCATCCCATTTTTGGTGCAAAAGCATATGAGATTTGCCTCTATAGTCAAGTTATGTCTTCAAATATCTATAATGTGAAGTTATTCCTCCCAAAATACTGTATCATCTGGGCAACATCTTATGGGAAACAGCCAGGCATTGAATTCCCATTTCATCTAGGATAAAATCCAAATTCCTTGACAGGACTGGAAAGAGCGTGTTATCCGCCATCTGCTGCCCCATCCCAGGCCACGCTGCCATCCCCCACTTTCCAGCCCAGCCTCTTCTGACTTGGGGTACACAAGACACTGAACACTTTCCTACTTGAAGGCCTTGAGGATGCTGGTTCCTTGATCTGGAACCCTTAATTTTTTTTTATTTTTGAGAGAGAGAGTGAGAAGGCAAATGAGGAGGAGAGGCAGAGGTGGAGAGAGTGACCCTGGGGCTCGATCCCATGACCCTGAGATCATGACCTGAATTGTAATCGAGTCAGATGCTTAACCAACTAAGCCATCAGGTGCCCCTTGGTCTGGAACCCTCTTGCCCATCTCCTTGCCTGCCTGGTTTCTTCTCACTTTACATGTTTCATCTTAAAGGTCGTTTCCCTAGGGTGGACTTCCCTCACCATCCATGTAAAGTAGAACCCTTGTCGGTAAAGGTGTACAAGACTTTACCTATAAGTGTAAAGGTATGAGGATCCAATGTATAACTTGGCGATTATAGTGAGAACGCTATTGTGTAGATGAAATTTTGCTAAGAAAGTAGAACTTAAATGTTTTCACAAAAAACGAACAAAGGTAAATATGTGAGGTGACAAATATATTGATTAACTTGATGGGGAAAATCCTCTTCCAATGTTTATGAATATCAAACATCACATTATAAACTTTAGATGTCTTACAGTTTTATTTGTAAATTCTACCTCTATAATACTGGGAAAATATAAAGCAGAGCTCGCCCCTTCCCTGCCTCCCACCCCAACTACTCTCTGTTGTAGTCCCTGTTTAATTTTCTTCGTATCCCTATCAGAGACTATAACTGTGATAATTATTTGTTTGATTGTTTGTTTGTCTGTGGTCTATTGTCTCTCACTAAAATGTAAATTCTTGGAGGTCAAAGGCCTTTGTCCATCTTGCTCATCCCCATGTCTCTGCACCCTTGCAAAAATCTCATATTAGGATTCAAAAGATATTTCCTGAGTCAGTGAATAACTGGGAGAGGCCTTGGCCTGTGCCAGGAGATCTGGCCTTTAGGCTGAACCTACCATTGACCAGCCCTGTGGCCCTAGACAAACCCCAACCTCTCTGGACCCCTGCCATTATTCATCTAAAATAAGGAGATTAGATGTCTTGAGGGTAAGATGGCTGCCAAATTTTGATACTTGATTCTTCCTTCCTCATTTTCTCACAATGACACTGGAACAACCAGTATTTAGGGCAACCTCAGAAAAGTATGGGTAGGTCTTGAGGTAGTATAACAGGGTCAGGAGGTTTAACAACAGAATTTCAATCAGCTTCCATACTTCCCCATCTCCATGCATGGAGCCCACCCTTAATAGCCACCTTCCTACTGAGTAGGAGATGTTTCTATCACTCCCTTGCACACCTTCCCCAGTCTTAGGTGGTGAGGCAACTATAACCTGAGGACATGGGAACACAATGGAAAGAAACATCCATATCCACAAGTGCTGGTGGGAATGTCTAGTATTTTTTTAGTTCATCAGTGAAGGTGTCATGATGGAAAAGGCACTGATAGACTGGCAGACGGCAGTGGAGGGAACATTCCAAGATAAGAAGGAAAGGAGTTTGGAGAGCGTGGGACAGTAGTCATGTCTTTCTTGATGCTTGTCCAACTTGCCCTGTCAAATGTTGCATTCAGTGCCCGACATCAGACTCCGGAACATTTTTGGAGCATCTTTCACAAGCTTGAGCTCTGAAAGAGAGAGGGCTGTCACTGATAACTTGTTATTCATTTTGTGAAAATTCTGTCCTTTTGAAATGAAGCAGGATGGGGTGTAATGGGTGTGACAGCATATTGGCAAGAAAGGCTTATAAGTCACTCAACTAAGCAAAGGGAGCCCCGGATTCTGTGAGCATGAAAGTTTAGTGGAGGGTGGAGCAGGGGCTCTGGCAGAAAGTTGCTGATGGAAATGGAGGGTGGGCTTGGGTTTACAGTGAAGAGGTCAATGAAGATGGAATGGCAAAGAGATCTTTGAATCAATAGGACAAAGATGGTGATTAGTTCATTGGTTATGAAACAAAAATTCAAGACTTTGACTGTTGGGGCCCCTGAGTGGCTCAGTGGGTTAAGCCTCTGCCTTTGGCTCAGGTCGTGATCTCAGGGTCCTGGGATCAAGCCCTGCATCTGGCTCTCTGCTCAGCAGGGAGCCTGCTTCCCCCTCTCTCTCTGCCTGTCTCTCTGCCTACTTGTGATCTCTCTCTCTGTCAAATAAATAAATAAAATATTAAAAAAAAAAAAAAAGACTTTGGCCTTTGGCAGGAGAAAGTATAGCCAGAATGTAGACACCTGGGTCTTTGCAAGTGACAGGAAAGAGGGAAGGAAATAGTCAATGGGAAAACCAGCCAGAGATAAAGGACTGTTTTGATTTGTTTTGCAGTGTTTGTTGGTCTTTTTTGTTTTGTTCTGTTTTGTTTTTGAGTGGTGGAGATGTGGACATATAGGTGGCTAAGGATGTTAGGACAGGAGAGACCTAAGTCTTGTAATCAGGTGATATTCCAGAGGCAAGGGAGGCAGACAAGGCAGCTTGGCAAGTAAATTGTCCAGAATGACTCTCTATGGAACAGATTTCTGGGGCTTTATTTGCCTCCATTACTACTATTACCATTATTTGGTGGCATAACTGATCTGTAATAAAGTACACCTCACTTAAGTGTACAATTGGATAAGCTTGACATACGTAGACCCCTGTGAAAGCATCACCACAAGCAGTAGAATGAACACAATATGTCCGAAGCCCCATCATGATCACCTCTCCCTGCCTCTCCCCATACCCCATCGGTCTGCTTCTTGTCATGCAAAGTCAGCTTGTGTTTTCTAGAATTTCATATAAATAGAGGCATACAACAAGTACTCTGTTTTGTCTGGCTTCTTCCAGTCAGCATCATTATTTTGAGACTCATATCTGTTGTTAATGTGTTTTCTTTCTTGTTTATGGCGAAGTAGCCATATTCGTTTCCTGTGGCCATTACAATCAATGACCACAAACTGGGTGGCTCACAGAGCAGAAATTTATTCTCTCACACTGGAGGCCAGAAGTCTGAAGCCAAGGTATCAACAGGTTGGTTCCTTGTGAGGGTTGTGAGGAAGAATCTGTTCCATGCCTGTCCCCTAGCTGCTGGGGGCTACTGGCAATCTGTGGCTTTCCTTGGCTTGTGGGAGCATCACTCCAATCTTTAGCATAGAAAGGGGTAATGGGAAAGGAATAAATGACTGAGGACAAAGATGAAGAAATGAAGGAGGAATAAGTAAAAAGAATGAACTGGAAGGTGTTGAGGGGAAGTGTAGCAAACTTTCCCACTTGGCCTTTCAGTCAGAAATTTCTAGTTTCCCTTTTGGCAGTTCTCCAACACAGATTTAAGATTTTTAAGAAAATGTAGTTTCTCTGCTCCAGCAAACAGTCTCTAGCAAAGAGGCTAGACCTACTCTGAGAAGTAAGTCTGACTCTGAGGCCATGGCTGAACATGAGATGGCACACTTTCTAGAGCAATGGGGCCTTCCTGGTGCCAACAACCTCAGTGCCTCTAGGAAACTCTGTCACTGTAGTACATAGACTCACTGCTCTCAGGCGACTTCCCATGATCTCAAATGAAACCAAGCCCAACCTATTTAACATTACCTTTCTTTTTAGCTCTCATATAAAGTCTTCTTTTCTGTACATCTGCCTTTTCTTCTAACAAAACTTCCCAAAAGGGTGGTCAGTAGCTGCTGTCTCTACTTCTCACTTCCCATTTCCTCCTCAACCCACTCTGGTCAGACTTCTGTCCCACACTCCACTGCTGTCATCAAGGCCAGCAATGGCCTCCTGTCCCCAGAATCACTGTTCACTCTCCAGTCTTCATGCTCCTCTCCTTCATGAGGCCACAGTTTCCTGCTTCTTCCCAACTTCACAAACACCACCTCCTCAGAATCCTTGTCTGGCTCCCACTCTGCTTCCCATTTCCCCTCCAACTGATTTCTCAACCTAGCTGTGTCTCCAGTCTATCATTGTCATCAGAAGTATGGCCCTAGATGATATATCATAAAGGACATTGCTATTTCCATTTTGTTCTCCCTTGGATTGCTTGGGGTGGGGGAAGTTAGCTGATCTAACATGAAGATACTCAAGCAGCCCTACAGAGAAGCAGATATGACAAGGAACTGAGGCTCATTGCCAACAGCCACATAAGGAAACCATCTTGGAAGCACATTGCCCATCCTCAGTCAAGCCTTCAGATGACTGTAGTCCCTGCTGATGGCTTGACATACAACTTCCTGAGACATCCTGACCAAGAAACACCTTCCTAAGTTGCTCCTAAGCTCCTGATGCTCAGAAAGTGTGCTTGAGAGTAAATGTTTCTTGCTTTAAGTCATTGGTAGGCATGGCTGACCTCATCTTCCTATACTTTCTCACCATGCTCCCATAGCACCTACCTACATACTGTGCCTGAAACACCCCCAAAGTTGTTCTTGACCAAGACCCTGTCCTCACTGGTACCTCTGGTTAACATCCTATTGCCTTGGATCTTCTTATGCCTGCCTCCTTGTTTAGGACTTAGTCTTTTGACCACTCATTTAAAGTTAACCACTTCCCCACTGGCATCTTAAAAACTCCCCACTACCCTCCTCTGTTTTATTTTCCTCCTAGTACTCATCACTAATCATAATAATTTTTTCATTGATCTGTTTGTTTCCTCATCGTCTGAGCAGGAAAATGTTCTTATATGTACCATGTCATCCTCTGTGGTCAGAAAAATTCAGAGAACAAAATATGTACTCAGTAGACATTTACTGGATAAAACAAAGAATAAAACTATTTAAATATTATGGAGGAGCAAGATGGCAGAGGAGTAGGAGACCAATATCATCAGGTCCAAGGGGTTAGGCTACGTAGTTATCAAATCATTCTGAACACCTACAAACTCAATAGGAGATAGAAGAGAAGAAGAACAGTAATTCTAGGAACAGAAAAGTGATGACTTTCTGGAAGATAGAATGTGCAGAGAAGTGAATCCGAGGCGACGGGAAGATAGACTCGGAGGGAAGGCCCAGCTCCTGGCAAGCGGCAGAGCAACAGAGCACAAAATCAGAACTTCTAGAAGTCTGCTCCACTGAGGGACATTGCTCCAGAGGCTAAGCAGGGTGTGTAGCCCTCACAGGGACAGTGTGGTCCCAGGACCCACAGGGTCACAGAAAGACCAAGGGTGTCTAAGCATGGCCGAGCTCACAGGTATGAGAGCAGGGAAGCCAGCTACAGAGACAGAATCAAGGAGTGACCTCTCTGCTCAGGATTACCTTAAACCGTGATCTAAGGCATATTCAGGCAACTGCTCTTCAGGCAGGGACCCAACATGTGCCAGATCTGGAGAGACCCCCTCCTTCCTACTTCGGGAGGATCAGCATGGGAGCATGTGGCAGGAATCTGCTGGGTTTGGAGACTTCAAAAGATGCCATGCACCAGAGAGAGAAATGCTTGGTCACAGGCTGGGTGAGCTCAAAGCACGGCTGGAGACCAGGGAGACAGGAGTGATTGAGCTCGGAGGGACCCTGAAATCTTGGCCCCTCCAGGCCAGAGATTGGAAGGCTGCCATTTTCATTCCTGTCCTCCAAAGCACTATGGAAAGCGTTCAGGAAACAAAAGCTCCAGTGCAACAGAATATGCATTCTTCTCTAGTGTACATGGAACATTCTCCAGAATAGATCACATCCTGAGTCACAAATCATATCTCAACCAGTGCCAAAGATTGGGATCATTCCCTGCATATTTTCAGACCACAGTGCTTTGAAACTAGAACTCAACCACAAGAGGAAAGATGGAAAGAACTCAAATACATGGAGGCTAAAGAGCATCCTACTCAAGAATGCATGGGTCAACCAAGAAATTAAAGAAGAATTTAAAAATTCATCGAAATAAATGAAAATGAAAACAGAACTATCCAAAATCTTTGGAACACAGCAAAGGCAGTCCTGAGAGGAAAGTACATAGCAATACAAAACTTCCACAAGAAACAAAAAAGGTCTCAAGTACACAACCTAACCCAACACCTAAAGGAGCTGGAGAAAGAACAGCAAAGAAAGCCTAAACCCAGAAGGAGAAGAGAACTAATAAATATGAGAGCAGAAATCAATGAAATAGAAACCAAAGGAACAGTAAAACAAATCAACAAAACTAGAAACTGGTTCTTTGAAAAAATTAATAAGCTTGATAAACCCCTGGCCAGACTAATCCAAAAGGAAAGAAAGAGACCCAAATTAATAAACTCATGAACAAAAGAGGAGAGATCACAACCAACACCAAAGAAATATAAACAATAATAAGAACATATTATAAACAACTATATACCAGCAAATTTGACAATCTGGAAGAAATGGATGCATTACTAGAGACATACAAACTATCAAAACTGAACCAGGAAGAAATAGAGAACCTGAACAGACCCATAACCACTAAGGGGATTGAAGCAGTCATCAAAAATCTCCCAAAAAACAAGAGCCCAGGGCCAGATGGCTTCCCAGGGGAATTATACCAAACATTTAAAGAAGAATTAATACCTATTCTCCTGAAACTGTTCCAAAAAATAGGAATGGAAGGAAAACTTCCAAAATCATTTATGAGGCCAGCATTACCTTGATGCCAAAACCAGACAAAGATCCCATCAAAAAGGAGAATTATAGACTATCAATATCCTTGATGAGCACAGATGCAAAAATTCTCACCAAAATACTAGCCAATAGGATCCAACAGTACATTAAAAGGGTTAAACATCACGACCAAGAGGGATTTATTTTTGGGCTGCAAGTTTGGTTCAACATCTGCAAGTCAATCAATGGAATACAGTTATTAATAAAAGAAAGAACAAGGACCAAATGATACTCTCAATAGATGCTGAAAAAGCATTTGACAAAGTACAGCATCCTTTCTTGATCAAAACTCTTCACAAAAGGACACATACCTCAATATCATCAAAGTCATCTATGAAAAACCCACAGCGAATATCATTAGCAATGGGGAAAAACTGAAAGCTTTCCCCCTAAGGTCAGGAACATGGCAGGGATGTCCACTATCACCACTGTTATTCAACATAGGACTAGAAGTCCTAGCCTCAGCAGTCAGACAACAAAAAATAAATAACTAAAAGGCATCCGAATCAGCAAAGAAGAATTGAGACTCTCACTCTTTGCAGGTGATATGATACTTTATGTGGATAACCCAAAAGATTCCACTCCAAAACTGCTAGACCTCATATAGGAATTCAGGAAAGTGTCAGGATATAAAATCAATGCACAGAAATCAGTTGCATTTCTATACACCAACAGCAAGACAGAAGAAAGAAAAATTAAGGAGTCAATCTCATTTAATTGCACCCAAAACCATAAGATACCTGGGAATAAACCTAACCAAAGAGGCAAAGAATCTGTTCTCAGAAAACTATAAAGTACTCACAAAAGAAATTGAGGAAGACACAAAGAAATGGAAAAACATTCCATGCTCATGGATTGGAAGAACAAATATTGTGAAAATGTCTATGCTACCTAAAGCAATCTACACATTCAATGCAATCCTTATCAAAATACCATCAATTTTTTTAAAAGAAATGGAACAAATAATCCTAAAATTTATATGGAACCTGAAAAGACCCTGAATGGCCAGAGGAATGTTGGAAAAGAAAAAAAAACAAAGTTGGCACCATCACAATTCCAGACTTTAAGCTCTATTACAAAGCCATAATCATCAAGACAGTATGATACTGGCACAAAAACAGATATATAGATCAATGAAACAGAATAGAGAGCCCAGAAATGGACCCTCAACTCTATGGTCAACTAAACTTCGACAAAGCAGGAAAGAATGTCCAATGGAAAAAAAGACAGTCTGTTCAAAAAATCATGTAGGGAAAATTGGACAGCCCCTTGCAGAAGGATGAAACTAGACTATTTCCTTATACCATGCACAAAAATAGATTCAAAATGAATGAAAGGCCTCATTCCTGTGAGACAGGAATCCATCAAAATCCTTGAGGAGAACACAGGCATCAACCTCTTTGACCTCAGCTGCAGCAAATTCTTCCTAAAAACATCATGAAAAGCAAGGGAAGCAAGGGCAAAAATGAATTATTGGGATTTCATCAAGATCAAAAGCTTTTGCACAGCAAAGGAAACAGTCAACAAAACCAAAAGACAACTGACGGAATGGGAGGAGATATTCACAAATGACATGTCAGATAAAGGGCTAGTATCCTTGGGGCACTTGGGTGGCTCAGCGGGTTAAAGCCTCTGCCTTCAGCTCAGGTCATGATCCCAGGGTCCTGGGATCAAGCCCCGCATTGGGCTCTCTGCTCAGCGGGGAGCCTGCTTCCTCCTCTCTCTGCCTGCCTCTCTGCCTCCTTGTGAGCTCTGTCTGTCAAATAAATAAATAAATATTTTTTTAAAAAGGGCTAATATCCAAAATGTATAAAGAACTTATCAAACTCAACACCCAAAGAACAAACAATCCAATTAAGAAATGGGCAGTGGACATGAACAGACATTTCTGCAAAGAAGACTTCCAAACATCCAACAGAGACATGAAAAAGTGCTCAATATCAGTCGGCCTCAGAGAAATACAGATCAAAACCACAGTGAGATACCACCTCACACCAGTCAGAATGGCTAAAATTAACACATCAGGAAACAACAGATGTTGGCGAGGATGCGAGGAAGGGGAATACTCTTACCCTGTTGGTGAGAATGCAAGCTGGTGCAGCCACTCTGGAAAACAGTTTGGAGATTCATCAAAAAGTTGAAAATAGAGCTACCCTACAACCCAGCAATCACACTACTTGGTATTTACCATAAAGATACTAATGTAGTGATCTGAAGGGGCACATGCACCCAAATGTTTATAGCAGTAATGTCCACAATAGCCAAACTATGGAAAGAACCTAGATGTCCATCAACAGATGAATGGATAAAGAAGATGTGGTGTGTATATACAATGGAATACTATGCAGTCATCAAAAAAAATTTTTTTCCATTTGCAACGACATGGATGGAACAGAGGGTATTATGCTAAGCGAAAGAAGTAATCAGAGAAAGACAATTATCATATGATCTCTCTGATATGAGGATTTTGAGGGCAGGGTGGGGGTTCATGGAGGGTAGTGAGGGAAAAAATGAAAGAAGATGGGACTGGGGAGGGAGACAAACCATAAGAGACTTTTACAAAAGAGACTCTCACAAAACAAACTGAGGGTTGCTGGCAGATGGGAGAGGAGTGTTATGTGGCTGGGTTATGGACTTTGGAGAGGCTATGTGCTGTGGTGAGTGCTGTAAATTGTGTAAGACTGAGGATTCACAGACCTGTACCCCTGAAGCAAATAATACATTATATGTTAATTTTAAAAAATAAAAATTTAAAAAAACTATATAAATATTAGAACCATAATCCTTAAGAAGGTTTCATTAATTTCTGAGGTTAGAGTGTAAATACTTTTTTTCTATTAGGTATCCTTGAGTGGTCTGTTGACTTAGAATGTCACAATTCTGTTCAAAGTTCCAAAGGACAGATATTTTCAAACATAGCTGGTAAGTGCAGAGAAGAGATAAGCAAATATTTTAGAGAGAAAGGGAGGAGGCAAAGTAGATCAAAGATAACACAGATAAAATTTGTGCTGACTCATGGATGCCTCATCCAACCAGATCTGGTTGGCAAAATGTTTCTAATACATACTCGTTATTTAAGCAGATTTTGGAAAATTGGCAAGTTACCATGTATAATAGCTTAAATCTTGACCCAATTCCCCTAATACAGTCAGGGAAATTAATATCTATTTTCATTTCAATTATATCTGTATGATCTCTCCATGGAAATGGTGGGTGGTTTAAGGGTCAAATACCAGATGTAAATTATTTTGTAACAAACATCTTTATCCTTTTATGTCACAGATGATCCAGGAGTGATATTCAAAATACTTGGCATTTATATAGTAAATATAAATTATGATGTCAGGATATATACTGAAAATTAATAATATTTGTATTTTCTAACTAAACTGCATATGGCATAAACATTCTGTATTGCAAGCCAGTCAGAAATCATTGTGATAGTTTCCAGTCGTTTGTGATTTTTACTAATTGTCTCTGTGTTCTGGGCAGTTTGGGTTGGTAGCGAGTGCCATCTGCTCTGTTATGGTGGCCCTTTCCTGCACCCATGACACTTACCACATTCCTAGGTCCCTCTACTGCTTTCTTCCCTGTCCTACCGAGAATAGGGGAGGCAGAGCCTTTCATCGTGGCTAGCCCCAAGTGCATCACCATTCCTCAGGTATCTTAACGTGACTCCAGCTTTATTAATAGGCATTTCACTAACCTCTCCTCAGCCCCCCTTTTTGAGATGAGGTGGTATCTTATTCTTCAGGTACTCAGAACACCAGCCATGATGAGGTAGATCTTGGGAGTCCACTTCAACATAATTAAAAAAGAAGTGCCTGGGTGGTTCAGTTGGCTCAGGTCATGATCCCAGAGTCCTGGGATCAAGCCCCACATTGGGCTTGCTGCTCCGCAGGGAGTCTGCTTCTCCCTCTCCCTCTGCTCCTTCCCCTGCTTGTTCTCTCTCTCTCAAATAAATACATAGGGTTTTTTTTTTAAAGATTAAAAGGGATTACAAATATGTTATAAATTATGGAAAGCTAGATGTGATGAGGACCTCTGTTCTGGAGCAAAGGTATAAGAATATATTGTTGGAAGGATAGATAACAAAGGTCCCTCCTCCTTATAAACACCTTGAGGAGTCCAAAGCAGGAGAGCTAATAGGTAAAGGCAAAGGGAAATGGGAGCCTTTTGGGAGGACAACTTGGCACATCTTGCTTGGACTGAACTGACCTAACACTGACTAGGCATAAAAAACACAAGCCATGTGCCCTGTATATGTGTCTGCCCCACCCTATGCAACTGTGGGGAAGTTCACACTATGAAAATGGGCAGTCAGGGCTAGGGCCCTGGGCTCAGCCCCCTAGATCCTACCTTTCTTGGGGGATCCCAAATGATAGGCTCAGTAGATCACTGAAGCTAGGCATCACTCATCATCCTAGTCTCTCCTGCAGAGCAACATGCCAGGGGGGAGAGGACTGTATCTCTTCATGTACAGTTTGGGGTCCCAGGCCTGAGTGACAGCAGGGAGGCCTCCACTTCCTTCTCTCTGAGCTACAGAGCAAGAGGAGGCTGCTGCCCTCTCTTGGGTGGACGAATGGTAATCAGGGTTTCAACCAAACCATCTCAGATCGGGCAGTCTATGGGACACAGGAACTCCATGTGGCAAAACGGGCAGCAAAGAACAGCAGGAGGCTTCTGGGACTTTTGCTCAGTGTCAAGTCTATTTGACACTTTGAATGGACTAAGCACCTCGGTTGTTGGATTTACTGTTGCAAAAGAGACTGCTGGGGGGAAGAACATTCTTGCTCTTCCAAGATGGATGTTTGAAAGACTTAAGATGAATATTTAAGTAAGGGGTGCCTGGGTGGCTCAGTGGGTTAAAGCCTCTGTCTTCAGCTCGGGTCATGATCCCAGGGTTCTGGGATTGAGCCCCGCATTGGGCTCTCTGCTCGGTGGGGAGTCTGCTTTCCTTCCTCTCTCTCTCTCTGCCTACCTCTCTGCACACTTGTGATCTCTGTCAAATAAATAAGTAAAACCCTTAAAAAAAAAGATGAATACTTAAAAGATGTGATTTTATTATATGTACATCAGGCTGGGAAAGCGGGCTATATGGCTGCACTTCAGTGACACCCTATTTTCCTTGGAACAAAATCCAAACTGCCCCCTCATGACAGACCATGAAGATTCACAGATTCAAGCCAAGATGTCCTGATTAGGTTTATGCTCAGTTTGCTCTCATGCCCTAGTGTGAAGTTACAGAGTAAATTGTGTACCCCAGAAAGGATAGGTTGAAGTCTTAACCTTGGGTACCTGTGAATGTGACTTTACCTGGAAATAGGGTCTTTGCAGTTATAGTCAAGTTAAGATGAGAAAGAAAGAAACCTTTTATATTGCACATCAGAAATATAGCAAAATACAAAAGAAAGAGACTATTTTTGTGTAGAAAAATGTCCTATGAAAATTTCTACTTTACTCTTTTTGACAGGTACATGATAGACAAAATGACTATTTTTTTTAATAGATCAAAGAAAGAATCCATGAAATTTTTCTCCCTTTATTTATGTTTATGGCCAAGAGACATCCTAGGAGGTGATCATGACTTGATATTTGATCAAAACAAATTGTTTTGCAACTAAATCTGCATAATTTCTAATGAAATTACCACTAAGCTTTTGCAATCGGTAACCTAACCTCACAATAGCCAGGAATTACATGGAGGTAACGCACTTCATGGCTAGAAAACCTCAGCAGGTGTGTCTTGCGTGGGCTGGGCATCCATTCCTGCTTCATTTTATCCTGAAAATCTTCTTGGCTTGTTCTAAACTCTTCTCATTGATGGGAGGTTTCCTCTGGCTGCCAGGCTGCAGAAACTTCTTCACCGTGGGGAGGTTGCTGACTCTGGTTTTCAGGGCCTGCAGTGCACAAGGGCACAGCTTCAGAATGGAGCCAAAGCCCAACCCCATCATTAGCACAAGCCAGGGAGCAGAGACCCTCCTGCAAGGACCAGCTGAGTCTCTTCCATCAGTACCAGTGTGAGGCTGGGAAGCACACCCAGAGAGACATGAAGGTTAGAGGAAGAAAAGACAGCTCAATGACATTTGCCCCAAAGGCATCTTTCTTTCAGACTCGTTTCAGTTTCAGGGCTTCCCTGTCTCCCTCCTTACACATAAATCCTGTGGATACATCACTCTAATGCAACAGCCAGAAGAGGAATGTATCTGTCAGGGAACGACACACATAAAGTCTCCTGACAGACAATAAAATATATAGGAAAACTGCCCCAGAATGGAAGACAGGAAATATAGAAAGGTAAACCACAAGATCGTTCAGAACCAGTCAGCCCACTGAGAGAGGCACAGGGAGAGAGGGAGACTCTGCCCAGAGAAACATGATGTCTGCCATTAGGAGCAGGAGTGGAAGGAAGGAAGCAGAAGGAAGAAGAGCTCCTCCGGCAGACACACAAAGGAAAGAGGATACACATGGATAAGGGAAACCCCAGAGAAAACAAGGACAGAAACCATAATGGAATGGGGATGGGAAGATAGATGCTGAGCTCTGGGTCCTTCTCCTGGTGAAGACAATCTACTCTTGGGGAAGCATCCACCTCAAATGGCCTCGGCTTGACAAGATTCTGTGCCTCAATCAGCCCCTAGGAGCTAACTCTGGAGGGCATAGTGGAATTGAGAAGAGGCAATTATGGGGCTTGAGTCCGAATGTCAGATCCTGAGGTGGGAGGTGTGAGCCTTCCCTCCTGAAAGCTGTGAGAGAGATCACCTTCAATAGAGGGAAGTTGGCTAGAAGGCTGGGGTCAATCTCTTCCACATAGTAGAGAAGTTCAACCAGGTGAATGTCAGCCTTGCTCAGCCTGTTGCCAACAAGGTAGTCTTGTCCATGGCTCTTTAACACCTGGAGGATTTAAAGAATCACACCATGAGCTCAGGCTCAGTCAGGTTGGGCCCCTCTGCTCCTCCCTGCTCTCCAACCCTACCTCCCCACCTCTCCTGCCTCACTGATGGGGTGGGGGCTTCAGACCCTCCATATTGCCCCTGACTCAGTGGGACACTGGGTCTGGGCTGTTCTTTCCTTCAGCTGAAGCCCTGGCTAATGTCTCCGTAAAACATGTGTCCACTGTATGTCTCTTTCAACTATTTCAACTATATGCAACTTTTCTGAATAAAATGTTGGGGAAATTCATGAAATGTATTAAAGTCTTCCAATAATATGCAAATGATAACATGAAGAGAAAACCCCATGGCACCTCCAACTTCAGGAAATTTTGACAAATACCCTTTCAGACTATGTACACATAAGGAACTATGGATAATTATCAGGCAAAGAAAATAATAAAACTTCAAATGCTATATGTTAATAAACCATTTTCATTTATCTTATCATAGGGCTCTGTGATTTCAAAGTAGAGCTGTGCTCAAATGGGAAGACTGTTCAGGTCTTCGTCATGTGCATGTGCCTCAAACTCAGCACCACAAGGATCAGGAGAGAGAGTATTTCTTGATTTCTATGAATTCTTTCCTCCTTGAATAGGGCCAACACAAAAGCAATGACTTAACATTGGTTCAGTGATTGACAGAATGATCTAATGCCTTATAAAGATGGCTGTGTCTGTGTTAATCCTTTCATTCTATGGATGGACCCCCGTATCTCCTGCAATCTGGTTTTTGTTTGTTTGGTTGGTTGGTTGGGTTTTTTTTTTTTTTTTTTTTTTGGCCCATGGTTTTTATTTAGTCCAATTTCAGGTACTTTGATCCTGAAATATTCTCCTTTTATCTCCCAAGAAAAACATAACACGCATACTATGTAGAGCGATGGAACCTTATTTCCTTAGTTTGCACGACTTTCCTCTCAAGTCTGAGAACCATGTCTTCAAGTATGTCAACTAATTTTTCCTTGACATCCCTCCATCTGTCTGTTCCTCTCCGCCCACTGCCCCCATCTCTGTCCAGATACATCTCATTCATCTCTCCGAAACACTACCATATTCTCCTGAAGGGCGACTGGCCTCATGTCTCCCTACCATGTTGCCAGAGTCTCTCCTGACCCACTGCTGTCATTGTGTTGCTCTTGGATCAAAGCCCCTGCATGGTGCTCTGCAAGACCTATTTTAATGTACAGTGTGGCTCTCAGAGCCCTCGACAGCCCGAGCTCTGACTATGACCATGGAGGTCTGCTAAAGAGAGAATTCTAGATCAGGTCCTGGTTAGTGGAAGTCTTGCTGGAAAACTGAAATTTGGGTACAACTAGCACAATTATTCCTCACCGTCGGTTTTTATAAAATGCCTTGAGAGTCAGGGTGCTGCATTACTATTTGCTCTCTGGAAGCAAAGGTCAATGCCTAAGGAATGCCAGTCAGGTCCTAGCTTTCCTTGTCCTCTAAGTCCAGTGCCCCAAAGTGCTCAACAGTCCACTTACTTTTTCAAACACGGGGAGATAACGATCTGTTGTTCTCTCTTTGATCAGGGCAATCTTGGCCTCCTTTTGATCAGGTGGGCATAGAGGCAAAACAATGATCATTTCATTCAAATCGGCTATACCTTCTGTGTACATATCTATCCTGAAAGACAAAGTGACCAAGTTGTCAAACGTC
Organism: Mustela nivalis; assembly: GCF_964662115.1. Taxonomy (NCBI): domain Eukaryota; kingdom Metazoa; phylum Chordata; class Mammalia; order Carnivora; family Mustelidae; genus Mustela; species Mustela nivalis. The sequence goes on from NC_139024.1 coordinate 97,892,591, forward strand.
TTCTGTCTTGATTTTATAGTTGAAAAACACACAAGAGTAGGCATCAGGAGTTCAGTTCCCACTGGATGCATTTTCATACCCCACCCATTCAGCTCGGATTTTTACTTGATTTGAACATCTCATTCTAGAACAAACCACTGACGTAGATACATGGCTAAAATTTTCATTATATACATGACCAAAGAGGGGGACAGAGAGCTTTGGTGACTTGTCCAGAGCCCAGAGAAACTGGTGCAATCTCGCACAGACCCACTGGGACCATACCTGGGGCTTGCCATATCTGCTGTGATTTGTTCTGGGCACAAAGGTAATGTGACTCGTGCGCCTAAGACATGCCACTTAAGTGATCTCTTAATAAGGTCCCTGGCACAGACGTCTCAGTCACATCCCTTTCCTGTCTCATCCTAGTACCCCACCCAAGCCCATTTATGTGCCCAATATCAGCAGGTTTTCCAATTAATTCCCATAACCCTGTCCACATACAGTTGCCCAACTCTGACCTTGTTTGCATTTCTCAACTCAGCCCCTAAAAAGGTGAAATTCTTTGGACATTCCAACCAGTACATATTCTAGGAGATTTGGTTTTATTGTTCCCAACTGGGCTTCCTATTAAGAGTTTTTTCTTAAAATTAAATCTTTATTAACGCTTAATTCACATACCGTAATGTATACACTTCTCAAGTGTACAAGTTTGTGATTTTTATAGTGAAGATACACAATTCTGTACTATCACCACCCTAATTACAGAATATTTTCATATTCCCAAAAGAAATGCTATATGCTTTGGTAGCCATTCCAATTTCTTCCCTCCTCTAGCCCCTGGCAACCACTAAACTACTTTGTTTCTATGGATTTGAGTGTTGTGGATATTTCATACAAATAGAGTCATACCATAGGTGCCTTTGTGTCTGATGTATGTAACATGATGTTTATAAGGTTCATCCATGTAGTAAGTACCATGCATCAATACTTCGTTCCTTTTCATGGCCAAATAATATTCCATTGATGGATAGGCCAATCTTCCAATCACTAGTCAGCTGATGCACATTTGCAACGTTTCACTGTTTGAACAGTAAGAACAACACTGCTGCAAACATTTGTGCACAAGTTCCAGGGTAGATGGATTTTCAATTATCTTCTTTTTATACCTATCAATGGAGTTGCTGGCATATGGTCAATCTATGTTTAACTTTTTGAGTAACTGGTAACAGAGCATTCTGGGTTTTAAATTTCAATCATGTGGTCCCATCACAACAGAGAAGAGAACCCACAGATATGGTTGTATTGGCTAAAATCTGGCTGCTCAAGATAACTCTAGTAGCTTAAGGACTAGGCTCCATTCACGCTTATCAAGTAGCTGGTAAGTGAAATTCTTGCTCAGCATTCTTGTAATTTATGAACCTTTAGGATCCTTCTGTTCCCTGCCTTATCTGCTAGATACTCAGACACCTTGTCCTTTGTCTCTACTTGTTGGCTGGTATCCAGCTCCAAAAGGCCTGATACCTGGTGATGAGTCCACCATCTTTCTGGTCTCATAGTTCATCAGATTAGGGAAACTCTGTCCCCATATGTTCTCTATCCATGGACTGCTTTCTTTTCTGTAACCCTACTTGGTGAATCCACTGCAAGTAGGATCCCTTATTCTCACAGATCTCGGTGGTGTCAGACCTCAATCTATACCACCAAGTCCTGTGCTCCTCCTGGCCATAATCATCCCAACACGGTCCTGCTTACCCAAGAAAGAACCCAAATTTTCACATTAATTGTTCACGAAAGAACAGAAAAAATACGTACAGGGCTTTCTCCTTTATGTCTTTCCCATAGAGGTTGTATTTGGTGGCAATGTAGTTGAGAATGGCCCTGGTCTGCACCATCTTCATTCCATCCATTTCCACCATTGGCACTTGCTGGAACATCAGTTGTCCATCTTTTGAAAGAAGAAAAGAAGAAGCAGAGTGAAAACTGAGTGAAATTTTGAGAGAAGCTAAAACAGGGACGCCACCGCCTATCTTTCAAATGAGAACTCTCTTAGAACTCATGCCATTAAGGCCAATTCTAAAAGAGATTTCTATGTAGAATGTTTTAGGTGTTCTTTCAACTCTCCCACTGGTCAGTGTGTGCCCGGCTTTCCTGAGTCCACTGATGCTTGTAGTGTTGGACCTTGTTCTTCATCTCCCTTTTCCTACTGTCAATGCAATGCCCTCTCATTCTCTGAGACTATAATATTGCTGGTAGGACCTTGTCAACCCCACCAGAGAAAAGAACTCAAAGCAACTGCTAGCCTATTTCTACTTTTTCACTCTACTGCATGTGTTCGAGGGTCCTTGGATGGGCACATTGTGTGGAATACTGAACTGACCCAACTCACTTGGGAGGCAGAAAAGCTGGAGAGAGCAGAGAGAGGCCATTCGCAGGGCAAGGGGCATGATTCATTCAGCAAATGCTCAGAGCTCAAGCCCTTCCTAGCCCTGAGTGAGGTGAAAGACTGGCCCAAGGAGCCCCACCTTTTACATGGGGGCCACTTTTCTTCCCTTCCACCATCCACAACTCCCAACACACTCAGCTTATGACTTCTACCTGATACCCTCATCCCAAGAATTAGATACTTGGTCTTACCACTCCTTAACTTATCCCAGTCTTCTGGAGTTTCAATAAATTTCTCTTCAAACTGGAAAGCAGAAACAGTGAATTAGCACATCTATAATATATAGCATATATTATATGTTGTTATTATACTATAATAGCAACAATTCTTCCTTAAAATCATCTAAGATCAAGGCTCATGCTTCTAGTTGTTGCACACGAGTCATAAATGGTATTTTGTAGTTCACTTAAATGCAAATCCAAATAAGGCCTACACACTGTATTTAGTTTCCTTAGGTTATTTTAATTGTTTATATCCTTTATGAGAAAAGATTTTAATAATATATTAGGTCAAATCTGTTCATATCTCTATTTTTTTTTAAAGATTACATTTATTTATTTGAGAGAGAGAGAGAAAGCATGAGCAAGGGGAGGAGCAGAGGGGTAGGGAGAAGCAGACTTCCCGCTGAGCAGGGAGCCCCATGCAGGGCTCCATTCCAGGACCTGAGATCATGACCTGAGCCAAAGGCAGACCCTTACCTGACTGAGCCACCTAGGTGCCCCAAATCTGTTCAACTCTTAATGGTTGACAATTTTTTCTTTCTTTTTTTTTTTTAAAGAGAGAGCAGAAGCATGGGGGTGGGGAAGCAGCTGAAGCAGAGGAAGAGAGAATCCTAAGCAGGCTCCATGCCCAGTGCAGAGCCCAGTGTGGGACTCAGTCTCACAACCCTGAGATCGTGACCTGAGCTGATATCAAGAGTCGGAGACTTAGCTGACAAATTTTTTAATGCAAAACTGCTAGCCTATTTCTACTTTTTTTATATATATATCTTCACAGGTCATTTAGTAAGAAAATTCTCTTAACCTATGCAAGAAAAGTACTTTGATAGAGTCAATTTTAGATCCAACTTAAGATGACAAGACTCAGATCTAACCTCTACTCCTGCTGCGGCCAAGAGCCACCGGATGGACTCCATTCGGCCTCGTCCATTGAAGTAGTGAAGTTTGGGCTTCCCTGCCATGGTGGACTCCAAAGTTCTCTAAACATGAATGAAAGAACAAACAAATGAACGGATTAGCAAATGGACAATACCACAGAAGCAAAAATGTACTTTCTGGTGTATGGCCGAACAGCACCAACAATGTGGAAGGAGTATCTGCCTTCGAGTTGGAAGAGTCCTTAGAATGTTTTTCATGGCCCAAGTTCTCATCTATCAGTAGCCAACCCTGGGAAATTGTTCCAAACGATGCTCATACCTCCACTGGGTAAAATTGGATTGTCTTAGCAGGCTAATAGGGAGAGTGTACCATAAGGATATAAGTATGGGCATTGGAAAAAGGGGAAAGGATTAGAGAATTGGTATTTATTGAAAATCTCCTAATGATCATGACCCAAGGCTAGTGCCTTTGGATACATTATATCTTTAATTTTCATAACAGCCCCATGAAACTGGTTGTTATCATGCCCATATCAGTTAATGAGAACAAGGCTCAAAGGTGAAAAGAGTCTATAGTTATTCCCTAGTTAGTGATGGACATGAAAATCCACACCTAGGACTGAAAAGAGAGGACAGAGCTGGGAGCCTGTGAGGGACACTGAAACCAGAGGACTTCCCTAACAAGAAGGGGAAGGAGAGGCAGAGTCAGTCCTCCACTCCGTGGCTCTTATCCTGCTTTTGTTTAAAGGGCTGAGGCTCAACTCTAGCTCAAAAGACCTTAGTTCTTTTCATAGACACAGGAAGCTAATTCCCTTCCTTTGTTTGGAATTCTACATTCTAACTTTACTTGGTGGCACTTCATAATCTGGAAAAAGGGATGTTACTGCATTAATCTTACAGTAAATGGAACAGAACTCACATTTCTTAAGTGCCTGTCATACAAGGGGTATTCTTAGCTATTTGTCTTTATTTCATTCTCCAAAAATTGCCTGAGGTGGTTCTATTACTGTCTTTTTAAAGTTGATGATACTGAGGTTTCTAGAGTAACCTGCCCCAAATAGGTGGTAGCATTGGGATTCAAACCCACTTCCATTCAAAACCAAAGATTTTATTTTCTATATTGGTGTTTAAAATATACAACCTTTAGTGGATTGTGAAGTCCACCAATTTCTATGGTGAAGTAGAAAATAGAAAATATCTGAGTGTATTTTATGTAGAAACAGAAACATTTTAACTTCAAATATGTGTTTATTGTGGGTATGAGCACGTACATGAGTGCACACTCTTTTGATCTGTATAATGGTAAGGGATACTTTGGTTCTGCCTCATCAGTGAAGTTTGAAAGTCCTTGGTCCATCTCAGCCTATGAGAAGTGAACATAGCAGGGAACCAGACAATGAAACCCAGTGGCTCAAACAATGGATGTTCTATCATGGATGTGAATGGAAACACACAGGACTCATTAAAATCAGGAGTCCTAAAGCCAGGTCTTAAAAAGGAACAGGTGCATATTCTGTGCAAATCCTAGGCTCTGTTTACAAAATATTAAGATTCTCTTGTAAAATTTTGATGTGGAGTTTGGAACAAAAAGATACTTCTCTTTACCCAATGTGAGGTAGGAAACAAAGGCAGAAGGAAATGTAGATAATATTAAATGTCCTTATAACCTGCAGCCCACTGACAAATACTTGAGATGGTCAGAATGTAACATTCTTCTAGGAAACTCCCAGCTGGCTTAAGGATAATGGCTTTACTACAGGGGAAAACCACCTCAGCTTTACAATAGCAAGTGTCTTCTTTAGCACAGGAGGATCCTTTTGGAACTTCCCTTATCTTTACTTACCCCAACCCCAAAGTATATAATCAGTTGCTCCACTCAAACCTGGGCAGCATACTTATCCATGGGTCCTGCCCCTGTTCTTTAATAAAACCACCTTTTTTGCACCGAAAAGTTCTGAAGAATTCCTTCTTGGCCATCAGCTCCAGGCCCCCACAATACTACTCCAAAAAACTACCTCAAATGGATACATCTCAGAAAAAGTGTGTGTGACTTGAATTTTAGGTATCAGAGTGCTTTCAATGTCCATATTTTTCATGTAGCACTCAGTAATTCCAACCTTTAGGAAGCAAAGAACTGTTGAGGTGCCTGGGTGGCTCAGTCAATTAAGCGTCTGTCTTCTGCTCAGGTCGTGATCCCAGGGTCCTCCAACATGGGAAATCTGCTTCTCCCTCCCTCTCTGCCCTCTGCCCCCAATTCCTCAAATAAATAAACAAAATCTCTTAAAAAAAAAAAAAAGTAAGTAAAGAACTGTTTGGAAACATACTTACCAAGTCATCTGTCTTGTAATTGGAGATTTGTTTATTGTACTTTCTTATCATGAAGAATGGGGGTGCTATGACTCAGCGGGATGCAAAGGAGAATGAGGCTTGTACCGAGTGTGTTTTGAACCACTGGTCACAGAGTTGTGATAAAAGGCCTCACATCACCTTACCCACTGACTGAGGGTCAGGATACAAAAGGAAACAATGTTTACCTTATATAATATTTTATCAGAAGGCTCCCCAGATAAGCAATTTGGTTCCCCTCTTGAATGGGAGGTCTCCAGAGGCCTGATCAAAAGTGGGGCAAAGGTTGTCACAGAACTTTGCCTGATCAGCAGAAAAGGAGATCTGGAGAGACTCGATGATTGGCCATAGAGACACACGCGGATGTTCCTGATGGGCCCTCGGTATCTGGCGAGTGTGACCACCCCCCGGTCCAGGACAACCCCGGGAAACAGCTTCAAACATCCTATTTTAAAGATGAGCAAATTGCGGGACGCCTGGGTGGCTCAGTTGGTTAAGCAGCTGCCTTCGGCTCAGGTCATGATCCCAGCGTCCTGGGATCCAGTCCCATATCGGGCTCCTTGCTCTGCAGGGAGCCTGCTTCTCCCTCTGACTCTGCCTTCCACTCTGTCTGCCTGTGCTCGCTCGCTTTCTCTCTCTCTCTTACAAATAAATAAATAAAATCTTTTAAAAAATAAATAAATAAATAAATAAATAAAAATAAAGATGAGCAAATTGAAGTACAAAGAGACAAAGCAGCTTTCTTCAACTCATAGGCTGTACGAGCATTGGCTTAGTCGGAACTCATCTGACTTCAGGTCCTGGGCTTCTAAAACCATGGAACTCTTTGACAGCTTCCATGCTTCTCCTGGAGATCCTTGTTGATTTGTTCCCATTCAGAGCCCATTATCCAACTACCCGGTGAAGGAGGCAGAGGGGGAAACATGGAATTCGCAAGCTCCTTTTTTGTTAGCTGATTTATAGGGGCTTGAAAAGAATATTGATAAAACACACCTTGCTTTACTTTGACACCCTGAAGAACCAGGAGTACAAGGAGCACTACATAAGTATATTTTACCTTAATAAAAAAGTAGGCTGAGGGGTGCCTGGGTGGCTCAGTGGGTTAAGCCGCTGCCTTCAGCTTGGGGTCCTGGGATCGAGTCCCGCATCGGGCTCTCTGCTCAGCAGGGAGCCTGCTTCCTCCTCTCTCTCTCTGCCCACCTCTCTGCCTACTTGTGATTTCTGTCTGTCAAATAAATAAATAAAATCTTTAAAAAAAAAAATAGTAGGCTGAGGGGCCCCTGGGTGGCTCAGTGGTTAAAGCCTCTGCCTTCAGCTCAGGTCATCATCCCAGGGTTCTGGGATCAAGCCCTGCGTCAGGCTTCTCTCTCTCTCTCTCTCTCTGCCTGTCTCTCTCTCTCTCTCTCTGCCTGTCTCTCTGTCTACTGTGATCTCCGTCAAATTAATAAATAAAATCTTTTTTTTTTAAAGTAGGCTTATATTCCTCAAATGGAGAATATCCTACGATAATTCCAGTAGTATATGAAAAGAGTTATGTCTCTGGATGTGGTCCTAATCACAGTGTGAGGGTCAGAGAAAGAGAAGGGACCTTGGAGACAAATGCCAGCTCCTGTCTTCTGGTACATAAACTCAGTTGTTAAATCCCCACCCATCATTTTCTCTTCTAGAGACGGTTACATTTACTCTTGAAGGCTGTTGAGTGAGATCATGTACCTAAAAAGCTGTTAAGTGAGTTCATGTACCTAAAACTCATAATAGGGATCAGAAAATGCAAGTTCCCTCCCGTTCCCTGTTCCTGGACAGAGGTGGGTCTCTGGGCTCATTGGATAGCACACATCTTTCTTCGTCTGTCCATCTGTCTCATCTCTGCCTATTTACCCACCACCATGTGTGCGTCTACCTAGCTCTTGACCCATGGAGCTCCAGTAGGAATCAGATGTTACATATTTCCAGACGTTGTTTCAGAGTCATACAGTCATTTATCTGGCTTGTGTGGAAAGACCGGAGGTATGGACTGTGTGCTAACCTGTATTGTAGGACCTCTAACGAAGATTCAGAGAGGTCTGGCGCATCATTAAACACAGCCTTTTGTAGTCTCAAGATGTCAGCAGATTTCTGGTTCGGCCCACCTGCCGCATGTACCCAGCAGTGTCTCTCACCTCTGGCCCATCCCCCCTGCCACTGGCTGCCTGATCCAGGCACTCTGGAGTTTTTCCAGTCTCCAGGCTCCCCTGTGCGGGTCCCAGCCCCGGGAGTGTAATTGCTGGTCACTGCACAAGAGCAGAGTCTCACTGTCGACACTTGCCAAAAACGATCTCTTCTCTCCGACATCCTGTTCCTTACCTGGTAACTGACATTTAACTGAACCTTCTCCGACATTTTGGTTCTGGCTGATGTGTCCTGTACTCCCCGCTCTCAAAAAGTCTCCTTCCAACTGCTCGACTAGCATCATCATCAGGCACACTCCCGCACTAAGAAACCATGGCTGTGCAGCAACAAGGTAGGAGCCTGATCTGGTTCCTGCTGGGAATGTTTTGTAGACAACAGGCAGCTCACAGAGCACCCAGTGGTGACTCCAGTGACATCGGTTCCTACCCCCAAATCATGGCCAAGCAAGTCACAGCAAGGCCAAGGCTGCCAGGCTGTAAGCTGAGCATGCTGTGTCTTCTGTCCAGGCAGGATCCTGCCCCCCGCCCCGGGGCAGCATAATATCCTCAAACCCGTGCCTCTTCCACCCCCACTCCTCTGCCTCCCTTCATATTGGGATCACGCCACCTCCTTGTCAACCTTGCTCTCGTTAGCACCTCACAGAGTGTTTTTCCTCCTTGACATCTCAGCATCTTCTGCCGGGGATTTCTGGATTGTCACAGCGACGTCACTGAACCTCTCGTCCCTGCCTGTACAAAACCCATCTTCCCCCATGGATATTAACACTTCCAGCAGGACTTCGTGGACCCTTCTGGTCTGACTCCAGTGACTCGTGCATTCTAGCTAGGTGAATTTCTGTGCCTTTTAAAAATGAAAGATACGCTCTGCTGACCACCTGGTCTTCCCATCAGGACTTCTTGCATTTAGGAGTTTGAGAGGTACCGTAAGCCAGTGGTTCTTCAATGGGGGTGATTTGGCTCGCCTGCACCCTGAAGGCCATCTGGCAATGTCTGGAAGCATGGCTTATTGTCAAAACCAGAAGGGAGGGTGTTACAGCATCAATTGGGTAGAGAACAGAGATGTTTCTGATGTGGCATGAGGCCATGCTTGATGTGCCTCTGAATGCTTTTTATCTACTACTAGTCATTCTGCATTTTATCTGCCTAGTTTTCATCCACCATGTTATCCTAGCAGACACAGTGGTTGGATATTTAGTTGGAGATATCTTACGGCTGACTATGGTTAGCTGCTGTATCTATGCAGTCTTTCCAGGATAGAGCTCATGGCCATTTGGGAAAATACAGGCATGCTCCTGTTATCCACTGGGACTTACTCTTCTCCTCAGGCTGTCCGTCACTCCACTAGGTTGGAACCTCACCCCTGCACTGTACTCTTTCTACAAGTACTGAGTGAAATGCAAAGACACTATGAGAATCTAAACTGTGTCAACAATATTCATGAAGTGACCATTTCTTATAAAACTTATAAATGAACTATCACTGTAGATATTTTAAAGGTGCAAAGTTTCCAAATTCGAGGAAATATGTATGTTAAGGTTATTGTCAAGTACATTCTTTAAAACAAACTAAATGTACATGTCTATAATACACATTTTTTTAACTAAACAACAATAGAAGGACAATTAGCGGGACAGCTCCCCACAGCAGCAAATAAGCCAGCCTAAAGTGTCAATAGTCCCAAGGTTGGGAAACCTTGCTCCAGCCCTGCCCTAGGTTGCCATGAGTTGGTTGAACCCTAAAGAGACAATGGGTCTCACCAGCTAGCTAGTCAGAGCCGAGACTTGGAATCTAGTGCTGCTGACATTCAGACTAATTTTTTTTCTACTATGACAAATCGTAATTTTCATAGGCTAGATAACATTACAGTATCATAATTCACAACTGTTCTGTGTTGACTACAGTAGTTCTCCTTATCTGCGTGGCTATGTCCCAAGACCCCCAGAGGTTGCCTGAAACCAGGAAAGTACCAAACCCTACATATACTACGTTTTTGCCTATACTAACCTCTGATGAGGTTTAATTCCTAAATTAGGCATGGTAGGAGGTTAATAACAATGACTACTAATAAAATAGAACAAGTATAATGATATGCTGTAATAAAACTGATGGGCATTTGTAATTTATGAATGTTTTTCTTTCTGGAATTTTCCACTTAATATTTTCAGGCTGTGGTTAGTTACCATGGGTAACTGATAAGCACAGTAAGCAAAACCACACATAAGCGGCGGGGGTGGGGGGTTATTCTTACAGAGAAAGTAAGGCTGCCACAAACACCTCTAGTCTCGCTTGCACTGGTCATATTCTCGGATTGCCGAAATGGTTTCGTTCTTTTTTCCCCTTATCTCAGGAATATCTTTCTATCGAAATTCTCATGCCCTAGTTTTCAAATCTCTGAATTCATTTTTACATTTTGTAAAGATGTATCCAACAACCATTGAATAAACAACTCTTGAACTATCCCCTAAACGCACCAAGAAGGCACAATGTTGAGTATAAAACAGACTTTTCCTTGTGCTAAAGACACATTTTAAAGTGGTTTTCTGGTAATCTAGAGATGAGGGTGTGAGGCAACATCTGAAGATGTAGGAAAGCAGTATTTACCTTACTGAAGTGTCTCTCCCAGGAGGCGCAGCAGCTCCATGCCAACCCCTCATGCGCTTATAAGCTCTTTGACAGTAGGTAACGCCTCCTCTCGGATGAGGGTAGAGTTCAGTGAGGGAGAAGTCACTCCCACAATGCTCAGGGTCTTGGCTCCCATGTTAGATTAGAAGGGAATGACAAGTCATCCTCTTATGAAACAACTGGTTAATATGTTCCTTTTCAAGGTTGGCAATTAAAAGATTAAACAAACAATTTCAGACTGATCAGACTCTCTCTGCCAGTTTTGGAAGAAACTGACTGTGAGGTTTCCATGAACTGGATGCCAGGACCAAACAGATGAAAAACCATTACTGTAAAATGCTATACCCTAAAACACATGTCCACTGTACATCTCTTTCAACTATTCTGACATATGTAATTTTTCCAAATAAAATGTTGGAGTTCATGAAATGTATTAAAGTCTTCCAATAATATGCAAATGATAACGTGAAGAGAAAACCCCATGCACCTCCAACTTCAGGAAACTTTGACAAACACCCTTTCAGACTATGTACACATAAGGAACTGTGGATAATTATCAGGCAAAGAAAATAATAAAACTTCAAATGCTATATGGTAATAGACCATTTTCATTTATCTTATCATAGGGCTCTGTGATTTCAAAGTAGAGCTGTGCTCAAATGGGAAGACTGTTCAGGTCTTCGTCACGTGCATGTGCCCCAAACTCAGCACCACAAGGGTCAGGAGAAAGAGTATTTCTTGATTTCTATGAATTCTTTCCTCCTTGAATAGGGCCAACACACAAGCAATGACTTAACATTGGTTCAGTGATTGATAGAATGATCTAATGCTTTATAAAGATGGCTGTGTCTGTGTTAACCCTTTCATTCTATGGATGGACCCCCATATCTTCTGCAATCATTTTTTTTTTTTTTTTTTTTTTGGCCCATGGTTTTTATTTAGCCCAATTTTAGTTACTTTGATCCTGAAATATTCTCTTCTTACCTCCCAGGAAAAACATAACACACATACTATGTAGAACGATGGGACCTTATTTCCTTAGTTTTCATGACTTTCCTCTCAAGTCTGAGAACCATGTCTTCAAGTATGTCAACTAATTTTTCCTTGACATCCCTCCATCTGTCTGTTCCTCTCCGCCCACTGCCCCCATCTCTGTCCAGATACATCTCATTCATCCATCTCTGAAACACTACCATATTCTCCTGAAGGGCTACGGGCCTCATGTCTCCCTACCATGTTGCCAGAGTCTCTCCTGACCCACTGCTGTCATTGTGCTGCTCTTGGATCAAAGCCCCTGCATGGTGCTCTGCAAGATCTATTCCAACTTCCTGTGTGGCTCTCAGAGCCTTCAACAGCCCAAGCTGTTGACTATGACCATGAAGGTCTGCTAAAGAGAGAATTCTAGATCAGGTCCTGGTTAGTGGAAGTCTTGTTGGAAAACCAAGATTTGGGTACAACTGGTACAATTCTTCCTCACCGTCAGTTTTTATAAAATGCCTTGAGAGTCAGGGTGCTGCATTACTGTTAGCTCACAAGAAGTGAAGGTCAATGCCTAAGGAATGCCAGTCAGGCCCTAGCTTTCCTCGTCCTTTCCCGAGCCTTCTTCTTTAGACACTCAGAGTTTTGCGTTTGGCTCTAGCTATTGGGTGTACCCAGCTCCTCAAGGCCTGAGTCCCTGGAGTCATGTTTCCACTATCCTCCTGGCTTCGTAGTTCATCCATTTTGGGAAACTCTGTCAGTGTACTATATCCATAGATTGTACCCCCTTATATAATCATACTCACTTGAATCCACTCCATGTTTACTATTTCTCACCCTCATACGTCTCGGCTGTGCTGGACCTCTATAATAACACCAAGACCTACACTGCTATTGGCCATGAAACCTGTGAGTACAGACCTGCTCACTCAGGGAAGGAACTAGATTGCTCCTGTTAATTGTTGATGAAAGCATAGAAAATGTACCACTCAGGGCTCTCTCGTTTAGGTCTCTCCCACAGAGGTCATATCTAGAGACCAAGTAGTTGAAAATGGCTCTGGTATTCACCGACTTCATTTCACTGATGTCCACCATTGGAACTTGCTGGAACATCAGAGTTCTGTCTCTTGAAAAAAGATAAGGAGCAGAATAAAATGCTTTCGGGGTTGTACCCATCTCAGATGGAAAACATATTTGAGATGCCAGGGGAAAAAAAAAATGAAACTAGAATCACCTGGTAACATTTTAGCAGAATGGCATGTAGGTCCCCAGGAGCCTTGGTTTTCCGAGCAATCACTCTCACTTTCTAGCCGCCGTGTCATGAATCCATCCAGTATGTATCCGTGGGTACCCGCTCAAGGACCCAACCAGGTACATAAGCAGTCCCTTATAATTTTGTGTCAATTCATTTATAAAATCATGGAGACTTTGAGAAGATGTTGGAAGAGACTTCAACAAGGCTGCCAACCAGGTGCCATTCCAAAAAGTTCCGAAGGAAGTGCATAACAAGCATTCCGGTTGGTCTGAAGGGCTAACCTGCGTTCAGCTAACGCTCCTGACTTGCTGACGTAAGTCCCTGGATCCTTAGCAGACAGACCACTGGCCTTGAGGAGGCAGCGACGAGAACTTTCCCGGGATGCAGAGAGGCCAGTAAGTCTGTTTGAAGCAGCCTCAGCTTTCTGATCAACCTAGCAATTTTTTTTTTTTTTAGCCAAATGCTCTTCTCTTTTTTAGGATACACAAATGATTTTAGTAACCTTCCTTTGTGTATCTGTAGACGTTGCCCTCATTTGCAGAAAGAACAGTTACTGTTGCACCGCACAAAACAGGAACCCGACCCTCTTGCAACCAGACCCTTGAGCACAACCCTGAGCACAGAGATAACACTTGTATCAGGGAGGCTGCATGCAATCAAGGAATGTTGCAGGCCTCCTCACTCCCTTTACTGATTAACTGCTCAACCCTCCTTTAAAAACCTCTGAGTTGGTGGCTGGCCAGGTGGCTAGCCTTCTGATGACAGCTCATATCCCCCCTCCATTCAAAACCTGTTTCCTGAGTATTGGCCTTTCAGATGACGGGCAGCCAAACTTGGGGCCGGTAGCAAGTCTCATGGTGTTCATGGCAATTAAGGAAGGTTTTGAGAGACATTTCTATATATGTAGGGGTCCCTTTCCCTGCTCTCCCATTTATCCTTACTGCTATGAACATGTTGCAAGCATAAGAACTGTGTTGAAAATAACCACAATGAGAAACCTAAAATTATACCTAGAAATCAACAATAATTCTTTAACACCATCTAATATGCAAGCAAATACCAAGTTTCTGACATTTGTATGTGTCAGACATATTTATAGTTTGTTGAAATACAAATCCGCATGAGATCCACACATTTGATGAGTTGCTGTGTCTTTGGTTTCCTTTAAATTTTGCTTATGTGCTCTTTCATGGGCAAGATGACTTAAATTTTTATTCCATCAAATCGGTCCATTTTCTTCTTAATATGCTGATATTTTTGTTGAAGGTTAAAACTATTTACTTGCCATCTAGGATGGAAGTCTCCTAGTTTATGAGAGAAAAGTACTTTGAAGCAGTCACTTTTATATCCAACTTAAGATGACCTCACTTAGAACCTACCTCTACTCCAGCTGTAGCCGGGAGCCACCCAATGGTCTCCATTCTGCCTCATCTGTAGACATAGTGAAGGGCTTCCCCACCATGATGCCATCTCCTGATTTCCCTAAAGATGAATGGATGGATGGATGGATGGATGGATGGATAACCGCTGAACGAATGAAACCAGAGAAGCAAACTGTACTTTATGATATGCATTCAAACAGAAGAGTGAAGTATCTGCCTTCTTCACAGTGGGGTTGGAGGAGCCCCACAAAGGGCTTCATTGCCCAGATTCTCTCCCATCAGTGGCCATCACCATGGAATTGCACCAAACCAGGTTCAGGTTGCCATTTCTTCTCAAGCTGAGGACGTAACTAGGGCTGCCTTAATCCCACACACGTGCTCACCCTGGGAGCCTGTGAGGGACACTGAGATCCAAGGACCTCACTCACAGGGAGTGGGACAAGGGAGCAGTCAGTCTCCACTCATTGGCTGTCATGCTGTACTTGCTCAAAAGCATTAACTGGACTTTTGTCTTTTGTCTTCCCCTGACTTTTGCCAAAACCTTCTAAATTCTCTCCACAGAAAAGGATACTCAATCTTTTTTTTTTTTTTTTCCCCAGTTGAAATTCTGTATTTTCCCACTGCTGGGCAAATTTGATTTTATAATTTAGAAAAAAGAGGATGTTAGTGTCTTACCTTTAGAGTATATGTAAAGGAACTAACATATGTTTAGTGTCTCCCACATAAAGGGCATTTTCTCACTTTTATCTTCATTTCATCTCCATAAAAGTTATTTGAGGGAGATTCTAGGTTTTTTTAAAGATGTTTTTTATTCATTTGTATTTTGAGGGAGAGAGAGCGAGAGAACAAGTAGGGGAGAGGTAAGAGAGAGGGAGAGGGACAAGCAAACTCCCCACTGAAGAGAGAGCCAGATGTGGAGCTTGATCCCAGGACCCTGAGATCATGACCTGAGCCATAGTCGGGTGCTTAACAACTGAACCACCCAGGTGGTCCTAGATTCTGTTATCATCCTCTGTTTACATTTGGGGATTTTGATACCTATGAAGGTTAAGTGACAAGCCTAAATTAAGTGGTGAGTCTGGCTTTTCAACTTGCTTTTATTTGACCCCAAAGTTTTAGAGCTTCTCTATACCAGTGTTTTGCCAACTATAGGCTGTGACCCATTAACAGATTGTGAAATCAACACAATGGATTCTGCTAAGATTTCACCTGCAACTTCATAGCAGACATCGGAGTGTATCCCATGCATTAAGGGTAAGTATTTGTGGGGTAAAGCTTTAATTTTAGTTACACTGATGCTGCATGTGAGTGTCCCCGTGTGACTGGGGGCTCTCAATTGTTGTAAAGTGAAATATTTTGTCAGGAAACAGCCAAAGAAATCTGACAGCCATTGCTCTATTCTAAAGCTTCTCTGGACTGTTGACATTTGGGGCTGGATAATTCTTTGTTATCGGAGGCAGGCTTGTGCACTGGAGGATATTAACTTAGCAGTGTTCCTGGCCTCTACCCATGAGATCCCAGAAGCACAGTGCCCCTCTTCCATCATGACAACCCAAACAAAATCACCCCCTGCTGAGAACCAGGGCTCTATCCCAAGCTGCTCACAGCTGGGAGGAGCCAGAGAGCTCCTCACACAGTAACTGGGAAAATCAGCAGTGGTCTTGGGCTTGTCAGGGATGTGAGTACAAAAGCACAAGATTCATTACAAAGCAAGGATTCGTGTACCTAGGCTTGGGGCAGGACGATGTCAGTCCCATTTTTAGTCATCAGAGCTCTGGTCAAGAAATACTTTTAAACATCTTTGCAAGATTTTGTGGTGGTTGAGATTTTAGCACAAACCGGCTTATCCTCACATGACTGCCCTATTTTTTTGAAAAGTGACCTGAAATGTACATTTTTTTAAAGGGGAGGGGGTCCATGCTCATTCTCCCTCTGCATGCTTCTGACACAGTGTGACTTGTGTGTCACTTGTGAAACATTGCCTTTTTTTTTTTTAGGTTTTATTTATTTATTTGACAGAAAGGTCACAAGTAGGCAGAGAGGCAAGCAGAGAGGGGTGGGGGGGAAGCAGGCTCCCCCCGAGCAGAGATCCCAATGAGGGGCTTGATCCCAGGACCCTGAGCTCATGACCTGGTCGAAGGCAGAGGCTTAACCCACTGAGCCACCCAGGTGCTCCTGAAATGTAAATTTTTATATGCCAAAATAGTTTAAGTGCTCCAGGGGACCTTTCTGTATTTCTTTTTCTTCTTGGACACCTGGCTCCTGGTTGACATGGAGCACATTTCCTCTTCTCAAGAAGTTTCCTTCAAACTTCCTCCACTAACCCTCACTGAGCAGTCCCAAGTATGAAGCCAAAATGGCAAATCAGGAGCAGGATACAAGTCTGATTTGTTCCCTCCCCTGAAGGGGTGTAAGTCTAGTCAGAAAAATCATCTTGTAGCCTGCTGAAGGTCTGAGGCTTTCCTGTATAAGAGAAAGCCCGTTTTATTTATTTTCTGTGTTATTCTCTTAATGCTGGGAATACTTCCAGGGCCCTACTGACTTTCCTTATGTTACATCCTAATTGATGCCTTGATGTGCCTTCTAAAGACTAATTCTGTACTCCACGGATGTTTCCGGCTCTCCCCCTCAAGACTCCCGAGCCATGGAGCCACAGGGCATCCGAGAAGTCAGCTAGTCCTCCAAGTGTGTTAGGCAGAGAAAGTGTGTGATTTGCCAGCTAGGGATGAAGTCTAGAACTAGATCCTATTTCTCCTGACCTTCAGACTAGTATCTCCCTATTACTCCTAACTATTGAATTTTCACAGCCTGCCGAGATTACAGTTTCTGTGCCCCTCCCTAAATGGTGGGCTTCCAGAAAGCAGAGAAGTTATCATAGTCCATTAACATAGTCCATTGCTCAGTATGGGGGTGGCTCAAAGTTCAGCACCCCCCATATAACATGGCATGAATGGATATCTCAAGAGCCACACTTTTTGTATGTGTGTGACATTTCTCTCATGGGGCCCCCATTTTGCAATACAGCAATATAGGATAATTAAATAATAATCTAGGGTCATGGTAACGAAGTGCCTGATGCTGATTAGAAACCCACATGGTGCTGTTTAAACAGACTTATCAAAGCAGTGGAACGAGCCCTCCCACATGGCAGAAACATAACAAGGCGATAAAATTTGTACAATTCACTGGCAAGGTAGCCCAGGGGAATGTTTACCGAGTCAAACAGAAGGAAGCAAATCCTCTGTTGCACCCGGGAACATGATAGCTCAAGAAAAGGGCATTACTGCTCTTAACTTTGCCCAAGAGGTAAACCTAGATGCCTTTGCCTTACTAACTCCATTTAGATTAACTTGCAATTTTGAGTCTTGGCTTCATAAAAACCTTGCCCGTCCTTTGGTGCCAGAAACATTGAACAAGAAGGAGGTGCATGAGGAAGATGGCGTGGAGGAGGGAGAGAGAAGAAGAAGGAGGAGGAAAAGGAACAGGAAGGGAAAGGTGTGGGGGAGGAGGAAGAGGAGAGGAATAAGGGAGAAGCAGAGGAGTCCGCAGAGAAGGACCAGAAAATGTGAGAGAAGGAGGAAGGAAAATAGCACACTCCTTGGGACCGACTCATAAAGGAACTCATATGAACAACCAGAAAATGTCTGTGAAATCAGCCATGGGGATGTAAATTCTGGTTCTGACAGGCAGGCATTGATGATCGGTTTCCCAACAGGAGATGCCAGTTCAGAGGGCAGGCAACCACTCAGACGGAGTTTCTTTTCATTGCTGAAGTGGAGTCCCTAGATGTGTAACGTACCAAGTTAGGGTCCAATATAACTGTGTGTTGACTTCTACATGAATCACACTCATTCAGCATTTCTAACAGAAAAAAGCAATTTCAGTGTAAGTTCACGCACTCCTGCTGGCCTTGGAAATGGGCTATGTTCAGATTACCGTAATGGTAACACTCTGCCCTTTCCTGTATAATCAAATTCTCTGTTCTTGCTTTCTAAATTCTTTTTTTTTTAATTTTTTATTTTTAAAGATTTTATTTACTTATTTAACAGAGAGAGAGATCACAAGTAGGTACTCAGGCAGAGAGAGAGGGAGGCAGGCTCCCCAATGAGCACAGAGCCCGATGCAGGACTCCATCCTGAGTCAAAGACCTGAGATCATGACCTGAGCCAAAGGCAGAGGCTTTAACCCCTGAGCCACCCAGGCGCCCCAACTTTCTAAATTCTTGACTATGATTATTTTTCTTTTAAGATTTGTCCTTGAGGAGCTAATAAACAACACTTGAACAGTCTCCTGAGCACACAAAGAAGGTGCAATGAAAACATAAAACACAATGAAAACTCAAAGGAACACATTTGGAAATATTTTCCTAGTGAAACAGGCATGAGAAAATTATGAAGATCTGTAAGATCAGGACCATAACCTGATTAAAGTACAGGCTGCCTCTCAGCTCACTCATCAGTGCTAACTGCTGATGTGTGTATTAGATGCTTTGAGACAAGCTGGTCCCCCCAAAAGGTGTTCTCCATTAAGGAACAGCCCCTCACACAGCCCTCCAGGCCCCACACGGTTCCCCTACCAGATCAGGAAAACAAAAAAAAAGACAAATCAATAATGTTTCATTTCAAGGTAATCCCTGAATGCACAAATAAGAGGTTTCAGGCTTATTTTGCTGCCCAGAAGGTCAATGGGACCAGGCTGCTATGTACACTGCCTATAGGTTCATTACTTTGGCTGCAAAGTTAATGGCCCACGGAGAAAGTCCTGTGTTGGAAAGGCAGGGTGTGTCATGGGAGGGTCCTGTCAGCAAAGAAGATATGATAGAATAGGGGAGATAGCAATCTAAATTGGTGAGAAGGACTATATACCGAATACCTTTGGAATACAAATTCTGTACAAACAGAAAATCTAGCTGAGTTGCTCTAGCCCTGGGTGGGAGGACCTCAGCTGCCTTAACCGGGTCCTTTGCAGACTCTTCTTAACTGTACTTTAATTCTTCTCTCGAGCCCCAGGGCTCTTGCATGTGTTGCTTCTTGGGCTTGGAAGCAGTCTCCCCTCCCTACTCTTAGCCAACCTGTGTGTCCACAAGCCTGTCACTATTTTGACGCCGTGTGTTTAATAGCTGCTTTCCCCCCGTTCACTGTGGGCTCCCTTCAGGGCAGGGCTACAAGTGTCCGCGGCTAACTATAGTACCTGGCCCATGGAAGGGACTTAATAAATACACAGAATTTATCTTTTGCTAATGGTAAATTTCTAACATATAATAGATACAATGTACCCATCACCTTGCTTCAACAATTGTCAGTAATATTTCCAAGCAAATCCCAGACTTCTTTTTATTTCATCCATAAATATATATCTTCTAAACTCTTTTTTTTTTAAAGATTTATTTATTTGAGGGGAGCAAAGGGGAAAAGGGAGAGGAAGAAAGAATCTCAAGAAGATTTCTTGGTGAGGGCAGAGCCCGCCTATGCAGGGCTCAATCCTGTGACGATGAGATGTTGACCTGAGCCAAAATCAAGAGTCAGACAATTAACTGACTGAGTCACTCAGGCATCCCTCAAAGGGGTCTTTTTTTTTTTTTTTCCCCAGGGTGGTAAAGATTTAATTTATTCATTTGACAGAGAGAGAGAGACATGGAGAGAGGGAACACAAGCAGGGGGAGTGGGAGAGGAAGGAGCAGGCTCCCCGCTGAGCAAGATCCCCCCATTCAGGGCTGGATCGGAGGACCCTGAGATCATGACCTGAACAGAAGGCAGCCGCTTAATGACTGAGCCACCCAGAGTCCCTTCAAAGGGGTCTTTTTTTTTTTTTTTTTTTTTTTAATTTGACAGACAGAGATCACAAGCAGGCAGAGAGGCAGGCAGAGAGACAGAGAGGTGGAAGCAGGCTCCCTGCTGAGCAGAGAACCTGATGTGGGACTTGATCCTAAGACCCTGGGATCATGACCTGAGCCGAAGGCAGAGGCTTTAATCAAAGGGGTCTTTTTAAGAAGCAAATTAAGTCTGTCATTTTCTGGCTTAAACTCCTTCAGTGAGCCACCCTTTCCTTCACGGAGAATTCCAGACCCTTGCACAGAGTTTATGAAGCCCTCCTGAGTTCCCCACTCTTATTCAGCCTCATTTCGGTCACTTTTCCCTCCTCACCCCCCCACCTTTATTTTATTTTTATTTTTAAGATTTTCAAAAATTTATCTGTCAGAGAGAGAGAGTACAAGTAGGGGGCGCAGCAGGCAGATGAAGAAGCAGGCTCTCCGCCAAGCAAGGAGCGGGACTCGGGGCTCCATCCCAGGGCCCTAGAATCATGACCAGAGCTGAAGGCAGACACCTAACTGACTGAGCCACCCAGGCATCCCCCCTCTCACCTTTAGAACTTCTTTTCCACCTCCCTACCTTCCTGCCTTGACACAGGTCATTTGGTCTTAGAATTCTCTCTTCCACCTGCCTTCTTCCTCCCGCTTCTGGATACCGGCTGCTCACATTTCAGGCCAGCTAAAGTGCCACTGCCTGCCTGATAGAAGCTTCTCCTGACATGGTCACGCAGACCAGGTCTGCTAAGAGCTCAGCTTTGCATTCGTGTGGTGGTTACATGCCCAGCCTTTGGAGCCAGACTCCCTCCCTGGGTTCATATCATGGCTCTGGCTCTCGCTACTGTGTGGGTTGGGGTAAACTGCTTCCCCTCAGTGTTTCAGTTTCCCCATCTATAAAATGGAACCTATGTCATGACCCTGTTGTGAGGATTAAATGTGGAGGGCATAGGTCAGAGCCTAATAGTAAAAAAGCACTGTATATGGGTTTTAATCGTTATATTTTTGCCCAGTCCCAATGTTTCCTGAATGTTAGCCTTTAACCCCATTAGGTGGTAGGTCATATGTGGAAAATACGAAGGCATATACATTTTGATGATTAACAATGGTTATCTTTGGGTTGTGAAATTGGGCGTGGGGAGTGTGTGTGTACATTTTTTCTTTTCACAAGCTTTACACACTAAGCCTCTACTATGTTTGAAATTTAGGGAAAAAGTAATGCAGTACTTTAGGAAGTTAATAAGAAGAATCAGAATACTCAACCACTTCCTCACTATGGTTAAAAATATGGGAGGATGGGGCGCCTAGGTGGCTCAGTGGGTTAAGCTATTATCTTCGGGCTCATGATCCCAGGGTCCTGGGATGAGCCCTGCATTGGGCTCCCTGCTCAGTGGAGACGCTGCTTCTCTCTCTCCCTCTGCTGCTCCCCCGTTTATGCTCACTCCCTCTGTCAAATAAGTAAATAAAATCTTTAAAAAAAGAAGAAGAGGTGGAGGAAGGAGAAGTAGAAGAAGAAGGGGAGGAGGAGGAGGGTGGAGATCACAGAGTACACTTATCATGAAATAAAATAAATATTTTAAAAAACACTAGAGGGGCTCCTGGGTGGCTCCGTTGGTTGAGCAACCTTCAGCTCAGGTCATGATCCCGGACTTCCAGGATCGAGTCCTGCATCGGGCTCCTGGCTCCTTGGGGAATCTGCTTCTCCCTCTGACCTTCTCCTCTCTCATGCTCTCTCTCACTCATTCTCCCTCAAATAAATAAATAAAATCTTTAAAAATAAATAAATAAATAAAAATTTAAAAACACTAGAGATCATTTGGGTTGATAAACAAAAGGCCTAGCTGTGGGAGGTGTCACTAAGACTAGAGGTCAATATGCAGACCCGTGGGCGGGGGCCCTTCAGGAGCGGTCTGCTGACAGCTGCTGGGGACTCTGGCTCTGTAAATACATCAGATCCCAGGTTTTAATTAGAATGTGGTTCTAGAACCTATTTCTAAAGCAGATTTTTATTCAGCCATTAAAAAAAAAAAAAAAAAAAGGAAGGAAACCTTGCCATTTACAACAACATAGATGGACTTTGAGGGCATTATGCTAAGTGAAATAAGTCAAACAGAGAAAGACAAGTACCGTCTAATCTCACGTATAGGTGGAATCTTAGGGGGAAAGCTCAGAGATGGAGAGAACAGATTGGTGGTTACCAGAGGCAGGGGGTGGAAGGTGGGTGAAATGGATGAAGGGGGCCAAAAGGTACAAACTTCCAGTTATAAAACAGAAGAATGGTGGGAATGTGATGTACAGCATGGTGTCTATAGTTAATAAATTGTATTGTATATCTGAAAGTTCCTAAGAGATTAGATCTTAAAAATTCCCATCGCAAAAAAAATGTGTAGCTATTTATAGCTCCGTGTGGTGACACATATTAACTAGACTTATTGCAGCAATCATTTTACAATGCATACAAATACCAAATCATGTCGTATACCTGAAACTAATATAATACGATATGTCAACGACATCACAAATTTTTTTTTTTTCTTAAAGCAGGTTTTATAAATCAGAGCTTATTTTCACCCAGGAATTGTGATATATTTGTAGAGTTTATTTCTGACCAAGGACTCGGTATAAAATAATGTTTAGATATGGCCAAGAAAATGTCATGAAAACACAGATGAAGTAACTCCAGACCTTCAAAGTAGATTTCAGTAGATTTATTGAGCTTTAATTGGTTTAAAATGGAAATCTGCTGTCATCCCTAACTCTTCCTTAAGACACATCTGGACAGGGCATCTGGCTGGCTCAGTGGGTTAAGCCTCTGCCTTCAGCTCAGGTCATGATCTCAGTGTCCTGGGATGGAGCCCAGCATCAGCCTTTCTGCTTAGCAGGGAGCCTTCTTCCTCCTCTCTCTTTCTCTCTCTCTCTCTGCCTCTCTGCCTACTCATGATCTCTGTCTAATAAATAAATAAAATCTTTTTTTTTTTTAAAAGACACATCTGGACAAAATTAATATTTTGCTGGAAGAATCTAAGGAGTTGGTGCCTCACAAGGAGTCATGGGCTTCTCATGTCTGCCTCACTCCCACACCTAACACCTATTAAGTTTGCTGATTTTCCTCCCTATTTTTGAATCCATCTCCTTCTTCGTCCTTACCTCCCTCTGCCTTATTTTTGGTCCCACCATCGCTCATCTAGGTCCTTCCAGGAGCCCCTAAACAGATTCCCTGCCCCCTGGTTCTTTCTTTCAGCTTGAAGTTGTGGAAAACTCAAACCACAGCATGTTAGCAATAGCGAATATCCCTGTCTCAACAAAAAGTCTGGAAGCATCTCACAAGATCATTAACTCGGCAACACAATAAGGTTTATCAAGGACTCTGTGAGAATGTTGGCGGTTTCATGACAGTCATGCCCTTGGCCACACAATGACTGCCACAGCCCTAGGCCGCTCAGTTCTTCAGCTGACTTCTGCTTTTGGGTCTTCAGTGAAGGTTGCATGGCGCCATGTAAACACGTGACCAGGATTGTCTATCGATTAATCAGAATTTATTGATGGAACTGAGAAGGGGCCACTTGCCCTGAGCCCACAACAGGGTGATGACAGAACAAAATCGCTGGACACCAGTAGGATAGGCAACCAAATGTGCCTGCGACCCCTCACCCTCCTCACTAGCCTCCTTCTGCCCAAAAGCCATCCTTATAACGCATAGCTGATCTATCTGCACTCCTGATTAAGGCCCTTCAGCAGCTCCCCAGGATTTAAGTCCCCTACTCTACATTCTAGCAGCACGAATACAAATGAAGAAGTATTTTTACACATACCAGTCAATCTGTTCAGCGCTTGTCCTCTCCCTCCTTTATTCTCATGCTAATGCTGAGCCTCCAAGACACCTGGAGAGAGTCCCCCCTTTCAGCTAAGATGGGCCTAAATAACCCTTATTAAACTCTCATTCCAAGTTATATATATACTCAGTACAGTGGTTGTTCAGGGCTGAGTTCCCTTCTGGTTAGTTGCTGACCTTCCTAGAACCCATTGTTAAATGTTTTCACATCATCCTGCTTTTAGAACACTCTTGCAAGCTGACTTAGAGGTTACCTCTTGATGTAAGGATTCTTTGCCAAATACTAGCTCGTTGAGCTAATGTGTATATCTTATTGATCTATGTAACCCCCACCCACCTTCTATGATGGCATAAAGTGAGCTTTCAATTACCTAAAACATTGTTATTGTTGAACCAGTTGCATACAAGCTGATAGAGGAAGGAGTCAAAGATAATGGTGATAAATGGAATAATTTTGCTAGAAGAAAGTTGGGCAGGAGAGCCAGCTGAGGGGGGAACATAGGTTCTGTGGTGTTAAGATTTGGCCATGTGGACTTTTAGGCAATGGCAGTGATGAGGGAGCAGGAGGCTGGCTGAGGATGGAGCAGGGGCTGGCGCCTTGCACCCCCTCTCCACCCACTCCCCTTGGTAATATGTGTGACATTCCACAGGCACCCCTGACTGCCCTAAAAGAAGAGCAAATGGTTATCTTGCAGAGATCACAGTCCTGCAAGGCAGGAGTCTCTCTTGGTTTACAAATGTCCTTGAGATTTACAACAAAGAAGTTGCCTTATCAATAGCCCAATTTCCAAAGACACATAACTCAGTTCCTCAAGCCCTAACGTCACCCTCCCCTCCATAAAAAAACCGAAGGAGATGGAGGTAGAAGGAAAAGTAAATAAAGTTAAATTTCTTTTAAGACCTAAATCTCACTAACAAGGACGTCTGATAGCAGGAATGTAACATTCCACCAGGAGACTCCCAATTGTCTTTATGTTAGTGCCTCATTAGAGGGAAAGTGGCCTTGGCTTGATAGTAACCAGGCCTTCCATATCCTGACAGTCTTCTTTATCCCAATAGCCCTTCTGAACAACCCTTTGTCCTCACCTACCCAACTCCTGTGTATATAACCAGCCACTCCTCACAACCCGGGGCAGCAGCAGCATCTCCGTCTGCCCACGGCTCCTGTCCCCGTGCTTTAATAAACCACCATTTTGCACCAAAGATGTCTTAAGAATTCTTTCTTTAGTCGTCAGCTCCGAACCTCACCCCACCAAACATGACTTAGGTTCTGGGACTTCATCAGCAGGACCGCCCTGGTAAGATGAAAGACTGGAGTCTCTCTCTGGGGCCAGGAGAAGTTACAACAGTGGGGCACCTGGGTGGCTCAGTGGGTTAAACCTCTGCCCTCGGCTCAGGTCATGAGAGCCCAGCCTGCTTCCCCCCTCTCTCTGCCTGCCTCTCTGCCTACTTGTAATCTCTATGTCAAATAAATTTAAAAAATAAAATAAAATAAAAATCTTAAAAAAAAAAAAACACAACGGTGGTATAATCCTCAGAAAAGACCTATTCATCTCCAGTTGAAAACCTGTATATATGGACCTAATAGGGCTGGAGGTTTTAGCTTAGACGCCACTACTTCCTGATCCCACTCATTTGGGTTGCCAGTGCCTGGCAGCTTCCATAGGAACCTGTTGTATCGCCATCATCATACTTAGCACACTGTTATTACTATTATTTTTAATGTCTTCCCCATTAGTCTATAAAAATCATAACGTCAGAGACTGTGTCTGCTTTAATCTCCATGGTCTGTCCAGCCCAACATCAAGCAGAGCAGAGAGCATTTAAAAACTCGGTTTTTAAAAAGATTTTATTTATTCATTTGTCAGAGAGAGAGAGGGAGAGCTCAAGAGAGCAAGCACAAGCAGGGAGAACAGCAGGCAGAGGCAGAAGCAGGCACACTGTTGATCAAGGAGCCCAATGTGGAACTTGATCCCAGGACTCAGATCATGACCCGAGCAGCAGGCAGACATTTAACCACTGAGCCACCCAGGCATCCCTTAAAAACTATTTCTTAACTGAATGACTGAATAAATGAATGAATGTTGACAATATTTATACTAGCTATGATTTACTAAGTAACTCATTGTATTGCAACTACTGTGCTAATTGCTTTGACCCTTACAACCTTCCTTTGATCTGGCACCATTATCCTCCTCCTGCAGAGGAGGAATCTGGGGCTTTGAGAGTTTAAACTGTTTATCCAAGGGAACTGGAGGCTGCTATCTTGAGCACATTATTTTATCTCTCGGTTTCAGTGAAAAGATGGCAAAAGATCATGGGCTCTCAATGGCCATCTGTGGGCTCCTATCTGTCTCAGTCTTTTATTTGACTGGCCCAGTACTTTTAAAACATTGAAGCCAATAGTGGAAATGGGGAGGTTTCACACACACACCCAGATATCAAGCTTCTTTTGTAAAATTTCAGAAAAACGAAGGAATTAGTGCAAGTTCAGACAGGTCAGCAGTGGGCTGGAACTGAGTGGCTGAGTCGTACCCACCGGTCTGGTGAGGCCGCTGGGGCCCCGCCTCTCATCACTCAGTCACTCACACACACCCTCCCCCCACCGGCCCACTTCATTCATTGCCCCCCAGGTTCCCTGCAGGCATTCCGGTGAGGTTAGCTTTGCTCCCTTTTCCAGCCAGTCCTTACAGTTCTTTCATTATCATTCAGTTTCCTCAAAGTAATCAAGCTTTTTTTTTCTTTCTGTCACCTCTTCTTTGTTGTTGTTGTTGTTGTTTTAAGCCCCACCTATTACTCTGCAATCTTATTTTCCAATGAATTAGAGCCTTCAAGGTGGGAGAGGGATTCCAAAGTCCCCTCTTAAAGACACCTACCTCAGGACTCTGTAGTCAGACCTCATGTCTGACCAGCAGCAAAGTCAGTTCCTAGTGGCACCATGACGGCAGGGGAGCAACCAAGCTCCTCACCAAGGAAGGCCAGCCCCACCCTTCCCCCGCGAGCCCACCACCCCGAGGAGCCCTCCAGAGCCTTGTGTGCTCCAGGAGCCCTCCAGAGCCTTGTGTGCTCCAGGAGCCCTCCAGAGCCTTGTGTGCTCCAGCTCCGGGGTATAAGGCAATCACCTGGAGAGCTTGTGAAAGCACCGATCCTGGGCCTCCGTGAGGAGAGATTCCAATTGAGTTGTGCTCAGGTGAGACCCAGCAATCCCACCTCTGGATAGAAACTCAAAAGGATTAAAGCAGGGCCTTGAAGACATACTTGGACAGCCATGTTCACATAGTAACTTGCTTCACAAAAGCCAAAAAAGGTAGAAACACCCAAGGTTCCACAAGAGATGAATGGACAAACAAAATACGGTGTGTACATGCAATAGAACAGCGCAGAGCTCTGACTCCTGCTACAATCTGGATGAACCCTAAGTGAAATAAACCAGCCACAAAAAGACAGGGACTGGCTGACTGCACACACACGACATACCTAGAGGAGTCTGGTGCATAGAGACAGCAGCTGCTATGGGCCCGGGGAGAAAGGGGAAAAGGGAGTTGTTTGATGGGTATGAAGTTTCAGTGTTGCAAGATGAAGAGAGCTCTGGAGATGGGTGGTGGTAACGATTGCACAATGTGAATGTGCTTAATGCCCTGGACTATACACTTTGAAATCGGTATGATGGTAAATTTTATACGTATTTTACTAACATTAAAAATAATAATAAAAATATTTGCATTCTAAGAAGCTCCCTGATGCTGGTGCTGCTGACCTATGAACCACACGTTTACAAGACGCCACCAACCATAAAAACATTGACACTGAAACCAGATCAGCACTTAGGGATTCCAGCTTTCCTCTTTAGGACTTTATCCAGAGAGCGGGTCCTTTAGCCTCCCTGGGTCTTTGTTTTCATGTGCAGAAGATGACAGTTTGGATGAGAGCCTGGACCAGGTGGCCCCTGTTTCCTGAGGGTTAGGTGAGGACATGCTTTGAATCTGAATGTGCTTCAAGGAGAGAGCTCTAGCCAGCGGATGGTAAGACTGTGCCATATATACAGTGTGGTTTAGGACGGTCCAGACTTTCCAGTCTATGGGGGAGGGATGGGGAACAAATTCTTTAAGAAAATTAGGTTCATTCAGGATGGTTCTGAAGGTTTTGGATCAATGTTTAGTATGCCTGGATTCTGACACGTGGTCATTGGAATCCCTGATTTCAATGTTTGGTCATTTCCAGAAATGTAGGAGTTTAGTCCAGTAGAAAAGCTACAAAATGACCATGGAGGTCATCAAATTACTGACAAAGAGACTTTCCTCTGACATTTTTAGAGAGACATCCTAAGGCAAAAGCAAACAATGGCCTGGTTTGATCATGTCTGTCTGTTCTGTTCAAAAGCCAGCTTATTTTCTCTTACAACAGGAACAACAAATTCCAAATTCATTTCAATGAAGAGTGTTGGGTTTTTTTGTTTTTGTTGTTGTTGTTGTTGTTGTTTTAAGAGTTTGTTGGGTGGGCGGCTCTGGGAATGCAGGAGGAACAATAAAAATGGCTGCCAGGCCGTCATCTTCCAGGCTGCCCTCTTCCTTTACCCATGACTCTCCCGACAGAAGGCCGTATGCTGAGCACACATCACCATAAGTAAACCGATACCTATGCAGGAAACAGGAACATCAGGACACCCCCTACTCTCCAATCACCAAATACCTTACCTTATATGGCTGTGAACCTATGCTCTGTCTTAACCAAAATAAAAGACCCACTCGACCCCATCTTGAGCGTGACTTCCCCAACTCTCCTCTCCAGAACCTCGCCCAAGGTCGCCTTTTTTTTTTTTTTCTTAAGAGCTAAAGTATTTTTTTTTTTTGAGACTTTATTTATTTATTTGACAGAGAGAAATCAGAAGTAGGCAGAGAGCCAGGCAGAGAGAAAGGGGGAAGCAGGCTTCCGTTGAGCGGAGAGCCCAATGTGGGGCTCGATCCCAAGACCCTGAGATCATGACCTGAGCCGAAGACAGAGGCTTAAACCACTGAGCCACCCAGGTGCCCCCCAAGGTCGCCTTTAATAAACCTTGCCTTGCACCTATCTCGCCTGGTGTCGTGCTCGCCTGTAAAACCTTACAGATTTGTTTATTTATTTGAGAGAGAGAGAGTACACATGCGCACATGGGAGGAAAGGGGAGAGGGAGAGAGACTCCTCCAGCAGACTCTGTGCTGAGCACAGAGCTCCACGCAGTACTCAATCCCAGAACCCTGAGAGCATGACCTCAGCGGAAATCAAGAGTCAGCCGTTTAACCGACTCTGCCAACCAGCCTCCCCAATGAAGAGAGTGTTTCTTTTAATATATCCTCCTTCTGCTACAGGGTTATAATTTGAAAGCCAACAATTTGAAACTCATCAAGGATCAAGTTGGTGCCTCTGTTAAAGCCAGTCCCCAGGTTGGGTGCCTGGGTGGCTCAGTGGGTTAAAGCCTCTTCCTTCAGCTCAGGTCATGATCTCAGGGTCCTGGGATCAAGCCCCGCATCGGGCCCGCATCAGGCTCTCTGCTTAGCAGGGAGCTGGCTTCCCTTCCTCTCACTGCCTGCCTCTTGTGATCTCTG
This sequence comes from Mustela nivalis, assembly GCF_964662115.1. Classification (NCBI taxonomy): domain Eukaryota; kingdom Metazoa; phylum Chordata; class Mammalia; order Carnivora; family Mustelidae; genus Mustela; species Mustela nivalis. Next base: position 97,922,080 of record NC_139024.1, read on the forward strand.
TCTGTCAAATGAATAAATTAAAAAAAAAAAAAAAAAGCCAGCCCCCAGGTTGAGATTAACTGTTGGAGTCTGCCCCTTCCTCCAACATACTTGGAACCATCCAGAGGGCCAAAGGGGCTGGCACAGAAGTCATTGGTCATGATGAGCAATGCAAATGCATGGTGTATTAGTTTCAGGTGTACAATACAGCAATTTAACACTTCCATACATCACCTGGTGTTCATGGCACTTCTAGATCCCAACTTCTCTTTCTTATTATTGTGAAATCCTATTTCCTTAACTGCAGTGAGACGCCCACACTGCATGGACAACATAAACAGCCGGGGCTGCAGTTTGCTGCTGGTTTGATGTTAAAATCGAAGTAAACATTAGATGCAACACACTTCATAAAGCTGGTACTTCTTTAACTTTTGATTATTCAGCTGTCATCAAATATACATACAGCTTGTATAACAGAGCTAGTAAAACTAATGTGGATACATCAATTTCAGGTTTGTTTCTCCCCATTTGGAAAAGAAAAAGTTAACAGAGAAACTCAACTTCCCCTCTCAAAGCTACCACCTGGCAAAGACCAATGGGTTGACCAGAAGGCACCTTCTTCCCTCTGCTGACCTCTAGTGGTGACAGCAGAAGGGCTTAAAGGAGCCAACCAAAGTGGAAATTCAAGGCGGGGTGGGGGGGAAGTACATGGTGTTTGTGGAATGCACAGAATACATAATATTCCAAACATGTTTTCCTTAGACATGCAATTGAAACCACCCAAATGAAAATTTGTCCATTGGTGATAGTTAAATTCATTTCCTCTTAAACAAAAAGCTGCTATTGTTGCAACGTAACCACTATCTAATAACTGCATTTTGCTTGGAAGCGCCTTGAGCAAAGGAACTGATGCTAAATTTGCAACCTAGGAATTGCTCCAACCAGAACGGAATTCATGGCAGACCACTAACACACACCCTGGGAAGACGGCCGCGGTCTGCATCGGTAGTGCTGTTCACATCCAGCTCTTGGAGTTGATCCTCGACAACGGTAGAGACTCAAGGACAACTGGGCCTTGCCTGCCAGGAACCTGGTTATCAAGAGATAACTGAAGACAGCCAAGGACGTTGGATAAGCAGATGTGTTCTGTCCCAGTCACTCTCTGTACGGCAAGGAGACAGGCTCAGGAAGACAAAACTTGCTGAATTAAGGGGCTGCCTTGATGTCAAAATCTGTGCTGTTTTCACCACCTGTGTCTCACCCACAGTGGGAGAAACGAATCACCCCATGATCTGGGGCTTGAAACATGAACCAAAGCCACTACCACTGGAAACAACTGAGGGTCTAAAACCTAAAACAGGCAGAGGTGGAGGTGGGAGGTGGTCAGAGCAACCCAGGACTTTGGCCCCTGAGTAGCGGTGCCAGATAAAATACAGGACACATGCAACATTTGGGACATACTGGTACCAAAAAACTTGCCATTGCTTCTCGGAAATGCAAATGTACCGAGGCATCTTGTATTTTTATTTGCTAAATTAGCAGCACTGCTTCTGAATGCCTTTTGTATCTGTTTTGTTTGAGTTAGAGGCAGGGCCTTGAAGGGGTTCCTTTGATCTGGAGATGAAAAGATGAGATGAGATGTCCTCATCCTTGAATCCAACTGTCTGCAGGTTAGTAAATGCTCCCACAGCCAGCCCAGCCACTGTAGAAATGCAGATCTTTCCCCTGACAGAAAAGAGATAGCAAGTTGTTCTTATTAAGTCAGTGTTTGATGGCTCCCATGGTAGTAGTCAACAAGGAAGGAATGAAAGGCAGTAGAACATTCTCACACCTGGGGAGGATAGCATTCTCCGTGGGGAGCCAAGACTGTGTTTGTTTGGGAAGACAGGTGATAATACAAGGCCAGGTCAAAAATGTCAGGGGGCACCCAGATCACCTGGGATCTGGTTAAAATGCAGATTCTCATTCAGTGGACCTGACGGAGGGCCTAAGACTGCATTTCTAACACACTTCCAGGTGCTGTCCATACTACTGGTCTGGGCCACACTCTGAGTAGTGCGGGTAAACCATATAAGCTGAACTGGTAGTTCAGACACAGGTGCCCTCTACAGATGGAGCCTTCCACCCTGGAATGGGGGACAGAGGCCCCAGGGGACAGCCGCTGAGGTGCCAGGAATCTGTGCTTCATGGCTGTTGTTTTCTGCTGCTGTTCCAGTCCAACAGTGCGTCTTAATTGTTTACTTTTAGCAAAAGACCTATGAGCACTGTTGGCCTGGGGGTGCTATCTCTTTTCTGTCAGGGGAAAGATCTGCATTTCTACAGTGGCTGGGCTGGCTGTGGGAGCATTTACTAACCTGCAGACATTTGGATTCAAGGATGAGGACATCTCATCTCATCTTTCCATCTCCAGATCAAAGGAACCCCTTCCCTACCATCTTACTTTTCAGAGCAATTGCAGAGCAATTCAGAAACAATTCAATTGTGTTTGAATTACAGAGAGCCGGGTTCAATTGTCATGCCAGACCCAGGGAGGCTCATAAGAAGCCAGGTGCCCTGGGCCTGAGCCAGCCTTGGGGAGCAGTGAGTTTTCCCCGCCCAAGATCAGCAATGCTACAGAATGAAACTGTTCCAGATATCAAGGCCTGGCACCTCATATCTGGCAAACCTGAAGGCAGATAATGGCTTCAGGGTCATCAGCAAAAATCTCTACTTCTCTAGGGTTGGAAAGAAAGAGAAACACTGCAATGTGTTGTGGGTCTGCTATGTGCCAGGCATTGTGCCTAAATCACATCACTGGATTCACACACACACACACACACACACACACACACAGAAGTAAGAGGCAGAAAGCAGCTGGTTTTTAAGTTTTGTTCAATTCATTTGTGAGAATAAATATCTATCTTTAGAGTACAGAGAGATACACATTTCAAATCTTTTTCCTTTTGTTGACACAGATGCCCCGATGAAACAGAAAATTTGATTTTGGAAATTGTTCAGATAGAATATAATCTTACCCAAGAAAAAGCCTCTGTAATTCCATTCCCTAAAAGGGACTGGGGCTGTCCCACCCATTCCAGGGAACTGTCTCTCTGGAGGTATCTTCTGATTCAGTGAATTCCAGCATCTCTCCCAATCCCAACATTCCTTTCTCGGTTTATTTTGCCCTTGGTCTGATGCTTTATCACGACACAAAGCTATTCTCTTTGATGCTCTCTGGGAATAATAAATGCAACTAAATTATAGTTTTTAATTCAGCCGCAAAGTCATGAAAGGAAGAACAATCAAAGTACCTAGATTATTGAATTCTTCCGCAAATGTCAAGGCACAACAGAGGCCTTCAGACTTTTGGGAAATAGTGGCTACTTCTCAGTATGCATTTCAACCCTGTGAAGAGGTGATTCAGCTTAAAAGCAGGACTTCAAAGTTCTCCCACACCCTCCTCTGGCCTGTACCATCGTCCTTGGTATGCAGTCTAATAACAGTGAGGGTCCTTCCTGCCCCTAACCCTCTGCTCTGCTGGTGAGGTTCACAACAGCCAGTCTTATAACGGCAGAGGAAAATCCTTTCACTCACTCAACTTACTCCATTAGCTTCTCTGAGACCTACTTATTAGGATGGTTGTAAAGATTAAGTCATAGGTAAAACCTGCCTAGCACAAAGCTAGACAGAAGGACATACTCAAAGACACTAGCCGCTAAATTATTGGCATCATTCTAAGTAAAAGAGGCTATGGAAGAGAATTTCAAAGCACCGAGGAGTGCTAATAGAAAGTGGGGATGAGGGGCGCCTGGGTGGCTCAGTGGGTTAAAGCCTCTGCCTTCGGTTTGGGTCATGATCCTGGGGTCCTGGGATCGAGCCCCACATCAGGCTCTCTACTCAGCAGGGAGCCTGCTTCCAATCTCTGTCAAATAAATAAATAAAATCTTAAAAATAAAGAAAGTGGGGATGAGAAAGGTAAGTCAGTTGCCTCTGGGAATGATCCTCTGGGAATGATCGCTGTCTCTCACACAGAAGTCCAGCCAGGAAGCCAGCCTCAATCTCCTGGGCAGGTCTTATGGGATGCCACCAGGGAATGGGGCCACGTCAAATTCTTAAGCAGTATGGCCATAGTTATCTCCCACCACTACCAGGGAAGCAAGAGAGAATTGCTTCTCTGGTCCCTTCTGGGTCCACTGGCCTGGCAAACCTGGCTTGTCAGAATGGTCTTACCTGGAGCCTGGGCTGAGCAAAGATGTCCCCCAAGACTGGATTCCTTCGGGCCATCAGAGGCCAGGAAACAAGATGGGATAATCTCTCCTCAACCAGTGTCTAGATCTTTTTAAAGCCTTGTATTTCACAATTATTTACTGTTAACTCAGGAAAAGAAAGGCACCTTGAGCCTGCCATGAGTCTTTTCACCCTTGTCCTAATCCTGTCTCTGGAATGCTTCGTCCTCTGGCTTCTCAGCCTCGAGTTCCTCTGTACAATCTCAAATCATCATATGGCTCTTGGAACATTGTTAAAGGATTAAATATCATAATGGAAGTAGAGCACCTGGAAGAGAGCCTGGTCCATAGAAAATTCCTAATAAATGTTACTTTTCACTCATAACATATGTCTGAAGCAATCTCTATGTTGTATAGTTTCTGCATGAAGGACTTCGGTTCCCTAATATATCCATACGTATGTTTGGATACCTGAAATTCTTCTTAGAAGGGAAAAAGGTTTTTACAATTAAATATGACATAGAACATATAAATTGTGCAGAGAGTGTTTACATAAATCTGAGAACTAACTGTGGAGGGGAAAAGTGTTGTGATCAGAGAAGCCAGAAAGAACAGGGCCCCAGCTGGATTCTCAGTCAAAGATCACGGCATCTTGTAGGATCATCAGCCCTGGGTCTGTGTGTCAGCTCTACAGGTCTTAAGATACAATAAAGTGCCTCCAGAGGTATTATAACAGGGGAAAAACTTCCTTTCATGAAAAATACAGGAGACATCTATAAAAAAGAAGGAAATTCTGACATAAGCTATAACATGGGTAAGCCTTGAAAACAAACACAAAAAGACAAAATATTGGATGATTCCACTTGTATGAGGTACCTAGAGTGGGCAAATTCATGGAGACAGAAAATAGGACAGTATTTACCAGGGGCTGGGGGTGAGGACTAGGAAGTTATTACTTATTGGGTATAGAGTTTCAGTTTGGTGGTCACAAGACAATGCAAATACAGCTAGTGCTGTTGAAACAGACACTTTAAAATGGTTACAATGGTCAATTTTATGCATATTTTACCACAATAAAACACAGAAAGGAGGGACACCTGGTGGGGGGCACAGTCAGTTAAGCATCAGACTCTTGATTTCGGTTCAGGTCATGATCTCAGGGTTGTGAGATCAAGCCCCACGGTGAGATCAAGCCCCACGTCGGTCTCCCTGCTCAGCATGGAGTCGGCTTGGATTCTCTCTTCCCTCTCTCTCTGCCCCTCCCCCTGCTCATGCTCACACACTGTCTCTCAAATAAATAAATATATCTTTAAAAAAATAAGAAACAAAACACACAAAGGCGATATGTGTGTGTGTGTGTGTGTGTGTGTATACACACATACATACATATCAGAGACACCTGTTACTTTGTAAGAAGAAAATAACATTCTGGAGTATCAGAATGTTCCTGGTAGCTGGCTAACACACCCACAATCCTGGAGATGAAAAAAGAAAACAAAACAAAAAAAGGTCTGTAGGAGATGACGTGAGGAACACAGAATCCAAGGTAGGAAAGTGGGGTGATGTTGACAGCTGGTTCAACTCATGACGCTAGAAGTTCAGGGTCCACCATCAGCATTTCCCAGGGCAATTTCTCAACCAGTTTTTCAAGACTAATAGAGAAAAGAAATGGTCATTTGTAAGCCCTGGAGGTAAATCATGGCACTGCTCTAACTGCCCCAGGGGCTTGGCTCATTCATTCCTGGCTTCTGTAACCCATCAGGGCACACAGATTGGGAAGCTCTGCACCAGGGGGCAGAGAATACTCATGCTCAAGGGCTGAAACAATCTCCAAATTCCTGTCCTTTGCACCTTGCCTTATAAAACAGCTAAGTGATTTCTAACTCACTTCTGCATTAAATCCTATTCTCTGAAGGTTAGACCTCAACATCCTTAACAGACTTAGGAGTTTCTGAGATTTCCTCACAGGACCTTGACATTCTCTCTTTGCCTAGCAGAGTCTGTAATATCTTATTTCTTTCATTCGCTGCTGAGAGAAGGAGCTACCAGATCAAGGTAGGACAGCCTCTCACTTGTGAGGGCAAGTCTTACTGGAACTTTCGGAAGAGAAAGTCACAGGAAGATGACCCAGGGTTATTTATTACCTTGGCATTGTGGGTTCATGCAAGTTTTATCTTGGAGAAGTGAAGGTCTGTGACAGAAAGCAGATCAGAGATGGCCTGGGGCTGGGGGCCTGGGAGCAGCCTTTGACTGAAACAAAGAGGTTTGTGTGGAATGGGAGCATTCTGAAACTAGAGGGAGGGGGTACTTGCACAACTTTATACACTTACTAAAACTTACTGAACATTTTCTTTATGCTATCCTCAGTAATGCTTTGTATTAAAAAGCAGGGGGGAAAAAAGTGTGGGGTACCTGAGTGGCTCAGTTGGTTAAGCAGCTGACTCTGGGTTTCCACTCAGGTCATGATCTCAGGGTTGTGGGATCAAGACCCGCAGCAGTCTCCACACTCAGTGGGGAATCTGGTTGTCCCTCTCCCTCTACCACCTCCCCACCACTCACTCTCTCTTGCTCTTTCTCTCTTTCTCTAAATAAATTAATTAATTTTTTTTTTTTTTTTAAGAAATGTGAGGGGTGCCTAGGTGGCTCAGTTGGTTAAGCATATGACTTCAGCTCAGGTCATGATCCCAGGGTCCTGGGATCGAGCCTCACACCAGGCTACCTGCTGGGCAGAAAGCCTGCTTCTTCCTCTCCCACTCCCCCTGCTTGTGTTCCTTCTCTTGCTGTGTCACTGTCAAATAAATAAATAAAATCTGAGAAAGAAAGAAAGGTAGGTAACATTTGTAAGAACAGAAATAAAAAACATTGAGCTGTAAATGAAAGATCTCCCCCTTTACTGAGTGTTTGCTTTACTTAGTTAAAAAGCTTTATCCCCCCGCCAAAAAGAAAAAAAAAGAAGAAGAAGAAGGGGCATCAAGTTCCAATAGCGTTCTAATCTGAAAGAAAGAAGTCTTAGCCTTGCAAGGTTTTGGGGAGGATCCAATCGATACTAGATGGAAAGGGTCATGGGGGGAAAAAAAACACACACACAATGCGCTGACCCAGCATGGTAACAGCTGCGGAGGGGCGAGGCATGGGAACACCCAATCCAGACCCGCCTTTTTTTAAGCAACCAGGAAAGACTAATCTCGATATCTTCAGTCTTGCAAACTGACCAGGCTACTGCCAAATCTACTTAAAAGACCATCGACCCTGACTGTAGGGTCTGGGTTGGGTTCAGAGGCTTATTAGCTTAGACAAATCTGCCTCCTCTCTGTGGGTCTAATTTTTCCCATTCCTAAAGCCAGAATGTAATTCCTGCTGGCAGCACACAGGGTGGGAGCTCGGTGCAGGGGGTAACTGACTTGTGGAGCCTCACTTTCCCTATCTGCAAACTGGGGAGATAGTAAAACTTTGCGAGTGGGTCTGGCCCCTCCCCTCCTGGCAATGCCAGTCCACTCCTTTGAGGAAACTCTTCTGCCTCCTCCCAGTGGTTCTCTTGGGGCTGCATGGTTAGTAACCTCAATGCCCGCCCCTGGGCTGCCTGGGATGAGGTTGAACCAACCGCAGACCCTTGGAAGAACCTGAGGGCAACCCGGAATGAAATCTGGGCAGTACTGATGGTCTGAAAGTCCCGGGGTTCATACATGTTCTTCCAAACGTATGAGCTAATAAATCTTGTTTGCTTAAAAGCAACAACCGACACCCCGTGCCCCAAGTCAAAAACCAAAAACAAATCCCTTTCTCCCCAGTTTGCTCAAGGCTGGCAATCCAGGGAAAGGGGGTCTATCGCGGGGCAACCATCTCTGACTTTGTTGTCTTAAGTTTCTGCGCATAGAAACTTACACAGCAATCCCATGTTTTAAAACCAAGCTGGAGTCCAAAGGGAGGATTAATTATCAACATCAAGTTAGGAAGGGTCATTATGGGGCCACTGCTCAGGTTTTAATTCTTTGTTTAAACAAACAAAACAAATGGGCTTTAACTGAAACGGGAGAGTCCTAGTTGCCAAGAAAAGAAATTCTCACATTCTAAAGTGCTGAACTCTTGAAATGGGAGAACAAAGCTGGTAACAGGATCTCCTTTCCAGTATCTTCTGGAAGGGAGGACCAAGGACCTCCAAGCCCTGCACCGCTTCTATGGGTATACTGAGTTGACCGTTCTTTACTTGCCCTTGTTTTTTCGGTCCAAAGCTACGACTCTCTGGTGGTGGGAGAGAAGTTGAATGTTGCTGGATGCTCTTGGGCTCTCTGAGGCTCCCTTCTTTGGGTACCCAGAGTTATTTCTACTAAGTTTGGGTAGCTAGGCAATAGGCCCAAAGAGAACTATCAGGAAGAACGAAGGTGTAAAAACTATTACAAGAAAGACAGCAAGTTGTATGTATGGGGTTATTAGATGACGAAACCTGCTTTGGCCCTGGCTGGCTGTCCCTCTGTCAGGTGCTTTTAGGGTGTGCTCAGAAAATGTGCCAGGTTGGCATCAGACCTAGGGCTTGTTTTCAACACCCAGGAAGTAGAACCCTGGGCAAAACAGGCTTAGAGCCTTGGGAACTCAACCATGAAGTGCTTGGCTTCTCAAGGCAAGCACCAGGGCAAGGAGGGAGGACCCAGAAAGTACTTGTGTTTAAGAACTATTCAGGGAGGGAAGGATTTTATTTTTCATTTGTGTAAGTCTTCTAAACAATTTGAATTATTTACCAGAACCATGTGGTTATAACAAATAGAGATAGGCTTACAATTATGAATCATGAAAAAAATCAGTTATTTTCCCTTTCTCACCTAATTTTTGTCAGGTCAGACTCTTAGGTTTGGAGGAGGTCAGAAGAAAACGTCATCTCACACAGAGAGAGGCAGAGTTTTCTGTGAGAAACTTTTCTTCCCTCTTTGTCTTATGCGTCGTCTGGTGGTTGGCCATGGCCTTGCCAGAGTGGCCAATGAGATCAGGCAATTAGCTCAATGAGAATCCTGGATTGGGATTTGACCACAATGGGAGTAAGAAATCTGGCCCTACATGGGCTGGGCTGGGGGACACTGAATGGCCCAGGTGGTCATAACTCTGTTGATCAATCTGTCACTTGAGTTGGGGAGGAAAAATGGATGGGACAGTATATTGTGAGGGAAGGGTCCTGGCCTGTGGTGGTCTTTAGGAAAGGGTATGAAGTCTGGTGAGCCATGAGGTCATCTCACCAGTAAGGACATGTACATGGATATGCACTCAGAAGCTGGTCTAGTGTGTGGCCTGGGCAAGATGGCCCCGCAGCAGTGGAGAGAGCTGGTGGGGTCATGTACATCAAAGCATTGGCAGGAGCCCTGCTCCACACCACAGACACCCCCCGCCCCCGACCGGAAACCACAGTTTTGCCTGGGACATCACCCTGCACAGCTGTTCCATCCCTCATCACACAAGGCCCTGATGTGGGGCTGAGTTCCGAATTACCCAATGTGGAACACCATTGTGACCCTTAAAAGAGAAGGAATCTTTGGGTCAATTTGTATAAATATCGGTTAAATCTTAATCTCAGTGTTACTTGTTTCAGCAAAGCAAAACCCAGTCTCAGGTGGCTCTGTTGGGTGGAATAAGGTTGTCTAATTGTCCACATTTTTTTTTTACAGTCTCAGAATGATGTTCCGTGGACATTCTCTTTCCCCATCCCTTCTCACAGGGTTTCCTGGCATCAGCCATCGTCTTACTTCTGATTTGTCATTTGTCCCTTTTTTTCTATTGCAAGTACACAGTGTCATTGTGGGTGTTGGAGGAGATCCTGGGCCCCAAGTCTCTGCTTGTTCTTCCAACAGTGGTCCTGGTCTTGGTACAGATGGTAAGGACAGTGCCTTAAATGGACTGTGCCTTGCCCTAAACACATCAACCTCCTATTTATTTACACAGAACACCAATTTCTTCAAAGTTGTAACCATTGTCCACAACTGGCAAGCTTACAGAAATGTCACACATCAAGAGAGGAGCAAGATGGCAAAGGAGTAGGGGACCTAAATATCTTAGGTTCCCAGAAATTCGGCTAGATATCAAACCATTCTGAACACCCACAAACTCAAAAGGAGATCGGAGAAGAAGAGCAGTAATTCTAGGAACAGAAAAGCGACCATTTTCTGGAAGGATGTGCGGAGAAGTGAATCCAAGGCAATATACTGGAAGAGAGACCACAGGGGTGGGGCCGGCTCCCAGCAAGCAGTAGAGCAGTGGAGCACAAAATTGGAACTTTATAAGTCTGCTCCACTGAGGGACATCAGTTCAGAGACTAAGCGGTGGCGTTGGAGGTTGGGGGGTTGGAGCCCTCGGGGGACAGTGTTGTGAATTGTGTAAGACTGATGATTCACAGACTTGTACCCCGAAGCAAATATAATTACATTATATGTTCATGAAAAATAAAAAGAAGAGTGTTCAGATAGTAATGTCTTTGATACCAGCCATAGAAAAATTTTTATAGATGTATCTCTTGGGGCAAGAAAAAACAAAAGCAAAACTAAATTACTGTGATTACACCAAAATCAAAAGCTTCTGCATGGTGAAGGAAATCATCAACAAAACAAAAGGCAACCTGTTGAATGACAGAAGACACTTGCAAATGATATATCTGGTAAGGGGTTAATATCCTAAATATATAAAGAATTTATATACGCCAATACCAAAAACCCAATAATCTGATTAATAAATGGCCAGAGGACCTGAATAGACATTTTTTCTAAAGGAGAAATATAAATGGACAACAGACATGTGAAAAGATGCTCAGTATTGTTAATCATCAGAAAAATGCAAATCAGAACCATAATAAGATATGACTTTACACCTGGCAGAATGCCCAGAATCAAAAAGGCAAGAAATAACAAGTTGAGGATGTAGAGAGAAAGGTGCACTTCGGTGGGAATGCACACTGGTGCAGCCAATATGGGAAACAGTGTGAAGGTTCCTCAGAATGTTAAAAACAGAACTACCCTATAGTCCAGTTATTCCACTACTGGGTACTTACCCAAAGAAAGTGAAAACACTAATCAAAAAGATATATGCACCCCTAGGCTTATCACAGCATTAGTTATAATAGCTAAGATGTGGAACAACCCAAGTGTCCATCAATAGAAGAATGGATAAAGAAGATGTGATATATATACACACTGGAATATTACTCAGCCATAAAAAAGAATGCAATCTTGCCATTTGCAACAAGGGTGGAGCTAGAGAGTATAATGCTAAGTGAAATAAGTATGTCAGAGAAAGACAAATGTTATGATTTCACTCATATGCTAGAGTTTAAGAAACAAAATAAAGGAACAAAGAAAAAAAGAGAAACAAAGAAAAACCCCAGACTCTTAAATACAGAGAACAAACTGGTGGTTGCCAGAGGGGAGGCAGGTGGGGGATGGGCAAAATAGATAAAGGGGCTTGGGTACCCTTGCATGATGAGCACTGAGTAATATTCAGAATTGCCGAATCATTATATCCTACACCTGAAAATAATATAACACTATGTTAATTATATTTCAAAAATAAATAAATGGGAAATAGCATGTCAAGGAAACAAAAATCCCCAAAGAAGAGGAAAGAAAATTAATATATATCAATATTTATCAAATGTATAACTAGGCTTCAAGAATTGTCCCAAATATATATGACATACAGTATATAATATATATTATATAATTACATCAAGTGTAATTATATATAACTTAATATTCAGAAGTACCACATTAGGGACACCTGGGTGGCTCAGTGGGTTAAAGGCTCTGCCTTTGGCTCAGGTCATGATCCTTTGGTCCTGGGATCGAGCCCCACATCGGGCTCTCTGCTCCACAGGGAGCCTGCTTCTCTCACTCTGTGCCTCTCTGCCAACTTGTGATCTCTGTCTGTCAAATAAATAAATAAATAAATAATATCTTTTTTTTTTTTTACAGTACCACATAATAGAAATATTAAACTGTTACGATTTTAGACAGTTGAAATAGCCAGAAACAGTCAAGAATGCTAGTCAAGGGGTGGCTCAGTGATTAAGCGGCTGCCTCTGGTTTGGGTCATGGTCCCAGGGTCCTGGGATCAAGCCCCGCAAAGGGCTCCCTGCTCAGCTGGAAGCCTGCTTCTTCCTCTACCACTCCCTCTGCTTGTGTTTCCTCTCTTGCTATCTCTTTCTCTGTCAAATAAATAAATAAAAATCTTTCTTAAAAAAAGAATGCTAGTCAATAAATTCAATAAACTCCTCCTAGATACCACATTTCTCTGGTCTAGAAGTGTATATTCTTTTCGGCTTCTTAAGAGAGAAGAGCCTTATTTTTTTCTTTTTTTTCAATTTTAATTTTTAATTTTTGAAAAATTTTTAAAGATTTACCCATTTGAGAGAGAGAGAGAGCGTGCACAAGCCTGTGCGGAGCCCCATGGGGGAGAAGGATGGATCCCACAACACTGAGATTAGGATGTGACCAAAAACCAAGAGTCAGATGCTCAACCAACTGAGCCACCCAGGCACGGGAGAGAAGAGACTTCTTAAAAGAGACTTTGCCTAAGAGATACCTTAAAAGAAAGTTCAACTTTTCCAAGCCCTTTGTTTACATTAATAATAAAAATAATTTTATAACATTTTACAATTTAAAAAAAAGTCACACGACAGAATGGTTTTGTATTGCATTTAATTGGTGTTTGTTCTTTCACGGTTGTATGGTTTTGTTCTTTTCAGACACTTGACTCCTAGATTCTACAATTCACTACACTGGGCAGCCCGTACTGACGCTGTGACCCGACGGATCGTCGCTGTTGACCAGGGTAGGACCTGCTGCCATTAGAAGTGCAGGACGCTTCTGACCACTTCCACATAGTGGCTATCTGGGGGTGGCTTCCTCTGACTCCCAGGTTGCAGGAACTTCTTAATCGTAGGGATGTTGCTGATTCTTGTTTTAAATGCCTGAGATGAGAACCAGTAAAGTCAGAGCCTTAATAGCAGTCATAACCTTAAACAGAACTTTGTCATGGGAGTGTCTAGACTGTCAGCTTTCGGAGCCCAGTCTGTTGAATCTGACTTAATCCCTCAACACCTGGTTGCTAGGTGTTCCCAGGAAAGGTAATACAATGGCTAGTGTGTTTAGTGTGAATTAAATTATCTTCTTAAGGGCGCCTGGGTGGCTCAGTTGGTTAAGCGACTGCCTTCAGTTCAGGTCATGATCCCAGAGTCCTGGGATCAAGTTCCGCATCAGGCTCCCTGCTCCATAGGGAGTCTGCTTCTCCCTCTGACCTTCTCCCCTCTCATGCTCTCTCTCAAATAAGTGTAAGTAAATAAATAAAATAAACTATCTTCTTAAAATCTCACTGTCACAAGTAGATGGCACAAATTAAAAATTCTAAAAAATTAATATTCTTTGACCTATCGATTCCTGTTCTAGGAATTTATTATAAAGGTGAGCAAAGAAATCATGTTAAGAATGTTAGCAGAGTGGGGTGCTTGGGTGGCACAGTCATAAGTGTCTGCCTTTGGCTCAGGTCATGATCCCAGGGTCCTGGGATCAAGCCCTGCATTGGGCTCCCTGCTAAGTGGGAAGTCTACTTCTCCCTCATCCACTCCCCCTGCTTATATTCCTTCTCTCTCAATCTGTGTCAAATAAGTAAACAAAATCTTTTTTTAAAAAGTTAGCAGAATGAAAAATTGAAAATAGTCTATCTTTCCAAGAAAAGAAAACTGGTCATATAAACTATGGTAAGTCCCCACAAGGTATATAAGCAGGTAATTTAAAATGATACTGTATATAAAAAGAAAGAGGAAGGTCCCTGTATTGACAGAAAAAAAACCTCTAGAATGCATGGCTTACTTTAAGGAAAGAAAGAAAAAATAAAAAGTCCCCGGCAGAACAAAATATATTTGCTACTTTGTGTAAGAGAAAGCTAGGGGTGGGGGTGAGAGAAAAATAGATATTCATATTTGCTGTATCTGCATAAATAGGAACACTGGGAAGGTACACAGGAAACTAATAAAAATGATTATGGGGCAGGAAGGTGAGAGGGTAGTGGTGGGAATGAGTTTTCTCAATTTATGCCCTTTTTATATAGTTCTGATTATTCAAAAAGATGGGACTCTATTGTCTCATGAAAATAAAATAAAATGGTATTGTAGAAGAATATTTGCTGACATGTCAAAATATTCATAATAATTTTTTTAAATGTTAAAAGCAGACCACAAAACAATATTTAGTATGATCTTTTTGGGGGGGAAAAATGTAAAATAAGAGGGCAAAGAGTCTAATCCAGTAGTAGCATTAGGCTAGTTAGGTCCCGTCTTTTTTTGTTTCATATAAATGCCTAGTGTAGAAACCTGAAATTCCATTTCACTGGAAGTAAGGAAAAAAAAATACTATTCTTAAACCAAAAAACCTATGGTCCTCTCTTAGATAAAAGGTTTCTAAGGAACTGGAACAGAGGCTGGCTCAGGTCTGGCAGTGGCAGGATTGAGAGAGGGAGGTCTAAGGATAGGCGACGCAGCAGAGACAGGCAGTGACACCCAGGCAGAAGCTCTGACCAGTGGAGGGACATGGAGGCATGTCCTCAACATCGGGGGTACTAAAGGGAGGCAGAGTTGTCCGGTGGGTGCTGGGGAGGGAAACAACGAAGGAAGACCTGTCAGCCTTGCTTCATCAGAAAAAAATGTTTAAGGCATGAAAAAAAAAAGCAAGCAAGCAAGCAAGCAAGCATTCAATGTTTATGCTAGAAGCCAACATAACCTATCTCTCTCCCAACATAAGGGTTTATTTCCTAATGATCCTGTAGGGCGAGCAAGAGAAAATTGCCAAGATGAATAAAATAATGATTTTTAACAAGTCTTCTTTTGAAATTGACCTGGAGATGCATTTCTTTTCTTTCTCTTTCTTTCTTCTTTCTTTCTTTCTTTCTTTCTTTCTTTCTTTCTTTCTTTTCTTTTCTTTTCTTTTCTTTTTTTTTTTTTTTTGAGATGCATTTCATTTTAGCTTTCATTTCTATTCACTATTTCCTGGGCTTCGTGTGCAAGTGAATACCCTACCTTTAGCAGCGGGAATTCAGAAAGTACAGAAGCATCGAGCTCTTCCACCATTAAAATCGCTTCTAACAGTTGTATGTCTGCCCAACTGAATTTGTTGCCAACAAGAAAATCCTCTCCATGGTCTTTCAAAATCTAAGCAAAGAGAAATAACAAAGAATATCAAATAAAAGTAAAGACTATTTTGTCTGGCTATGCACTTACAAAAGCAGGGAATCTTCTGTACAGATCAAATTTACTAAAGAATCTTTTTCTTGATAATCTCCAAGACTGCTTGGAAAGGATCAGATGAAAGCAAGTCTTAAACACTCATAAACATTGCTGTAAATTGGCACAGTCTTGTTGGGAATCTGTCAGTGATTATCAAGGTATTTGGGGTAGTGAAGGGCATGAAGGGAGCTCTCTCTTACACGCCTACAGATGATTAAGTAAAACTATACCCACCAGTATAGGGAGACACAAAAGTCATAATTAGTTAGAATCAGGCTGCTACACCACAGTAGAAAATTGTATCAGAAAGCCCATTTAACATTTCAGCTCAAAGAATGATACTGATTTTTCAAATGGAAGGTGTTTCAACAACACTGTACATTGCTCCTGAATAAAGAGGAACTGGATCGTCCAGGACTTTGAAGCACCGGCAGAACTCTTCATTATAGACTAATCAGTAGTAAATCATTCTTTCCCAAGACTAAGACTGAGGAGAAATCCTACAGACTTCTGTCTGGGAAGCCTTAAATTGATAGAGCCCTCTGCTAACAAATCTTTCTTACCATGTCCCATGCTGTCCTTTAAGTTTGGAACCTTACCAGTTGTATTTCGAGAACATTCGTAATTAGGATTCACTCCAAAATGACTTCGGGAAAGTTGTAAATTTAAAAGATCTTGTCTTTTGCTTGAGGCATGATCAGCCTCCAGTATAAAAGGTAAAGAAACATCTGACACGGTGAATTTAAGGTGTTGGTGCCCTAGGCTGCTGATGGCTTATTTTTAAAAATCGGAACAGAAATGCTGTGTCCTTTCATTGCATCTGATTTATTTTCATTCTGTCTTGTCAGAGGTTCCACATAATTATGTCCTTTTGTTTTGCAACCCTTTATTAAAGCTTTGGTCAGAGGGGCGCCTGGGTGGCTCAGTGGGTTAAAGCCTCTGCCTTTGGCTCAGGTCATGATCCCAGGGTCCTGGGATCGAGCCCCCCGTCGGGCTCTCTGCTCAGCAGGGAGCCTGCTTCCTCCTCTCTCTCTCTCTCTCTCTTTGCCTGCCTCTCTACCTACTTGTGATCTCTGTCTGTCAAATAAATAAATAAAATCTTAAAAAAAAAAAAAAGTTTTGGTCCGAGTGCAGTAAAGCAGCATCATAGCTTGTCCTTTGAGATCTTCACTGCTGAACTATTCTTCTCAGCAACAGGAAATAAGCCCTGCATCCTTACACGCCGGGAAGCAGCAGTGGGAACTTGCTGTGCCCCAAATCTAACTCTCAGTTCCCATCTCTCTGGAACGGGGCGGTAGGGTACTGGAGGCCGTTCGAGGACGTCAGCCCCGCCCCCTGTTCCCCGCCCTCCCCCCCCGCCACGCCCCCACACCCGCAGGATCTGCGCGCGCAGCCGTCGCCGACAGGAATTCAGTCTCTCGCGAGAGCACCTAGGCGTCTGTCCCTTCTGGGCTGGGTCCTCCCCCAGCTGCAAACCGGATCCCTGCCCCCTACCTTCTCGAAGACGGGGAAGTAACGAGTTTTCGCTCTCTTCACGACTAAAGCAAGACTCTCCTCTTTTTCCGCGGGGGGTTTGAAGGCAGCCACCGCGATCATTAGCATGAGGTCCAGGGTGCCATCCGTGTACATGTTGATCCTGACAAAACAGCGCGTGCCCGGTGTTCGCACTGGGAACCTTACGAGGATGGGGTTTGCTACTTCGCCTCTGCGATGGCGGAAATGGATATAGGGACAAAAGACTTGTCGCACCCCTTCCCGTAAGATTCCGTGCTCAGGAATGATTTCTGGACCCAGAGCCCTCCGAGGGACCCGAGGATACGAGGTCTCTGGAAATGCTTACTGCATGAAGGGATGTGTGGAAAAAATTAACGAGTGCCTCCAAGCGGAAGTCTGCCGTAAATGGATAAATACGTTATTATGGTTTTAAAAACCCAACCGGATGAAGTTTACCGGAAGTCCGAGACTATTGGTACCAGAACCTTTTCACTTCTTTAGGGAAAATATATAATTTAGCAGGTCCTCCCCTGACCTGGCAACTGAGAAAGAAAAGTGCGCTTTCCTACTCAGGTCGGACAGACACCTGGATTTCATTCTCTAAAATTTTCCTTTCACTGACAAACACAGAAAAGGTTAAAAACAACAACAACAATAACCAAGAATGGTAGATAGATACATTACCATGGATTATTGGCCTATTGGCGGAGTTACGCTGAGCAAGTTACCTCTACAACCAGTGTGCAAACATTAAGGGTTGTGTGTCTGTGTGTCCCTCCTATATGCTAATTGCCCAACAAATTTGGTTCAGTGGTCATCTTTGTCTTTTGCTTTATAACATATATAAAAAGCATAATTTACTTTATTGTCCCATCTGAATTACAAATCATTTTTCCTACAGGTTAGATTGTTACCTAGCCGGTCACTTTAATTATAAAAAACAAACAAAAAAACAACGAACATATTGCATCAAAACGATGAGAAACAGATTGCTTTTGTATATTAGTACTGGTTTACAGTGTTCTAAAAGGATTCTTTTCACACCCTGTTTGAAATTGCTTCTCTTGCCATGTATTTTGGAGATTGCAAGTTAGATGACCGTTTTCTGGGATGATCTCATTCGTGACTTGCTTTGACTAAAGGAATGAGGTGGAATTGAGCAGTTCTGAATTTAAGAGGCCTCGTGTGCTTTCAGTCTCTCTCCTAGAACCCTCCCTAGCTGCCCCAAGAACAAGCTACCTGTGGGAGGATGAGAGACATATGGCCCACTTGCCCCTGGGTTGATACTCAGCACCCCAAACCAGAGCCTCCTGGCTGACTACTGGAGGACCACAGGTCACACGACTGAGTCCAGCCAAGAGGAGTCAAGCCTGGCCCAGATATGCCAACACCCACAAGATACAGTAATAAATACATGCTGATTTAAGTCACTGAGTTTCAAGGTGATATGCTATACAGCATTATTTGTAGTAATAGACCACTGATACAATGCTCAATGTTTGTTTGCCCTGTCAGTCATTTCCACCTTCATGTTGTAGAGTTTACCAGATCATCTTATAAGAACATATTTTGTTAGGAGTGGGGAGAGAATATGAGAATGTTGAATGCACACCACCATGAGTAGTGAAAGGAAACGCTGAAGTACTTACTCTGTTATGCACAAGACATTTGGGTATAGCAAGAGCATCTCCTTGTTGTTTCCCTTGCCGTCTCCCCCCAGTCTAGACTGAAAGGCAACACCGTAACTGGGTCTCAGCCGGTGTAGGACTACAGAGCTTAGATAAGAATCAAGTACAGGGACATCTGGGTGGCTCAGTGAGTTAAGCCTCTGCCTTAGGCTCAGGTCATGATCCCAGGGTCCTAGGATCGAGCCCCACATCATGCTCTCTGCTCGGCAGGGAGCCGGCTTCCCTCTCTCTCTCTGCCTGCCTCTCTGCCTACTTGTGATCTCTCTCTGTCAAGTAAATAAATAAAATCTTAAAAAAAAAAAAAAGTCAAGTACAGCTGTGAATGCTATGCTACCTGACTGTCTCCTTCAGGTCTTTTCCATACAAGTCGTACTTGGCGGCAAGGTAGCTGAGGATGGCTCTGGTCTGCGTGAGCACCATTCCATCAATTTCAACCATAGGCACTTGGCCGAAAAGCAGGCGTCCATCTGTGGATTGAGCAAAGTGAGGTTAGGAAACTCTCCTTCCATGGTTCTGGTAAGCCTGAAGGAGGGTCTCTTTAATTTTGTTGAATGATTTGGTTTTCATCCAAAGTGGTGAGCTAAAGACCCCAGCTGTTGAGGAAATGTCTATCATTTGCTTTATTGAAAATCTGAGATTTGCTTCATGGTTTCATGCATTTTTGTTTGTTGGTTAATCACGATTGTTTAAGACGCTGTACATTTACTATGACTGTTACAGTGTAAGTGCTTTTGGGTGTATGAGAATCATCTCACCATGGTGGGTCGTTAAAAATACTCACCCCACTCCCCAGATATTCTGATTCAGGAGTGGAGGATGGGGGCCTGAATTCCTTGGAAAGCATAACGGGTATTACTCCAGGCCTATGTGGCAGCAGGACGGATGCAACAGCAGGAACCCAGGCAGACCAGGTCCAAATGCCAGCTTTAGCCCTCCCCAACCATGCGACTTTAAGCGAATGACCTAACTGAGCTTGAGTTTCCTTTGCTCTAAAATGGTAATCATATCTATTTAGCAGGATTTTTTAAAGGATGAAACGAGATAAGTAAAACAATACTGTCAATAATTAGTGTTCAGTGAAGTTAAATTTTCTTCTTTGTGAGTGACTGCCTATATAAGTAATGCATTTAAAGATGCACTATAAATAGTGCTCTTTTCATAGGGTCTTGAAGAAATAAATGGCCTTTAAATTTCCTTTGCCACCCCTATGTTGCTGAGAATAAGGAACTTATTCCTTATTCTTATCCAGAATAGGAACCAGACTTCATTAGTGCATTGGCAAAGGCCAGAATTAATTTCCCCACCTTCCAATACTGTTGCCACTTGACTTAATGAGAACCAGTAGAGGAACTTTCCAGAGAGCCAGTGTCTCTGTCTAGTTGATGACTTCAGGCAAGTCTCTGTCTTCCCTGAGCCTATTTTCTGATCTGCCCATTGTAGAGTTTCCTTGAGCAAGAATAAGATCATGCCTGTGGCCGTGCTTTGGAAATATTGGTACTATTAATAATGCAGAGATTGTAAAATCTCCATTTCCTAAAGGCAGTTCTACATTTGTCCAACATTGAATGAGCATCTAAACTGGGCTCTGTGCTACGGCTTGTTAGTGAGGCAGAGGTCCATTAGATATGACATGCTTCTCAGAACTGATGATCTTCTTCAGAAGCTTTTTTAAAATTCTTGTATCAAGAGTATAGGAAAGGATCTTTGAGACCATTTAGCTCACTCATGCAGTAGACTATGGCACTATGAAGGCCAAGGGGGCAAACATGACTTGCTCGAACTCACAACAGAAATGGGCCACCTGAGCTTCAGCCAACAGTCCCTCTCTGTCTCCTCTTCACTAATAATAATGCCCAGGAGAGTGTCTCAATCACCCGAACAGCATCACAGACTCAGGGAGGGATGGAGGATTTCACAGGCTGTTAGGGAAGAGTTCTTGCCAGAATCATCATGGAAGATGATTATTGTCTTTATTTATTGTCTCTATTTATTGTCGTTTTCATGGAAGAGTTTCTGGAGATGCCTTTCATTTACTTATTCAATACATATGTACTTAATCCCTACTACATACCAGGGACTGGCCTCATTTGGGGTAGAGTAGGGCAGAAACAAAGAGAATGGGGAACTTCAGGGATAATCCAGACAATAAATTTCTGGGCAAGAATTGGGTAAAGGGCTAGCCAGCCTTCCCCATTTAGTGAGATCTACTGGTGTGCTTTATCTGTGACCACAGAGATTATCTTTATTTTATGGTAAGGAGATAAGATGTGGAGAAGTTAAAGGTCTTCTGCAAAGTCATACAGTTTGTAAATGGCAGGTATGCTTATTACTAGTTGAATGTTTCTGAAAAAAAAAAAAAATGTGTCAATTTCATGACTGTTTATCAGCAATGGTGAGAATATCCATGTTTCCTTAGGCAAGGAAAGTAACACTGTGGCTGTTAGATGGTTAAGAAGCACTATAAAAGTCAGAATGCCTGGGTGGCTCAGTGTGTTAAAGCCTATACCTTTGGCTCAGGTCATGATCTCAGGGTCCTGGGATTGAGCCCTACATTGGGCTCTCTGCTCAGCGGGGAGCCTGCTTCCCCCTTATCTTCTCTCTGCCTACTTGTGATCTCTATCTATCCAATAAATAAATAAAAAAAAATTTTTTTTTTTTAAAAAGCACTATGAAAGTATTTGTATTTTCTCTTGGTGTGAGAAACTTTTCTAGGGAATTATAAGGATGAAGGAGGACTTCTTCCAAATTTAACCAAATTTCGGTCTTTTCAATAATCTTAGTTCTACTATTATGATGTGATAAGATGGTGTCTGATAATCTGTTGAAACCACGAAGAAAGAATGGATGTGAGCCATGAGAACTAGAGAGTATCTTAGCTCAAATTCCCCTTCCCTTTTTCTCTCTCCCTTCCAATCCGCTGGATCGTTATTTAAGAATTCTTCAAGCATTCTTTAGTGGGGTGGGGAGTACTGAGCAAATTAGCTGAGTCAAACCCATGCTACCATCTCTAACTGAGATCCAGGTCAGAGTCTACTTCATAAGCTTTTATGACAGCTAACAACACAATGCAGATGATAAATTTAGCCCTGGGGACAGGGACAGGGTGAGCACTGGTTCAGTGCGAGCAGTCCTTTTTCTATAGTTGTCACTCCAGAGTTCTGTGTTCTGTATTGAAAAGAATATTTCCAGAAACAAATGTTTATTTTTCCCAGTAAGAAAACATTGACTAAGTCTAGGCTCACCTTTCAGCAACTTCTCATATTGTTCTGTTGTTTCAATAAATTCTTCTTCAAACTAGATAGAGGATAGAAACTTGGTTATAACTTTAATGTCCTGGGGTGTGGCGGGGGGGAGGGGAGGAGATATGTTCACAGTATAAAGTACCCAATGACTTTCAGAATGAAAATTTTAAAAGGAACCACAAAGTTGTCAATTTCCACACAGCTGAAAATTCCATCAGTGTGTATGTAGATTACTTTATATGGGCATGGGACTGGCACCCCTTTTGGACTTGGCCTACTTATAGGATCTCCTCAGTCCCATTAATATTTTCCCCTTTCTTCAACTTAGCTCTTTTTTCTTTCCAAATTATTGTCTTTTTCATCAACTTCCCTCAATGATTTCCCTTTTTCCATTCCTCGCTTTCTTTTCTTTTCTCTCTTGTGTGTCATTATCCCTCTCAGGTCAAATTAAATTTCTCTTTGATCCTCATATATTCAATGAAAAGGGGTCTGAAGATTATAACTCAGGTGGGTTGTCATTATTTATTGATGGAATCCCTAAAACTCCTGTGGGAAAGAGTGATTTTTTTGGTCCCCTAAAGTTGAGATGGGGTTAGGATAAAGTGAACAAAACAAAGAAGGTCATGTATGGGTCCTTGTCTTAAAGAATGGCATTCAAATGGGGAAAAAGAAGTTCACACCTGTCTGAAACCAAACAATTCCAAAGAATTTGTGGAAAATCTATGGAAAAGTCAATGGTTAGGGAATTCAGAATTAAGGAAAGATCCCAGTGGGGCAGACCTTTCGGAGAAGGGCTCAAGAAGAAACCAGACTGCATTTGGGCCTAAGGTTTCAGTAGGCAGCCAGGAGTGAAGTAAGACTGAGGTGTCAGGCCAGAGCCAGAAGAACCACAGGAAATCAGTTGGTTCCTGTAAAGACTCCTCTCTCTCCTCTGTCTTATGAATCACCATGACCTCTTAGGCCTCTATCAAGCTTCCAGAACATCTCCCTAGGCTTCTACCCTCCCATCCTTGGTTAAACAGAAGACTGTGATTCCTCTCGCACCTCTTACAAAGAAAGGTATGTGGAAAGGGAAAGAGTGGATCTATCTTGATGGTACCATCCTAAATTTTGAAGGGGGAAGAGGACCACTCCAGTCCACCCAAATTACCCTTTCTTTTCCCAGTCAGGAACCAACCTCCACTCCAGCTGCAGCCAACAGCCAGCGGATCGACTCCATCCTGCCCCTGCCACAGAAGTAGAAGAGCTTGGGTTTGGTTGCCATGACTCTGAGCTTGGGGTTTTCTGAAGGGCAAAACAAGAAAAATAAGAAAAGCAAGAGAAAAATGATCACGGAAGCAGGATGGTTGTTACCTCTGGTGAGGAGAACAAGGGGTGTGATTTGGGAGGGACATAGGGGAGGAGTCTGGAGTGCTATTAATATTCTGTTTTTTCAACAAAATTAACAACCAGTCTTTATAACTAGTCTTTAAACCGTACATAAAATACACTCTCCTGTATGTATGCTCTATCTCACAATTTAAGAAAAAAGAAAGCACAAACGATACATACCAAGGTATTGAGGTATTCCATAGATTTGAGAGTCTCTGGTGTTTTGAGATAGGATCCAGGAGTTATTATGATGGTTTTGTGAATGACCTTGCAAAAAGAAAATCTTATCTAACAGTGTCAGGGAGCTGGGCTGGTTAGGACTGAAACGTTCCATGGGAGTTGGGCATGCTTTTGTCTCTGTTGCAAGACTTTTCTGAGCGTTGGGGGAGACAAAGACAAAGGCAGGCCTAGTCAGGACCAGGATTCTAGTCGACCCAGGCACCAGGGAGCCAGGCAGACTTAGGCCCAGTTCAGTACCTCTGTCTGCCTGCATGTCCTCATCTGCAGCTGGGAAGGATGGCACTAGGTGACCCACAACCTTTTAAAGAAGAGGATAGGGATAATGGGAGCATGCCTGATCTGCACTTTCCACCTAGCTGTGGCAAGGGCTACCAGTGGTTATGATGTTAGTGACCCCTGCCTGTCTCACAGGATTACTGAACATGCTTTGAGAATACCAAAAGCTCTATGCCAACTTAGAGGACTACTGGGTCTCCCTTTCTCACATTTGCCACTCTGGCCCCATAGGCAACAATGCATGCTTCAAGGAAATGGCAAGAAAGCCAAGCTTCTGGCACAGGTGGTGCATGGGGTGGTGTGGCTGGGAGGGTGCACCCTTGGGATGACGCATGGCTCTTGGAGAGACTGACCTTAGCTCTCTAACGCAGCACTCACTGTGGTCCTTTGCCTACTAAGTGCCAGACTGCCAAGTATCCTGTCCTAGCTGGGATTCTGCTTGAGGATGCTGCCTGTGCAAAAAATTAGAAATCAGCTTGGTAGGGGGACCTGGGCGGCTCAGGTCATGATCCCTGGGGTCCTGGGATAGAGTCCCGCATTGCACTCCCTAATCAGCAGGAAGCCTACTTCTCCCTCTCCCACTCCCCCTGCTTGTGTTCCCTCTCTTGCTGTGTCTCTGTCAAATAAATAAATAAAATCTTAAAAAAATTTTTTTTAAAAAAATCAGCTCGGTAGCTTGGTTGATAATGAAAACTTTGACTGTAAAATACCCACAATCATGACAGCAAAGGCACTCGGGTTCACAAAATCTTAAAAGTATCTTGAAGCAATGCTACCCACAACCACCCTATTTTCTTATATGCTGCATTTACAGTTTAACTCTTAGAAAAATTGAATTCCTTTCCTCCTTTTTTTTTTTTTTTTTAATATGGAACACGTCACAAACATGTGCGTCATCTTTGCCTGGAGCTGTGGTCATCTCCGTGTTTTTCCAGTTATAGTGTATGTGCTACCAGAGCCACGCTAATTCCTTTCTTGTGGTGGTCTTGTCATGTTCTGGGCACTGCTTCTGTTGGGTTGCTGTCAGGAGTCCTTCCTTTTAATTTGCATCTTTAGCTACTGAGTGTTGAAAGTTACAGGAGATTCCTAAAGACCCACTACTTTATTGTCTTGGGAGACACAATGATTAAAAAGGCACCCAAATTCCCCAATTAGAGAAATATGTTTGAGTGTAGTAACACACTGCTAACACACGTTAGAATGAACCTTGCAACAAAATTAATGATGAGAGGGAGAAGAGAAATGGTGGCTTCGTGTTAAACTCTCCCTGGTGAAAAAACTCTTGAATTCTCTGGTCACCTCCAGGGTCCTAAGTAGGATGGTTAAGGAGCAAACATAAGCAAGACAAACACACAGACAAACAACTACAAATATCCAACAGCAGCAAACTCTGGGTGATTGGCAAATGATTCAAACCCTCCTTCTGAGAACCCCTTCCAGGTCTCACCCATCCTGCTGCCTTCAGACAAAAATAAAGCGATACTGGTGAAGTTAAATATCACCACCTGTCTAGAGGAGCTCCTCTCCACTCTCTGCTTAGCACACAGAGCTCCAACCAGTCTGACCCCTCTCCACCTGCTCTGAGAGATGGGGATGAGGCTGTGAATCCAGCCAGGGCTGGTCTCAGGTTAATTTCTGTTGTTCTGTGTTCCTGAAACGTTCCAACAGTCCAAATTCTGTTTGAAATAAATCTTTTTTTTTTTTTTTTAAGATTTTATTTATTTATTTGACAGAGATCACAAGTAGGCAGAGAGGCAGGCAGAGAGACAGAGGAAGCAGGCTCCCTGCAGAGCAGAGAGCCCGATGCGGGGCTCGATCCCAGGACCCTGGGATCATGACCTGAGCCGAAGGCAGAGGCTTTATTTAACCCACTGAGACACCCAGGCGCGCCTGTTTGAAATAAATCTTACGGTGGAAGAATATGGGACATATGAACACCTGCAAACACCTTTTTTATAGTAATTCTATCCTACTCCCCCAGTTAGCCAGAGCTGAACATTATCCTTTGGTGTAGACCATGAATTCAGAAAAGGTCTTATCTGGTAGCCTCCAGAATGTTGTTTCTAGGCAATGAATGGTCACTTAAATGCAGGCCGAATAGTCTTTCTTCTGACTCTTCTCTTAGTCATTTGAAACCTACAGAGATTAAAATCCTAGCCTCAGATTGCCCACAAGAGACAGTTAACGTAATACGACTACTGAGTGTCCTAACACTCTGGCTGTCTGGAGGCTCTAGACATCGTATTTATTTCAGAGACCCAGTGAAGTCTCTCAGATGAGAGGCAGCAAAATGTAGTCCGAAAATGATCAAGAGAGGGCAAGCTTCTTGCTGGCATGGCAGGAGCAACACTCAAGAGATGCGAGCCCTTCGAGTTGCTGGAATGAAACAGCGGGAGCTGGCGACATCAGGTAGACGGGAGACTGAGTACCAGGAGTGGAAGGTGCTGTGTTCCTTTGGGAGGGACGTTTTCACCGGGTGAGAAGGGAAAGTTGTGCTCCTTTGGGTCTATAACCAATAATGTGGATTAATAGCCACTCTGGGTTCACTAAGAGAATGAACACTGAGAAAGCTGAGGTCTCGGATGTGAATCTAGTCCCATTTATTCACAGCCCCTCTACCAGGCACGATTACCCAACTATGTCCAGTCCTTAAATGAAAATGGTGAGTGTGTGTTACTATCCCCATCTTTCAAAGGCAGGGGGGCTCTGGGCTTTATAGAGTCGTGAGTCCTCACTAATGTTGTACAACCTTTTCCCACCTCTGTGAGCCTCGGTCTCCTAATCCTTAGAATGCATATGGTGGTTGCACTACTGATGTCAATGGGCTATTGTGAGGGCTGAGGACTAAATAAAGTAATGGACAAAACACATATCACAATGGAAATATTCATTCCTTTCATGAGAAATAAAGGGAGCAAAGAAGAGTGTTTTCTGGATTTCATCCAGAATGCAGACGCTCTGCGAACATAGCTGCTGAAAGATCCAGAACCCAAGGTGTTGAGCTCACCATAAACAAGTCTGTTTTTTGTGCAGCTAATATTGACCAACAGGTATGTTCTGAATTAAACCTAGTTCACCAGCTAGGCTTCCTGCCAAGGGCTTATTACATTGGAAATTGAAAGGCATCTCTTGGGGCTTGCAAACATCCCCCAAAAGCAGCTTCACCTGAGATGAGCCTTGGGATGCCCGCCCCACCCCTAACCCAGAGCTCCGGAGGCCCGTGTCTAAGGCAGCAATGATGTTATCGCATACTTTGGATGGTCAGAGTGTGGGCCTTGGTTTTTAAAAAAACATGCCCAAAATCTTTCAGAAAATGTGGGGATGCCTGGGTGGCTAGTCGGTGAGGCAATCCGATCTTGGTTTGGGCTCAGGTCATAATTTCAGGGTCGTGAGATCAGGCCCCCCGTTTGGGCTCCATGCTCAGCGTGGAGTCTACCTGAGGATTCTCTCCCTCTTCCCCCCAAAATAAATAACATTTTTTTTTTTTAAAAGAAGAAAGAAAAGAAAATGTGGAAGAACTCATATCTGAGTTTGCCCTGGGTACCAATAAAAGCCAAGACCTAAGCTGAAATTTAAGCTCCATTTATCCCTTGGGCAAGTTTCTTGGGCAAGTTCCATTCCTCCCTTGGCCTCAGTTTCCTCATTTGTGCAGTAAGACTAATTGTTCCTAATTCATGTGGGTCATTACGAGGTGGAAATAAGGTCATGTGTGCAAACCGCTAAGCACCGTAAGGACTCAAATAATGATGGACACACACACACACACACACAGACATGCAAACATATGTACACACACATCCATGTCTCCAGATGGCAGCAACATTCATGTGAGAGAAAAGCAGTGAAATTTGCTTCTGAAAGGAAGGGAAGTCATTCTCTAGGACTGTGATTTCGGACCAGCAGCACTGGCTTCCCCAGGACGCTGACAGTGAACTTAGAATTGCAGACTCTAAGTCCCTGGGGCAGAGTGACTGAATCAGAGCCTACATTTTTCTCAAGAGCCCTGGACAACTGACTTGTATATTAAAATGAAGTTTGAGGGGCACCTGGGTGGCTCAGTGGGTTAAACCCTCTGCCTTCGGCTCAGGTCATGATCCGAGGGTCCTAGGATTGAGCTGGGAGCCCGCTTTCCCCTCTCTCGCTATGCCTGCCTCTCTGCCTGCTTGTGATCTCTCTGTCAAACAAATAAATAAAATCTTTAAAAATAATAATAATAAAATAAAATGAAGTTTGAGAAGCCAGGTCTGGAGTGAAAACCCAGCAAAATTGCATCAGGGGCTCAGTGTGTGGCTGTGGGTCATTCTTCTCAGGGACAGTTGTGCAGGTATAAATTGCAGAAAAGGATGCCTGAAAAATAGGGTGAGCACATGGTGAGGTGTTGGAATTGTGTGTAGCTAAGAAGAAGAAGGGCAGAAGAAATTGGGGTGATTATGAGTGAATTTCCCATGTTATATCATTTTTGTTGACCTCCTTTGAGATGTGAGTAAGGCCTTCTTCAAACCCCAAGTTGAACCAAGTAACAGGTGTGTAGCTTCTTTCCAATCCTGGAGCGGGTCTGGAAGAAATGTCAGGTGCCTGAACTATAAACGTGGAAGTGGGTTCAGAATCTGGTAACCTCCTTCATTTCTTCCCGTTTTAACAGTCTTTCTGATCTTATCTCTCTTCCCTTGTCTTCATTCTTTGCCCTATGCGCCTAACTGCAGAACAAATACATTGGGAAAGCAGCCAGTCTTTTGGGGGCGAAACTCTACTGCCATTCTGGAAAGCCGGGGTGAAACAGCACACGTTTTTATCAACTATTTGAACAGTCAGGCAAAAGGTAGGATTTTATTGAATTTTCTGGATGACGAACATTTTAAGAGGTTCATTTAAGAGGCTTCCAGTTTTAGCAGATGCTCTGGGCCAGAATATAAGATGTCAATTCTAAATCTATTATTAATAGAAATAGCTATAACATTTACTTCGGCTTCTCCAGAGGATCAGAATGGGCTATCTTCATTACAACCAGCAGATCAAAATGTGTTACTTAGCCAAACAACAACAACAACTAAAAACAAACAAAAAAAACACAACAAAACAAAACAAAAAACCAAAAACACACCTCTCCCAGATAGCCCTGTATTCCCCACAAAACTTAAACTTGCTAGACTGGAGATATGTAGCATCAATTTAGCCCTAAGTACGTAATGTTTCAGACAAAGAGTATGTTCAAGTTCGGAAAATAGCAATATTAACAGCATCACCGAGACTTTCAGTAGAGTTTCAAAGTATAGCTAAATAGAGCCTTCAAGTTACAGTCCATTTATAATGGCCTGGAATTACTTCTATTTTCCTAACATGACCTATTAGCAAAATCAGACATGTTATCAAAAGATAAGCCTCCTATATGGAACTAGCTCTTCCGAATACCAGCTCAAGCACTTACCTGGCATTTTTTTTTTTTAATTTTATTTAGTACTTGACAGAGAAAGAGAGAGAGATTGAGCACAAGCTGGAGGAGTAGCAGGCAGAACGAGAGGGAGAAACAGGCTCCCTGCTGAGTAAGGAGCCTGAATGGGGCTTGATCCCAGGACGCTGGGATCATGACCTGAGTCAAAGGCAGTTGCTTAACCCACTGAACCAGCTAGGCGCCCCACCTGACATTTTTAATACACAAATAGCCGAAGGAGATTTCTGGGTGGGGTGAGGTTTGAGTCACTTCTGTCACAGGACGATTAGGGCGGTAGCTCTAGGCCAGTGTTGCTGGCATGCTAAGTAATTTCTCCAAAAAGCCCAATATTTGAATTTCAGAAACTATATTTCCTTTCCGTTAGGGTCTAAAGGATTGAGTCACATTTCCAAAACTGACGAGAGATCGACATCTACACCCAACCTTGTAAACTGAAATGAAAAATGGACTTGAGCTACGAAAGAGACGTTCACCTGCCCAGGTGATTGAGGCTGCTGGGAGAATAAGCGCAGTGGACCACCACCTGCCGCACCGCTGTTTAATGATTAGGACAAGTCCTAGGAAAATTATTTCAGGGCTTGATTAGAGGCCCCTCTGCTTTTCAACTTAGCATAGACCCACAGGGATACAGGACCTCAGAGGAAGGCCCCCTCGTCAAGGTATTTGAATTATATCCTCCAAGCATATGCAGACACCTAAGAAGGAGATTTGACCTTTCTGTAAGGCACTGCCTGTGTTCTCTTCAACTTATACAGAAATATCAGATTTGGGGGCACCTGGGTGGCTCAGTCGGTTAAATGTCTGCCTTCAGCTCAGGTCATGATCCCAGGGTCCTGAGATCAAGCCCTGCATCGGGCTCCCTGCTCTGTGGAGAGCCTGCTTCTCCCTCTTCCTCTGCCCTTTTGCCCTGCTCTTTTTCTCTCTTTCTCAAATAAATAAATTCTTTAAAAAAAAAATATGAGATTTGTCTGAGGAAGAAAAAAAAAATCTAATGGCTCAAAAGCTTCAATTCTGGTAAGTGGGTTATTTCCATCAATCAACTGAAACACCACTTGACTCTTACATATTTTTAAAATTCCATTTCACGTGTGGTACGGGGGTCTGGTGGCATTTTATTTTATTTTATTTATTTATTTATTTTAAAGATTTTATTTATTTATTTGACAGAGAGAAATCACAAGTAGATGGAGAGGCAGGCAGAGAGAGAGGGAAGCAGGCTCCCTGCTGAGCAGAGAGCCCGATGCAGGCCTCGATCCCAGGACCCTGAGATCATGACCTGAGCCGAAGGCAGCGGCTTAACCCACTGAGCCACCCAGGCGCCCTCTGGTGGCATTTTAATGTCATACACAGGCAATGAAAAACTTTAAAAGGCCTTATCTAAATATACATTTGCCATCTCATTTTCATGTACCCATCTACTCTGCATAAAAATATGTTCCTTTTGATATAAGCAAGTTTAAAATAATAGGCACTAAATTAGTCACAAAGTTAGAATAATTGCTGACTGTAAGCTGCAAAACTGGCCACAGAATATAACTATCTAGTCACAGCCAAGAAGAGTGTGTAAGAAATCCACCACTAACCTTTTCTCTTCCTGGCTCTCCTCTCAGGGTGCCTCCCAGAGATCAAGAGAGGGTTTATAACTCTTTCCCATTAAATGCCCCACCCACGCAAGGGATTAGCCAATGGAGCACTCCAGTTTGTACACACCTCTGGGGTTTCACTTTATATCTGTTATTTGTGGATCTGAGAGCATACCAAGTTGCCCAAGTAAGAAGAAGGACTTCACTGGCTTCCTGAACCAATATTTAATGAGTACTACTCTGTGCCAGGCACTATTTTAGGCCCCCGGTTTAAAATGGTGGACGTGACAGCCCCAATTCCTGCCCCGGTTCTCACATTCTAGTTGGGGAAGACCGGCAGCATCAATATATGAACAAATCGATGTCGTGTGTTAAAAATAACAGTAGTGACAGACGATGATAGCTGATGAATGTGGTGACATCTGTAACAGAAATGTTACAAGGGGCCGGAAGGAGGAATCAGGAAGACTCTGTTGTAAGATACCTGCACTACCCATCAGGTATCTTTTTTATTTTTTTTAAAGATTTTATTTATTTATTTGACAGACAGAGATCACAAGTAAGCAGAGAGGCAGGCAGAGAGAAAGGTAAGCAGGGTCCTTGCTGAGCAGAGGACCCGATGCGGGGCTTGATCTTGGACTCTGAGATCATGACCTGAGCCACCATGGTACCCCCCACCCCCAATCAGGTATCTTATTTGGGAGTGGTACTGCAGACTTTCTGAGCGGCTGGTAGTGGGTCTCAGATTCATTAAGTGCTGCCCCTCTCCTGTTTAGACACCACACAGCCCCTTGATGTGCTGTTCCACACTTTTAACCGCTTGATCTACTTATTGGGACTCTAGTTGGTGAACCTCCTGGTTCCTCTGCCTGGGTTCAGCCCTGAACCCTCTCGCACACTGTTGTTTTTAAGGATCAACGATTTCTCCTGCCTGACCACTTACTCTATGACCAGAGGCTGGTGGCTCAGGAAAATGAGGGTGGGTGCCGTGGGCTGAGACTAAAGGGCAGGGGTCTGGACTAAAAGGGGACGGGAGCGAGACTGGGGTAATGCCACCTGAGGCAAGATGGGGGAGGAGGGAGACCTGTTTTTAGTATGGGAAGGGCCCAGCACCATTTAAGGTCATGTACCTGTGGGCAGGAAAGACAGGGGCCTGCCTCTTCACGTGACAGCACTGCCTGCTCTGCCTCTAATTCTCTCAGTGCAAAAACCAACATTCCTCGCTGGTTGTTTCCTCAGAGACAGCCTTGAGCGCCCCCTGGTGTTTAAGAGAAGTACAACCCAATGATTACAAAAAGGCTTGGAGTACACGTATTGCCAGGCAATGGCACTCCCTCGTAAAACCACAGCAAAATCATAGTATAAAATAGTGTAAAATTGCTGCCATCCCACACAACTCCATTATACAGACCCCTGGGTGTTATCAAGTCAATTTATGGTTCTTATGCATAAATTAATCAACACATAAGTATAAAGTGTTTCTCTTCCTTAAAGGCCACCCTCACTCCTAACACCAGCTCCAAGCTGAGGGGTGCCCAAACACCAGCCTGAGCTTCCACAGTCCACTAGAACTCACAGATCACACTGAAAGCTGTTCTACTCACAGCTGTGGTTTACTACAGGGGGAGGACACAGGTGAAAATCGGCCAAGGGTAGAGATGCCCAGGGTAGAATCCAGGAGAGTTCTACATGTGGAGCTTCCAGACGTGCTGTCTCCACGGAGTTGTGGACGGCACTGACACCATGACAACCATGTGTGACAATGGGGGTACTGTCAACCAGGGAAGCCCACCAGAGCCTTGAGTCTGGACTTCTGGGGAGTACTCTGTCACGTGGGCATAACTGATGGCCCATCTAGCTGATTGGACTCCAGCCGCTCCAGAGAGGAGCTGACACCACATGACCCAAAGACCCTACCCTACGCTGCTTTGTGGTGCAGCTCAAAGCCCTCGCCCTAAATCGTAGGTTATTATCCGGCTGACTCAAAGCCTCAAGGCAAAAGGGGGCTCCCATCAGGCAGGACAGTCCAAGGGCTTAGAGATCAATTCCCAGAAGCGAAGGCCAGACTACCTTTTGGCCAGGGTAATCCCATACTATGCACGCTCCCACTTTCTTGTTTTTGGCTTGGGCTCTCAGGAGCCTGGCGGGAGCCCGGGCCTCTCCCTCAGAAGCAGCAGCCTGGGCCATCACAGCTCCTCAGGCTTGCTTGGCACTGCACCTGCCCTCAGTCATGGCTTGTCCCACAATTTTAAGTACCATGGTGATGACAGAAGCCCCCACTGTGAACGTGGGAACACAAACAACCACCTGGATGCCTGCCCTTGCTTTTTCTAGAATAAAATGCTGAGATATTTGCATTGATCGGGACAGGCATCAATGAGCGCTTCACGACTGGTGTTAGCTTTTCACCTCTGGCCAAAAATCCCTCCTGCAGGGAGGAATGAGTGTGCCCTCTCTGAGACTCTCATCAAACACTGGCTTGTCCTCGGCTTTTTTATTTTCCTGAAATACCAGAGATGCGAAAAGCAGCAATTCTTCCTTTTCCAAAATTACTCTGGCTGGGTACACATTTCTCTCACCTACTGTGTGCTGAACTGTTCTAGAGCAGGGGCTCTGTTCTAGGGTTCTGCCTCCTGGTACCCTACTTGGCACATAGGAAGTGCTCATTAATATTTAAGACCTAAATCAATACATGTTCAAAGCAATATTAAGAAACTGTACTTTCAATTCTGAAATGGAAAAAAATTAGCAGCCTATAAATAGCCATTTAGGTAGTAAGAAGATATAAGTAATATATATACAGGGGCGCCTGGGTGGCTCAGTTGTTAAGCAGCTGCCTTTGGCTCAGGTCATGATCCCAGGGTCCTGGCATCGAGCCCCACATTGGGCTCCCCGCTCAGTGGGAAGCCTGCTTCTCCCTCTCCTGCTTCCCCTGCTTGTATTCTCTCTCTGCCAAATAAATTAAAAAAAAAAATCTTTTTTAAAAAAAGTAATATATAATTTTCTTATGCGTGCATCAAATACAACTGGAGGGATATACAAACAATAACTATGTTCTGTGGGGAGCAGAACCGTGCAGCTGGGGGGCAGGGCCGAAAAGACCACTTCCAACTCTACACCCTCTTATGCCCTCTTGACTTCTGAACCATGTGAATATGTTACAGATTACCAAAAAATTAATAAAAAAAATTCTGGCAACAGGGCAGTGATTTGTAAATTCTTTATTTTGGCTAATATTGACTGCCTTCATTACTAGCACAGATTTATTATAGCTGAGAAGAATTATTTTCTAGATATTCTATTGTCATTAAACACCAAAAATCAGGAAGAGACTGGAGGGCTTTTAGAAAGGGATAAGAAGAAGGGGGGAAGAAGCTCAAGGGAGAACACAAGGTCCTGCCCAGCTTAGTTGTCAGGAAATGAGTCACCACATCAGATCTAACTGAAATGCCAGCCTCTCCGAAAAGGCTTTCAGGAAAAAGCGGTGTTAACAATTATTCACCGGACAAAACAAAAGGTCAATGAATGTTTCTAGAAAAGATCTCGGCATGAAAGACCCAATTAAGGAAAGGTTATACATAGCACCATGACAGAGCTGGGATCAGGGCATCAATTAAGATTCTACTGTGGACACAGAAATCTCTAGGCGCTAGCTCTCACTCACAGATGTTTTATGGCATAAAGATGTTGTAGACGGTTCTCACGTAGATGTCATCAGGAGGAGGCTTCTTCTTGCTGCCAGGTTCCAGAAATTTCTTAATTGTAGGGATATTACTTATTTTCACCGTGAACTCCTGTAAAAGGAAAACACAACAGTTCAAGGTTAACAGCAAAGGTAATGTGAAAGCAAAGGTAACTGTAAAAATACGGTTGTGTAAAATGGTCCATGAAAAAATCTGTTCGAGAAGTATTTGTTACAGGAACCCAACTGGAAATGTAATCCAGCATCTGCTTGGGATCTGATTTCTTGGTGTGGACTGTTGACGATTTTGGTCCACAATGGCTGGGATCTACACCAGGCTTTATGTACGAAAACCTCACGTTCAGACCAACATGTGAATTTTTTTCAGAGATTAAAAAAATTTTTAAAGATGCTTAGATTAGGATTATAATGCTTGCTTAAGAGGAAAAAGGAAGGAAAAATCACTACCTTAAATATATTGATCTACTCAGAGAAAATACACAAGCCATATAAATAAAAGCACTTCAAAAGGTCATCATATAGCACACTTCACTTTCTTTTTTAAAATTCAGCTTCCTTGTACTTTTTTACCCCTATTAGCAAATGAATCCTCTTTCTGGGTATGTGTGGGAGATAGCCAGTTGCATTTTTTAATGGCTTAGGGTTCAGACACCAGACACCAGATGTTTAGGTAAACCATACTGAGGGAAATCACATTGTCCATTCAGTGTCAAACCTTACCAATTCTCAGAAATTGAGATAGAAGTCTGTTTGATCTAGCAATATTTTTCAACCATAGGAAGAAGTGTATATCCATCAAATATAATTATTCTAGTTAAATTTTTCAAAGAAGTCATTTATTCAAAAAACTACTATTTATTAAATGTCTATAATGTACAAAACTCAGCCTTAAGCATGCACACAAAGATACACAAACATACATATATATATTGCTAATATCGACAAAAGCTAATAATTATGTCAAAGCTATTTAAATGACAAATTTTTCTTTTATCAATACTGTACCAATATTTAGAAGCTTGTTCTATAGGATTTATCATTTCAAGAATTACCCAAGGTTCATTATTTGTCATGTCTAATAAAATTTTTGTGAATTCTAACTTTTTAAAATATCCTTTAATACCCTTTAATCAATGATTAAATGCAGGAATGAATGACCCTTTAATTCAATTCAGACCTGGCATTAGATTCTGAAGTCCTTTAATTAAAACTGTATTTAGAAAAATAAAAATTAAAAAAATAAAAAATAAACTGTATTTAGGTGCAGTAACTATGGAAAATGGTATGGAAGTTCCTCAAAAAATTAAAAGTAGAAATATACAATCTAGTAATTCTATCACTGGGTATTTACCCAAAGAAAATGAAAACACTAATTTGAAAAGATATATGCACTCCTATGTTTATTGTGGTCTAATTTATAGCCAAATTATGGAAGCAACCTAAGTGTCCAACCACAGACAGATGGATAAGGAAGATGTGGTACACACACACACACACACACACACGCACACACACGCACACACAGGAACATTACTCGACCATAAAAAAGAATGAAATTTTGCCATTTGTGACAACATGGATGCACGCAGAGGTATGATACTCAGGGAAATAAGTCAG
Organism: Mustela nivalis; assembly: GCF_964662115.1. Lineage (NCBI taxonomy): Eukaryota > Metazoa > Chordata > Mammalia > Carnivora > Mustelidae > Mustela > Mustela nivalis. The sequence goes on from NC_139024.1 coordinate 97,958,172, forward strand.
AGGAAGACAAGTATCTTGATTTCATTTACATGTGGAATTTAAAAAACAAAACAAACAGACACATAAATACAGAGAACAAACTGATGGTTGCCAGAGAGGAGTAGAGGGATGGGCAAAATGGGTGGAGTGGGAGGTATATGCTTCCAATTATGGGATGAATAAATCCTAAGAATGAAATGTACAGCACAGGGAATATAGTCAATGACTACAGTGCCCTCCTCAGCAAGGAGCCTACTTCTTCCTCTACCTGCCATTCCCCTCACTTGTGTGTATACATGCTCACACTCTTTGACAAATAAATAAAAAAAATCTTAAAAAAAAAAAACAAAAAACAAAAAAATAAAGCCCTCCACTTCTTTGAAGTTCTATGATCAATCTTAGTAGAATAATACTGAGAAATAAGCGGAGCCACATGCAAGTCTCTCCTTGGAATTTCTGGGAAGGGGAATGGTGGGAACTCTTTGCATGTCACTGATCAACTCCCAGAACTCAGGCTGGAATGTTTCCAGTTGGAGAGCACAGTATTTCTGAGACTGGGAGCCACACCCTGATGATAAGACTGTTTTTGGTACTGACCCTCAAGCCCTCCTGTCTGTATATATACAGCACAGACAGAGGAGGAATCCCTCATCCCTGCAATTACCACTAAGGAAAGCCTCACTGGCAAACTGTGTATGGAGTTTGTTTCAAGAGTGTAGTTATGAAACAAAACGAAGCTAAAATCCCTTGCACAGGTATGTGATCTTTTAGCTCTAAAGATCTGGGGACCAGAAAAACCATTTCACAAACTAGAATCTAAAAAAGTACAAACACATCCCAGCCAACCAATCAACAGACACTGAAGGAAGGCCCAAGAGTTTTGGGCCAATGTTCTAAAACATGGTTTTTATTTACCTGGAGATGAGGAAATGCAGACAGGATATTGGGGATTTTCTCTTCTAGAGCCAAAATGGTTTGTAGTAGAATCACATCTGCAAGGCTCAGCTCGTTACCAACGAGAAACCTTTGCCCATGATCTCTTAAAACCTACAGGATACAAATGTTTTGCATTGCTTACAATACTTTACATGGCAAAACTGATGAAACTGTTGAATCAGTGTAGTATCTGAGTATTTTATAAGTAATATCAACTAAGAGGAGGCTCCCTATATCAGACAGAAAGAAAATGCACACTGGGTATAGAAACAGAACTACCATAATATATCTGCTTCATATCAGAATGAACACTGAAGGGGAGAAGGGGAAGAAAATACTAATTCTGGATTTAGCATCCAGAGCTTCAAAAGGATACACCCATTCCATAAATGTACCTACAGAAATGAATTACAGGTGACAAATTCAGGAGGCTGGGGGATGTGATGTGAGCAACAGGTTCCCTTCAAGGAGTCTCATGTCACTTGGCAGCTCTGTGTTTCTGTAAACATCAGGACTCGGTCATTAACTAGACATGACGATTAAAAAAGTAGGCTTCTTTCCCTATCTTCCAGAGCTCATCTGGACGCCCATTTTGAGAGCATGTAAGTTCAGAGATACATGGGAATAGATGATAATGGAGGAGAAGAAAGGAACAGTGCTAGAGAAGTGAGGATCTTCTTTGCAGTGAACTCTTGGATGCCCATGAGTGTGCGTGCGTGCGTGTGTGTGTGTCTGACAGGGGCTCTCCATAAACTCCCAGTCAAATATAGCTACTGAAGCCAGACTGGGAGAGCACATGAATCCAGAATTATAATCTGAAGCCTGTCCAGCTCTAGCTCCCCATCTTAGGAGTGTCCCTCAAGCTGCCTGGGATTCCATTCCACTATGTGTCAAAGGGATAACAGTTTGTAGCTGATGTGTTGGGAGGAGCCCCACCTTAGTCTGCAACCTCACCAAGCCACCTGCTCCTCCCTCATCACACCCACATTTCTACATTATCATATTTTACATTCTCCAAGTGCCTGTGGGCAAGAGACCATTACACCAAGCAATGGAAAAACCCAGAAAATACCTCTCCTTCTTAAATCTAATTCCATAAAGATGGCCAGAGGAATCTACCAATTCCCTACGTTTGTACTTCTTTTTTTAATGGAAACATTGAAAACCATTCCTCTCCATGGAGAAAAAGACTCTAAGGCTCAGAAAAGCAGATATATTATTAATAAGACAAGGAAAATAAAAAAAACAGGAAACAAAAAGAGCAAAGGGAAGAGAAACAAAACAATGGTCTTCTCATCACCTTGAACCATCAGGTAGGATATCTGACACACAACGGCTATTCCACAAAGGTTTGTGGGATGAAAGAAGGAAGGAATTAGGTAGTTTCTGCTCTTCTGAACCCACAGGGTGGGCTCATGGTGAATGTAAGGACAGGAACGCACACATGGGGTGAACCCGTATTCTCCCCAGGCTTCTTGAATAATACGGCCCAAGGAGCATCTGAGGGGCTCCAAAACATCCCTGCTTTGTGCTGATGGCTACCGTCACCTCCCTTTGTCATCTGATTAGGCTGTGCTCACAGGCTTCTCTGCCACCTACCTTTTCAAACACAGGAAAGTATCTAATTATAGCCTTCTGGGCCATGTTAACCACTTCCTTTTGTTGGTCATCTGGTTTTAGAAAAGGATGCATGATAATCAGTTCCAGCAGATCTAGTGTTCCCTCCACGTACATGTCAATCCTTAAAACAAAACAAAATGAAAGTTTCCTCAGTTTCCCCTTCTTTGAACTCATCGGCTTCCACGACTGAGAATTCAGAGTGCTTTTTTCTTAAGATTCTGGCAACCCAGAAGCATTCACCTATATCTGCCTCCAAGAGCAAAGATGCAAAGTCAATTCTAGTGGTAATTCAGAAAAATCCGTCACAAATCAGTAAGCACAAGAATCAGGACATTCCCCCTCTCCTGGGCCCCTACCCTTACTCTAGTACCCATGCTTGGTGTGGGTGGAATTTCAGATTTATAAAAATAATGGGTATCATTTATGGACTGCTTGGTGTGCTAAATGTTCTACACCCATTATTTCATGGACTCCGATAACATCATTAGGTATGCGCTATCTGAACACTGTGTGGGACACGCGGTGGGACTGTGGAACCCAGCACCTCGCCCTAGATCACACATCTTAGGAGGTACAAGGACCAGGCTTTGTGTTTAAAAATATAATCAAAATTATAATCAAGGCACAGTATCCCTGGCCTTGAATAATGGCATAGCAGCTTCCTGTTCTTCATGCTTTGTGATAATAAATTTGCAAGGAAAGTAAAAAGCAGCATCGAAGCACTGAAAAGTGCTGAAACCTGAAACAATCACACCCCAGAGAGAGGATCCAGCATCTGAACTCAATTCTTCTCTTTCGTTTTACCCAGACCCTCTGTACTGATTCTTCCCCATTTACACTAACGATACAAGGCACAAAGGAGACGGTTGTGCTGTAGAGACTGCTAATCAGCTGAGGTATCAGTGAATGACAAGCAAGGACACTTGAGATGGGACACTGTACAGGGTTCTCTCCTTGAGATCCTTGCCGAAGAGGTGGTGTTTATCTGCTATGTAGTGAAGGATGCTTCGGGTCTGCACCAACTTCATCCCGTCAATTTCAACCATTGGCACTTGTTGGAACAGCAGGTGGTTACCTAAGAATGGAGACCCAGAGTTAATACTGATCTTTTCCCTGTCCCCGTGCCCTCAACCAAGCCCAACCGTATGAAAAGGGACCCATGTAAAACTCCCAGATAACTTCAACTTCATTCAGGAGAGCACAATGAACCCTCAAAGAAGCCTGAAAACCAGCACTGTTCTAAACCTTCCTTTTTCATTTTTCACTGCAGGGGGAAATACTTACCCACTGGGGCAAAGGGCAAGGGGGAATGCAGTGAAGATATTTCTGCAGAGCTGCCTTGGCCAACACGGCCGCCAGCAGGTGCATGTGTCTAGTGAAACCTACATGTAATCAAAATTCTGAAATATGTAGAATTCCATTCCTTAAGCATGTTTGACACATTTTAAGCGCTGAGTAGACACAAGTGGCTAGCAACTACTACACTGAACTGAGAACAGAATGTTTCCACTGCTGTAGAATGTTCTACTGATGGCACAGTTTTAGAAAATCTGAGCATAAAACCAAAGTCACCAACTGGCATTCGTGCACGCCCTAGCCACAGACCATGTACAACCAAGTTCACTGTCAGTGATCGACAGCAGCCTATTGCTTTCTCCAACAAACCTGTATTAAGGTTTGCTGTTTATATTTGCAGAGAGGCAAATACAGGATCTAGCCCAGTCTTCAAGGGGCTCAAGGATTGGGACAGTACCTGAGGGTCTGGGGGAGATGGGTACTCCGCACAATGCCCAGTGACATCAGGCCACTGTTAGGTATGAAGGCTGCTACTGCAACTGGTCCCTCGCTTGGGAGCCTTTAGTTGGGCCGAGACACCCTGCTGATGATTGGGAGGGAGGCTACTTACAGTTGCTGGGTATTCCTTACAGAGCCTGGGCACGCATGGTGGGAGTGGGGCCGACCAGGAGTTTAAGGGAGGCCTTTCACTGAATTCATTGCTGTCTGCTATGCACCACAGAAAGGCGGCCCAGTATAAATGGGGACTTGTGGCTGTATACTTCAAGCAAACACTGGTGCCCCAGACAATTTGGAAGAAGTGAGGTATGGAATATGAAAATGAGGGAAGGGTTGAAGGAGAGCAAAAAAGAGGGGACGGAGTAGTCAGAGGAGGGCAGGAAGAGGAAAAAGGGATGGAGAAGAGCTGTTTACCTAACGGTTCATTCCCTTCAGCTCTCAGGGAATTCCTGCCTAAAAGTGATTTACTGGCAATTTCAGTTCTTTCTCTCCTTTGGTTTTAGGATATTTCTCTGAGTGTTCGTGTCAGCATCTTTGCCCTTCCACATAAAAATCAGTTCTTAAAATCATTATTGGGGCAGGCGCAGTCACTTGAGTGTCCGACTCTTGATTTTGGCTCAGTCCTGATCTCAGGGTTGTGAGGTCAAGCCCTAAATTGGGCATCATATCATGCTCAGCTCAAGGAGTCAGCTTTAGGATTCTCTCTCTCCCTCTCTCTCTGTCCCTCCCCTTCCCCAGTTGCATGCACACATGCACATGCTCTAAAAATAAATCTTTTAAAGAGAAAATCTGGAGGAAAAATCAGTATTACCAACAGTTGTTTCATTTCCATACTCACCATCCTGCAACTTCTGCAACTGTTCTTTTGTTTCTAAGAATTCTTCATCAAACTAAATTAAAAAAAAAAAAAAAAAAGATACCCACCCCCCACCCCAAGAAGGCATAGGTCACTATAGGATCAGGACTGAAAATATCAAGTCAAACTGTCTCAGAAGCAGAGAGAATGAGCACACTTAGCACCCACATCTTGGTTTCCCACTAAAAGCAACCAGGGCTCCTTGGAGAAAAGGTTGTTGCTGGTAGATTAAAAAGCAAAGATGAGCTCAAAGACCGGTAAGATATGGCAAAGGCATGCAGGACCCTAATTGAGGAGGAGTCCCTAGGCAAGCCTGGGACAATTCAAGCATCAGAAGAGTAATGTCACTTAGGGATCATTACACATACCAGTAGCAACAACAAAAAATCCCTGTGTTCTTACGTGATGATACTCAAAAAGGTGGAAGGGAAAGTTCTTTTTTACGGAAGAATTAGTGCTAATCAATGATAAATAAAGATATCACCAATCTGTAATCTACAACGGATTCTGATAAGGATCCAGAAGGATGCTGAAATCACTGAGTTATAAAGGTGGAGAATGTTCAAACAACCTTGAAGTCTCATCCTGCAAGCTAATTATGAGAAAGGAAAAATGTAGCTTTGTGGTGGAAGGATCTGGAGATCTCACCATCTATCTAACCAAGTGATCAAACTTAGTTCCCCACTGGGGGACACGGATATGTTGTGTGCTTCCTGCTGTGACCCAATGAGAAGGGCAGGGTTAACACTGTGACCCAGATCTAAATGCAAAGTGAAAATCAGGCATGTGCAGAATGTGGGGTACTCTGTAACAAATCGGCTGACTCTTTCAAAACTATAGAAAACTTGTTTTGGGGGCACCTGGGTGGCTCAGTAGGTTAACGTCTGCCTTCAGCTTGGGTCATGATCCCAAGGTCCTGGGATGAGCCTCATGTTGGCCTCCCTGCTCTGCGGGGAGTCTGCTTCCTCCTCTCCCTCTGAGTCTCCCCTCTGCTCATGCTCTCTCTCTCTCCAGTAAATAAAATTTTTAAACAACAATTTATTTTGTGTTTAAGCCTCTCCTGGGTGTGCACGGTTTCAGAATAGCAGGTTTGAGGGATTTGCCCCTGCCATTCCCTGACCTGCCATTCCCTGACCTCTTCACCACTTATGGCTCTCCTTTTCTAGACTTCCATTCACTTCTTGAATGAAAACTTGAGCTCCATCATCCAAGGACAAATCTTTATTTAAAAGAGATTTCAGGGTGGTCAGTTGTTAAGCGTCTGCCTTCGGTTCAGGTCCTGATCTCGGGGTCCTGGGATCGAGCCCGACATCGGGTTCCCTGCTCAGTGAGAAGCCTGCTTCTCCCTCTCCCACTCCCCTTGCTTATGTTTTCTCTCTCACTGTGTCTCAAAAAAAAAAAAAAAAAAAAAAGCCAAAATAAATAAAATAAAAGAGATTTCAACTTTAGCCAGGCACCCCTCCTCAGATAATTCTTCTTTATGGAATTTGGTTTCCAAGTTCATACAAAAGAGTCACTTTCTTCTTTACACACTTCTTCTAAGACAAGGGTATGGGAGGAAAAAAGGATAAAAAATAGATACTATTCTAGATGAAAACAGACTTAAGAGACAAAATAACCAAACACCTGAATCCCGATTAGGTCCTGGATATTGGGGGCAGGGAAGGGGAGTAGCAGTTAAAACTGCTACACAGATAACAGGAATATAGACATCTGGGGGACAGTATGGAACTTTTCAATATGGATCATATACCGGATCATATGGATCAATACTAATAAAATTAGTATTAGTTTTATTAGTTGTGACAATGATACTGTGGTTATTAGCACAATTACTTTTTCTTAGGAGGAAAATACATGTTGATGTCTACAACTTCCTTCACATGGTTGATTAAAAAAAAAAGAAAAAAAAAGCAAGGCAGGGGCAGGGGTGGGGCGCGGGGAGAAAGCAAATGTAGCAAAATGCTAACAATTAGTGCACTGAGTTCAAAGGTGCCCATTATCCTATCACAACTTTTCTGTAGGTTTGAAAGTTTTCAAATTAAAAAGCTGGGGGAAAAGAAATGGTGGAAGCATGTTCCTCTTCTTGGACATTAAAAAAAAAAAAAAAAAAAAGTGCCTTAATGCAGTAATGTGCTTCATGTCCGGAAGGGGAGACCTCCTCTCACCAAGTCCCCTGACAACTCCCCACCCATGTCTGTCCCCGTGTTTCTCCCCCGAATCGTCCTGGGGAGGGGCAGAGCTGATTAGCACAAATCAGCAATCCTCCCCTCTTCTGGCTCAACCACCTGATAGGGGGGTTGAACCCAGATAATGGGGTATAGGTATGGCTTCTGCTACTCGCAGAAGTAGCAGAAGCCATACCTTGTGGTGTTAGAGGGGTCTGGCAGGAACACCACCTGGTGCCCCCTGAGCAGCAACCTCTGGGCAAGAATGTTCAGGACAGGGCACCAGGGTACCTGCCTTCCGCTTGGGTCATGATTTCGGGGTCCTGGGATTGAATCCCTCATCGGGCTCCCTGCTCCGTGGAGGGCCTGCTTCTCCCTCTTCCTCTCCAATAAATAATAAAATCTTAAAAAAAAAAAAATTGTTCAGGCCATTTTTTTTTGCTGGTGCAAAGCCAGACGTAGTGCAGGTAGTACTCCCGCCATACTACACCTTGCAAACTTTTATAACCACGATCATCTAAAGCATATAGGAAAATGTGTATGTGCATGTGTGTGTACGTTGAGGCGTGTGCATCTGTGTATGTGCGTGTGTGTGAGAACTCAATCCCACTCTTTGGAGATACACAGTTGAGGCTAGAAACGCACATTTCTTAAAGCCAATCTTTCTCAAGCGTTCTGATTCTGGCTTCTGACTTCTTGGGAACATCATGCAAGATGTGTGTGATCTCTCACCAGGGACACACTGTCCCCAGCTTTATAAAACGGGTTCAGTAAGAAGCCAGCACGGAAGTGCAGGTAGAGGAGACGATGGGAGAGGGAAGAAAAAAATCACAAGGCAGACCTTGGAGGGAGCTTGGTGACTCCAGTATTGTGCGAGGCTTCAAGGACAGACACTGTGTCTCGATTTCTATCTACACAATCAGTGGCCTTTGCTCCCTAACCAGGGTACCCTTCCAGTGGGATATTCTGCAGACCTGCTTTCCTGCTTACCACTCCCTTATCCACACTGTCAGTTTTACATGAAGGGCCCAGAAGCCCTGAATGAGGAGTTTGTAGCACTTGAGTCTTCTTTTATATGTGTTACTCTCCCTCTTACCCAGGGGAGTTGGACTGGGTTTCTGGGGGTGGGGGTCTTCAGGTAATTTAAGCTCCAAGCAGCAATGAAGCAACACTTGGCAGGGAGCAGAGAGCAACATCTGTGGACCCAAAGCCACTGACTGAGAGCGAGGATGCCGAGTGTCCGAATCAGGTGGGCTGCCTTTCAGCAGGTTTTGGTTACCGAGTGACTCAGATGTGTGTGCTTTACATGACAGGCTCAACCCAGCGCTGTGACACTGGGAACCATGAACTTACCCAGTGGGCTGCCAGCACGTCCTCCACAACTGTTCAGATCTGTGTGCTTAACTAAACATGTGCTTTTTGGATAGAGGTCTCGTACCAGTACTATCTTTGGGGAATGGCTTCTATAAACCATGTGGCCGGCCCCTAGTAAGGGAGGCTAATCTAGTTCCCTCCACACAGGTCGGAAGGGTGGGCTTGGGACCCGCTGGGCCAATACTCTACCTCAGCTGTCTGCCCGCTGTGACTGGTCATGGGACCCATGTTTTGTTTTGTTGTTGTTGTTGTTTTAACTTACTTAGGGTTGGTTTTTCTACTGCTGTCACCAAGAATCTTGACACATACACAGGGGAGTAAGAGGAATAGGGGAGTAGGAAGGTTGGAAAGAGAGGGTTTGGCAAAGGATCATATTAAACACACAAGTAAGACACCCATTGCAAACCTCTTAAATAAGCCAGAACTTCAAACTCAGAAACACACAGGGGAAAGACAGATGACATCAATAAGCCAACCAGGTTCAGGACATGGAACACCAAGAATTTTTTCACTCACCCCTTAACACAACTAGAAAATCTATCCTGAGACAACAGGGAAATGATGGGGAGCGTGATCAACTAGAAAGGTCCATCTATAGTGGCAGTCCTTCCTTACTCAGATTTGGCAATTACTGCCCTCTGAAAACGAGGACCTAATACCATCAGCTCTTCAGACTTACCAAGAAAAGTCAGAAGTCAGAATTCATACATAAAAATGGTATTAACTAATTTAGCAAATTATAACACACTGTACAGTGAGTTAGAATGATACACAAAGGGATGCCTGGGTGGCTCAGTTGATTAACCGCTGCCTTCGGCTCAGGTCATGATCCCAGGATCCTGGGATCAAGCCCCACACTGGGCTCCCTGCTCAGCGAGCAGACTGCTTCTCTCTCTTTCTCTGCCTGCCACTCTGCCTACTTGTGCTCTCTCTCTTGCTCTGACAAATAAATAAATAAGTAAAAATCCTAAAAAAAAAAAAAAAAAAAAAAAAGCAAAGAAATCAAAACCCAAACCAACCAAACAAAACACAAAGCCTCAAACCCAACAACCCTCATTTAGCATCTTTGGAGGTTGCTCGGGTAACGACCAAGTATTCTGAAAATTGATGAAGAGACTACATCAAGCATTTACCTGATCTTTCCCATATGAACTGTACTTCAAGGGAATTAAAAATTACTCTTTGGGGGCACCTGGGAGGCTCAGTGGGTTAAAGCCTCTGCCTTCTGCTGGGATCGTGATATGGGGTCCTGGGATCAAGTCCCACACTGGGCTCTCTGCTCAGCAAGGGGCCTGCTTCCTCCTCTCTCTTTGCCTGCCTCTCTGCCTACTTGTGATCTCTCTCTCTGTAAAATAAATAAATAAAATCTTTTAAAAAATAATTACTCTTTGTGGGGCACCTGGGTGGCTCAGTGGGTTAAAGCCTCTGCCTTCAGCTCAGGTCATGATCCCAGGGGCCTGGGATGGAGCCCCATATCAGGCTCTCTGCTCGGCAGGGAGCCTGCTTCCTCCTCTCTCTGCCTGCTTGTGATTTCTGTCAAATAAATAAATAAAATCTTTTTTAAAAATTACTCTTTGTAAGAGAAACACAGTTAATAAATTCAGATACACTCATAGAAACAGAAAAATCACCATTTTGTAATCCCTAACAATGGTGATGAAAAATAGATGCTAAAACCACTAGTTGAGAAGGTAATGGAGGAGATTTTGCAATGTGTGGACCAGGCTGACATCTCTGGAACATGGTGATCAAGCCCAGCTCTTCTGAAAGGGAGACAGACATCAGGCATCCCTTGATGCTGTGTAATAAACACATGTTTACAGTATCCCTATGATGGAGTCTGGCAGGCAAAAAAAAGGGGAAAAAAAGGTTTAGAGAGAAAATATGAGACATGATGACAGCGCTGGGTTCAACTAGCAGTTAACAGGAGATACAGGAAGAGAAGAATATGTTAAAATGAGGGTAAGGCAGCCACATCCAGAATGGGGGAAATTCTATAGGACAGTTTCTTCCACAAAGAAATGGCACGAAAACAAATACAGACACTTGGCACTCAGCTCTTAGTTGCTAAAAACCACTTGCCGGCAAAAGGGACCAGGATTCCTTGGAGAAATACCAGTTTCTAGGGCCAGGGCAAGGATGATAAAAGAGCCTGGAGTGTCCTGAAGTGCCAGAAACGTAAAAGAGAGCTGAAGGGTAAGAAAAGAAAGAGAGCGGGAGCCGTGGAGCCAACCCGAAACAGCAAATGGCCAAAATGGGATGATTTGGGCAAGAAAACATTATTGGATTATAACACGAAGCATAAAATAAATGCTATATACTTACGTCCGTACTGATATAAAGAAATGCTTGACTAGATAAAGGAGAAGAAAAAAAAAATCTCTCTTATGTAAGAATTCTAAATGCAGATGCCTCCCCCTCCAGGAGGTGGGGTTTAATGCCTGTCCTTTTGAGTGTGAGTTGAACTTAATGACTTGTTTGGAAATAATAAAGGGGAAAATAATCCCTTTACAATGAAGAAACCTGGCAGACATGACCTTAGCCAACTGACCAAGGTTAACAGCACCAGGGATAACTCATGTTAATATCACCCCTAATATGATGCAATGAGAAGGGCACTTGACTTCTGTGCTAGTCTTCCCCCAAGTCCCAAACCCCAGCACAATCATGAGAAAACAAACAAATCCAAACCAGGGAGTGCTACAAAAATTCTGATCAGTAGTTTTCAAAACTGTCAACATCATGAAATAAAAAAAAGACTGAGGAACTGTGATATTGAGAGAGACTTAAGGAAACATAGTGACTGAGTATAATGTTGGATCCAACAACAGTAAAGGACATGATTGGAAAAACTCATTAAATTCAAATAGTCTGCAGCGTAGTTGGGCACCAATGTCAACTTCTTAGTTTTGACATGATTACCTAAGATGATATCATTAGGGAAGACTCAGTCGCCATTCCATGCACTGTCTTCACTATATATTTAAAATTATTCCCAAATATACATAAAGTTTATTTTTTAAAAATGCAGAGGAAACTGTGACAGATTTTAAAAATACTAAAAGAAACATAACCAAATGCAATGTGTGGGCGTGATTTAGATCCAGGCTGGAATAAACTTACTATAAAAAGACCTGTTTGAGACAATCAGACTCTTCAGATATTAATAAGGAATTGTTAATTTTGTTGGGTGTGATTGCGGTATTGTGGTTGCGTTTTAAAATCCTCATCTTTTACAGATAAAAACTGAAACACTCATCACCGATGAAAGGATATGATGCTTGGATTTTGCTTTAAAATATTCCCACAAAATCCAATGGAGGAGATGGAGGAGAGCAGAACAACGTTTTAAAGCAAATGACTATTGAAACTGGATGAGGGGAAATGTGTGGCAATGTTTTCTCAACCTCTGTACCAACTGGAACATTTCCATAAATAAGAAGCTAAGAGAACAAAAAGAAAGATAACACTGTGCGTCAAAGCCTACACCAGAGGCAGACAGACAAGAAGGCTACCGGTTAGAAGCCATTTAAGTGAAGAGGAAATTTACCCTACAGATTGTGTTAATTAACAAAAGTCATCACTGGCAAATTTCAGGTTCATTCCTTTCCTCCTTATTAATAAATTCTTACGGGTGGCAGATCAGAAGCTAATGATTACGTAAAAGTCTAAAGTAAAATAAAATTCCATCGACCACATTCCATTTGTAAAGAAAAATAACCCTGGCAAGGAGGGCGTCTTCTGACTCAACGAAGCCTGTCTGTGTTAGGGGGGAGAGAGTGAGAACAGGACTCCGCCATTAATGTTTTCCTCAAAAGTCTCAAAGTTGTACGACAAATCTGTGAAGAAACAGCATATAGGGTACCTCGACTCCGGCGGCAGCTAAAACCCATCTTACGGATTCCATCCGGCCTCTTCCATTAGGGTAGTGGAGTTTGGGCTTCGCTGCCATGATGGCCTTTCAGGCTTTCTGGAAAAAACCAAAACCAAACAAAAACAAAACCAAACAAAAAACAAATGCGCAGCTCCTCCTAAACGAGCAGTCTTGCGTCCTGTCTTCAATTCTGCGCTCACGGGCTAAATGAATATTCAGGATTTTGGCACAGGAAATCGGGTTTTGGTGGGGTTTTTCGCTTTTTTTTTTTTTTTTTTTTAAATGACTGTGTTTTCCCTCACTCCATAAAAACCTACCACCATTTCCAAATACTAAAAGAAACAACCACCTTGGTTTTCATACCGTGTCTACTTATGATTCCTGATTCTGGATCTTGGGAAGCTGGGGACATGGGTTATACAGACATTTGTGCCAGCAGTAAGGTACTTCATAGATTCAGAACGTCATATACTTTGACCTTGAAAATTTAAAATTTTCCAGATTCGGGCTGGAGAGGCAAGACGCGGGGGGGGCGCAGGGAAGCGTGCACCCTTCGGAACCTTTGCAAGAATTCGCGCTCTCACAGCAGCATCTTACTTGGTCATCACAGCAACGGGGGAGGTGGACGGGCCGCGCGATACTATTGTCTGCAAAACGCGCGTCCCCTGTCCAGCCTGGTAGCTTCTCCCCACCCCGCCCCGGGTCCCGCACATCCCCCGCCCCCGCTGGGAGCTGCGCCTCCCACCTTCGGAATGCGCCCAGGCCACGGGCTCGGCCACCCGAAACCAGAGTCCTGGGCTACTCCGGTCCCCGCTCAGGCCACGCTACACCCGGGCTTCGGGAGGATCCGCGCGAGTCGCCCACTGAAACCCGTGGATTCAGACTCCGCAGAGCGCGTTAATAAAAATAATACGCACTCGGAGCCAAGAATGACCCCAGCCCCAGCCAAGGAGCCCACGTCAGCCCAGATGGGGGCGGAAGCGCCAAAGGGACCGGAGGGAGGGAGACGAGAAGGACTGAATGGGGAGCTGGGGAGAGTTGCGACGGACGATGGAGTAGGAGGCTTGGGGCCGAGGAGCGGAGGGGAGGAGAAACGCGGCGAGGAGAGAGGGGCGGCAGGAGGGAGACAGACCTGAAGTCCGCTCGGAGCACACGGAGCTGCACAAAGCGCTCGGCGAGCGGTCTGCAGCGAGGCGGGCGGGGTTGGCCGCCAGAAGGCGCTCGGATGGGCGAGGCTCCGGGAAGTTTCACCAATAGGGCCCGCAATGTTTAGCATGCCCCACCCATCTGCAAGGCATTCTGGATACAATGAAAACAGCCCAAATTCAAGCACGTTTCAAATGAAATTTTTGCTTTGCGAGCTATAAAATGGCCTTAAAGTGTTGGTTAGATTACAACTTTAGTTAGAAAAGGCCTTTTAGAGATCAGATATGGATAAGGAAACTCGACCTATGCTAAAAGTAAAATTGGATTTAGGCTTTATATAGCTGGTGCGCCGCCCGTGTCTCTCGGATGTGAGGGCGATCTGGCTGCGACATCTGTCACCCCATTGATCGCCAGGGTTGATTCGGCTGATCTGGCTGGCTAGGCGGGTGTCCCCTTCCTCCCTCACCGCTCCATGTGCGTCCCTCCCGAAGCTGCGCGCTCGGTCGAAGAGGACGACCTTCCCCGATAGAGGAGAGGACCGTTCTTCGGTCAAGGGTATACGAGTAGCTGCGCTCCCCTGCTAGAACCTCCAAACAAGCTCTCAAGGTCCATTTGTAGGAGAACGTAGGGTAGTCAAGCTTCCAAGACTCCAGACACATCCAAATGAGGCGCTGCACGTGGCAGTCTGCCTTTCTTTTGAGAATAAAGACTTGAAATAATTTTATAACTCTTGGCAAATAGCAAGTACAATTCATAGAAGTAATAGAATATGTATTAACAACTTATAATATCTTTTATCTTATAATATCTTTTGTGTATAGATCACATACATATTGCTTTCCCCTTTTTTTCTTTGACTCCATGATCACCTTGAGCTTTCCCTTCATTTCACACTTAAAAACACTCTAAGTGCATCTTCCTGGAGGGGAAGGGGGCATTGGGGTAGAGGTGTCAATGGACCTAAAAAAATACTTTGGTAAATAATTTAAAACTTTAAAGAATAGAGTAAAGCCATCAAGGTTATATCATAGAGAACGCAGAATTCACGCGGCTCTCAAAGTTTAAAATATATGCCTTCAAAGGCATTATTAAATCATTCACTTAAATTTAATTTTAAATAAATTTTAAATAATTATTTAAAACTATATCTTGCTTCTGCTATTTCTCAGCCTATAGATGTTGTTGATTATTGTTTCCTTCATGAAGGGCTCTTGAGAGTACGTGCCTTGAGAAACCTGTGGTGCTGAACAATTGCTGCAAATAACAGAGATTTTAATTTCAGTAGTTTTCCGTGGCAGGAGTGTGGAGAATGAATGAATGAATTGGCACAGTAGGAAGGAGAGAGACAGGCCTACTAAATAGCCATGTGTATTAAAGTAGCACCATGAATTTGAAGATGATGGTTAAGGAAAGGTGAAATATTAAGGAGGTGGAAGGTAACAGATTTAGTAATCATATCACAGACAGTAGGGGAAAGGAAGAGAAAAAAATCTTCCCCCAAACACATACACACATTTCCTTTTCTACCCTTCTTGTCTATTTTCCATAACATTTAATGTTATCTAACATATCAGGTATTTTATTTATAAAATGTCTCTTTTCTCTTGCTGCTCTTTCTTTGACTTTTGACAATTTAATTATAATAAAATGTAATATAATTTAATTATTAATTTAATAATGTGTCATAGTGAAGCCCTACTTGGGTTCAACCTATTTGGAGTCTTTTGGGCCTCATGGATCTGGATGTCCATCTCCCTCCCCAGGTTTGGGAAATTTCCAGCCATTGTTGCTTTAATATATTTCCTGTCCCTTTCTCTTCCTCTTCTCTTTCTGGAATTCTTATGATATGAATATTGCTTCACATTGTGTCCCATAATTCATTGTGTTCCATAATTCCTATGGGTTTTATTCACTCTTTTTCATTCTTTTTGCTTTTTGTTCCTTGATGGGGTAATTCCCAGTGTCTCATTCAGGTTGCTCATTCTTTGGCATGGCTGAGTCTCCTTTTGAAATTATTGAATTCTTCAGTTCAGCTATTGTATTTTTTCAACTCCTAGAATTTCTAGGGTTTGGTGGGGTTTGGGTGGGTTTGTTTTGTTTTTATGGTTGCTATTGCCTTGTTAAACTTCTCAATTTTTCATGCATCGTGTTCCTAATTTCATTTATTTTTCTGTGTTTTCTTGTAGTTCATTAAACTTTCTTTCTTCTTCTTCTTCTTTTTTTTTTTTTTTAGATTTTATTTATTTGTCAGAGAGAGCAAGCACACCAGGGGGAGCAGTAGGCAGAGGGAGAAGCAGACTCCCTGCTTAGCAAGGAGCCCAATCTGGGACCCCATCCCAGGACCCTGGGGTCATGACCTGAGCTGAAGACAGACACTTAGCTGACTGAGCCACTCAGGTGGCCTTCACTAAAGTTTCTTAAGAGGATTATTCTGAATTCTTCATCTGACAGTTCATAGATTTCCATTTCTTTAGGGTAAGTACTTGAAACTTTAATTAGTTTCCTTTGGTGGTGTCATATTTACTTGATTTTTTGTGATCCGTGATTCCTTACTTAGTATCTGTATATTTGAGTAATGGGGCTCCTCTCTCAGACTTTACGGATTTACTTTGGGAGAGATAGTTCTTTACCAGTCAGCCCAGTTGGGTTTTTGGGTATGTCTGCTGGTAATGTCTTTGAATAGAAGAGGCCTACTATTATGGTCTATTTTGGGGTGAGGCAGCTGTCCACGCTCTGAGGATGGGGATGGGAGAGTGTGTCACTGGATGAGAACAGCTGGACAGGACAGCTGGCTCTTGGTTCCCTGCCCAAGTGAGGCTGTAGGATGGGCTCTACCGGCTTGCTAGATGGGCAGGACTGAGAACTATTTCAATAATAGATGAGGCTATGAATTGACTTTTTTGCCTTAGGGTAGCAGGACAGAACCCAAGTCTTATATAGCTTGTTGTTTGGGTGCCCAAATCAGGCTAGAGTGTGCACTGCATTTTGTGGTCAGGTGAAGCCATTGTTTTTTTCTGCAGATGGGAAAGCCATGGGCTGTGCTGTGTTCCAGTGTCACTGTATGTGGCCCTGTGGAATGGGCTACAGAGCTTCCTGCCTGCTCTGCTTAGGTTCCCTGGCTGCACACACTGAAATCTGTCTCCAGTGAGCAGCATGGCTACGAATCAGATTCTCTGCCTGGATACAGCAGTAGAAGCAGCTCTAAAGCTGGTACAGCTCTTCATTGATTTTCTTAATTCAAGTCCACCCACACCCCAAACAGGGCCACTGGCTTTGCTCCAAAAACTGTGGGCTCTGCCTGTGTCTAGGCTAGAGTACTGCTGGGTGTTTTGCCAGCCCCTCTGATCAGACGAGGCCAGAAGACACCCTCTACAGCAGGCATGGCCCCGTCTCTGCTCCCTTGCCTCCTGGGAAGGGGGCTGGGTTGCACCAGGCTACTTTCAGTTTCCCCAACAAGCTCTCAGGTTGGGCGGAGCCAGGAACTACCCTCCCCCTTGGCTGTGGATCAGACCCCTGCCTGGGCACAGTATGGGAACACTGCACCCCACACTGGCTTTGCCCTGCGGGTCATCGGCTCTGCTCAACCTCTAAGCTTGAGTGCTGCTGGGCCACACAGCTTCCAGAAGTTGTCGCCAGCCCTTCCGGTCAGATGGAGCTGGGAGACACTCCCCAGCAGATAGTGCTGTGACTCAGCTCCTTGCCTGGGCATGGGCAAACTGAGCTCTAGGCCCAGCAAAACTCCATGTATGAGGATCTGAAACAGATGGATTTGCACCGCACCACGTTGCCTGGTCAGAGCGCACTCCTGCCTTGGTTCTGCAGATGAGCAAAACTGCTGGTCGAGATTACCCCTTGGGCACTGCAAGCATGAATTCGGTCTGCTGAGAGCCGTGTGCCGTCTCTCCCCACTTCTCCATCACAGATTCCCGACAGCTGCAGATTCCCCTGGTGTGCGATCAGGGAGGGGCTCCTCCCAAGTGGCCCACAATGCTTGGGGGAGTCCAATTGTCCCCCTGGGGTTCTCTCTTCCCACTGGAAGAACGAGAGGCTCAGGGGAGACCTCTCCGTGTGGCGCTAGGCTGTCTTGGGGGAGGGGCAGTGCAGTCAACATGTAGTCACTTCCTACCCTTCTAATGCAGAAGCTCTTCGTCTCCAGGGCGCGCTTTGGCCTCAACTGCATTTTCTGGGCTTCTCAGTGGTGTCTTGATCTTGAATAGTCACTGGGTGTTCCTGTGAGAGGTCATGATGTCAGGAGCAACCTATGCTGCCATCTTGGTGATGTCACTCCCCAACAGCAGGGTTTTATTTCTGTGGATTTGTTTTTGGCTGAACCCACTGAGGTTTTGTCTATCTAGATTTTAAGTAATCTCTACACCCAGCTTGGGGCTCCGACCTACAACCCTAGGATCAAGAGTTGCATGCTGTACTGAATTGAACTAGGTGAAGCTTTATTTTATTTTATTTTTAAAGTAATCTCTACACCCAGCCTGGGGTTCCAATTTATAACCTCAAGGTCAAGAGTCAAATGCTCTATTGACTTGAGCCAACTGGAGCCCTGAGGCTTTATTTTAGAAAAGGCACTTGAATGGGCTTTTAGTTGGAGGCAAGGGCAAAAGGAGTACCCAGGGCAACAGACTACACCCAAGGGTCAGCTGAGGACTGGGGCTGGGCCTTAGGTGGGTTTCCTGTTCCCAATGCTCCCCTGCACGGCTCCTTCCCCCAAAGGCTCTATGGCAGGCACCGGATGGGGGAGACTGGGAGGCACCATAGCGGCTGCTTCTCTTGGACAGGACATCAGACGACTCGGACAACCAGCCTCACATGACAGGTTTTGATCTTCTTCACCAAGCATGGCTTTGAAGGAACTGGCGCTGCAGAAGGAGCTGGAGCCTGCAACCAGAGCCGAAGCTGGAATAGAAAGAGCGCAGGCAGTAGCCAAGGCCAGGGCCCTGGAGTATCTCTTTAATGCACTCCACCTCCCTCCCCCAGCCCCCCACGCTGCTATGGTGGCCTCCAGGGAAGCCCTCTGGCCTTGGAGGCCCTCCATCTCATCCTGGAGTTGACTGAGGCTGAAGTTCATCTCGGAACTCTGTTTTCCAGCTTTTGGGGAACATCCGTGTGATTCCCAGCCAGGGTCTGCAGCTCCCTGTACTGGATCAAGTACACATTCTCAGCTTTGGTCTGGCTGCAGCTGCAGCTGGTACTGGGCCTTGACCTTGGCAGTGCTGCCCGCGAGGCCAGGGAGGAGCTGATGTGTGCGCCAGGCACTCCCATGTAGGAGAGGCTACTGAAGGTCCCAGGAGGCAGGTAGACATCCTGTAGGACTTCTGGGTCACCTGGAAGGCCCGTGGTGGAAGCTGGAGTGGAGGCAAGTAGGCTGAATGAGTCAGAGATTGGAGCCAGAAAGCTGCTTCTACATGGGAGACTCTAACAGCAGATTTTATTAGCAGGAAGGCTGGCCGGAGC
Source organism: Mustela nivalis (assembly GCF_964662115.1). Lineage (NCBI taxonomy): Eukaryota > Metazoa > Chordata > Mammalia > Carnivora > Mustelidae > Mustela > Mustela nivalis. Next base: position 97,977,385 of record NC_139024.1, read on the forward strand.
TCAAATCCCTAAGGCTTCTGAAGGGGCGGGATGGGCAGAGGATTCCAAAAATTTACACACATGCTGTTGAGTTCACACTTAGGGATTCAGCAATGCACCTTCGGTAAATTGTGTCCCTACAAAATTCTTTTGGGGATCCAAAGAATGGGAAGTGAATTTCCCGTGGAATCTTGTGTGTAATTCACGAAGTGATGAGTTTTCATTTGACCGTGTTTATTGTACATAGGAGTATGCTATGAAAAGCTGAAAGCATACAAGGTAGGTATTAATAAGGAGACACGATGAAATTGGCGACCAGAAATTGTTTCCATCTGCTTTTTTCTTTTTTTGAATATTCCTAGTCACCTAACTTGCTAAATACTAAATTTTTAAAAAGCCTCCAAAAAACACAAAATAAAAAGTCTCCAGCTTGCAGAATAACTCTTTACATGCTGCTTTAAGCTTATTCTTTTAATTTCATGGCAGTAACACTGTACTAAGGATTAAGAAGTTATAAAATAGCAAAACCCCCCATTAGGAAATACTAATGTTCTCTTCTTCTTGTGAAAGATCCAGCAGGGGCTTGAACTCACAACCCTGAGATCAGGAGTGGAGTGCTCTACCAACCGAGCCTGCCAGGGGCCCTACTGTTATCTTCTGATGGAAGAACACTGAAAATAAAAACAGAACACTCAGATCATTTCTCTTTCTTTAACTGTAACTTTATTTGGAGCAGAATTTTCCTTACATAAAGTTAACGTTTTTAAACAACTTAGGACAAACTATTCAAAATGCAATGTTTTATTTCAGAAAGGGCTTGTGTCAGTGGTTTTCTCTCCTCCTCTATTCTCATCGTGATGACTATTTGCTTTTTAAATAAATATATTCTCAGTTATTCCCTTGTAATCAAATCTGGTGACTACACTGCTATCAGTACAAAGACATCTGAGATCAGAAGACTGTTCGGGTTATTTGAAAATTCACATTAGCTCAGTGTCTCTAAGAAATTGGTAATACAGATTGATGGGATGCTTGCCTCCAGGTTGTCTTCTTAATGGTTTCCATGAGAGGGTCCTCACAATAAGTTATATAAAATACAGTACTTTGGTTGGAAATTGTAAAAATAATTCTAAAAATTAAGCACATATATTAAACAAACGCGTTGCAACAGTATGCTTTAAATGACATAAAATAATTAGCATGTCAAACATTCTCTTATAAACATATTGCTTTTGGTCATACACTGAGCTGAAACGTACAGCCTGCGTCCTTTTCCTCCAAAATGGCACAAAACAATGGCTTGATGGTAGGAGAACGCTACTTCATGAGCAAAGATGGTGCCTGTGAGCCCCAGTACTACACTTATTTGTTCTTGGGCATTACCTTCATTGTATTCAACTTCTGATAACATCAAAAGATGATACAGTGTCAGTTAGATATATACAGTCCTTGAGCCTATCTATGAGGTGTCTAAAATAATGGTTTGGAAATCAATTTTCTTCCTCCTTAAATCCTATCATACATGAGCTGGGTGAGTGTTTAGTAATCAATGGAATTTTATTGTAAGATGAACAGTCACACCAAGAGTAGCTTTTATGCCCATGCGGCTTGCCTTGTGGTTTGCACACATACCCCCCGGCACACCACTTATCACCGGACCTTTGGGTGTGGAAAGAGAGCCATCCCTGGACCATTTCCCGACGTCCCAAAAAGCTTTCTGCCTGGAAATGAGGTATAGTCATGGATAAGTACGGTGAAACTCCTCATTCCTCTTGGTGTCTTATAGTACATCTTATAATTCCCTACTAACTAAAAGATATACACACCAGGTATCATTTAATTTTTCACGTAACAAAAAATGGTCACGATTCCCTTCTATAGTAAACAGCGTGTATACACATTTGCCATTTACCCTTTATGGGGGGAAAAAAAAGAACTTTCCAGGATTTTGCTGGTTTTTTAGAATTTACATTGTTTTTTCAGTCTTCTAGTTTTCTCGACTGCACATCAGCTTCTCGACTTCCACAAGGATAATCGTGTTTGGCATCCTAAGAGAACTTGTTTACTCATAAATAAAGCAAAAAGTAAGAGGAAGAAAACGGAAATATTTTCTGAATGTGGGCCCAAAAAAGCATTACAGAAACAATTCCCTAATGCATAATAACCAGGTGACTGGGTTTTTCCATTTAAAAAAATGTCATGACCTTAACATAAGCTAGAGTGCCAAGAATATGGTTTTCACAATCCATTCGCTTCTCTAGGAGGTATTTACAATTTAAAACCAGCTTTCCAGCAAGCTGGGCAAGGTTACAGATTAACTTACTTTTTATACATAATACAGAAAGGGAAAATAAATAGTAATCGCAGTAAAGGACTCATCTCTGAAAACACATTTTCTCCTGCTTTAGATAATGAGTTGAGAATATAATACAGAAGTGAACTCAGCTTCAAGTTGTGCTTACATATACATATTTGTTTTCTGAAGATTTGCTGCCAGTTTGTTAACAGAAAATATTCCCTATCAAATCCACATCCATTATGTGCTTTTCTCACGCCCCTAGGGATCATAGTGCTTGGTCAAGTGCATTATTGCGCCAGATTCCCCAAAGCAGAAATTACTCCCTGATTTAGATGAGGGCCCTATGGGAGCCCTGGCAATTTGCTCAGGCTCTAACACACTACGAATGCATCAAAGCAATCATTTACCCATGGATTGGGTTAAATTGTGTCCAAGTGCTGACATTCTGTTTTATCTGTCATTTTAACCTACAGAAATGACAGACAATTTCACATGGCTCAACCTGCTAGATCCGGGAACCTGGAACCAAATGAGAGTAGCTTGGGGCCTGGGAGAATGTGAGTCAATGCGCTATTGAGCTTGTATTATGTCCACTGGCGGAGACCTTCCCTCCTGCCTTTCAGGTAAACCACAGGCCGGGCCAGATGGGCCTACAGAGATGGACGAAGAGTGGACCTTTTTTCTTTTTCTGTCTCCAAACTAGCTTTGTCGTTTTCAAAATTGCTGTAAACATTCCTCTCAATGGAATAGCCTCTGTCCAACAAATTAGAGTTCCCACTGTGTGAAGAAACTACACAAGGGTTACGAGTTCAAGTGTGGCACATTACTGACACCACCATCATGGTAGCCGGGATGTCCCAGGTCAGCAGAACCTTGGCCATGAATCCTTCCTGCTCCCCAAAGTGCCCTGTGAATGTGGCTAGGACAGAAGATTCTTCATTGTTTGTTCCTAGCCAGGCCTGGAGAACTGGACCGAATTCAAGAGTTGATCAGTCATTACAATAAAAAAATCTTCTGCTGCTTTGAAACTTAGCTTTTTGGTCATGCATCTTGATAGGAATATAAGTTTAATGGACTGTGTTGACCTTTGAGTGAAAGACCCGTTGGCTTGAAAAGCTTCCCTTTTGGGGGTACTTATACAATTGGATTTCAAAAATGGAAGAAACATAAAAAAATGGGAGAAAATAGAATGGGATGGCCTACCGTGATAAAACCATCTCTCCAACCACCTTGCATACCTCCAACCACCAAAAAGGGTTGTAAGAACTTCAAAAAACTATTTACTTGGAGTTCTTTCAGCTGCAAAATTCATTGCATAATAGTATTTTTAGAACAGCACAGTGTTGTCACAGAATCAAACCAATAACCTGATATTGAGAAAAGCAGAAGATCATTTATCTAGCGCTGAGGCTGGTCCAAGAAAGCCGATGTACCAGTGTGCCACATTTAAAATTTAACCACTTCACAAATCTCTGCACGCGGTGAGTCAGTAACCCTCTATCATGTAGCCTCCAATTGCACCCCTGCTGCAATACTGCATCAATATTATTACATTTTTAAAAATCTGTATAAAATATTATCTGGAACCCCAAAGGAAAATCAATTAATTTTTAAAAAGTTCGTTACAAAGTTGACTGTATAAAATGCTAGAACATAATCCATATATACAAAATGCTGCTGCTTAAGAAAATAATGGGACCCAGTTTTAGAATAAAATAATTTTGTACAAAAAAAGGGTATTGCATTCAAATCAATATTTTAAAAAAAAATCTTAAAAAGAATATTGAAATGTCTTAGTTCAGAAGAATAACTATAAAGTTTTTGTTTGCTTTCACACCATCGCCAGTTTCTTGTTGGCAGAACACCAACCAGATAGCCGAGGGACCGTGTCTTGCTTTCCCCCACGCCCAGAAGCTTCGCGGGTCATCGCCGAGACGCGTACTTGGAAACCCAGTCGGTCCGGCCGTGCACGGGCTGTGCAGCCGGAGGCCGTGGCATCAGCCCGGGAGTGCTTCTAGGCTGGGTGTGGAAGAAAGGTCGCCCGGGATGAGGTCTCACGGCCTTCAGGGAAGAATAGCCTGCAATTAAGAGGAAGGTGGGTCGGATTAATACAGGACTCCCGCAAACACAGCAAACAAATGCATCTTGGTGACAAAAATATCGGAAAATGGGAGTTCAAGAGAAGCACTGGTGGGCGACTCACAGTCTTCCCTCTCCGGGTGAAGGACAGCTCCATTCTATTGCTGTCAGGCTAAAAACACAGGTGTCATTCCTGACCCCTCTTTTTTCCCAGCCCACGTGTCATTGGTCAGCAAATGCCACTGGCTCTCCTTTCCAAACAGACTCAGAATCTGGCCCGGCTCCGCTCTCAGCAGCCGGGCCTGTGATTCCCCGCCGCGATGACTGCAACAGCCAGTTTCCCCGCTGCCAACCGTGCTCCCCGCCTCCAGTCCCACGACGAGGAGCACGCGAGTGAGGCTCCAAGATGTGAGTCAGATCACCTCACACCTCTGCCCCAGACCCTCAGGTGCCTGCCCGGTCGCTCACACACAGGGACAGCACGTTGACAGCGGCCCCTGCCACTTGCCTCCGGGCTCTTCCAGAAACAGCCCACCTCTCACGTGCTAGGAACCCGGGGCTGGGGGTCACCCACACCGCTTGGCTAGCCCGCTCACCTCCTTCACACACCGTCACTCAAGCTCCTTGGTGGTGAGGTCTTCTTTGGCCACCCTCTTTTTTGTAAATTATTATTCTTTTTAAATTAACATATAATGTAGTATCTGTTTCAGGGGTACAGGTCTGTGATTCATCAGTTTACACAGCACCCAGCGCTCACCACAACACATACACTCCCCAGTGTCCATCACCCAGCCTCCCCATTCCTCTCTTCCCCCCTCCCCTCCAGCAACCCTGTTTGTTTCCTGAGATTGAGTCTCTTAGGGTTTGGCACCCTCTTTAAACATGCACACTCCAACCCCCACATTCCCTATATCCTGTCTACCTCATTTTTCTCCTCAGCGCTGGCAAGCATCTACCCTGCCCTGGTGGGTCCTCGGCTTACAACATGCCTGGCACAAAGCCATGAGTCGATAACCATTTGATGAACGGCTTCATGAATAACCCCAAATAGGACTCACCCGGAGAAGGGTCTGGAATAGGAGCCAAGTGTACCCTCTGCACAGCAGAACCAACTTCTTTTTTCAGGAAGGACGGGATATAGTTTCCAGTCAGTCCACTAGAACTCGTAGAACCGGAACCAACTGATGTACAAAAGCAAAAGCTCATTACTATGAAGACCCCATGTGCACATAAGACAACAGGATCACACAGGTGTGGAACAATAAAGAATTGGGTGTTTACTTTTAGGGGGGAAATAGGGTAAGAACCGTGAATTGCGAGCAGAGCATTCCTCCACACCACACTGTGGAAAGATGGGGGAGAGGGGCAGCAAAGACAGGGCCGCTCTTGTAGCCTGTGCCTGAATGGAGCCCAGATGCTTGGTTCATTCAAGAAAAGGGAAAGGTATGGTTTTCTTTCTTTTTTGGAATAATGTGTTTAGCCCATTCTGAAATCTGCTTTTTCCCCTCCAAAACAGAGAAGAGTTATCCTTCCAGGTCAGTATGTACAAATCATAGAATCTGGCTAAACCATAATCCACAAACCACTCTCTTACGGAATGGCATGCAGACAGGCGATCTTAACTAGTAACTTAACAAGTAAGTCTACTTAACTATTTAGTAGTTAACTAGTTAACTGAATAGTTAAGATCTAACTATTTAGTCATGTCAAGTAAGTCTACACTAAATACTCTTGCCCCGTAATCAGAAAAATTAATGATGTATATTAAATATATTCATTTTTTATGACCCTTTCAGAGTGAGAGTGCTTTAAGGGCTGGAACTGTATGGGGACCCAGTGTTCTACGAGGCTAATGGGACACCTTATATGTAGCAGTGATCAATACATATTGGATGGATGAACAGAGATCTATGAGCCTATTAAGACTTCAGGTACACACAGAATGATGACAAATGTTATCATGGGCCATTATACAAATGGAAGTTATATCCAGGGATTGGGGGGAGAATGTGTGGCAGAGTGACAATGCCTGGCTGAGGAGCTACGTTGTGCTAGAGAACATTTTGCATTTTTGGTGAATAGGTACACACAAAAAATGAGAGAATCTGAACAGGTTAAGTCACAAAAGGGAAAGAACGTACAGTCCATGACCACGAGAGAAGATGCTCCACCTCATTAGTACACAGGACATGCAAGCTTAAGCCACCACAAGAGGCCATCTCACACCCATTAGACCAGCACACAGTTTGCAATCACGACAGTACCAAGTGGCATCAAGGATGCAGCACCACTCCCAGACCCTGCTGGAGAGCAATTGGGCAACATCTGTAAAGTCAAAGATGAGCACACCCTTTAACCTGTTTACATCAACCCCAGAGAAACCTTCACGCAGGTGCGCGACAAGAGGGTACGCCCAGGTTCATTTCAGCGCTCCTTCTATAGCAAAGATGGTTCACAACTTCCATGCTCACCAAGGAGAGAAGGATAAATACATTACAGTCTAGTACAAGTCATAAATTAGGGGGTGATGTGGTGTCATAAGTTATATAGGTTTTATAACATACACTCTGATGGGTCTTACACCTCTGTGTAATTGCTAGATCATAATAGAATTACTAAAACGAGTGAAGATCCAGAGTTACGTTTGTGTTAATTTTTGAACATGTAAAAAATACTATGTGGTTCATGAATCTTTGAAAAAATGCACAGAAGTAATAAACACCAAATTAGGTAGGGGTCGGGGGAAGGAGTGGGGAAAGAGGGAATGGGTAGGAGGGCCTAGCCGGTGGGCTTCATGTGTACTTGCAAAGTTTGACTCCTTGAGCTGGGGTGGGTACATGGGTATTGATACCTCATTTCCCTCTTTTTTGTATTTCTCAAAATAAATGGATGTGTCATGGATAAAGCAGGGAGAAGTGAGGTCCAGATGTTTGCTTGGCAATGGGGAAGGGAAGCAATGCATGACAGGGGCTGCCTGTGTGAGGGAAAGTGGCGCAGGGAACAGGCCTGCTGGGAATGGGGTTAGCCTGCCTGGAAGGCTTAGGAAATTCCCTTAGTCATTTAAAAGAAGTGGGACTGAGAACAACAACAAAAAAGTGGGGACGGCCCTCTGAGCTGTCCAGAAGAGGTTTTTCTGACGCTCTGGGCTAAGGCTGGGTCATCAGAGAGAGGGGCGAGCTGGAGCACGGCAGGTGGAGCTAAGCTGGGTGTCCAGCAGGGCAGGGCCTTGGAAGTCAGAGATGCCTAACTCCCCAGCTATGTCTGGGGGCAGACCCAGGACAGCTGGCTGGGTCCCCAGAGCCTGCTGCCAAGAGAGAGACAGGAGCGTGGCCTGAAAAAGGGGCCCTTGGTTTACACCCCAGAAAACCCTCTCATTTCCATAGCCTGTCTCTTTGGACCGGCCTTGCTATATCCAGAGAATCTGCCTCTTGTCATTTCGGAGTTAATAATCACTACTCACCTGAATTTATTTTGCTGATTACGGATACTGTTCCTGAAGATTTTCCGGACAAACCAGAACTCGACCACGGATTAGATGGAACAAAATCCTTGCCTGGATTTGGAAGTATGCCGTTTCTTATATTTATTCCTAGTGGGCAAGAAATGATTTTCAGATGCAAAATACATTATTTCATGTTGAGCCAGATTCCAGTGGTAACCTCATCACAGAACTCAATTTGTCTAAACTTCCTATGTTGTAGGAATGTAATGTATTTACATTGACCCTGAGGTTGTCCATAGATTGCTGAGGAAAGAAGGAAATATGGTGTCCTGGGATTTAGTAGGCTGACTCACTGATGGGCAGCCTGAAAGAGGTCTCTCTAAACTCCTCCCAACAGGTCTGTCTCATGTCTTCTGGTGCTATTTCCTGGGTGTCAGTGCTCCTGGTCATTCCCATCTGTATGCCTGCATGGGCCACTACCTGTCCATTACCTTCCCAAGTTCCTCTTGGTCCCCCTTCCCCACCCCCCCAGCTCTGCAGCTCCTTGCTCTCTTCTCTGCATTCTGTCCCCCAGATCCCTCTTCTCACCTGACCTGGACCGTTAGCGCCATCTAGTGCTGGTGACTAGGGTCGGCACTGGGGAACCCTCAGACTCCGTTAGACCCAAGGCTGCCTTGACCTTAATCAATCACCTCAAACTCAAGCCAAACCACCCACTAGACCGCCCACTTTCCCATTTATGTCAAACACTGCAGATGGTTTTCAGAACTGAAAGACTGAATTCATCCTTTATCCTCCTTCCTCTTCTAGAGCCAAAAAGAAATAACTGTAATTCCCTCCCTGCTCTCTTTGGCCTGTGGCCACTGGAGTTTGGACCAGAGGACACAGTGTGTCTCTGTCCTGACACCCGAACCACTGCTGTACCATCACCTACTCTCTCTTCTTCCAGGTCATCCTGGGAGGCCAACCAAGAGGCGAGGAGTCAACCCACCAGCGGGGCCTGCTGTTCCCATGTTTCCCCTGGGCCCCGCAGCCCCAGCCTGAGCCAGCACTCCCCTTACCTGCACGAGAACTACAGCCTGCCCTCAGCCACTCAACATGCAGATGAACGTGAACCCAGTGTGCTCTCCAGTTAAAACCCTTTGACAGCTTCTTGCTACTTGTTAAATGAATTCCAAATGTCTCACAAGACCCCCAAAGATGCCTCCTGCCACGTGTAACACCGTCTTACCATGCTCGGGTCACGCCGGCCCCTCTGCCCTTCCCCTCACAAACTAAGCCCCTGCCTTCCTCCCAGGCTCTCCTCTTGCTTCTTCCCCTGCCTTTGTTCTGCTCATTTGTTCCTCCCCATTCTTTGGGGGCCCAGACAGGAGTCATGCACTCAGAGAGGCCCTTCCTGTGTCCTCTGTCTACAGTGGCATCTTCTCCCCGCTTTCTATCACCACTGGATCTACTGGTTGTCTATTTGTTTAGGGTCTGGCTCCCAGCATTAGAAAATAGGCTGCACAGGGGCTTACATCATACATTTCTATGATGTTCCTGCCAGTTCTGAAGTTCTAGAAGCCAGGGGCGCTTGCCTTCCAGAATGGAATCTCTGTGAATACGTGATTCCAGGGAAATGATTTCTTATCGAGGAGGAAAGTAAAGGCAAGCATTTCTATTACCAGGCAAGTATCGCGAGTGCTTCAGGTAGTGCTGCTTGGCCGCGGATCTCAGGGTTGGTGTGTCTCGCCTCTGATAGGAGGTCTGGGTAGGGGCGCTGCTGCCTGTACTGATGGGCTCGGAGGGCTTCAGGTCCAGAACGCTCTCAAATCTGAAGCAAGGGAATGTGGCTTGGATCAGCATGAGATGGGAAGCACCATCAGAGAGGCGCAGACCGATTCAAAAACCCCAGACTCAATCTGTGTCCTGAGCCGAGGCGCACACTTGCCTGCAGAGAGCCTCCTCGCTCTGTCTCTTCTTGTTTTTCAGGTCAGTCCTGGGGAGGGACGGACTGAAATCCAAGTCATCCAAGTCAGCCCAGTCGTCACAATCCTTTGTCGCCCGGGATACAAGACCCCACCTTCTCCGACTCTTGGGCTTGATCTCCCCGTTTTTGTGTTCCAGGCCAACTAGCATTTTCTGTGCACCCGAGGAGTGGGGGACAAAGCGATACTTGGCATTAATGGAGCTCACCCATGAGTAATGCCCATTCCACACTTCTTCATTGATGAAAAGGAGGACAGGGGCATAGCATTCCCCACACGCCACCGTGGGAAGCACATTCCTGGGCCTCTGTCTTTCACCTCTCCTGTGTGCCTCCCACCCACTGGCATCCTACGGGGACATTCAGGTGTATGAGATAAGGATTTTTACAAAGACATTTTTAAAAAATAGATTTAGGGGCACCTGGGTGGCTCAGTGGGTTAAAGCTTCTGCCTTCGGCTTGGGTCATGATCCCAGGGTCCTGGGATGAAGCCCTGCATCAGGGTCTCTGCTTAGCAGGGAGCTTGCTTCCTCCTCTCTCTCTCTCTCTCTGCTTGCCTCTCTGCCTACTTGTGATCTCTGTCTGTCAAATAAATAAATAAATAAATAAATAAAATAGATGTATTTTTGAGAGAGAGAGAGACAGGGAAGGAACAGAAGGAGAGGGAGAGAGAGCATTAACAGACTCCACACTGAGGAGCCTGCTACAAGGCTCAGTCTCACGACCACAAGATCATGACCTGAGCCAAACTGACTCGAAACGCTTAACTGACTGCATCACCCTGGTGCCCCTAAAAAGAAGTCTAAGGTACTGCTCACATATGGGGAGGAAAGCTAGGCTGTCATCCGGGCCTCATCCCTGAAGACATTAACAGGCTTTATTCTGTCGTAAACAGAGATGCAAGAGAATACAACTCAGACATCAGTCATCCTGCTCATTTACCGAAAACACTGCAAACATGCTTTCTTTGCCTTCTTAGTAGATCTGGATACTATTTAATTACAGAATTAGCTATAGTAGGAAATTTCCAAATACACACTGCTTCCAAAGTTGTGGGCGGGGGCCCAGCAAACAGTCTAAAGATAGCACTCCGGTAACCTCACAGGGCAGCTCAGTGCAGGTCGGGAGCCGGCATCAGTGAATGAATACTTGTCGACAGAAAGAATTCTGCTTCTGCATAAAGTTGTCAGAAAATTAGGCTCTCAGACAGCACCACAAACCTACTGGTAACTAGATGCCCCGATGAGGTTATTGAGTCTAGCACTCCTTCCTTCCTTTTGCGCACCAGTCCCAGAGAAGGAGAACGATCTGGGCTCAATCAACAGCCTAGTTTTAACAGCAGTTGTCGACAGCATTAATAGGAATGACAACCTATACATTTCGTTACAGCACTTTGTGATTTTTCAAAACATGTTCACAATGGGGAGCTCTGAACTGCCACACCGCAGCTGCCCGCCGCCAGCCCCGCTGTTAACAGGCACAGCCAGAACCTGAATTTAGACCTTCAACTCCAAGACCAAAGCTCCTTTCATTATTCCGTGATATTGCAAAGATACATTTATTGCAATCAACCTTCCTTGTAATTAGACTTTATAGGCTGAAAAAAGGAAATCTTTCACACCATAGGTGGGGTCAGAAGAGGTACAGGCAAGACAAGGCGTCCTAGCAAATCTTCACTGCTTACCGACTGAGCATTCTTGGTATGGAGGGATGGGAAGAGCAACGGGCTTGGCTTGTCCTCTGGAAGATGGTTCGGGTGATCTGTCCTGGACGCCTCTGCTTTGTAGGGGTACGTGAGATGCTGAGGGGGCTGGCTGGCTTGATGCTGCCTCGAGGAAATCCGTGGGTGTGGCTTGGTTGGGGGCTGGGCGGGGGGGACCGGCTTGATGTGAGGAGCTGGGCCTGTCTTTTCCAGGACATCCTTCTGTGCTTTTCCTGAATCTTGAAGGCTCTGTGTGTTGCTGCCCAGTGGATGCCCGATCTGGAAGTAGGGATATCGAAGCGCCTGCAGTAACACAGAGGGCTGTTGTAGGAGAAAAGTCTAGCCAGGAAGGTTACGACCATCAGGCTCACTGAGCTACATTTCATGGGACCAGCTTACTACAGTTTCTTAGCCTAAACCAACGAGAAAACAGCACTGAAAGAGTGATAACTCTTTATGATTTTCCTTATCTAAAATACAAAGTTTATACACTTAAAATTATTTGGATAAAGCAGCCAGTTACACTGCTATTACTTTTGCTACTTCTGAAAAGTATCTCGCTCAACACAGATGCTTTTTTTTTTCCTTTGAAACTTCCATTTAATATAATAGACCTCACTAAAAGAGTTACAGGAGGGCGCCTGGGTGGCTCAGTGGGTTAAGCTGCTGCCTTTGGCTCAGGTCATGATCTCAGGGTCCTGGGATTGAGTCCCGCATCGGGATCTCTGCTCGGCGGGGAGCCTGCTTCCCTCTCTCTCTCTCTCTGCCTGCCTCTCTGTCTACTGTGATCTCTCTCTCTGTCAAATAAATAAATAAAATCTTAAAAAAAAAATAAAAGAGTTAAAGGATATTTAAATAAATTAATTTAATGTAAATAAATAAATTTAATTTAATTTAAATAAATTAATATGCATTGTATCATGGAGCCATAGAAATATTGGTCCATGCTGGCAAATCGCAATTTGTGGTATGTATTAATTTATTATTTATTTAAATTTAAATTCAATTAATTAACATACAATGTATTACTGGTTTCAGAGGTACAGGTCTATGATTCATCAGTCTTATATAATAGCCAGTCAGATGCTGGTTTTGTAACTTATTTGCTATGTATCTTTTTGTGGGGGGGGTAGGGACAGGGGAGAGGGAACGGGAGAATCTCGAGCAGACTCCTCACTGAGCGTGAGCCAATGTGGGGCTGGATCTCACAGCCCTGAGATCATGACCTGAACCAATTAAGAGTCAGACGCGTAACCAACCGAGCCACCCAGGCGCCCCTGCTATGTGTCTTAAATGTAGTATTTCACCTTTCAGAGCCAATTTCCTCAGTCCATAAAAAGAAAAAAAATAATAAAAAGCTGGGAGAGCCAAACACAATAATCCTGGAAGACTCCGAAGAGGCAAGTGTAAAATGAGCAGTCTTTAACCCCAGGAATGCCAAGAATGTGATGCAGGATACAGGGAAACCCTGCCTATCAACTACGGGCAAGCCTTGGTAGTTGTTCTGAGCAATCCAGTTTTCCGGACAGTCAGGGGATAAATCTTGAAGGGCTGGGGTTTGCGATTCTTTCTGAAATAGTCTCTTATTCCCTAGTCTTTTTGAATGGAAATCACCAAACAGAACAGAACCTTTCTTAATAGCTCTGTTATAAACATCTGTAATAATTATATGTAAGTGTAGACACAGAGGCCAATAACATGGAGAATCTGGTACTGGTTTTGGACCCTGGCATCTAATTTGAGAAGTCTCTGTAGTTCCAGGCACTTCTGCAAACTGATCTGGGACCGTTTTTAGCTTTTCTGACACTATTCTTAAAAATACACATTGTTCTCTTGGTTCCTTGCTACAGATTTTTTTTTTTTTCATCTCTTGGGTACAACCTTTAAAAAACTGGGTTCATCAGAAAGCGTTTCTCCTGCCCTCAGGATATTTATGAATTTCATCCACCCCAACTGTGCACTTCTGTGGGCTTTCCAACCCTGGCCACCCGGAGTCTTATGGTACCGAATTATGGCTCTTTCTCCTCTGAGCCTTTGGAAAGCTGCTTCTCCTTATAATTCCTTAACCTCCAACTATGGTCTCTCTGGTTCTCACAAATTCTAACATCACATTGGCCCTATCTTCAAATGGCCCCCATCACTTCTGTTTAGCTGAATCGTCATCTCTGATTAGAACTGGTCACCTTTGTCATTCTGAGCCGCGTAACCACCATGGTTGAGGGGCTGCTGGGAAGGAGCCAGACACCATACAGAGGGAGGCTTGCAAGAGGCACAAGGGTGTTTTATCATCTAAGTTCAACTGGCCTTAGGGGAGGGCAGGTTGAGAAAAAAGGATGTATGAAGCAGGAGACCCACAATCCGTGTCACTGAACTGCAGTCCGGGGCACTACCTGTACTAGTTGATGGATGAATGATTAGGGGAGATCGCTTCAACTTTCTGAGATTCAGTTTTCTCACAGGAGGAAAACACTACCCCTGAGTTCACAGAACCTTCATAGGGTTAATATCATGTAAGAACACACTAAAGCATCTACAAACTGTTAAGTGCTATCAAATATTAACGATGCTTATCATCCTAGCTCTACCTTGTCTGTCGCCCTCTCTGTGCCAGCTGTAAAATGAGGGAGTTGGATTTCACAAGATATTTTCAAATTCCCTTTTGACAATCCATAATGCCTTATAAGCAAACTGCTATGTAGTCTTAACTTAGAGAATGATCTTTGAAAACTTTCTCCAAAGACAGGCAGATATATTTGCTTATTTTCTCTTCCTCGTACGTGGTGATAGGAACCTGTATGCCAATTTCCAAAGCAACTGTATTGTTTAAACCTTTAACTGTATACAGTGAGTTTCAAACCATTTTGGTTTTATATATAATATACCATTAGTGGCATTTGATACTGGTTTTCACCCCTAATACCACATAAGATACTTCCTATGAGGTTTATAGGAATTACCCAGAGTCAGATATGAACTTCACAAGAAATGCATCGAACAGAAGGAAATGGAAGGAAACCTGACTAGCTGTTGGCCGTTTCTTGGGATCCCACTGGAGCATGTCTCTCAGGAGCTGAATGGCTTCACTGCTAGCATTTGGAATCAGGGTCTTTAAGTTATTGGGTACACACTGGGGCCAGCGGAAGTTCATTGCACTTGAAAGTTGGTAGCCTTCAGGCCAGTCGGTCTGAAAGAAGGAGGAGACAGAAGATCTTGCTTAGCCAACTTGTTCTGATCGTTTCTATTCCAGCCCACGTGCCCCTACCGGAAAAGCAATCACATCATTACCACGCTCGTACTCACGGTGCCGCACTGCGTCTGACGAAACACAGAAGATGCTAATGGAGGGATGGCAAAGAACGTGAATGTGGGGGAACAGTGGGAAACACAGTGAATTTGCCACCAACTGGTTTTATAAGCATTCAATTGATTGTTCAAATGAGTGTTTTTCCAATTGTGTTCTATGAGACAGAGGTTTTAAGAAAATACTGAGAAACTGTATTGGGGAAGAAAAGAAGACACCTTGTTTCCAGTTAAATAAATTTGTGTTACCCTATATATTGTAATATTCCTACCTTTTTTTTTTTAAAAAAAAAGCTTTTATTTATTTGACAGAAAGAAATCACAAGCAGGGGGAGGCAGGCAGAGGGAGAAACAGGTTCCCCACAGAGCAAGGAGCACACCTTGGACTCTAGGATCATGACTTGAGTGGAATGCAGATATTTAACCCACTGAGCCACCCAGGTCCCAACAATAAACCCATCTTGATAACTGAAAATAACTGTGCTGCGAAGTCCAGCAGGGAAGAAAGCTGTTCCCCTCAGTCTCAAGCTCTCCACTGCTTCATGCATCATTCCCACTATTCTGGAGGTGATGATGCAAAACGATGAGCAAATAATCTTTAAGGTCTCCCCCACCCCGCTTTTTTTTTTTTTTTTTTTTTTTAACAAAACACATTCTGGTATAATTTTATCTTAAGGTAAAGTGGCATTATGTATAGCTTATGTTATTTATTCACTTAGATGGTTATTGAGGGCTTATTATATGCTTAGTGTTGCTGGGTATCCAAAAATAATCCAGGATTTGGTGTTACAGTCCAAAAAGAGAAAAAAAGGCATTTATTTTAAAACACAGTAATACAGAGAAAAAAAATGATGAGGGTTGCAAGAAAGTTAACCAGAGGAGGCAAAGATATCCAGCAAGAGACTCTGGAAAATCTTGAGGAGGTAGCACTCATAATTTATTCAAATGATCTAAAAATGTTCTGAGGGTCTGGTTTGTATAAGCAATGGTGCTAGGACCTAGAAAATGAATACCAATAAACACAAGCCCATGGTCCAGGGCACAGAGATGTCCAACAATAATGATATTATTAACCTAAAGCACAGCTGAAATGGAGAGGAGATTAGAGCAGCAGCGGGGACGTAAATTATTAAGGGACCTTGGAAACAGTGGAATTCAGTCACGTGAGACATTCAGGCAGAGGAGCGGAGCTCGCGTGTGCAGGGAAGGGAGAAGCAGGCTGTGGTGTGGGCACTCAATGGGTATTTTTCACCGGGAAGGCAGTACCAGGGCTGCTGTTTGGCTGGGGGAATCTGGCTGCAGAGTGAAAGATAAGCTGGGGGCAGAACTTGAGGGCAGCTGGACTGAGAAGATGCCCCAGACATAGCAGGAGGGTCACCGGTGGCTGGAGTTCTACAGGATTTGTGGCCAGTGAAGGAGGGTACGGGGGGTGGGGGTGGGAAGGGTAACTCTGAAATTTCGCCTCAAGACTGGGGTGCTGGGATTCTGGTGCGAGGTGGACAGGAACGGGGAATGGAGGAAGGAAGCTAGGTGGGGGGTCAGCAAATCACAATCCATGTCAGGTATCAAGTCCAAGGTGACGGTGAGGATGTCGGGAGAAAATCTCACAGGTGGTCTAAGCATGTGATCGCAGGCCCAAGGAAGGTTTCAGTTAGGAGACTTGGGAAGGGCTGCAGGAGTTGTAGCCAGGAGGATAGAAAGCCCAGTGAGGGAGGTGGGGTGGCCGAGAGAGGAACAGAGGGAGCCGTAACACGTGTACTTAAGGTGAAGAGCAGGACGGACAGAGGCTGCCATGTCAGCGGAAAGGGCAAGGAAGGGCCACTGAGGTCAAGAGGAAGACTGTAGGACCAGCAGGTGATCCACAGGGCTAGGGCTGTGTGGGTGCAGGACAGGAACCAAGGCTGTGGGGAGGGACAGCTGCTGGCTTCAGCCCCCAGGCTTTCGTTCAGGATCATTACCTTTTTCGGTGTCCCCAGCAGCTGGCAGATTTTGAAGATGGTGTCAATTTCACTGGCCCCGGGGAAGAGTGGCCTGAGGGTGTACACTTCCGCCATGATGCAGCCCACGGCCCAGATGTCAATGGGGGAGCTGTAGCTGGTAGACCTCAGGAGCACTTCCGGAGCCCGGTACCTGGAGGGCCAAAGATGCACTGCCGGTTAGTGAGGCTACAGTTCAATGAAATACTACCATCTATTCTCAGGGAGAGATCTTCTCTATTTCTAATTGCTATCTAGTTCCGTGGGGTAGGTGGACTCAGGACAGCTTGGCCATTGTCGGGGCTGCTCTCATAAAGTAGTGCTTCTCTATTTCATGGTTTTTCCTACTGAGCATTTCTCTGCAGGACTCTTCTGTACGGCACCCTTGAGAAACAGAGTGAGAGTGAGGAAAAGAACAGGAGAAAGAGAGAACATAAACTTGTCTGCAGGCTACTTCTTGGTCATGGCCAACTGCTTAAATGCTTCCGGTCTCAAAGTTTTAGCAATAGTCGTTAGCTGGCTTTTTAGACAGGTCTTTGGAGAACTTTCTACACAACTCTTTTAGGAAATGGTCTTCAGTAAGGGCTGTATATAAAATATTAATATCATGGAAAAGCGTCACAGGCCTCCTTGTAAAAAGGATTTACAGCCCAAGCTTTTAAACCTGGTACAATGCCAAGATACCTACAAATATGTGTTTCAAACTGCACTGTTGCTCTCAGTAAAAAGTTACTTATTTGTGACATTAATGTTATTCTCAGTATAATGGTGTATTTTAAAATAACTTGGAAGAAAGAGGGCTTACCATCTGGTAGATACATAGTCTGTGTATGGGGGTCTGGATCGGATTTCTCGGGCCAACCCGAAGTCTGCAATTTTCACAAGTTCCGGGCCCATGCAGAGGAGGTTCTCAGGCTTTAAGTCCCGATGGAAGAAACCTGTAGAGAGAAAAATCCCAATACACGTTTGCTTCTGCATTACTCTTTGCAGCTATATTTCTCTTTTCATAAATAGCTGTAACTTGAGAAGTAGCCTGGAAGAACACCAAAGGCTCTATGCACAGGATTTCTTTCACTGCCCACTGATGAATTAGCCAAAATGTAAAACAATTAAAAAACTGATCATCCTTTTTTACCAACGTAGAAAACAGCTTTAAAAACATCATGGGGCGCCTGGGTAGCTCAGTGGGTTAAGCCTCTGCCATCGGCTCAGGTCATGATCTCAGGGTCCTGGGATTGAGTCCTGCATGTGGTGGTCTGCTCAGTGGGGAGCCTGCCTCCCCCCTCTCTCTGCCTACTTGTGATCTCTCTCTCTGTCAAATAAATAAATAAATAAATAAATAAATAAAATATCAAAACTCTGGGAGCCCCTGGGTGGCTCAGTTGTTAAGCATCTGTCTTTGGCTCAGGTCATGATCCCAGGGTCCTGGGATCCAGCCCCGCATCAGGCTCCCTGTTCGGCAGGAAGCCTGCCTTGCCCTTTCCCGCTCCCCCTGCTTGTGTTCCCTCTCTCGCTGTGGTGAGGAAAGCCTTCCTCGATCAGCTTCTCTGGATTTCCTCACCTCCCGATAATTTAAACACTGTCTTTCCTTGTCACTGCCACACACACACACACACACACACACACACACACACACACACACAGCCTTCCATGGCTGCTCTAAAGTTATTTAATAAGCTCGAACACCTTTCGGTATACCTAGAGATAGACTTTTCTAATACTTATCACAGGATGTATAAAGTATGTTCTCATCAGGTAAAATTCCTCATTTCCTTCAGGTTCATTGTATCTATTCCCAATGTTGTACCCTTGTTCCTTTTTATCTATGTCAATCCTAATCTTTGTTATCCTTCCAGACCTACATCAAGTTTCTCCTCCTCCAGGAGGCCATTTTAATTACGCTAGCCTTCTTCACTCACTCATCCAACCAATAAGTGTTCACGGAGGGCCCACTCTGGGCCAGGCACTGTGGATTCAGAAGCAACCCAAATGGACACAGTTCTTGCCCTATAGACATGATAGGCTCTTCCCTCTAAACTTGAGCAGAACTCTGCCATTTTCAGGTACACTGACCATCTCTCTCTGATTAGATGGAGCACTTTAAGGGTAGAAGTCATGATGCTACCTTTTCTAAGTGCCTAGCACTATGGCGGGAGCATGGTGGTCAGTCTTACTGACAGAACCAAAGACTTGAATAGGTATGCAGGGAATGTGAAAGAGCTCAATGGTGACACAGCTACTCTGGCCAAGTTGTCTGGGGCAACAGAGAGAAGACCAGGAGGCAGGAAGCCTCACCAAACAGCAACAGAGAAATGAGAAGAGTAGTGACCCTGAAGCAGTGGGGGAGACCCTGAGGGCTCAAAGCAGGAAGTCCTCACATGGGGGGAGTTCCAGAAGGACTAAATCCCCCAAACCCTCTCTGCTGTAGAGGAAGGAGCGGGTGATTGTGATGTGGTTATACTTGAACATGCACTGGAGGTCATGTATCATGGAAAGCAACACTGGTTGGTTTTTTAAAAATTATTATTATTAACACATAATGTATTATTTGTTTCAGAGATACAGGTCTGTGAATCATCAGTCTTACACAGTTCACAGCACTCACTGTAGCACATACTCTCCCCAATGTCCATAACCCAACCATCCCACCCTCCTCCAGCAACCCTCAGTTTGTTTCCTGAGATTAAGAGTCTCTTATGGTTTGTCTCCCTCCTGATCTTATCTTGTTTGTTTGTTTAAAGATTTTATTTTTTTATTTGATGGAGAGAGAGAGCAGGAGAGTATAAGCAGGGGAAACAGCAGGCAGAGGGAGAGGGAGAAGCAGACCCCTGCTGAGCACTGAGCCTGATGTGGGGCCCTATCCCAGGACCCCAGGATCATGACCTGACCTGAAGGTAGTTGCTTAACCAACTGAGCCACCCAGGCACCCCGAAAGCAACGTGTTTTGTTTTGTTTTGTTTTGTTTTTTTAAAGACCCTCCCCTCTGTTCATCACCAGAGCTTGATATTAGGTCACACTCCAAACAGATAGTATTATGGCCTAATGATGGATCTACAGGTGAATGGTTGGCTAGAATGCACAAAATATAACTACAGAGCACATAGAAGGGGCCGAAGGGGGGTGCCTGGTTGGCACAGTCAGTTGAGTGTCCTGACTCTTGATTTTGGCTCAGATCCTAATCTCAGGGGCATGAGACTGAGCCCTGTGTTGGGCTCTGTGCTCACTGTGGGTTCTGCTTAAGACTCTTTCTCCCTCTGCCACTACCCTGCCACCTGCACTCTCTCTTTAAAATAAATAAGTAGGGGCACCTGGGTGGCTCAGTGGGTTAAAGCCTCTGCCTTCAGCTCAGGTCATGATCCCAGGGTCCTGGGATCGAGCCCCATATCGGCTCTCTGCTCGGCAGGGAACCTGCTTCCTCCTCTCTCTCTCTCTGCCTGCCTCTCTGCCTACTTGTGATCTCTGTCTGCCAAATAAATAAATAAAATATTTTTTAAAAAATCTTAAAAACAAAAAACCACGCAAATAGTTTTTTAAAAAGGAGGGGCTGGACGTATAGAAGGGATCCTATATATTCAAGAGGGCCACAAGTGACAAGAGGAAGTACTTCCTTCTCACCAAAGGCTGCTTCTGTTTTCCATAACCCAAGGCATT
This sequence comes from Mustela nivalis, assembly GCF_964662115.1. Taxonomy (NCBI): domain Eukaryota; kingdom Metazoa; phylum Chordata; class Mammalia; order Carnivora; family Mustelidae; genus Mustela; species Mustela nivalis. The sequence goes on from NC_139024.1 coordinate 97,997,779, forward strand.
GAGAAGATCAAAGGAGTCCCACATGGGTTAGACCAGAGACAGGCACAGAGACTTTGCTATTGGCATGCCATCTGAGTATGTGTGTGCACACGCCTACGTTTCTCCTTTGTGTAGAAATGTTTATGGAAAGAAAAACAAATGTAGTATGTCTATACTCCATTGCTTCGTTCTTTATTCTGCCATCATACCAATATATACCCTATGGCCTTCTTCACACCCCTTCCTTAAGTATCCTAACCAAATTAATAATAACTGAAACCTAAATTATAGTAAGAACCAAACGTGAGGCCATCAGCACATTCAAATGGTAATTCAGTATTAGTCAAGGATAGCCTTTAAAATAAAAGAAAAGAATTTTCTGATGTGGACAAGTTTAGATGGCTTAGTATCAGACAAATTAGATAAAGATGATCAACGCACACCAGAGTGGGCAGTTTCTAACTCAGTATAACTGAGTCACCACATTGGGACCCTCTGTTCGTCAGAGCACCCTCCAGCTCCCAGAAGGCCTGGTTGTATGCTCCCATCTTGGAACTGGTTTAAGAATGTGCAAAGACAGAAGCAGTTACCAGAGAGTCATCTTTCGTCAGTGCACGCAGGAAAACTCCCGTGACCCTGAAAAGCTATGAACTGTGGGACCATGGCCCCTCTTCCTAAAAACTCAGAGCATTAAAGACACACCAGTGAAAAGAAAGAAATGGCAAACATCATTTTCTGACTGAAGAGATGGGAAAACGGAGTCACTGGCTGGTGACAGGGGTGGGGATGGTTAATTATTCCCTATCCTACCAGAAATGGGCGAGCGCCATTTTACTGTTGGACTCTAGTCTGTCCCGCTCAATCCATACGGTTAAATCTTGATTTGTGATTGCAGTCCTCTCAAGTACCCTTTGACACTGTTTCTCCTCTTAGACTCCCTTTTTCTCCTCTACTTGGGCTAAATGATTATTTCCAAACGCAGGTGGCCTTTCCCTCATCATGAATCATTTGTCCTCAAGCGTCCAAGCCCCATGGCGAGCTCCCTCTGCCACCATCTGTAACACCCACCTCAATGAACTAGCACCTTCGTCCCATCACTCTGATTTGTACCATGATACAAGTGTCACTCACACTGCGGACCTCGCACCTTGCTTCCTCGATATATCATGCTGCTGTGAGCACTGACCACCTCCTTGCATTAGTCAAGCTCTATCCTTTCCCTCACTGCTAGCTCCTCTTTAACCCCACCAGAACGGATACACTCATAAAATGAGGAGAATGAAGATTCTCGCCCGCCCCCCCCCCACCATGTATCTGTGTAAGTATCTGTCAGTGATCTATAGATCATACTTTAGGCCCCAAACAATCAGAGGAACACTGGCTAGGAAAAAACTTAACTGCAAACAAAGCCTTACAAATGACTAATGAAAATTGTATTGGTCAGGTGACATATGTTGTTTGTTATACTGTATTTGAGTATAAGCCTTTATACCTAGGAAGCATTCGGGAATAAGTCTTTAGAAGATCTAGCCCTCTGCTCTTTTCATTACTAAATTGGCTACTATTAGTCTTATACCTATGAGTTCTATTCCTTAGTAATTAAAACTATAAAAGACCCTCACATTCTGTATATTTATTTTTCATCTCTATTTTAAAAAAGATTTTATTTATTTATTTGACAGAGAGAGAGAGGGAAGGAAGGAGGGGAGAGTGCACAAGCAGGGGGAGCGGCCGGCAGAGGGAGAAGAAGCAGACTCCCCACTGAGCAGGGAGCCTGATGTGGGGCTCGAACCCAGGGATTACGGCCCAAGCCGAAGGCAGATGCCAACCGACTAAGCCACCCAGATGCCCCTATTTTTCATGTCTATTTTAACAAAATATTGTAATTTCCATATAAGAAGCAATGCAGCATAGTGGTTAAGTGTGCAGACCAGTCAAATCTCAATTCTGTTCACTGTCTGGAAAAACCACTTAACCTCTCTGTGCCTTACTTTCCAAATCTGGAAAATGGGAAGAAAACCTTGAGGGCTTGTTTTGCAGAATGTAATGTGTTAGTTTTATAAAAGTTTTAGAGCCATGCTGGGCATGCTGGCCCCTTGTGAGACCTTGTCATAAGTAGAGTATGAATCCTCTTATGTTCTCAATAGGGGGGCAGGCAGGCACCGCTCCATTTTTTGCATGTAAGAATTAAGGCTTGGGAAGCTAGCCATGCGCTTCACCTGTGAGTAGGTGGTGCTAACCTCTGATCCAGTGCTTAGCTAGGTATGTGTTCTGCTGATGTGGGCACTGGAGCTTGTCACAATGAGCCCACTTCTTCCTCTGGGCTTCCGATTCACAACGGAAACCCATTCAGATGGTTCTTTCAGACATCATGCAACAGCAAAGTGCTAGTAAGGTAAGAACCTTCCTGTTCAAAACTGTTTGGCTTCCAGAAGACAGGAACAGACCTTCAGCTTAATTTCAGGGCACCCCCATGCCAGTCAAGTAACAAAGGGATCTTCTCTTTCATCCTGGCAGAAAGTGTGTGGTGCTCACTTGTCATTAACAACCCTTGGGCAAGGAAAACATCAAGCCACAAAGAAGGCTTTTTCCCCTCTGCCAGATTCTGTTAATGATGAACCTGATATGAATATATGGAAATAACCAGGGATTACTGAAACACAAGGAATTTACATGGCACACCTTCCTGTGATGGAAGTTGTTAGTTTCACAGATATTACTGAATTTAAAACTACAGTGTTTTTATGACCACAAAGACCAATAGAACAGCAACATACGGAAGGGCCACAGGCTAACCCAGATCATGCTCTGCAAGACAGTGGTGAAACACAAAAGCAGAGAACCACTTTATGGGGCAAAACATTGTCCTCCAAGCCACTTAAGGTGTTTCTGATTGCCTGCATGGGTAAGTGTGAGCTGGGCGTTTCCAAGGGCAGGTCAAGGGTGAAACACCGTTTGCATTAATTATTTAATTGCAGCAAAGTACATATGCTTTGGCATTGCTCAATCAGCACCAAGTGGAGTCACGTTTTCATTCCCCGCGGGGGGAAAGTACTCAGTGACATGAACTATGGCCATAGCAACTACCTACAGCGCTCTTCTCCCCTCTCGAAGGAGTCTACTCCCCGGGGACAGAATGCACCTTCTCACAGTAAGAACAAGCTAACAAGATAAATCTGTGAAGTGCTTGAGATGATTTTCTTTTCCATTACTGGAGGAAAGGGATAGTATGGAGTTCCGTGTGCACTTAAGCAAAGGCAAGTCAATGATATAAAAACCAACTGTTATAATATTTCTGAAAATCATTTATCAATGAAAATGACCTGTAAAATTAATATGCCTCCCACCTACAATCATTATCACTATTTTGTTCACCTCTGATTCTCTGTTTCTCTGTGAGAGAAGGCAAGTTCTTCTAGTAAAGCACCGCAAATGTGCGCAGATCCCTGAGCTAATCTCCACCCCACTACTTTGCGGCAGGGGGGCCTTGGCAGGTCTTTCAACCTCTCTGAACGTCAGTCTCTTCTTTGGAAGGAATAGATACCATCTGTCCTTGCTCACTGAGAAAGTGGTAAGGAAGTAAGTTGGATGACAGATGAAGTGTTATGAAGCTCATGCTAGAACTGGGCACTTAACAGCTGGGGAAAAGCATCCACAAGAATCTTTGGGAATAGCAATGGCACTGGGCTTGTAAAAACAGAGGTGGTCTGACTTTACTCCACGACCTGAGCCTTCCCTTGTGCCGTCTTCATATACGATCTGAGTGTCCAAGGCGGGTGAGGGAAACTGACAATGTAGAGTTTCCAGAAGCTGTGGTGTCACATTAGTGTCTGGAAGTTACATTACTGGATGCAAATATGCATGTGTGTGTGCACATATGCATTTGCGGGTATGGGTGTGTGCAGGTGTTGTGGGGGGCGGCATACATGCAGGTACGTGGGCTTGTGTATGTGTAGATGCATATGCACAGGCATGAGGCGTCTGTGTGAGCATGTGTGTTCATTTGATGGGATCAGGTAGAGAGACCCAGGTAAAAAGATTACAAGTCCTTTCTGGCAACAGAAAACCCGAGTTTCATGAAAAGCAACCCAAGGACAAAAAAAGAAAGCCAATGAATATTCACTTTCTCTTAGGTCCACTACTCAGTTTCCAGGACTGAGTCAACAGCCTGAGTAACTAAGCCATTATGTGACTGTCCCTGGGTGAAAACATTCTGGTCGACCTTTCCCTTTTGAGAATCTCATTGGTTTCTCGTCACTTCCTTCTGCTGGGCTCTTGCCTGTAATAAGTTACCCTTTTCCCCCAATTTGTCCCTTAGACACCATACCAGTTTTTCATGTTTTGCAAATTCTATCCCTTGTGAACCCTGGTGACTGAAGGCTCTATCAATGCTAGCAGAATCAGGCTGCTATTTACTAAAAACTTTCTCCTGGAATTGGTTCACAAGTGGACTCAGTCTTGCATTATTACTCACTGGTTCTTCAGCATGTGCCTGAGGCCAACATGGATTTGCACAGAGAACCTCTGTCTATCTGTCTGTGCTTCATTTAGCCTCTACCTGAGGGGCTGTTTAGAGGTTAAAGACAGGCTAGGAAGGATCCCAGATGAACTGTGCCACTGGCTGAGGTGCACTGTCTTTTCTACTCCCTGCCAGTCTGTGTCAAATCTGTGTTGACCGTGTTATCAAAGGGCTTCCACCCAGGGTCCCTACTGGGTAATGAAACTCATCTGATGGTGCAGTATTTGCAGTGGCAACATCTTCAGGCTGGGGGTGAACTAAATGGTTTTCCGCCTCTGAAAGATCAACTGCTTGGCCCATCCATCTTTCAAGTTAAAGTACCTTCAAATGACCCCCTACAGAACTCCTGGCTCCACTGGGGGACACGTCCATCGCATGGCTCTAGGTTCACAAGAAGGTGGGTCTGTGTCTAGTTAGTAGCAGAGACTTAGTAATGCCCCAGAGGTTTGCTGGAAAATATAGCCTCAGAGTCATCGCTACTCAGCACCTTTCAAATCTTCAGCCATGGACAATAGTCTCAGAGGACTTCCCAGGGGGTGTGTGGCCATCTGTTCCTCTAGATATTCTAAATTGCTCCTTGGACCATCCTTTTTTTTTTTTTTTTTAAAGATTTTATTTACTTATTTGACAGACAGAGAGATCACAAGTAGGCAGAGAGGAAGGCAGAGAAAGAGGGGGAAGCAGGCTCCCTGCTGAGCAGAGAGCCCGATGCGGAACTCGATCCCAGCACCCTGAGATCATGACTCAGCTGAAGGTAGAGGCTTTAACCCACTGAGCCACTCAGGTGCCCCTGGACCATCCTTACAGTGAATCATACTGGTTCTCAGCAGGACTGTTTTCTTTGACCAAGTGATATAACTGGCCTAGAATGAGGGACATGACATGAAACTGCTCTATGCAAACTGTCACTGTTTGCATACAACTGAAGTCACATTATATAATGTCCCCTCTAGAAGGATTCATGAGATAAAACTCTTTGGTCTTAGTTCCAAGAATAGTTCTGCCTCTCTTGGGCAACTGGACTATTTTTACTGGGGCTGGGGGAACTACGTTGGATGTAGTTGGTCATGTTTCACATTTTGCATTGTCAGAAAGCAAGTTCAGAATCAAATCTATAGCCTATTTCTTTTACTTAAATAGAACTTGCAGACACACATTTTGCCGATTAACTTCCCCCTTTAGCTCTATCCATACCTTTTGTCTTTGTCTTTCTTTGCTAACTTTTTGTTTGTTTTATTTTGTTTTTAAAGATTTTTTCAAAGATTTTATTTATTTATTTGACAGAGACAGAGATCACAAGTAGGCAGGGAGGCAGGCAGAGAGAGAGGAGAAGCGGGCCCCCCACTGAGCAGAGAGCCCGATGTGGGACTCGATCCCAGAACCCTGAGATCATGACCTGAGCCGAAGGCAGAGGTTTAACCCACTGAGCCACCCAGGCACCCTTTTTTTAAAAGATTTTATTTATTTATTTGACAGAATGAGAGAGAGAGAGAGCACAAGCAGGGGGAGTGGCAGGCAGAAGGAGAGGGAGAAGCAGGCTCCCTGCAGAGCAGGAGAAGCCTGTTATGGGGCTCGATCCCAGGACTCCGGGATCCTGACCTGAGCCAAAGGCAGCAGCTTAACCCACCGAGCCACCCAGGAGCCCCTCTTTGCTAACTTTTTTTTTTTTTAATTTTTTATATAATTTTTTTGAAATTTATTTTATTTGACAGAGAGAGATCACAAGTAGGCAGAGAGGCAGGCAGAGAGAGAGAGAGAAGGAAGCAGGATCCCCGCCCAGCAGAGAGCCTGATGCGGGACTCAATTCCAGGACCTTGAGATCCTGACCTGAGCCGAAGGCAGAAACTTAACCCACCAAACCACCCAGGCGCCCCACCTCTTTGCTAACTTTTAATTGATTTTATTTTCCTGTTTTGAATAAATTTTGTTAGGCCATTTTTGAAGGCTTCTGAACTGAAATATAATACATCAGGAAAATGAGAAGCCACAAGGAAGAGGTAATAGTAGATTAAACATAACATGTGGAAATGTCTCTGAATCCTAATCTAAGGGGTCTTATTAATACACCAGATAACGGGCAGGAATAACTGTTAGATCTATAACCAGTGAGCTCAACATAGACATGATAAACAACGAGAAAAATTCAGAAATCAAGTTACAAAAGAGAACATAACCCAAACCCCACTGCCAGCCTCTCAACCCGGCAACCTCTTCTGGAAGGCAGTCACCAAAGACCCTGATGCTTCCTGTACCTTCTACCTGATGACAAATTTCACTGCTGTTAAAAAGCACAGTACTCTAAATCACCTACCGTGTTTGTGAATAAATGCGAGTCCTTGTAATATCTGGTACATGATATTCCTTATGGCAGATTCAGGAAACAACTTATTTCTGGATGGAACAGAGGAGGAAAAAAGTTATAAATCTAGATTTACATATGAAAACAAATACTCTATGTTCCTGTTCTTTTGGTTATACAGTAGGAATTTAAGAAAACATTTGCTTATACACAAATGTGACCAGATCCTTTGATAACAAAGACCAAAGAAAAACAACCATTTGTTCATACAAGACAGCTACCTTGTCAAACTGCTGTATTGGTATATTGGCAATTGGTATATTCAGTTATGTTACTAAGAAGAAAAGATTAAACATTTTATGGGAGCCACCCCTCCAAACCCTCTGATCTATCATACAAAAATCTTCTCTCTCCGTAATATGAAACTTGAAAAATTTGTAATGGGGAAAATCGGAGGTCTTCCAGATGAAGTCCTTACAAAATGTAGTGGATAGTCGGGGATAGTGCCATATTCCCCTCCAAGTCGGGCAAACCATGCCACTTTTCTGCTGTTGGTGACCAAGTAGACTATTTATTGACTGAGTTCATTCAGAGAGAAGCTGTGAATGGCGCTCATTTGCCACTGAGAAAACATCCCCGAGAAGTTCCACGTGGCTCACTTTAGTTCAAAAGTTCAAAATGACCATAGCAGGCAAGTTTGTTATTAGTTTCCTCTTCCCAGCACGTAAGCCCCTGCACCCTGTACAGCAAGAAGAGAAGTTCAAGAAACCAAGTTCTCCATGGAGGCCTCAGAATAAACGAGGCCATTACACCCTGACCTCTAGTTGCTCTGTCCATACGTCCTCATAGGAATGGAGAGCTGCAGAGTTTCTGTTCAATCCCTGAGCTTCTCTGGGTGAATAACCCACTGAAGCACGAAAATGGCTGCACTGAAAGTCGCTTCTATGAAGCCATCCCGAGGCCTCCCGAGCAGGAATGTGGGCTGGGCCCCTCGTCTACTGGGCGGCTTTCAACAGGGAAGCCTAAGCAGCGTTAAGTACGATAGACAAAAGCAAAAAGAAAACACATGTACTTTGTGGTCTTTATTTCTAAGATCGTGAAGACCAAACTGTACCTTTCCTTAATGAGCTGGTAAAGATTTTCCTTCATGTACTCGAAGATAAAATAAAGATGATCATTTTCCCTGATAACTTCTTTTAATTTTACTACATTGGCATGGTTGAGCTTCTTTAAAGACTGAAAGGAGAAACAGAAAAAAATGAGAGAAAATCTGCTGTTGGAAAAGAAAAGCAGTGGCAGGTATACTTCGGGAGAAACATCTAACTCTAGAACCACAGAAATGCCACAATTCCCATTTCATTGACAATACATGGTATTTCTCCGAAGTCAATAATGACTTCATGTAGCAAAGCCGTTGTGATTAGCTGACTAGCCAGTAAGTACTTGACCATGACGGGTATTTCTGGCCACCTGCTGCACCAGGCAATGGGCTTGGGCTATTTTAGGCGCACTCCCTCCAGATGATGGAATTCTTGCCATGAAAACGGCCAGAAGGGAACCAATGGGAGGCTTTGATCGTTTTAGCATTAGAGAAGGCAGCTGCTCTGGGCCGAGATGACCAGCCAACAGTCTGCAGACGCTTTGAACAGGAAATTGTTCTCATAGACAGAAGCTGATAGCCCGAGACTCTCAACATCGTTGGACTCATGTGTGTCCATGAGGCACACAGCAGTCCTTACGATGAGTGTTTTATTTATTTATTTTTAATATTTTATTTAATTCAAGTTAGTTAACACATGATGTAGTACTGGCTTTCAGAAGAGGTATTTCGTCATTCATCACTCACATGCAACACCCAGCGCTCTTCCCAACAAGTGCCCTCCTTCATGCCCATCCCCCATCTACCCATCCCCCACCAATGTGAGTTTTAAAGGAGAAAGGAGGAAGAGGAGAAATATCAGGGCACATGAGTGGCTCAGTCATCCAGCGTCTGCCTTTGGCTCAGGTCATGTTCCCAGGGTCCTGGGATAGAGCCCCGCATCGGGCTCCCCACTCAGTGGGAAGCCTGCTTCTCCTCCTGCTTCCCCTGCTTGTGTTCTCTCTTACTCTCTCTCTCTCTGTGTCAAAGAAAGAAATAAAATCTTTAAAAAAAAAAAAAAAAGGAGAAATCTCATTGCAAAGCCCTTCCTTCCCCCTGACCCCCACAAGGTGAGAAGGGAGAAAGAGCTCTGCTTTCAAGAATAGCAAAGGCAAAAAAAGGTCAGGCAGGTGATGAGAAACGAGGGTGGCTCAGAAAATGGGGCGTGCCCTGATTCTTTATCCTTGTGCACGTGCAATTCTCCTGTTCCTGACGCATCCACCTGTCAACTTTTTTCTGTTTGCATCATTAGTTCTGTTGATGGTGAGCAAGGACACTTTTTTATTCGTGAGCAGTGATCCTGTTCATGTACCACAGCCAGAGAAACTGCAGCTTTGCTCACCAGATGGTCAGAATTTGATTAACAGTCTCCTGCAAGGGAGCCTCCAAGGGCCACGGGCCAGTGGGATGAGCCCTTTAATTCCAAAAGCCTTCTCCTCACAAAGAAGTGACTCCGATGATAATATATTGTAAAACCCTCCTGATCTTTCAATTTCCTTCAAAAGAACACTTCTTTTATAAAATACACATGGTGGCTGAAGACAAAAAGGTGAACATGAATATCCAAATCTAGAAGAACACCCAGTAATAATGCACCCAAGGAATGAGAGCTTGGGAGTGCTATAAACACATCGAGTTACTTCAAGCCACCAGGTAGAGAGAGGAAATATGGCCAGTGAATGAGAACAAAATCAAAGTCTTCTGGAGCCTCTTTCCTGAAAGACAAACTCCTGCCAAGGAACCTCTCAGGCAGGAAATCCTCAACCGAAGACTGGATCCTTCTAGAATGACCCAACCAGGCCAACTACTTGTTTTAGTTAGGTTTCCAGGTTCTCCATGAGTAACAAACACAAACATTGCTTAACTCATAAGTATTCAACCCTGCAGCCACCTTTTCGATTCGTTTAAAATGCATCCCAACCACAGTTGACACATGTCCAGTCGGTAAGCCACAGAATAAACTGGGCAAATTCAGTCAGAGGAAAAGGAAGTAGGTTTTTTAAAGCTTTTCAAGAGGAGGATTCTCAGTAAGGAGCAGAGTACCTTAAACGCTTGGGCTGATGTATGTTTTGAGCATGAATTACTGGTTCAGGGCTCATAGTTGTTTCTGTGTGAGCCCCATGGACAAGTAAAGTCTTTATTGGTTTAATATAAAAGGGATGAATTTTGTGTGGGAGATTTCGTGTGACTCATTATAGAGAGAAGGCATCTTATTTAGGCACAGGGAAGGTTTACAAGGAGAGGAAGAGGCAGGACAATTAGAGCTGAGAAGCACAAATAGCAGATTAAACCCAGGTCAGCAGTCCAAGCGGAGACTGTGGATCCCCATTTGGGTGAAGGTTCTTAACAATCAAATAAAACTACAATGAACTACTCCTCAAGAGTGCCCTGGGGCATGAGGGACAGTCCTTGCCTATAAGGGGCAAACAGCCTAATTAAGAAGAGAGGGCATGAATGCAAAAATCTACAGGACAGAAAGAAGGAGATTTTATTAGGGTCAAGAGAATGAGAAAGACAAGTTAGAGACAACTTAAAGACAAGAAACAGAGACAACTTGGAAATGTTTCAAGAAGGAGCGATCAGCAAACTGAATGGTCAATGAGTGTATTATTCTCAATGTAACTTGAAGGAAGAGTAGCATCTTGATGAAGTCAGTGGGAGGGAAAGGGTATGTCGGGAGAGAAGCCCTTCTTAGGTATGGGTGTGGGAGTAGAATGGCGTGGTCTATGCCTGAGGGATGAGAACCACCCCAGTTTGGTTCTAAAGGAAGCCCATCCAGAAGACTCCAACAGGGGAGGTGGGCAGGGAAGACATTGGTTGGATGCCAGATGTGTATATATATATATATATATATATATATGCCTTGAAGCCTGACAAACATGGGTCTGAAACCAAGCTTTGTGGCCTTAGAGTTGTTGTTACCTCAAAGCACATGACTTAGTCTCTAGGTTGCAGCTATTCTCAGCTGCAAACCCAAGGTACTAACAGTTTCCTCATGAGGTAATTGTGAGAATGAAATAAGACAGTACATGTGCTGCCTGGCTCACTGTAGCATCTCAGGAAACAGTAGGTAGTGTGTGAGCAGCTGAATGTCGCTGAGATCGTTCTGGGGACAGCACATGGGGTGGAGGAGGTGTGGAGGAAGTGAGGTCACAGAGGCCACCTGCAGTGAGCTGCAGTTTCTGGGTGAATGGGTAAATGATCATTAGCAGAAGAGGGAGAAAATAGGAGCACTGGGGGAGGCAGACATTCTAGAAAATTCAGGTACTGATATCCACTGAAGCAGTTGGATATGTGGGCCTGAAGCAGGTGTCAGCAAACTTTTCTTAAAAGGACAGAATATAAATATTTTAGGCTATCTAGGTCCCTGCCACAAATACTCAACTTTGCTATCAAAGCATGAAATCCACCATAGACAATATGTATGTAAGTGGACAAGTGTTCCAACAGAACTACATTTAAACAGGACGTGGCCATTCATAAGCTTCTGGTCCAATGTTTACAAAGAATAAAAGATCTGACGAGACCCTGAAGTGAGGGAAGTAAATGAAATTACTCGGGGGGAGACTTGGAGCAAAGGAGAACACCGCTAAGGACGGAATGTGAGACATCATTGCTCTTTAAAGGGTGAACTACAGAGCACTTGGTAAAGGCAAGAAAGACGTAGGACAGGGGCTCCTGGGTGGCTCAGTTGGTTAAGCAACTGCCTTCGGCTCAGGTCATGATTCCTGGAGTCCCAAGATGGAGTCCCACATCCGGCTCTCTGCTCAGAGGGGAGTCTGCTTCTCCCGCTGACCTCTCTCCTCTCATGCGCGCTCTCTCTCTCTAATAAATAAATAAAATCTTAAAAAAAAAAAAAAGGTAGGACAGTGGGGCAAAAAGCACAGTCACACAGCCCTGGGAGAAGACAGCACTCAACACTGCAGGCAAGAAAATGCCTAAGAAAATGAACTGGAGGGGCTCCTGGGTGGCTCAGTCAGTTAAGCGTCTGTCTTTGGTTCAGGTCATTATCCTGGGGTCCTGGGATTGAGCTCCACACCAGGCTTGCTGCTCAGTTGATCAGGGAGGATGGAAGGTACATATATTTATTTAGAGACTGAAGAGAAGGAGCCAGTGGAAAGGAAGAGCTTAAAGAAATGGGAAAGTTCACAAGAGCCAAAAGGTAGGAGCAGCCCATCAACGAGTGAGTGGATCAACAAAACATGGCATATACCTACAACCAACTAGGATTTTGCCTTAAAAAGGAAGGAAACTCTGATCCAGGCTATGACATGAACCTTGAAGCCATGACGCCAAGTGCAAAAAGCGAGGCACAAAAAAGAAATACTGTATGATTTCCCCTTACCTGAAGTGCCTGGAGCAGTCAGTTTCATAGAGACAGACATTAAAAGGGTGTTTGCCAAGGGCTAGGGGTAAAGGGGTCACGGGAGTTGTTAACAAGTTCAGAGTTTCAGGTGTGCAAAGTGAAGAGCGTTCTGGAGGTGGATGGAGGTGAGGCCCATATAATACAAATGTCGTAAATACCACCGAATGGTGCACTTACAAATTCGTAATATGGTAAATTTCACGTATATATATTTCACAACATTTGGAAAGGGAAAGAATATTAGTGGGAAATGTGTGAGATCAGAATAAATCTGTGGTTTAGTTAACAGTAATATACCAAAATTTTAAAAAGTAGATTTCTTAGTATTTTAGCAAGCTTCTCCTTTGAGCTATTTGTTCTATACTGTTGTTATTTGCCTCCTTTTGTTGGCATCAGTGGAACAATGCAAACAGAATGACTAACACTATCAACCATAAATCTAAGCAGGTATAAAGCTATTTTAATCAACCATACATAAATTATTCCCTGGTGTATTAATAAATACCTTAACCTCCCGAAGGTTCATGCATTCCTCCCAGGAATAAAACTTTCTTTTCATTCTAAAAGAGAACAAAAAAAACCAAATAATGTGCTTATTCTCAGTAACAGGCTCAACTTTCTTGTTTAAAAATGGTTTCACTCAGGGATGGGGGGTGGTGGATAAACAAAAAACCCCAAAACCTAAAAAACCCCCAAACCTCAAACCCAAAACAAAACAAAAAAAAGTTTTCATTCTGAATCTAATGAATAGTGCTTAAAGCTGGTTTCAATTTCCACCAAATATTATACTATCCAAAACCATTCACTTTAAAATCTGGCAGTGCAATCAAACCTACATCACAAAATTTCCCAAAGGTGGTAGAGGGCAGGGCAGGGCAAGACCTCTCCAGCTGTCTTGCTCCATCACAAACTGGCTAACCTTGTCCTGGAGGCTAATCCCTCAGGCTTCTTTGATCTAAACTAGAGCTTTCTAACAGAACTTTCCATACTGATATTTGGTTCTGTGCTGTCTAGTATGGTAGCCACGAGACTACACAAATCTGGGTAGAGGGTACTTGGAATATGGCTAGCATAACATAGGAACTCAACTTTTAATAAAATTCAGATTTAAATGCCCTATGGTTACTTGCTACCCTGTTGGACAACACAGTTCTAGACCCTCTGGTACAGGGACTGGCAAACTATGGCCAACTGTACCCCACCATCTCTTTAAATAGTTGGGGAAAACACATCAAAAGAAGATTAAGAATTCATGATGTGTGAAAATTTTATGAAATTCACATTTCAGTTTCCAAAAAGTATTTTATTGGAATACAACCACACTCATTCATGTACACGTGGCCTATGGCTGCTTTTACACGAACGCAGAACTGTGTTGGGGCCGAGACCATGTGGCCCGCCAAGCCTGAAATATTTACTGTGTGGCCCTGTACAGAGGTTGTTTGCCAACCCCAGCCAATAGCCTGAGGGGAGAGAAAGAGAACCCTACAGGCTAACTGGAAACTCAAGTTTCAAGGTTCCACCTCTCAGTGCCCTGCAATCACATGGTCTCACTGGACTCTTCCAGCAGCCCCAGGGAAACAGATAGGACAAGGAAGGAAATGAAGAAACAGAGAAGTTGTGTGATTTTCCTGAAGGTCTTCCTGCTGGATAATGGGAGGCTAACTTGAATCTTTCCACCTCACTCTCACACTCTGTCCCCACTGTCACATGGTCTGCTGCTGGAGTTCACACCCCAAATATTCTTTAGCCTCTCCTGCATGGCAGGGGTTTTGTCATGCACTAGGGACACAACGGTGAGAGGGGCATCCCTCGTGGGCCTGACACAGTGGCAAGGAGGCTGGGCAATTACTCATCACTTTCTGTGCTGAGTGCCAGGAAGGAAAGGCACAGGACACCGTGAGAGCAGATCCCAAAGTAACCAAATTTAGTCTGGGCTATCAGGAAGCACTTCTGAAAAGAGATGATGTTTTAATTAACACCTGAAGGATCAGTAGAATTTAGCCCCTGGAGGCAGAAGGCAGGGAATATCAATGTGAAGGCTAGGGGTGGGAAGGTCTTTGACTAAAAAAATAAAAAAGGTTATTGATGAGTTCAAGAAGATGAAAGGCCAGAGTGACCAGAATGACGTCAGCAGGGGGTTAGTGACAGGAGGTCAGACTAAAGAAAACAGGAGCAGCCAAGTGATGCAGCATGTTGTAGGTCACTTTAAAAATTGGGGGCTTGATTCCTAAAATTGATAGGAAGATATTGCAAAATGCTGTGGTTGGGGTTCCTCTGAAAGCAGAGCGTGAGGCAAGGACTTGGGTACAGGTGGTTTATTTGTGAGGTGATTCCAGGAAGACAGAGCAAGGAGCAGGGAAAATGGAAACAGAGACACGGGAAACCCGTTAAAGTGTATGTTACTGAGCTGATACCCAGGTGTGCAACTGGGACTTAGTCCTGCTGGGGGCCTTATATTGGTCGGTATGAAGGGTGCCCTGGTTGAGATCTCCCATATGCTTTTGGGGGTAAGGGTCCTGGTAGTGGGCATAGAACTGTACACTGCAACACACCGAAATCAGGCAGGGCGAGGTGATGAGATGGGGCAGCAGAGACACAGTGTTTGGTGCAAAGGATTTTAGATAATTAGATTCATGTGTTTTAAGTAATCCCTTCAGACTAGAATGGAGAGGGACAGAACGGAACTCAGGAACCCTAAAGAGGAGATTATTCCAGTAGTAGAACTGGTAAATGATAATGGGTTGACTGGGAGGTTGGCAGGGTGAACACAGAGCAGTAGGTGGGTCAGATAAATATACAGTGGTTGGAATCTACGGGCCTAGGTGGCCAATGCTGGGCATCCAGAGGGAGGTCAAGAGGATGTGCAGGTTTTGAAGGAATGGTAGTATCATTTTCAGTATAGGGAACACTGAAGGAAAAACAGGTTTGGGGCAAGAGAGGGAAAATGTTGGATAAAAGCTCAGTTCGGGATATAATGAGTTCAAAGTATCTGCAGGGCATCCAGATGGAGATGTTGAGAAAGTGACTGGATATAGATGGGTATAGTGGGCAGGCCCTAAAATGGTCCCTGAAGACTCCCACCTCCTGGTGCCTGGGATAATGCCTCCCCTTCAATGGCCTGTTTCTAACCGGTGGAGTACAACAACCTGAGAGGAGGTCACTTCTGGGATTAGTTAACAAAAGCAAAAAGATGGGACTTCCACCTTGGTAGAAGCCTCTCTCACGGCCTTCATGGCCCCATCTTGAAGCAAGATGCCAAGTTGTGAGCTATTCTTTGGAGAGGCCCACATGGCAAAGGATGGAGGACAGCCTCTAGCCAACAGCCAGCAGGAACCAGAGGCCCTCACTGTAACCACGAGGGAAGTATGGAATGCTGCCTGCAATCACGTGAGTAAGCCTCGAAGTGGATCCTTTCCCAGTACAGCCTTCAGCCAAGACCCCGGCACTGGCCGACACCTTGACTGCAGCCTCATGAGAGACCCTAAAGAACTCACCTAAACTCTGAGATCATAAATGTGTATAGTTTTAAACGATGAATTCTTAGTTTTAAACATAGCAACAGATAACTAATACATACTGCAAAGGGCAAGTGAACAGGGAAGAGGAAGACAGCAGCCCCCCAGACTACCACCATGTGTATCATGTGTAAATGACCC
Organism: Mustela nivalis; assembly: GCF_964662115.1. Classification (NCBI taxonomy): domain Eukaryota; kingdom Metazoa; phylum Chordata; class Mammalia; order Carnivora; family Mustelidae; genus Mustela; species Mustela nivalis. Next base: position 98,013,739 of record NC_139024.1, read on the forward strand.
AAATCAAGTCACTTAACTTCTCTGAGTTTCAATCTCCTCTCCAATGAAATGTTTCTAAACCTGCTAGTTATTATGTCACACTAGGCTAACACTTTGTTTTCTTTTCTTTTCTTTAGGATAAGACCCTTTGAAAAAGTACTAGTGCTGTATGCAAATCTAAAGTAGGGATGTGTTTAAGACCTCTGCCATGAACATTCCAGAGCCGAAAGTTACCTAGCCTACAGAAATCAATGTCTAAGACTTTCCTCCAGGGGCGCCCGGGTGGCTCAGTTGGTTGGGCAGCTGCCTTGGGCTCAGGTCATGATCCTGGAGTCCTGGGACTGAGTCCCTCATCAGGCTCCCCGCTCCACAGGGAGTCTGCTTCTCCCTTTGACCTTCTCTGCTCTCCTGCCTTCTCTCACTCTCTCTCAAATGGATAAATAAAATCTTAAAAAAAAAAAACCCAAAAAACTTTCCTCCGTGAGCCCTACCCTCCCACCCCCTTTAGAAATTTTTTAGTAGTGAGAAATGCAGAGGGTAGAGTTAAAATGATGTTGACAATGTGGAGTTGAAGATGAACTGATGCGAGTGGAGAATAAAACTCACTTTTTAATGGCAATCAGTTCCCCAGACTCAATGCTTCGTCCCAGTAGGACGGAACCGTAGGTTCCATCCCCAAGTTGCTTGATCGTTGTGTATCTATTCATGGTGTGCCCGCTCAGGCCGGACACTCATCTCAGGGCCGAGGCGGTGCAGTCCTGCAGAGGCGGCAGGCCTCCCCGGAGTGTAACCAGATTTTTCGGTGGCAGCACCAGCACAAGGTATTCAATAGAACGTGACTGTCTCCCAAATACATATTTTCAAAGATCAGTCTTCTGCCTGTAGAGACAAATGTGAGACAATGGTAAATGCTAATGTGCATTTTAAGTTTGTTTATTTTTATTGTTTAAATAGGGGCTCAGCAAATGACAACCCCTCCCTCCCACCCATCACCCATTGTTGTAAATAAAGTTTTATTGGAACATGGCTATGGCCACTCATTTGCACATTGTCTATAGATGCTTTCTCACACAAGAGCAGGATTCAGCAGTTGTGACAAGGACTATATGGCTTACAAAACCTAAAATATTTATGATCTGGACATCTATGGAAAAAGTTTGCCAACCTCTGGCCTAAATAAAGCTCTTTTTAATTTTTATAAGATGAGAGATACCACTCTTGGAAAGTGAATTTATCACTGACTCAGAAATGAATCAGTTGCAATTCAATGCTTTTCTGCTGACCAGCCACTGTGGGCAAACATGGCATGAAAACTACGGTCGAGAAAAATTGCCGAGCTACAAAATCTGTACTAAATATACCGTGTTCTGCGTAATTCTGCTACGATTTACAATATAACAAAGCCAAGAAATGTTAAAATTAAAGTTCTCCCGATACAGAATTTACATGTGCTCCACGGACTATTTGTGGCTAGGCATCAACAGTATTATTTTTACTACAAGACATACAGAAGCTAAACAGGAACAACGAATTTCTTAAGGCCTGTATGTAGGGTGTGCCCTTTTAAAAGTCATTCAGTGGGACACCTGGGTGGCTCAGTTGGTTAAGCGGATGCCTTCATCTCAGGTCATGATCCCAGCGTCCTGGGATCGAGTCCCACATCGGGCTCCTTGCTCAGCAGGGAGCCTACTTCTCTCTCTGTCTCTTCCTGCCACTCTGTCTGCATGTGCTCGCTCTCTCTCTCTCTGACAAATAAATAAATAAAATCTTAAAAAAAAAAAGTCATTCAGTTATGTTTTCTTCAATAACAAATTATGGTTTTGCAATTTATAAAATTGAGTCATTCAATCTGCCTATAATAAAGAAAATGTAGTAATAAGTTAAGCAATTGCAATGCTTTTACGTAAACATTAATAAATTATAAATGCGAAAATAAAGGTTTTTTATGGCTTTGTTTTGTTTTTTAATGTAAGCTCTATGCGCAACATGAAGCTTGAACTCATGACCCTGACATCAAGAGTTGTCACATGCTCTACCAACTGAGCCAGCCAGGCACCCTGAGGAAAATAAGGCTGTCAAACTAATTATCTGAAAAATCAAAAGATCAGAAAATACTCATTGGAAGTATGTGAACTTCTGCATCTAAATCCAGTCCACGCAGCTTCTCCTTCCAGAAGAATTCCAATCAATAAATGCAGAAGGAAAGAGGAAATAAAAAATTCACTGTTAGGGGATGCCTGGGTGGCTCAGTTGGTTGGACGACTGCCTTCAGCTCAGGTCATGATCCCCGAGTCCTGGGATCGGGTCCCCGCATCGGGCTCCTAGCTCCATGAAGAGTCTGCTTCTCCCTCTGACCTTCTCCTTGCTCATGCTCTCTCTCACTGTCTCTCTCTCAAATAAATAAATAAAATCTTTAAAAAAAAAATTCACTGTTAGGCAAATACCACAGTAAGATTTGTTGCAGACAACAGTCCTGATGGATGCAAATATGAATGGATGAAAGGTTGAGGAGAAACAGGATATTTACATAGTTTTGAAGTATCTCTAAGATACTTATTAACTTCAAAGGGAAAGATGGTAACTCCACGGGGAAAAATCCAGCAGAAACTTTCTTACCCAAAGCGATCAAATTCAGTATCACCATTAATAAAATTTACAACCTTATGAACCTTGGATATGATGTTATGAAAAGGGCACCTCCCTTCCATGGTATTCTTATAAAAAATGCAGAACCTCATTCTATTCATAAGAAAACTTCAGGGGCGCCTGGGTGGCTCAGTGGTTTGGGCTGCTGCCTTTGGCTCGGGTCATGATCTCAGGGTCCTGGGATCGAGCCCCGCATCGGGCTCCCTGCTCCGCAGGAAGCCTGCTTCCCTCTCTCTCTCTCTCTGCCTGCCTCTCTGCCTACTTGTGATCTCTGTCTTTCAAATAAATAAATAAAATTAAAAAAAAAAAAAAAAAAAACTTCAGACTAGGGGCGCCTGGGTGGCTCAGTGGGTTAAGCCGCTGCCTTCGGCTCAGGTCATGATCTCAGGTCCTGGGATCGAGTCCTGCATCGGGCTCTCTGCTCAGCTGGGAGCCTGCTTCCTCCTCTCTCTCTGCCTGCCTCTCTGCCTACTTGTGATCTCTCTCTGTCAAATAAATAAATAAAATCTTTAAAAAAAAAAAAAAACTTCAGACTAACCCCAAATGAGGGACATTCTACAAATGACCTATAGTCTTCAATAGTGTCAAGATCATAAAAGGCAAGGACAGGCTGAGGAACTGTGACAGATTGGAGGTAATTAAAGAGATGTGACCAGCTAAGTGGTCACAGCTAATGTGGGATCCTGAATAGGACCCTGGAACAGAAAAAAGACATTAGTGGAAAAGTTGGTGAAATCTAAATCAGGTCTGTAGCTTAGTTAATAGCAATGTGCTAATACTAATTTTTTGGTTTTGATCATTGTTCTTTTTTTTTTTTTTTTTGACAGACAGAGATTACAGGTAGACAGAGAAGCAGGCAGAGGACAGAGAGAAGGGGAAGCAGACTCCCTGCTAAGAAGAGAGCCCGATGTGGGGCTCGATCCCAGGACCCTGGGATCATGACGTGAGCCGAAGGCAGAGGCTTTAACCCACTGAGCCCCCCAGGCGCCCCTGATCATTGTTCTTTTGTTATAGAACTTGTTGATATTAGGGGAAGCTAGGTGAAGTATTTCTATGAATTTTCTGTATGGTTTTTTGTAACTCTTCTGGAAGTCCAAAATTAGTTCGGAATTTAAAAATAAATTTGGGAGGGGCGCCTGGGTGGCTCAGTCGTTAAGCTTCTGCTTTCAGCTCAGATCCTGATCGATCGAGCCACACATCAGGCTCCCTGCTCAGTGGGAAGCCTGCTTCTCCCTCTCCCACTCCCCCTGTTCGTGTTCCTTCTCTTGCTGTGTCTCTGTCAAATATATAAATAAAATCTTTAAAAAAAACCCCATAAAATAAAAATAAATAAATCAACAAATCCAGGAGATTTATTTATTATGAGACCTAGCTGCATGTGACTCTTGATCTCAGAGTTGTTTAAGTTTGAGCCCTACATTGGGGGTAGAGAGTAAATTAAAAGTTTTTAAAATAAAATCTTAAAAACATAAATCCAGTCATATTCCACTAAATGGAAGAAGCTATTTGCAAATGATGTATTTGATAAGGGTTTAATATCCAAAGTATATAAAGAACTTAAACAACTCAGTACCAAACAAACTAAAAATGGGCAGAGGACCTGAACAAACATGTTTCCAAAAAAGACATCCAGATGACCAACAGACACATGAAAAGATGCTCAACATCACTCATCATCAGGGACAAACCAAGCAAAACCACCACCAAGATAACACCTCACACCTTTCAGAATGGCTAACATTATAAACACATGAAACAACAAAGGTTGGCGAAGATGTGGAGAAAAAGGAACACTCATGCACTGTTGGTGGGAAAGCAAACTGGCACAACCACAGCGGAAAACACCATGGAGGTGCCTCAAAAAATTAAAAATAGAATTGCTCTGATCCAGTAACTGCACTACTGGGTATTTACCCAAAGAAAACAAAAACTTGATTTCAAAAACATATATGCACCTCTATATTTACTGCAGCACTATTTAGAATAGCCAATATATGGAACTAGTCCAGGTGTCCACTGACAGATGGATAAAGATGTGCTATATACACACAATGGAATATTACTCAGCCATCAGAAAGAATGAAATCTTGTCATTTCTGACAAGGATGGACCCGGAGAGTATAATTCTAAGTGAAAGAAGTGAGTATGAGAAAGACAAATACCATATAATTTTACTCATACGTGGAATTTAAGAAACAAACCAAAACAAAAAGAGACCAAAAAACAGACTCTTAAATATAAAGAACTGTGATTGTCAGAGGGGAGATGGGTGGGGGGTGGGTGAAAAAAAAAATCCAGTCTGTTCTTGCAAAGGTTGTGCGGGTCTTTGGGAAGCTTTAAATGTAAAGCTTATATCTGATTTCATCACACTCTATAACTGGAGACCTTTCAGAGAACAAACTCTCCCACCCCAAACTTATTCCCCTCCCTCAGAGCCATTTTGAAGCCCCTGATCAAAGGGGCATGTTCCTTCCCCTTGAAGCCTGACAAGCTCAAACTCCCTGCGACTTCCTACAGCAGCTCTTTACGGTGACGTCTTCTACTGCTGATTAATAAATACTTATAAAGCCCCTCCTGTGTGAGAGACCCTATATTCCAGCCTGGGGATACAAGGAACATAAAGTATTGTTCCTTTTTTCAAAGCTCTTAGAGTCTCACAGCAGGGGGATAAGGGTACACAGTGCGTGGGCCGGATAGGTACTCATGAATATGCACTAAGATATTTCAAGTATGCTTACATTTCGGGTTCAGGACATTGGCAAGGTTAAAGGGACACCCCACCCCCCGCTGCACTGCCGGCTTCCAGTTGGGTCAATTCCATCTGAGCTGAGAAGGGGCATACGCAAAGTCTTCATAGAAGACAGAGCTTGAGAGAACAAGAAAAGTAGGTGTTTGGTAAGGTCAAACATTCTAGCAATCCAAGGAGCAGAAACAAAGGCATCAACCTGGGAGGAAGGAAAAGGTGGGGAGCTTGGAACTGGAGAGAGAGAACCCCAGAGTTTTGTTTGTGGAGGGCCTTAGATGCCATTTTGAAAAACACAGGCTTTGACTGGATCCTGTACCAAAGAAGATGAAATGCTACAAAGGACATATTGGGCCAATGGAGAAAATTGGAATATAGATGGTAGATGAGATCAAATTATTTCATCTGTTGAAGTCTCTAAAGTTGATACCTGTCCTGTGGTTCTGTAAGAGCATGGTCTTATTTTTAGAAAACATACCCTGAAGGATTTATAAGTAAAGGACCATGATGTACGCGATTTATTCTCAACTGGGTAGAACAAACATATTGGTGGCGGGGGGGGGCGGTGTGCAGGGAATGGTGTGTGTGTAGAGACAGAGGGAACAAATGGGGTAAAATGTTAACAAAAGGTAAATTTGGGTAAATGTAGATGGGTATTCTTTGCACTATTCTTGCGAGTTTTCTGTATGTTTGAAATTATTCTACTTTGAAGTTTAAAAAGTTCTCAAAATGGTAGAGGAAGAGAATCTTTAAAAAGATACCTATTGCAAACTTCAGCTTAAGACATACAAGTGTAGAATTATTCCATAAAAACTAAACACTATCATACAACATGGCTGTATTTCAAAACAACACAGAAAGAGTACTTGAACCACAACATAGGCAATTTTCGACTCTTTGTTTTCTCCTTTTTCGTATTTACCTACATCTGTTTTTTTTTTAAATTTTAAAAGATTTTATTCATTTATTTGACCGAGAGAGTAAGAGCACAAGCAAGGGGAGGGACCAAGGGAGAGGGAAAAACAGACTTCCTACTGATCAGGGAGCCTGAAGTGGGGTTTGATCCTAGGACCCCAGGACCACGACCTGAGTCAAAGGCAGATGCTTAGCCAACTAAGCCATCCAGGTGCCCTAAGCTTTTTGTATTTTTTTTTCTTTTTAACTTAAGAATAACATGACCAGATTTGTATTTTGTAACCCGGTTAATTAGAATATTTTTCTTTATATCCAACTAAAACTTGCCTGTTCTAATTTAAGGTAATTTCTTCATGCTTCGTTTTGTTGCTGATATAAAAGAAAGTATCCCACAAATATGTATGTGTATGTGAAATTGTAATCAAATGTGTGTCTCAGCCTTATGCTTTAATTATGCAACCTTTCCTCATAGGACCTTTTTCCACTCCTTTAATTATCTTTTGGCATTCATCTCTGAGTCCTCGCACATTTCTCCATATCCTTGATGAGCTGTAGTGACCAAACTTCATAATGATGTACATTCCAGTAGCATGTGGGCTCTCCCCCACTTTTTTTTTTGCAATGGCATTATATTACTGATTCATATCTATAAATTATTAATTGTAGAAGCCTTTCGTTGGTAGTTAATGTTCCACTACTTCTTCATCCAATTAAATTGTATAACTGGGACAACGCTTCTAGATTATCATTGAGAAAGCCATTTGTGAAAGAACTAAGAACTTTAGTGAAGTCAGGATAGAGTGAGTCATTCATTTAACACACATCCGCCCTCACAACTTCTTGTTACAGTTTGTCCTATCATCATAGAACAAAATTCAATTACTCTAGCAACATTTGACTCTCACCATGCTATGCTGGCTGCTCTTTAACCTCACACTATTTCAGGTGATTACATGGTAACTGTACAATGGATCTGGCTAGTGTCTCTTCGGGCATTGATGTCAGGTTGACAGTGTAGAATTTTCTTGAAGCTTTACTGCTAAGTACTATGCGAGGCTTTTGGGGCATACTATGCATAAGGTAAGGGTACTTCCTTAAGTAACTCACAACTCACACGATCATGAAAAATGTAGAAAGTAATATGAGAACACGGTAGAGAGAGCAACCAGCTCTCGTGTGGAGGGAGGGATTTGACGACCCCTCAGAGAAGAGGCAGTACTGAGGTTTCAAAGAATGAGCCAAGTTTTACTATACAGAAAAGGGAGAGAAAGAAATTAGAAATGGAACAGTGTGCAAAATGCAACCTATGTGCAAAGGTTAGTGGTACAGGCCTTTGGCAAGTGTCCAGTGGTTCCGTCCCTGGCGGAACATTAGAATCATCTTTTAACAAATACTGATGCTCAGGCCCCACCTCTAAAGGTCAGGTCAGGGGTGGGGAACGAGTTTCAGTAGTTAAGAAAGCTCTCTAGGTGACCCTAATGTACAACCAGGTGGTGAAGTAGGAGACTAAGGCATAAAGACCATGGAGGGCAGTAAGGAAATGGCAGGACAAGCCTAGAAAGTGAAGTTGGGGCCCAGTTGCGAAGGGGTTATACTTGTTACGGAGGAGTTTGGTCTTGCAGTGCAGAGAGGAGCTCTCCAGGGCTTTTAAGCAGGGAAATGGCACAACAAAGGTCTCTCTGGAGACCACAAAGATGTTAGGACAGAGAGACTAGAGGCAGAGAAACTGGTCTGGAGAGTTTGCAGTAGTCCATGTGATACATGTTGAAGGCCTGAACAAAGGCTCTGGACTGGCTGACTCTTAGGTATAAGAGAGACAGCTTTGGAATATGGAATGTGTGTGCATGTGCTACTTGGACAAGGTGTGGAGACAATGGTTCTATTTTCTAAGGTGTAGGTTTTGAGATATGTACAAAACCTCCCACTGGAAATGCTCGGATGCTCAGCAGACAGCTGTAAGTAGATCTAAGGTTGTTTATTTTATTTATTCCAAAGGTAATGCGTGATTGGAACTCTTATTAGGAACACAGCATTCAGACAAGGTTGATACATTGCACGACTCTGGTCATTTCAACTTTGGGTGACAAACTTCCAGACAGACATTAAAGAACATAAAAAGGGCCTACATAAAAGCACAACCGGAGTAAGTGAAGAAAGAATACCTGAAGTAAAAGAGACCTGGGGAGCCAAGATCATTGTTTCAAGTGTACAAAGGGGCATAAGAGAGAGGGATTGGTGGCACTATGTCTGGATCCAGAACAGGACCACGACAACTGTCTGAGCTTGTTGGTCTGTACTCTGGTGAATTATTTCCCATACTAAAAAAAATGCAGTGGTATTATTCAAATGAGCATTACACAAGAAGCTTCAGTCCACCCACAGTCAATTCTGAGCACATCCCAGCAGGAAGTGGTTAAATACATTTGAGATCAGTATTTTCAGTTGTTCACCATTTCTGTGGTGGCCCGAATATGATGACTCATGTCATCATCTGAAACTGAACAAAATATCACTGCTGCTCTGGGAAAACAACAAGGCAATGGACAATGCACTAGAAAAAAGAAGGGAGAGGCAGCGGATGCCTTTGCTGATCTACCCTGTAGCAACTCTGTCCTTCTTGCTTAATTTTCAAAACCCTGATTTTATTCAGGATCCCACATAATCGGGGATGGCAGCCACCTACCACAGCCCCAGGGCATGAACTCTGGTCCAGCTAAGCCAAGCAAAGCAATCCCACTTGCCACTGGAATTTGTTTAGGAATGGGACTATGGCTCTCGCTCATAAGCTGGAAGGGAAAGTGAGCTGGTAAGGGAAAGACAAAGTCTTCCGAGAAGGAATGTCCTACCTGATAGACAGCTGACAAAGAGGTTGCCCTATGTTTCTGCCTTAAACATGGTTGCATAAAACTACAATATTTTGGGCTGAGACAGCTTTCCAGTGAATATGAGAAATCAACTCTCAACATGAAAATCCTGTCTGCTCAGAAAGGATAAGAAGAAAGAAAGAAAGAGGCTGAGTCTGTGATGATAGCATGATCTCTGAAATTATCAGCCTTAGAATTTTCATTATATGATCTAATTAAAGGTCTTTGCTGCCGAGGCCAATGTTAGATTGTATTAGAAAGTATTCTGGATACAGTAGACTAACACTACTCCGACTTAAGAGACAAAACACAGAGTACTATCTACACAGGAGGTGATAGTTCAATCAATCGATTAATTAAACTTCTGTTGCTAGCACGGTTTTGAAGACTGCAAGAGGAATATAGGTGGAAACAAATTAGAAGAAGTAATTCTGTTAGCCTAAGGTTCATTTTCCATCCACCATGACCGGCTTCTATTTTGGAATAACAAGTGACTACAAATCTCCGGGTGAAATGAGGATGAGTATCCAAAAATGGCCCCTGGGTGCCACTCGGGGTTGCTGGACAACTAGCCAGCTGGGACTGGGCTTCCTTCTTCTCCCCAGGATTTATCCAAACCCAACTTCTCTTGGGCCTTGAGGGTCCCTCCATGTTAAGCAGATGGTTTTCCCAGACAAGTACTGTCTACAGCTGGCACAGAAACCCAGATTCTGCAAATCCACTCATAATGGCCCAACAGACAAGACTGTCCTGACGCCCATGTGGGACCCGGTCTGTACCTTACTGATAGTGAAACTTACCACATGGAACAAGGGAGCTTAAGTTAAAGGCAACCAAGGAAATCACAGAACTCTCAGTGTGAGTTTTAACAGGAAAGCAGTTTCAGCATACTAATTGATACTCTTTGATGCTTGAGAGACATCCACATCTACCGAGTCAGTTCTTTTAAAAAAAAAAAAAAAAAAAAAAAAAAAAGCTGACCGGGGGTGCTGGGTGGCTCAGTGGGTTAAGCCTCTGCCTTCAGCTCAGTTTATGATCTCAGGGTCCTGAGTCCCACTTGGGCTCTCTGCTCGGCAGAGAGCCTGCTTCCTCCTCTCTGTCCTTGCCTGCCTCTTTGCCTAATTGTGATCTCTCTCTCTGTCAAATAAATAAAAAATCTTAAAAAAAAAAAAAAAAAGCAGACCACATCAAATGTGTAAAATGCATATGTGAAATAAAAAAGTTGGGTACTGCAATGTATTTTATTAACTCGGTGTTTTGGAATGCTTGTTTAGAACAAAAGCCATGAAGCTAAACTTTGTTTTTAACTGTAGCTAACTTGAGTCTCAACTTAGTATAAAAATCATAGTCATATCATTCTGGTTGCTCTCAAGCCCATCATGTTGGCTCCCCTCCACAACACTGTGTCTCTAAGTCATTCTATTGAGATCTCACTACATAAATAGAAGACAGTTTCTACTTTGGGGTTCTTCACAGTTGGTAACAAATTTTACAATTTGTTGTGAGGTTTACCCACATTTTTGCTGCACAATATGAAAATATGTGAAATATATATTTTTATATTTTTATAGAAGTATACAAATATTTAAGGGCACCGGGGTGGTGCAGTCTTGGTTTTGGCTTGGGTCATGATCTCAGGGTGCTGGGATTAAGCTCTGTGTCAGGCTCTGCGCTCAACACAGAGTCTGCTTAAGATTGTCTCTCCCTCTTCCTCTGTACCCCCCCACACCTCCTCTTTTTCTCTCTCTCTCAAATAAATAAATAAATAAATAAATCTTTTTTTAAAAGTATACAAATATTTATTCCAGATCTACAGGAATATCTAAAACATGCTCAAAAAATTAAAGTATCTACAATATATCACATGGGTGAAAAATTATGCACAAGGCACTATGCTCAGTTCTGAGACAAGATCCAAAGAGCTAAAGGAAGTAGATCTGGCCTCCAGGACCTTCCCGTCTAGCTGGGGAGGTAGAACACACACAGTGAGTAGGAGACACAGCAGGGGTGGGAGGGGTGGAGAACACAAGGATGCTAGAGATGCCCAAGTAAAGAGAAGTCATTTTGAACCACTGGCTAGGACTCTCCAGGTGTTGGGTCACTGATCTCGAAATCATGGCTAATTTCTGAGGGCATGCCATTTGCCCATATGCTGACAAAAAAATAAACTCTTCAAAAAAATATAAAAAGTTTTCCATACCAGCTATGTTTGTTTCCCATGGCTGGCGTAACAAACTACCATAAACCTGGTGGCTGAAAGCAAGAGACATTTATTCTCTCACAGTTCCGGAGGGCAGAGTCTGAAACCAGTACTGAGCTTCTCAGTGGGCTGAGATCAAGGTGGAGGCACTTCCTTCAGAGGCTCCAGAGGGAATCTCTTCCTTGTCCCTTCCAGCTTCTGGTGGCTGCTGGCCTTCCTTGGCCCTGGCCTCATGGCTCCAGTCTCTGTCTCTGTGGTTCCATGGCCTTCTCCTCTGGGTGATGTCAAACCTCCCTCTGCTTCTCTCTTATGAGAACTTGTCGTTGCATTTAGGGCCCACCCGGATAATTGAGGGTACCCTCTTTACCTCCAATCCCTTAATGAAATCACATCTGCAGTCTATTTTGCCATACAAGGCAACACTCACAGGTTCCAGAGAACCTGTTATCTCTGGGGGATATTATTTAGCCTGCTACTCTCCAACATAAGCCCCAAAGCCTTTCAGGCGGGCATCCAAATCACGGAGCAATACTCTTCATTCACTCAAAGTTGAGCGTTTTTGGAATGGAATCAGAAGTCTGTGCTTACTTACCCAATGAACAAGGGCAGTCCTTCCTCTCTGAAATACAGAGAGGATCTCTCTCTAATTTTGCTCAGTGGACAAGACTTCACAATTCTGGCTGAAATCCCTGAATATATGACATTAGCATATGAAGATTCCACACCTTGTGGACCAGGGGTTGCAAATCAGCAGCCTGAGAACTGAATTCAGAGGTATGCTTTGAGTCTATATTTAAAAATAGGAACTCTTCTATAAAAATGAGATTTGGGGCTTCCCTGGAAAAACTGAAGAGCTAATAACACCAGCTCCTTAGTGTTCGATGGTAATAAAAAACCAGAGAAATGTCACCATCCTTTTAGATTGAGCAAAGGTCTCCTGGCTCGTCTAGTCCCCATACTGCCTGTTGTCCCTAAAATGGATATACCACATCGATTGCCAATACTTTTAGATGTCATTTATTTTTGTACCTTCACACAACTTGCTTTACTAGAAGAAAAGTATTTCTCGGGGTGTCTGGATGGCTTAGTTGTTAGACATCTGCCTTTGGCTCGGGTCATGATCCCAGAGTCCTGGGATGGAGTCCCGTATTGGGCTCCCTGCTCAGTAAGCCTGCTTTTCCCTCTCTTTCTGCCTGCTGCTCCCCACTGCTTGTACTCTCTCTCTATCAAATAAGTAAATAAAATCTAAAAAAAAAAAGAAAGAAAGAAAAAGAAAAATATTTATGTGTTCCCGGACCTCCATCAAAAGTGACAAAGTATGGGCGCCTGGGTGGCTCAGTGGGTTAAGCCGCTGCCTTTGGCTCAGGTCATGATCTCAGGGTCCTGGGATCGAGTCTCACATCTGGCTCTCTGCTCAGCAGGGAGCCTGCTTCCTCCTCTCTCTCTGCCTGCCTCTCTGCCTACTTGTGATCTCTCTCTGTCAAATAAATAAATAAAATCTTAAAAAAAAAAAAAGTGACAAAGTAAAAGACAGCCTAAAAAGCCCCTCTTGTTTGGAGAAAAATTAGAAAGAAAAAATGTAGTTTTTGTTTGTTTGTTTTTGTTTTTGTTTTTAAAGAGAAAAGCAATTCCTTTACTGTTTCACAAGCACATACCCAGCTTCTCTGAATCTTCTATATTTCTTCCTCTGCCTCTGGCAGCATTTGAATTCGTAGCTCGTGGTACAGACTGCCTGAGAAGGGAACGCAATGCAGCAGCCCATCCTTTCTTAGGAATTAGCTAACCAGCTGATGGGCAGTACTCTAAATACAGCTCTGCTTCCAAGAATTAACTTGGATAAAGCACTCACTAGAATTAATCCACACTTAGCCTCCTAATACATCAAATAAGCCAAAAGGATAGTAATGATAATTTAAATACTTGGTCTGTGTACAGTACTGTTATAGGTGCTTTGCAATACATTAATCCATTTAATTCTCAACACGCCACCAGTGGGAACTACTATTATTATTACTATTTTACAGATAAGGAAACTGAGGCACAAGCAACTTGTCCATAGTGCTGTGATCATCAACCTGCCTCCCCTGCCAATTTTCTAGATAGGGAAACAGAGACACAAGTGACTTGCCCAAGGTTACATAACTCATAGGTGACCGAACTGAGACAGGAACCCAGGCTGACTCAAAAGAAAGGTCACAAAAGATCCAAAGATAATGAAATCTTTTGAGGATTTGAGAATGAGAGGCATTGGAAGTACTTTATAGCTCAAAGTCCAAATATGGAAACCAGTGATGTGGCCATGCTCTAGTTGGCCTCATTCTGCAATCAAACATCAGGGAACCCAGCAGGGACCTCCCCAGCACGGACTGTCTTCAATGGGGGCAAAGTGAATGCAGACAAAGAGGGCTTGGGTTCCAGTTTCAACTCAAATGCATCATCACAGAGACTGAGCTCACAGGCTTGTTGATTGTTTTTAAATAGCAAATGATGTAGTGATGACTGAATGCCTTTACCTGTCCTGCAGAATTATCACCATCTCTTTGATTTTTGTGGGTTTTTTTTTAAAAGGAAAGGTTTTTATTTTTATATTATTATTTTTTGAATTTATTTTTTTAAGTAATTTGTATACCAAATGTGGGACTTGAACGCAAGACCCCAAGATCAAGAGTCAGATGCTCCACTGACTGAGCCAGCCAGGTGCCCACTCCTTGGGTTTTTAATACTGGGTGTGGGGAGTCAGCCTTTGCCCTTATCAAGGGACCCACCTGGGATGGAAACCCTGACCACCCAAGCTCACAGCACTTGGGCAAGGACTGTTGTTGGGGTCATTTAGTGGTCTTTTTAAAGATGTTCTTTTTAACTCAAACAGAATAATTTTCTGGGACTGTCACATATTGTAGATTGCCATTATTCTGACAAAAACTGAGATGCTCTTGACACACCCATTTTTTGCAGCCCATCCAGTCTTTTGATGAACACCGAACAGGGGACTTTTCCCCATAATGTTACTTGCCTTGGGCCCAATATGTTCTGGGTCCAATTTCTTCATTTTCCTTTATGGTATAGATAGCAGAGTATACAGAGAGAATGGGATACAAAATACGTATCATTTGTAAGACAGCAGTTTGATCAGTTAAACCGGTTCTCTCAGAATTTGCTGAGTCTAGTCCAGATCCCACAGGTAGAGCCAAAGGCACCAACCCCTGTACTTGGAGGACCTCTTGGTCCTTAAGTTTACTTTCTATGCAGTTGGGACATTGGACTTGATGAAGTGAGGCGGCTGTCTGCTCTAATGATCTCTGATTCTGTTACTCTGTGTCAGGATTCAAGTTAGTTTTGTCTAAGAAAGCAAAAGGGGGGAGGTTTGCTCAGTGGCTCAGTCATTAAGCATCAGCGTTCAGCTCAGGTCACGATTTCAGGGTCCTGGAATTGAGCCCCGCATTGGGCACCCTGCTCGGCGGGAAGCCTGCTTCTCCCTCTCCCACGCCCCCTGCTTGTGTTCCCTCTCTCACTGTGTCTCTCTCTGTCAAATAAAAAATTAAAATCTTTAAAAAATAATAATAATAGTTTTTAAAAAATAAAGATTAAAAATAATGGACCCAGTGTCCCCACTTTTCCCGTCACACACATAAGAGCTAGCAAAGGGAAAGTAGCCCAGAGTGACCCTGTCCATTGTATGACTTCTCTCTGTTAGAGGGGGACAGTGCCCCACTGGCTCAGCCAGGCCCCCAGATCAGAATCTACTCCTTCCGTTCCCTTCGTCCAGCTCAAACATCACCTCAAGAGCCTCCTGTCCCAAGATAGCTTTCTATCCGAGCCACCATAGCACCCTGTCCCCACCTCACTGCCAGCCTGTCCCTGGGGTCAGTGACACACAGGTCTGCCCTCAGGATCGGCAGGGACACTCACTGCGCTCCCTTCATCTCTGTGCCCTCACACCTCACATTCCACTTGCACACAGTAGGTACTCATTGTTTGTATGATCAAAATTTGAATTTTAGTCTTTGCTAATTATTTCCTACCAGCCCTGGTAAGTATCTCCCAACACAGCGCTATTTCCTCACGTGCAACGTGATGATCATCAAGTTGTTCGACCTGACCGGAAATGCTCTGGAATTCTAAAATGGAAGAGCAGTAAATACCATAGAAAGGCTGCCGCCGGCAGGCCGCCAGGGTCCTCCCACCCCAATGCTGGAATTACTGTGTCTCAAGGAATCACAGAAAGGCCTCCTCAATGTCATCAGCTCAGGCCTTTGGCCTTTGGGCAAAGCTGTACTCAATGAACACAGACATACAGCTCTTTTTCGCTTGTAGAGTTCCGACAAACCTCTGAAACCAATGTCATGGTTTCTCTGTCTAGGTGACATTGGGGAAAACCTTCCTGCCATCCGCCCCAATTCCCTCCCTTCAGCTTCAATCCTCAGCGGAGGCAAAGAACATCTGCTCCTGGCCAGCAGTGCACACCTGCTCCCCTGCTCGTTCCCAGCCTGCAGAACAGGCTGAGGGCGAGGACAATGGGAGTCCATTCTTCAGTCTGAATCTCGGACCTTCACTGAATAAATGTCACAATTACGAATTCTTCAAGAGAGAACACAGAAAACTGTACACAAACTTGGTCTTATCTGGGAATTGCGGTTCACTGGCCCTGCTAAATCCAGACTCTTCTGAGCAGCTTTTCTCCCTCCGCCTTAATCGTGTTACACTGAAACTTATCTGTCCTCCTAGGAAAGCTGAATTATGTGCAAAATCATTCAATGGCTCTTCTCACGGCACTTCAGCGCTCCCTTTTCCTTAATCCTGCAGGTAACAGCACATCGTACTCTGGGTCCAATAGTGTCATAACTTTGCAAGAGTTAAGACTGTTAATTTACTTTAAAAAGGGTACTAAAAATAGTACATCTGTGTTTATATTTTCCTCTCTGGGGCCTAATCTTTCTGCCCATATTCATTTCAGCAAAAACATCTTCTAAGTACTCTGCCTCTTAGGTTAGCGCTTTTTTTTGCCTTGGGGACAGCCGCTCGAAGCTAGGAAAGCCAAAGGAACCTTCTTTATGCGGAATTTGCTTTGCTTTTACGAAAGACGATTTTGGCTATCGCATCAACTGGAGTGAGGAGCGAAGAAAATTAGCTAGCTGGTATGCCTCTGCTATTCCCCAGGAACTGCTCCCACCTCTCCCTCCCTCTCCTCCTTCAACCCCACTTCTGAGCAAAGAACTCCTCGTGCACCAGAGCCCTCGGAAGCACGACTTCCCACTGCTTCTCCTACAGGCCCAAAGGGTGCTCCGGCCTTGAACCAAAATAAGTCTTTGGTCACTTGGAGATTATTTCTAAACGAGGGCACATCACTATAGGTGGCTCGTGGGGGCTGTGAGGAGCTGAAGTTAGCGTGAGAGGCTGAAGAACAAAAGGAAGAATAATACTCCGACTTACGTGAAACTATGGATGAGCTGGGGGACAGCCCCCCCCAGACTTAACAATGAAGGCTGTCGTAGGTGACAATAGTCCAGCATGGTGGCCTGCCTGAGAACCACCTCATGATTGAAGGGGGGCAGGGCAGGCTGAGGTGAAGATGGAGGAAGTGAACGAGAACATACGGTGTAGCTCAAGGGCTGTGCAAATCTTGTAACTCAGGGGCTGATCTCACTCAACAGAAGGTGCTTCACTATCACACACAACAAACAAGTCAATAAAACATATCAAAGAGGTAAAGACTTAATATAAAAATAAAACAGGGCAGGGGTCAGCGAGCATCTTCCATGAAAGGCTACTAAATATTTTTGGCTTTGAGGGCTATGTCTCTGTCACAACTACTCAACCCCTGCCAGTGTAGCCCCAAAGCACTCACTCACACACGGTATGTAAATGAATGGGTTGTGTTCCATACAGTCGGTGTTAAAAAAACAGGCAGCAGGCAGAATATGCCTACAAAACACAATTTGTCTACCCCAAAACGGAGGAAATCTGCACATAAACAGATTTGGTACCATGGGGTTCTAGGGGTTATGGCGTTACACAAACTGTGTTTCTCCTGAGAATATAAATATCTTGAGGGCAGAATTTTTCTTCCGTTCCTCACTCCAGTCCCAGCATCAGGACGGGGCCTGGCATGTAGTTGGCACAAAGAGCTGCTCACAATAAGCATTTGTTGAATGAATGAATGAATGAATGAATGAGCACATTATGGGTCTTTAGAGGGTAATTTTTTTTTTAAGATTTTTATTTATTTATTTGACAGAGAGAGATCACAAGTAGGCAGAGAGGCAGGCAGAGAGAGAGGAAGGGAAGCAGGCTCCCTGCTGAGCAGAGAGCCCGATGTGGGACTCGATCCCAGGACCCTGAGATCATAACCTGAGCCGAAGGCAGTGGCTTAACACACTGAGCCACCCAGGCGCCCCTTTAGAAGGTAATTTTTCACTATTGGTGACTTTTCTGTACCACTGACCCCAATCCCACTGCATACTCCATCCTCTCGTGCCTCCCTTCTCTGCAAGACTGGACGACTATATGGGGCCAGAACACACAAATTACGAATCCTTCTACGAATTCGTACACAAATGCATGAAAACATCTGTTTTTCAATTGCTAAGATAACACGCAGGGATATGTACCTTTTTTCTCAGTTTTGTCTGAGTTAAATCACTCTTAAATAAATTTACTGTCAGAGCAAAGGCAGTGTCCAAAAGGCCAAAACCATTAATTATTATCTTCTGGGAAGTACAAGTTCATGCAGATAGTAACTTTCATGACATTGTCAAGTATGCAGTTGGACATTACACCATAATACTTTACCTTGGGCTCTGGGACATTATCTTCCACAGTAACGATGAGGGCAGCCACTCGTTATCAGCACTTTAGCACAGGTCATATTACACCTACAGAAAGGTAAAATATGACTCACCTTGATCTCTCCTCACAAGCCCTTGGCCATCGCTGTACATTTATCAAATGGCTACTAAGAGCTCTGGGTGACGTGGTAAAAGTACCAAAGGAAATGCAAGGCACTACTGTGGCCCACCCATTTTAAAAAATTGAGTTAAGACAACAAACTTAAAATTCTAGAAAAATTTAAGGTAAGAGAATATATAACCCAATGTCAATCAGTATAGACTGAATGCTAACTAAGTTCAACAGGACCTAAATTCAACACAGATATAGCATACAGCGGAGGAAACTTTAGACTACAAAATTAGATTTTTTTTTTCCTATAAGGGACTTTAATGATGATCCAATTCCTTCATTTTACGGATGAGACCTAGAGACCCAATTAATGTGAATGGAATCTTGGGATGCCTCTGTTGGTTAAGCAACTGCCTTCGGCTCAGGTCATGATCCTGGAGTCCCGGGATGGAGTCTGCACATTGGGCTCTCTGCTCAGCAAGGAATCTGCTTCTCCCTCTGACCCTCCCCCCTCTACACTCTCATTCTCTTTCTAATAAATAAATAAAATCTTTAAAAAAATCAGTAGAATCTTTGTTATCCTCAGAGTAGCACATCTTTTAATGTGTGAATGTAAGAAGTGTTCTAATAGTCTTTTTAAAGTGTATAACTGTATTGTTAATCCTGAACCACATACTAAAAAAAGGGGGCAGATGATGTGCTTTCTTCAAACTCGGAGACGACTTCACAAGTCCACACATACGGGGCTTCATTTCACCTGCACAGGTGAGCCAGACCACAAGCACTCTTTCTATGAAGGTTTCGACTTTCAAAGCACAGGGAGTCAGGCACTGACTCATTGTGCCAGGACACTTCAGTTTCCTTGTAAGGCAATCAGGAATGGAAGTTTTCCACTGGGCTTGAGTAGTTCCTTAGGATCAGCTGCATAGTAGTATTTTCCTAACATCACACTGCACCTCACTAGGAGCAGAGAGGGTGAGTTTGGATGCCCACATCAACTTTCCTTACCATCTTGAGAAGACCTGTGCTTACTCTCTTCGTTCTCTGGCTGCAAGTAGACACATCTCCAATTTCTTCCTGCCGTTAACACTCAGCACTGTAATGCAACTTGCCCATAGAATGACTCGCTTTACCAAATTGCTTTTATGAGGTAATTTTCCAGAACACATGTGTATGGATAACAATATCAGAGCTGTTTCGGGGTAAGCAAAGTCACAACCTAGGATAGGGTGGCATCGTAACCTGCAAACAACGAGTGTGTGTGTGTGTGTGTGTGTGTGTGAATCAGCCCGTGTACTCCTCTGCACGTTCTCCTAGCCACACCTGCTGAGGTCCGCAGAGAGGAGATTTCTAGTCCTCCACTCTCAGGACGCTGTGGCTGGCAAAGACAGCCAAGGAAAGAATTTACGGTTAAGTGAGACTCTCCTCACAGGATGACAGATCAACATACACAGAAAGGTCACAGTAACCAGAATTCTGCCAAGAAAGCACCAGGCAAGGAGTTCTGCCATTAATAAAGATGCTCACACACACACCCCAGAAGCAGAAAAATAGAAGGCCTAGGTACAACTCCAACTCAGCAAGATCCCGAAAAATGAAACAGAGGCGCTTTCTGCAAGAGAAGCAGTGAGAGGAAAACACACACACACACACACACACACACACACACACACACACACAACTTAGAAGGCAGTAGTGTTCCTGGCAAGGTTCAGATGGAAAAACAGCAACAGATCCCAGAAGCAGAACTGCAGCCAGGAAGAACCTCAGCTCAAGCCATGTTAAGTAAGGTCAGGATAGTACTCAGGGAGGATTCATTGCATGCCTGTCTGTCCTCTGGGTCTCAGGGCTGAGCTGTGTAGTAATCACTGAATCACTGGGGGATGTAGGGCAGGACCAACACTGTAGAGATACTACAGACCATCTTCATACCACCCCCTGCTAGGGGAGGCATGGCCCCTCTTTTCAAATCTAGGAAATCCCACCAGGACGCAGGAATAATCAGTGCCCTCGGGCCCTGCCATCAATTCTGCCTGACTCCAAAGCCCAAGACATCACACTACCGTGTATAAACTATGGCTTCTGCCCTGAAGAGGCTTAAAATAACCTAAACCAATTAGAGATCAATGCAGCCAATATAATAAAGGATTAACAAACAAGCATTCTCCCTCTCCTACTCCCCCTGCTTATATTCCCTCTCTCAGTCTTTCTCTCCATCAAATTAAAATCTTAGGTAAAAAAAAAAAGACTTTAAAGAAAGAGGGTGTCTGGGTGGCTCAGTTTTTAAGTGCCTGCTTTTGGCTTAGGGCATGATCTCAGGGTCCTGGTATAGAACCCCACATCGGGCTCCCTGCTCAGCGGGAAGCCTGCTTCTCCCTCTCCTGCTGCCCTGCTTGTGTTCCCTCTCTTGCTCTCTCTCTCTGTCAAATAAATGAACAAAATCTAAAAAAAAAAAAAAAAAAAAAAGACTTTAAAGAAAGAGAAGAGGGGGGTCCCTGGCAGGGTCAGTCTGGAGAGTGTGGGAGTCTTGATCTCAGGGTCATGAGTTTGAGCCCCACGTTGGGTGTAGAGATAACTTTAAAAAAGCTTAAAAAAATAAAGAAAGAGAAGATAAATGAATAGTTAGAGAACACGTTAGGGAAGGAGGTTGTGGGATCCTTCTCAAAGGATGGGTAAGATTCGCCCAGGAGAATGGGGAGGAAGAGGGGTTTCTAGGGGTGCAATCTGGGCAGTGACACTGCAGTGGGAAGGAGCCTGGCCCCCTTAGCAGGACAGCCAGACCAAGCCGCATAGAGCACGGAGACAGGGATGTATGCTGAGCTGAAAATAGGATTTGGATAGAAGGGGTGAGGCCTGATTATGAAAGCTTTGAAAAATCAGGCAAATTATTTTAGACCTGAGATAGCACATGGAGAGGAACCAGGTTGAAAGGCAAGGAGAGAGTCAAGGAAGTGATAGTTTAGAAAAATTAGATGGACAAATGCCGAAGAGAAGAGAAAGGGGAACGACTCATTCATTCATTCACTCATTCATTCAGCAAACAGGTTCTGAGGACTTATTAAGAGCCAGGCTTGGGTGGCCAGCTAAGAGGCTGTTCCAGTCCGCCAGAGAGGAAGGGTGAGGTTCTGGATTAGAATATGGAGGGAGGGATTGGCATAAATCACATTTCAAAGGTCTTGGTGACTCACGGATACAAAGGATGAAGGAAATGAAGGAAAAGATGGTTAAAGATAATTCCAAAGGTTCAAGATTGACATGATTTTCCACCTTTATTGGTAATCTCAAAAGGCACTGAGAATAAAACAATTAAAGTATAAAAAGTGCTTCGTTGGTGCTGCATGGTCAACAAAACCCCCAAAGACCCATTCTTTACCCTGGGAGCCCGTTTACAGGTAGTCTGTAGGTAAGAAACTTCAGTGAGACAAACCACTTCTGTGTGAGTAAATGCTGAGTTCCCTTGGCAAGGAGCACAGACCTCTGCCTACTCAGGTTCCATCAATCCTCCAAGACATCCCCCTATCATCTAAAACAAAACCGATCTCACTAAGAGACAGGGCTGCCCACTCGTGCCCAGCCAACAGCTCTGGCTTTGGAGAAGGGATAAGGCAAAGTGGACAGGGGGTAAACAGAAAGTAGGCAGGGTCCCTAGGGGGCTGGACCTTAGGAAATGGGGCAATAGTACAGGACATCATTTTAAACAGAGGATCCCAGCACTGCTCTCATTTCTACACCCACTTCCTAGTGTTTTACAATTACTGGTCCTCAGATAGATAGGAAGGCCTTAAAGAGTCTTTACCAAATTGCAGCTCTTTGTCCAGAAACGATTTCAAATGTGCATATCTATGCATACATTAACTCCTAGTACAGCTAGCATATGTCTGAGACACAAATTCTTTTTAATAATTTATATGTTGATTACACAAATTTCAAGCTCATTTTAATTTTACATTCAGCAACAGTACAATTCACTATTGGGGCACATCCTCAAAGCCTACTCACTGGAAAATGCAAGAAATGAGAAGTGTAGCTATCAAACTTCTATTGCTACGAAGAGTGCTCCGGGCCAAAAAAAAAAAAAAACCACAAGTCTCAATACCTTGCAGAAATCTAGACTTGCATGTAAAATTCAAGGCAGTATCCTCTCAGCATAGCCCAGCTTTAATAAAAGCAGATCTTTACTTAATTCTAAGCAGAAATGAATACTTTCTTCCGCAGAATGATGCCTTAAACTACTTTTGTATTTAAAAGTAAAAGCCCTCAATGTCAGTGTCCAAGTCAGACTTGAAAAGACACATTACAAAAGAAACGGCTGCTCTGGAAAAAAATCCTTCAACACCCCTCTCCTAACATCTACTCAGGTTAGTAAGAAGAAATCAGAGCAGAAAGAAACCCAGTGAAAAATGGTTGCACATAAATGTGAGAGGATTCCTGCTAAGACCCCATGTGGGACAGCCACAGGCCTAGTCAGGAAAATTCCAAGAACAAGTCCTCCACATTCTACTAAGGGGGCTTCAAACCCGGCACGGGTCTTTCCTCTCCCTAACACCGAAAGGTAAACACCCATCAAAATCTTCCAGACTCCGAGCAACCCAGAGTTTCCAAGCCAAGAGGGAGAGAGCCACATGACCGCGAGACAAACTACAGCCCAGGAGGCTCTCCCTCTCCTTCCAGCCCCTCGTGGGGGCCCCGGGTAGGGGTCCCTGGGCAGCTCCAGTCCTTCACCCCCTGTGACAGATCTCCCGGCGGAAGCCCCTAAACCCCTAGCCCCACTTACTGGCGCCGCGAACCCAGGCGGGGGCCCGCCCCTGCGGTGAGCGCAGCTCCTCGGCGACTGGGGCGCAGCGGCCCGCAGGGGGACTGGGGATGGGGGCGATCCCTGCTAGGACGGGCCGAGCGGTCCGTGCAGGGATGCCCGGGAGGTCCCGCGAGTCGCACGGGCCGCGCAGCGCATGGTGGAGCAGCAGGAACCCAGCCGCTCTCCAGCCTCCGGCAGAAAAACAAACAAAAGGCAGGGAGGCTTCTAGCGGGGACGACCGGCCGCTTTCCCTGGGAAAAGTTACCCTGCAGCTCCCCTCGCTGGCCCTGCGCGTCCCTGCACCGCGTCCAGGCCGCCCGGGGGCGCCGAGCCGCGGCGCTGCGCTCCCTGCCGGGGCTGACCGAGCCCAGGGATCCCTGCGGCCCGCTGACCGCCCGTGCGCCCCCCAGCTCCACACGCACGCCTTTTTGCAGGTCGGCTGCCTCAGGTACCCAGATGTAGAAATGGAGGCTGTGGGCGCAGGTTCTGAGTACATTTCATTACAGGTAATCATGGTGAAAACCCTTTCCCGGCTTTCGGGAAAACGTAACCGGGGACGCGCGACATTGTGAATGCAATCAGTGCCCCTGAAACGTACACTCCAACACGGTTAAGATGGCAGATTGGGTTAGTTTTCCCTCAAGCAAAATATTTTAAAATAAACATGCAACCGATTGCCCCGTTCGCGTTCATGTGAGCTGGAAGAGTTAGCAACTTGAGTTTGAAAAACTGGATTGTTAATCCAGGTGGGAAACTCATTAGATATGATGTACGCAACAATTGTCCTCTGTGTGTAACTAGTTATATGTAACCGAACGCTTGTGTGCTAAACACACTTGTGTCCTAAATTATACTGTAGACATTACCTTAAATCAACCATACAAGGACTGGTTCTGGAAGTGCCTTGAGACAAGAAACTGCTTCAACACTCCTGATTTAAATTCATGTAATTGCCCCACGTCTTTATATTTTTCAGAACTAGTTTAATGCCCATAGCGGAGGGGGCAACTTTAGTTGGAGGCATTACAATCATCTGAGGACTTGTGAAAGCAGACTGATGGGCCTTATTCCCAGAATTCTGGTGTTCATGCTTCTGGTCCAGGGAACCGTACTGCCATAAGCAACACAATTTTAATCAATAAAGCAATAGCCCATTTACACACTGCGGATCTTTGTCTGAGTTTAGATTCTCCAGCTCATCACCATATCGATTTTCTCTGCTTTTATTTTTGATTCTAAGAACTCAGCATTGTTTTTTCCTAATAGAATCTATAACAAAGACCTGAATCCCTCTTTCTTCTTGCTCCTATTGAAGAAACCCACAAGACACAAGATTTCCTGTCCCAGAAGGGAAAGGATCATCTGGCCACTTGGGAAATGTATAACATTTATCTATCTTTGTGTTTACCTATATAACACCCAAACCATATGGTAAATGAAAACTGAAAGTCTTTGTCAATGAAAAGATAGGGAGACAAGAGGGGTGAGCTAATAAATTATATTCTGCTCCCATGAAAGGTGATTTTTTAAAAAAGATTTTATTTATTTATCAGAGAGAGAGAGGGAGAGAGAGCGAGCACAGGCAGACAGAATGGCAGGCAGAGGCAGAGGAAGAAGCAGGCTTCCTGCTGAGCAAGGAGCCCAATGTGGGACTCGATGCCAGGACGCTGGGATCATGACCTGAGCCGAAGGCAGCTGCTTAACCAACTGAGCCACCCAGGCGTCCCGAAAGGTGATTTTTAAAGTATCTAAAATTACCAGTTGTCCAAGCAAGTCTACCCAGCAAATATAGGGACTCTCTTGTTCTACCTTTAACAAGGGTCCACTGAGCTAGTATGTGATTTAGGTCAGGAAAATTATAATCCTGTAAACATAATATGATAGGATAATACAAACTTGAAGTATAGTGGGTACAGGGGATATTGGTTTAAAATAGAATATTAGTAACTGAAATAGAAGAGCATTTTATTTATTTAAATTTTAATTTATTTATTTGACAGAGAGAGAGAGCACAAGCAGGCGGAGCAGCAGAGGAAGAGGGAGAAGTAGGCTGTCCGCTGAGTAGAGAGCATGATTAGGGATGGATCCTAGGACCCTGACACCATGACGTGAGCTGAAGGTAGCCGCTTAACTGACTAAGCCAACCAGGTGCCCCATATAACATTTTAATAAAATAGGTGTTTAATTTATCATTATGAATACTACTTATTATTTTAAGATTTATTATTAATTAGAATAGAAATCTGTATTAATTATCCAAGATATCTTAAATTAGCATTCAACATGTTTAATGAAATGGAGTAGTTCTGAAAACATTTCATTACCTCATTGTTTATTTGCAAAACTAATTTTTTTGTGTTCATGAGGCACATATCACTTTCTTCTATTATAAATCCTTACATCTGACCTTCCCACCCATTTAAATTGCAAAATCTAATTTTAAAAAGGTCATTGGGAGGAAATCATCCTTAAAAGACTAAAGTTTCCTTTAAAAATTAAAACTGTTAAGTTTGTTGGCCTTCGTTAAACATGAAGTTCCTTTTTCTAGGTAGCTGATTTAGGGAGCAGTAAAAACACCTATCTGAAGGGTGGATCCTAATATTAAAAGAAAGCAGGTGGGTTTTCTTATGGTAGCTTATTTTACCCCCACCCCCACTTTTTTACTCTTTTTTTTTTTTCTGCCGAAGATGTATTGCATTTCTAGTATCTCCAGAATAAAATAATGGATAATAGATGTAAACTCTGGGATCGATGAACTCAGTCTTGGAAACCTAATCACTGCTAGTACCTGACACTTGGTAGAAATCGTAGAAACTCAGTAAATGTTTGCCAAATGAAGGTATGAGGCTGTAAGACTGTGGGTTTTCACAGAGCATGCAAACTTCCGTACTGAAAATAATGTAAAGTGTGGAAACATAATAAATTGCCTGATAAATAAGGGTGTCTTCTTAGGAAACAAAGTCAGGTGTTTGAGCTTTAAGAGGTGGGGCTAGTATCGCGGGATAAGTTCCGGCACTCTATGAGAACAGCGGACTACAAATCCCAGAGTACCTCCCGGGCGCCGTCTCCGCAGAACTCGGGTTTCAGGGCCTTAGAAGCCCCAACGTCTTTCGCCGGTTGCATGATGGGATCTATAGTAAGACATGCTTTGCGGGGCATTTATATTGTCTTGCTTCTCTCTTGAGCCTGTCTTTTCCTCAACCTCCAGATCCGTGCTTTCAGAAAGTTTAGCCATTCTAACAGCCTGTGACTGTTAGTGGAGTTTCGCTGTTTCCCCGCATTCCCGGCGTGGTACTCTGGACAACCTCGGAAAAACGTACTGGCGATCTCCCGGAGCACCAAGTTCAATGCTCTTGAAGGGTTGTTCGCCTTTGGGTCTCAACCCTAAATTTTCAGTTATAAACACTTTTTAGATAATTATAGTTCAAGTTTGCATAAGGGGTCCCTGAGACAAACCCGTGGGTTGAATTTCGGGTCAGCAAACTGGTGACCCGATTGCCAATTCCGCGTCGCGCCCGCAGTAGGCCCACGCCACCGACCCCTCCACTAGGCGGCGCGCGCGGGGCAGGTGAGCCGTGAGGCGCACGCAAGCACTGGCGGTACTGCGCATGCTCAGTGCGCCGGCACAGGTTTCCGCAGTAGAGTGGGCAGCTACGCCGCGGCGTCCGGGCTCTCCAGTAGCGCCGACGCTCTGGTGTTCGTACGGTCCTCGGCCTCCGCTGGCAGCGGGCGTCCCTCCGCTCCGCGACTTCCCGGCCGTGGCTCTAGCGCGCCCGGATCTGGCCCCCTGCCCCGCGAAGATGGCTGCCGTACGCCGGGCCCGCAGTTACTGCCGCTGCCTGGTGCGCTTCTCCGACCGAGAACTCTGCTAAGCCCCGTTGCAGCAGACGGGCAGGAGTAGACACCCGGACACCCAGCACACCTCCTCGGGGGAGCGGTGCAGAGGGGGCGCGGAGAGCCCCTCGACCGCGGCCGGCTGCCCCGCCAGCATGGTAACCCGGGAGGGGGCACTCGGAGGGATACTGTGAGGCGGGAGTGCGGTCTGCAGAACGGGGTAGGCCTGGGAGGAGCCCCGAGAGAGCGGGAAGTGGAGACTGGGAGGAGTGGGAACTGCTCGGCCGCCACCCACTGTAAGGCCCTTGGCCTGAGCGGCGGTGGAGCGGGTGCCAGCCCTGACCGCTCCCCGCGGTTCCTTCCAGCTGAAGTCCCCCCCCCTCCCCCGCAGCCCCGCTGGCCCCCGGTAGCCGGGACCCGATGTGAGGAAGAGCGGGTGTGCAGGAGAGCAGAGAAGAATGCCTTTTCTTGGTTCGCTGAGGACAGCGAGCCAGTCTTACTCTCCTCTAGGGATTTTATCCAAAGCAATAAGGATAGGTTGAGGTGAGCCGTAGCAGGTCTGAAACTGGCGGGCGGGGAAGGGGGGAGGGAAGCCTTGGCAAACGGAGACACTTGTTGATTTATTCCCCCTCCGGAAAGCAGTACCCACGGAGAAGCCGTTCAGATCCTTTAGGGAGTCCTGGGGTTGGGACGCACCTGCCCCGTGACGCGTCATTGCCGAGGGTAGGATGTTGGCAGGCGGTCCTGGCTGGGTGGGATCAGAGAGATGATGTCTCACCTCCGAGCGGTGAGGGCCTGAGCAGCGTCAGGGCGGTCCTTAACTCAGAGGGACTGAGTTAAGCTCCAGAAATTGACCACGCAAATTCCATGGGACTGTTTGCATGCTGGAATCTGTAGTCTCTGCTCTGTGCTACCTTTCTTTGGCTTTGAATAAATTTCCCATCTGAGAAACTAATCTCTAGCTAGGATTAAATGAATCAAGTGTGAAGTGGTACCAGAATAATGAGTTCATCGCAGACAGTCAAGTATTTATTGAATAAGTGGATGACTGAAAGAATTTATTGTATTAAGTTAACCTGGAGGATAGAAAAAGCAGTAATTGTGCCCTTCAACTTTCAGAAGTGGTTCTCTGACCAGGATTAAGCACTTAATTTCTTATATTTCGTTAATCCTGTTTGTAAAACAGGAGTAAAATGATGGAGACGTGAACTGCTCACGCAAAAGGTGCTGCTTATGTCAGACTCAGTTATGAAAACGTGAAAATCTTTGGGTGACAGCTGGGGACCTATTTATCTCAGTTGGCATTTGAGTTGGCAAAATGTAGTAAAACCCCCAACTTACATAGTCATCATACAGCCAGAATTAAAGTAATAAAGGATTGGAATTCAATAATAACAGGAACTCAGGGGAGAAGATGGCTTTCTGTATTACTGATTGCTCATTTCTTTTCCTCATCCTTGAGATATGCACAATTGGTTAATTTGGGATTTTTTTTTTTTTTTTTTTGAGCACTTACTAGTAGCCTGGCATAATTTTAGAGTCCCAGCACAATATTAGATCTTCAGTATAACCAGATCAAATCACCAGAGGTGATTTATGGTAAACTTTTAATCATAGATTCTCGTATATGAAAAGGGACCTCAGAGGTTCCCATATCCAACACCCTCTCTTTACAGGTGTGAAAGCTGAGGCCTGGTCAGGCTTTTACTATAACTCCAGCAATGTATTTGGCCCTCTGAGATGACTGATGCTTGTTCCCAACACACTGACTCTAGGGAAGAGACAAAATGTTAATACAAATATTAGAAGCTATGATACAAGCACAAGTTTTATAGGCAAACAAAGGCAATTCAGAAGACCAGAAAGTCCTTTTTATTGGGATAGCTCCTGACTGGGACCTTGAAGGATGAGAAATAGCCAAATGAGGAAGAAATTATTCCAGGTGGAGAGAGCAAGCAGCATATGCTAGAGCTTGATGCTGGAGAGAGCAGAGAAAGCTGTTGAAAGAAGTCACTTAGGCATGACTGCTAGGACAGAGCTAGAAGGCTGAGTTACTAAGGGGATACCCTAGAGAGCTCAGGTCCTTAAGTACACTTAACTGTACTTAAGAGTTTACAGTAATCAGTTAGTCTCTTACTGGAGAATGGAAAGAGTCTTTTCAGTGGGATCTATAAATG
Organism: Mustela nivalis; assembly: GCF_964662115.1. Lineage (NCBI taxonomy): Eukaryota > Metazoa > Chordata > Mammalia > Carnivora > Mustelidae > Mustela > Mustela nivalis. The sequence continues at coordinate 98,042,789 of NC_139024.1, forward strand.
CAAAGTCCTTCATTATTATTTTCCTATTAGTAGGAAAGCTTCCAGCTTAGATACTAAAAATAAATATTTGATAATACATTCATGCTTCAATTTTCCAGTTTTCTGGAAATCAATTCAGAATCTTGACCTCTTTCATTTATTTTTTCATTAATTTGTCCTTTACAGTGTGCCTAGCATTTACTTACACCATCCAGTTCAAGTCTTAAAGGCTCCTCTGCTCTGAGCCTGGTGGTCAGAGATAAGAAGCAGGGCTTATTTATGTTGCTCTGTGAAGTACTACACGTCCATCTGGTGACCAAGTTCAAAAATGTGTGTTAGTGTAAATGTTTTTATCCTGGAAACAAACTACAATGAAAATCTACAATTATCAACTTACATCTTTGGAACAAGTGAAATTGGTTTTATAATTTCTTACTTCTGACCCTCAGGTTATTTCCCCTATTGCTACATTACGGAACTGAACACATGAAGTGTTGAGCAAGTCCCATTTGTTAATAAGTCTGTTAGCTGTGACATGAGGCAACATGTCATTTTCCCTGGAAGGTAGAATTCAGTTTAATTTAGCAAACATATGTTGAGAATACAAGAATAAAATGCGAGGAAATTAACCTGAAACCTGTACTAAATGCCCCAGGCCATTGCAGAGTAATTTTAGTCCATTCTTATTCCACTTTAAATCAATTCAATATATAAAAGCCTGGGTTTGTGAAATAGAACAGGCTTTTTTACAAAAACATTCACTATTACATGTCTTTGATTAATGAGCTTTCCTAGGACATTTAAAATAATAAATGGACAAAAGTCATATTTGTATATGGTAACATGCCAGTCATGTAAAAGGAAGGACATCCAAATATGGGCTAAAAATAGTCAAATTTTAAATGATCCATAAAACAGAAACTATTTGCTGAACGCTATGTTGCAGCTACATGTTATTTTTTGAAGCAAAGTTGTTTTAAATCACCTACTAGAACATTTTAACCAGAGCCCAGTGAAGTTGTTTGTTCTACAGGATTACTAAAGTATCAAATCATTAAACTTCAGCAGTGAAGGAGATACCTAGAGAGAAGCAACTAAATATTTCATTGCACTGGTAGCTCAAGGAGATGTGGATTACAAAGGGAAACTGATGTTCCCATATTCCTGATGATTGTTTCCATTTTTTCTCCCCTCAGGCAGAAGCTGAGGAAGATTGTCATTCTGATACTGTCAGAGCAGAAGATGATGAAAACGAAAGCCCTGCTGAAACAGATCTGCAGGCATGTTTCTTCAAGTGTATATTTAATTCTTATTCCATTGCTTTCCACATATAAGCAAAAATTGGTCTTCCTTATGAAGATTTATCAGTTCTGTGTTTTTTAAAATTACGTATGTATTTAAGTACATAAGTACATACCCCCAATATGGGGCTCAAACTCACATCCCCCAAGATCAAAAATCGCATGCTCTTCTGACTGAGCCAGGCAGGTGCTCCAAGATTTATTGGTTCTTATTTGTATTGAATTTCGCTGTATTTTCTTTCTTTCTTTCTTTCTTTTTTTTTTTTTTTTTTTTTAGATTTTATTTATTTATTTGACACAGAGAGACAGAGATAACAAGTAGGCAGAGCAGCAGGTGGGGGGCGGGGGGGGCAGGCTCCCTGCTTAGCCGAGAGCCTGATGCGGGTCTCCATCCCAGGACCCTGGGATCATGACCTGAGCTGAAGGCAGAGGTTTAACCCACTGAGCCACCCAAGTGCCCCTTAACTGTATTTTCATATTGGTTTACAGAATATGTAAATTAAAGCTGTGTTACAGATTTTTTTTTTAAGATTTTATGTATTTATTTGACAGAGAAAGAGATTACAAGTAGGGTGAATAGCAGGCAGAGGGACAGGAGAAACAGCAGGGAGTCCAGTGTGGGACTTGATCCCAGGACCCTAGGATCATAACTGAGCCGAAGGCAGACGCTTAACGACTGAGCCACCCAGGTGCCCAGATTTTCTTTTTTTTTTTTTTTAAAACCGTTTGTCTACATGTCATTATAGTATCATTGGCTATATTCCCTGTGCTGTGCTTTTCATCTGTGACTTATTTATTTATTTATAATTTTTTAGATTTATTTTTAAAGATTTTATTTATATATTTGACACAGATCGCAAGTAGACAGAGAGTCAGGCAGAGAGAGAGGGGGAAGCAGGCTCCCCACTGAGCAGAGAGCCCAATGCGGGGCTGGATCCCAGGACCCTGAGGTCATGACCTAAGCTGTAGGCAGAGGCTTAAACTTGAGCCACCCAGGCGCCCCATGTGACTTATTTATTTTATAACTGGAAGTTTGTACTTCTTAATCCCCTTCACCTTTTTGCCCTTTGCCCCCTTGTCCCCTCTACCAGCCATTGTTTCCTCTCTGTATTTATGAATCTGTTTCTGTTTTCTTGTCTGTTCATTTAGTTTTTTTTTTTAGATTCTGCATATAAGTGAAGTCATATAGTATTCGTCTTTTTCTTACTTGACTTAGCATTATATCACCTACATCCATCCATATTGTCAAAAATAGCAAGATCTTACTCCTTTTTGTTGCTGAGTAATAATTTATTATGTGTATGTACACACATACATACTGACACATACATATAACATTTTTATCCATTTATCTATTGATGGATACTTTAGGTTGCGTCCATATCTTGGCTATTTTAAACAGTGCTACAAAAATAAATGTACATATAACTTTTTTTTTTTCGAGGTACATGTATTGTTTTCAAATTACTGTTTTAGTTTCCTTTGGATAAATACCCAGTAGTGGAATTACTGGATTGTATGCTATTTCAATTTTTATTTTTTTGAGAAACTTCCATGCTGTTTTCTACAGTGGTTGGAACAATTCACAAGGGTGCCCTTTTTCTCTATATCCTAATCAACACTTGTTACTTCTTATCTTTTCGATACTAGCCATTCTGACAGGTGTGAGGTGATAACTCATGTTTTGATTTGCATTTCCCTGATAATTAGTGATGTTGAACATCTTTTTTTTTTTTTTTTTTTAGAGATTTTATTTATTTGACAGAGATCACAAGTAGGCAGAGAGGCAGGCAGAGAGAGAGGAGGAAGCAGGCTCCCCGCTGAGCAGAGAGCCTGATGCGGGGCTCCATCCCAGGACCCTGGGATCATGACCTGAGCTGAAGGCAGAGGCTTTAACCCGCTGAGTTACCTGGGTGCCCAGATGTTGAACATCTTTTCATGTACCGGTGGGCCACTGTCTTTTTTTAAGAAAAATGTCTATTCAAGTCCTCCACCCATTTTTTTTTTAAGATATTTTTGTTTGTTTGTTTTTTGACAGAGAGATCACAAGTAGGCAGAGAGGCAGGCAGAGAGAGAGGGGGAAGCAGGCTCCCCACTGAGCAGAGAGCCCCATATGGGGGTTGATCCCAGGACCCTGAGATCAAGACCTGGGCCAAAGGCAGAAGCTTAACCCACTGAGCCACCCAGGCGCCCCCTACCCATTTTTATTTATTTTTTTTTAAAAGATTTTATTTATTTATTTATTTGTCATAGAGAGAGAAGCGAAAGCAAGTACAGGCAGACAGAGTGGCAGGCAGAGGCAGAGGGAGAAGCAGGCTCCCCGCCAAGCAAGGAGCCCGATGCGGGACTCAATCCCAGGACGCTGGGATCATGACCTGAGCCGAAGGCAGCTGCTTAACCAACTGAGCCACCCAGGCGTCCCCACCTACCCATTTTTAAAGGGATTATTTGTTTTGTTAGTATTGAGTTGTATAAATTCTCTATATATTTTGGATTATTTGCAGATCTCTTCTCCCATTAGTAGTTGCCTTTTTTCTGTTGATTGTTTCCTTTGCTATGGAGAAGCTTTTTATTTTGATGTAGTCCCATTAGTTTATTTTTGTTTTTGTTTCTCTTACCTAAGGAGACATATCCATAAAGATGTTAGTAAGGCCAATGTCCAGGAGATTACTGCCTGTGTTTTCTTCTAGGAGTTCTGTGGTTGCAGGTCTCACATTTAGATCTTTGAGTTTATGTTTGTGTGTGATACGAGAAAGTGGTCCCGTTTCATTCCTTTGCATGTAGCTGTCCAGCTTTCCCAGCACCATTTATTGCAGAGACTGTCTTGTCCCCCTGGCATATTCTTGCCTCCTTTGTTGTAGATTGACGATTTAAGTGTGGGCTTATTTTTGGACTCTTTTCTGTTCTGTTGATCTTTAGATCTGTTTTTGTCCCAGTCTCATACTGCTGTGATTACTGTAGCTTTGTATTATATCTTAAAATCCAGAGAGTTATGATACCTCTTCAAACTTTGTTCTTTCTCAAGATTGCTCTTCAGGGTCTTTGTCGTTCCATATGAATCTTAGGGTTTGTTCTAGTTCTGCGAAAAATACTATTGATATTTTAGCAGGGATCGCATTGAATCTAGATTTGATTTGGGTAGTGTGGACATTTGTAATAGTATTAATTCTTCTAATCCATGGGCATGGGATGTCTTTCCATTTATTTATATTGTCTTCCATTTCTTTCATCAACATCTTACAGTTTTTAAAGTATAGCTCCTTCACCTTTTGGTTAAGTTTATTCCTAGATAATTTCTTTCAGGTGTAGTTGCAGATGGGATTGTCTTCTTAATTTCTCTTTTGCTACTTTGTTCTTAGTGTACAGAAATGTAGCAGATTTCTATATATTCATTTTGTATCCTGCAACTTTATTAAATTCATTTATTACTCAAATAGTTTCTTGGTGGAGCCTTTAGGGTTTCCTATATATATCTGGAAATAGTGACAGTTTACTTCTTCCTTACCAATATGGATAATTTTTTAGTTATTTCTTTTTTTTTTTTTTTCTTAGAGATAGAGAATGCACACGTGTTGGGCGGTATAGGGAAGAAGGAGACAATCCCAAGCAGGCTCTGTGCCCAGCATGGAGCCTGCCACAGGGGCTTGATCCCATGGCGCTAAGATCATGACCTGAGCCAAATTCAAGACTTCAACTGACTTAACCAACTAAGCCACCATGCACCCCATGGATACCTTTTATTTCTTGTTTGATTGCTGCCACTGGCACTTCCAATACTATGTTGAATGAAAGTGGTGAGTGGGCATCCTTGTCCTGTTCCTGATCTTAGGGGAAAAGCTTTGGATTTTTCACCACTGAGTATGGTATTAGCTGTGGGTTTGTTATATAGGACCTTTATTATGTTGACGTATGTTCCCTCTAAACCCATTTGTTCAGGGAGTTTTTAACGTGAATGGATGCTAAATTTTATCAAATACTTTTTCTGCATCTGTTGAGGTGATCATACGGTTTTTATACTTCCTCTTGTTAGAGTGAAGTATTGCATTGATTTGCAGATATTGAATCAGACCTTTGCATCCCTAAAATAAATTCCATTGATTGTGGTGCCTGATCCTTGTAATGCATTACTGAATTCAGTTTGCTAATATTTTGTTGAGGATTTGTACATCTGGGGTCATCGGGTGACCTATAGTTTGGCCTGTAGGTTTTTTTTTTTTTGTAATTTTCCTTTTCTTTGTTGGTGTCACAGTAATGCCAACCTTGTAGAGTAAATTTGGGAAATTTCCTTCCTGTTCTGTATTTGAAATGGTTTGAGAAGAATAGGTATTAATTCTTCTTTAAACGCTTGATAGAAAAAAAAAAAAGTTTGAAATTCACCTGAAAAGTCATCTAATCTTGGACTTTTGTTTGTTGGGAGTGTTTCGATTACCAGATCAAATGTGTTAGGATAATTGATCTGTTCAAATTTTCTATTCTTGATTCAGTTTTAAAGATTGTATTTTTCTAGGACTTTATCATTTCTTCTACTTGTTGTCCAATTTGTTGGCATATGCTTTTTCATAATATTATCTTGCAATTCTTTGTATTTTTTTGGTGTCCGTTATTATTTCTCCTCCTTCATTTCTGAAGTTACTTGAGTTCTGTTTTTGTTTTGATGAGTCTGGCCAATTTTTCCCCCCCAAAAAACCAGATCTTCATCTCATTAATTGTTTCTATTGGTTTTTTACTCTGTTTCATTTATGTCTGCTTTGATCTTTATTATTTCCTTCTTTGTACTAGCTGTGGGCTTTGTTCTTTTTATGGTTCCTTTAGATGTCAGGTTAGATTGTTTGAGATTTGTCTTATTTCTTGAGTAGAAACTTGTATCACTATAAATTTCCCTTTTAGAACTACTTTCACCTGCATCCCAAAGATTTTACACCATTGTATTTCCATTTTCATTTGTCTCCCATGTATTTTTTTTATTTCCTCCTTGATTTCTTTGTTGATTTGTTGGTTGTTTAGTCATGTGTTATTTAGTCCCTTATGTGGTTATTGTTTTCCCTTTTTTTCCCTTGTAACTGATTTCTAGTTTCATAGTGTTGTGGTCAGAGAAAATACTTGATAATAATTTAAGGCATTTTATTTTTTTATTTTTTATTTCAAATCCAACATAGTTAATGTACAGTATTATATTAGTTTCAGGTGTATAATATAGTGATTCAACAATTTCAGACATCATCCAGTGTTCACGAGAGCAAGTCCACTCCTTAACTCCCGTCACCTATTTCACCCATCCTCTCATCCACCTCTCCTCTGGTAACTCTCTCAAACTTTTCAAATTTATTGAGACTTATTTTGTGGCCTAGCATGTGATTGGTCTTGGAGGGCATTTCATTTACACATGAAAATCTATACAGATACATACAGAACTTAACAGATTGTACTTCACAGATACATACAGAACATACAAAATCAATAGATTTTGGTTGAAATGTTCTGTATGTATCTGTTAAGTCCTGCTGGTCTCCTGTGTTGATTGATTTTTTTTTTGTTGTTGTTGATTGACTTTTGTTTCCTTATTGTTTTTCTATCTGGATGATCTGTCCATTGATGTAAATAAGGTGTTCACGTCCCCTACTATTATTGTGTTACTGTCCATTTTTTCTATGTTAATATTTGCTTTATATATTTAAGTTCTCCTATATTGGATGCATAGGTATTTGTAATTATATCTTTTTTGGATTGATCCTTTTATCCGTTTCACACTATTATATAGTACTTTTCTTTTCTTTCTTTTTTTTTTTTTTTAAGATTTTTATTTATTTATTTGACAAACAGAGATCTCAAGTAGGCAGAGAGTCAGGCAGAGAGAGAGAGGAAGGGAAGCAGACTCCCTGCTGAGCAGAGAGCCCGATGTGGAGCTCGATCCCAGGCCCCTGGGATCATGACCTGAGCTGAAGGCAGAGGCTTTAACCCACTGAGCCACCCAGGTGCCCTACGTAGTACTTTTCTTTGCCGCTTACTGCAGTCTTCATTTTAAAGTTTGTTTTGTCTGCTACAGGTATTGCTTCTTTCCCCCCCTTCCATTTGCATTGTATGTATTTTTCTCTCCCTTCACTTTTAGTTTGTATGTGTCTTCAGATAAAAGGTTTTTTTTTTTTCTGACTAAAACAGACAATAGATAAATAAAAGATACACTTCATTGACTTATCTCTAAATACTTCTGTCACACTTTTTATTTTATTCTTACAAATTATTTTTTTAAAAAAGGGAAGATACACTGTGAATTAAATATTGGCACGTGGAAGTTGAAACTTGTTAAAGCTCTCAGCCTTGGCTATTGTGTTTTGTTGTCATCTTCATAGCTGAATAATTTATTTTTTCTTTTGGTAACAGTTTAATCCTATTACATAAAATAGATTTTGGAAAACAAATAGGCTTTTTTTTTTGGGTTATAGTCTGATTTTTTTAAGTTTTTATTTTATTTTATTTTTTATTTTTTTAAAAGGTTTTATTATTTATATATTTGACAGAGAGAGATCACAAGTAGGCAGAGAGGCAGGCAGAGAGAGAGAAAGGAGGAAGCAGGCTCCCTGCTGACCAGAGAGCCCGATGTGGGACTGGATCCCAGGACTCTGAGATCATGACCTGAACCAAAGGCAGCTGCTTAACCCACTGAGCCACTCAGGCGCCCCTAAGTTTTTATTTTAATTTCAGTTAGTTAACATACAGTGTTATGGGCTCCTGGGTGGCTCAGTGGGTTAAGCTACTGCCTTTGGCTCAGGTCATGATCCTGGAGTCGTGGGATCGAGTCCCGCATTGGGCTGCCTGCTCAGCAGGGAGTCTGCTCCCACTGACCTCTTTCCTCTCATGCTCTCTCTTATTCTGTCTCTCTCTCAAATAAATAAATAAAATCTTTAAAAAAAAAACCCCAACAACATACAGTGTTATATTAGTTTTGGGTATACTATACAATGATTCAACAATTCCATACATCACTTGGTGCTCATCATGACAAGTATACTCCTTAATCTCCATCACGTGTTTAACCCATTTCTCTACCCACCTCCCTTCTGGTAGTCATCATTTTGTTCTCTATAGTTAAGAATTCTCTATAGGTAAGGGTTTGTCTCCCTCTCTTTTTTCCCCCCTTTGTTCTTTTGTTTTGTTTCTTAAATTTCACTTATGAGTGAAATCATATGGCATTTGTCTTTTTCTTCTCTCACTTAGCATTAGACTCTCTAACTCCATTCATGTCATTATAAATGTCAAGATTTCATTTTTTTTTTTTAAAAAGATTTTATTTTTTTGTTTGACAGAGATCACAAGCAGGCAGAGAGGGGTGGGGGGAAACAGGCTCCCCGCTGAGCAGAAAGCCTGATGCGGGACTTGATCCCAGGACCCTGAGATCATGACCTGAGCCGAAGGCAGAGGCCCAACCCTTTGAGCCACCCAGGCGCCCCAAGATTTCATTCTTTTTAATGGCCGAATAATACTCCAGTGTCTATTTATACCACATCTTTATTCATTGATTGATGGATATACTTGGGCTGCTTCTGTATCTTGGCTACTGTACATTATTGCTGCTGTAGCCATAGGGGTGCATGTATCCCTTTGGATTAGTGTTTTTGTATTTTGGGGGGTAAGTACCCAGTAGTACACTTGCTGACTTGAAGAATAGTTATATTTTTAATTGTTTGAGGAGTTTCCAAACTGTTTTATACAGTGGCTGTACCAGATTACATTTCTACCAACAGTGCATGAGGGTTCCTTTTCCTCCGTGTCCTCACCAACATCTGTTTCTTGTGTTGTTGATTTTAGCCATTCTGATGGTGTGAAGTGATACCTTATTGTAGTTTCTGTTTGCATTTCCCTGATGATGAGTGATTTGAGTATCTTTTCATGTCTTTTTTGGCCATCTGGATTTTTTCTTTGGAATAATGTCTGTCTTCTGCTCATTTTCAAATTGTACTATTTGGGTTTTTGGGGGTGTTGAGTTTTCTAAGTTCTTTATCTTTTTCGGACACTAACTGGTTCTTAATTGTGAATACGTCATTTGTAAATATCTTTTCCCATTACATAGGTTGCCTTTTAGTTTAGTTGATTCTTTTGCTGTGGAGAAGCTTTTAATTTTATTTTTTTAAGATTTATTTATTTTAGAGAGAGAGTGCATGGGGGAGGGACAAGGAAGGGGGAAAGGGGAGAGAAATTTAAGCAGCCACCATACTTAGTGTGGAGCCCAATACAGGACTTGCTCTCACGACCCTGAAATCACAACCTGAGCTGAAACCAAGAGTTGGACGCTTAACTGACTCTGCTACCCAGGTGCCCCAGAGCTTTTTATTTTGATGTAGTCCCCCAATAGTTTATTTTTGCTTTTGTTTTCCTTACCTTAGGGGACTTATCTAGAAGAAAGTTGGTATGGCTAGTGTCAGAGGAAGTACTGTCTTTGCTCTTTTCTAGGGTTTTTAAGGTTTCAGATCTCACATGTAGGTCTTTAATCCATTTTGAATTTATGTTTGTGTAGGATATAAGAAAATGATGCAGCTTCCTTCGTTTGCACGTCACTATCCAGTTTTCCCAACACCATTTGTGAAGAGACGATTTTTTTCCCCATTGGATACTCTTTCCTGCTTTGTCAAAGATTAATTGACCATATAGCTGTGGGGTTTTCATATATGGCCTTAATTATGTTGACAAATGTTATCTCTAAACTTATTTTGTTGAGGATTTTAATCACGAATCGATGCTATACGTTGTCAAATGCTTTTTCTGCATCTGTTGAAACGATTATATGGTTCTTATCCTTCCCATTATTGATGCGATGTATCACATTGATTGATTTGCAAGTATTGAGCCACCTTGCAACCCAGGAATAACTCCTACTTGATTGTGGTGAATGATTTTTTTTTTACTGTATTGTTAGATTCAGTTTGTTGGTGTCTGTTGAAGATTTTTGCATCTATGTTCATCAGGGATATTGACCTGTGGTTCTCTTTTTTAGTGGTGCTTTTATCTGGTTTTGTTATCAGGGTAATGCTGACCTCTTCATATGAATTTGGAAGTTTTCCTTCCTCTTCTACTTTTTGGAATAATTTAAAAAGAATAGGTATTATTCTTTAAATGTTTGGTAGAGCTTTGTGCAGCAGCACTATTAAAGCCAATGAAGTTTATCTTAGGCACAATTATTGCTAACTAAATGTTTGGTAGAATTCCCTGTGAAGCCATCTGGTCCTGGACTTTGTTTGTTAGGAGGTTTTCTTTCTTTCTTTTTTTATTTTTAACTGATACAGTTTCTTTGCTAATTATTAGTCTGTTCAATTTTCTTTTTCTTCCTTTTTGAGATTTAGTAGTTTATGTATTTCTAGGAATTTATGCATTTCTTCTAGATGTCTGTTGGCATATAGCTTTTCATATTTCCATAATTGTTTGTATTTATGTGTTATTGGTTATTTCTCCTCTCTCCTTTGTGGTTTTATTTGATCTTTTCTCTTTTTCTTGATAAGTCTGGCTAGAGAGTTATCAATTTTATGGATTTTTTTTTGCCAGACACTCTGCTCCTAGTTTCATTGATATGTTCTGTTGTTTTTTTTAGTTTCTTTATCATTTATTCCTGCTCTAATCTTTACTATTTCCTTCTTTTTGGTTTTAGGTTTTGTTTGTTCTTTTTCTAGCTCCTTTAGGTGTAAGGTTAGGTTGTTTATTTGAGATTTGTCTTGCTTCTTGAGGCGACCTACACTGCTATAAACTTACTTTTTAGAACCAATTTTGCTGCATCCCAAAGGTTTGGACAGTTGTGTTTCATTTTCATTTGTTTCCATGTACTTTTTAAATTTCTTCTTTTATTTCTTAGTTGACTCATTCATTATTTAGTATCATGTTATTTAATCTCCATGTATTTGTGGTCTTTCCAAATCTTGTGTTTGACTTCTAGTGTCATCATGTTATGGTCAGAAAAGATGCATGGTATGACTCCACTCTTCTTGGCATTTGTTGAGGTTTGTTTTCTAGGCTAATATGTGATCTATTCTGGAGAATGTTCCATGTGCACGTGAAAAGAATGTGTATTCTTTCTCATTTTGAATAATTCTTTTTTCTCTTCTGTTCAGCTTTATTACTTTCTATTATTCTGTCTTCTGGGTCATTGACTAGTTCTGTTTCTTCCAGCTGCTGTTCGTTCCATCAAGTGTGTTTCTCATTTCGTTTATCAAATCCTTTATCTCTGTGTTATTCTTTATCTCTGTGTTAATGACTTCACTGATGTCTTTTACTCTTCTCGAGTCCAGTGAGTATCTTTATGATCATTACTTTATTCTCTATTTATATGTTTATATTTATTTATTTTGAATTTTAAATATTTATATTTATTTATATTTATTTTCGATTTATATCTCTATGATCATTACTAATTCTCTGTCAGGCAAGTTACTTATATCTATTTCACCTAAATCTCTAGCCATAGCCTTGTCCTGTTCTCTCATTTGGGACAAATCCTTCTGTCTTCTCATTTTGTCTAAGTCTCTGTGCCTGCCTCTGTGTGTTAGGAAAATCAGCTATGTCTCCTATTCTTGAGGGTGATGGCCTTATGAAGAAGAGGTCCTGTAGTGCCCTGCAGTCTAGTGTCTCCTGTTCCCCAGGGCCTGGTGCTTCAGGGAGTGTCTCCAATGTGTGCTCTGTGTACTCTGCTGTTGTGTTCTGGCCGCTTTATCCTTCAGGCCAGTCTGCAGAGGCTCTTTTGGCTGTTATGGGCAGTGTTTGGTCCCTGGCCTGAATGTGTTGCATTTTAACCAGGTGTGCTCTGGTCTGCTTATGAAATGACAACTGTCACCACCGCCACCGGAACTGAGGCCCTATAAAACTCCTGGGTCAGGAAACATGGTGTGAGCAGGGATTTGGGCTACACTACTAGGGGAGAGGGGGCCTGCCACAATGGGACTGAGGCAGTTGTGAATGGGAGGGGTGGTACCGTGGATCATGGGGTGGTGGGGTTTGGTATAAGCAAGTTAGGTAGCAAGTGTCCACACTGTGCTCTCCCCTGTGTGCTAGTCTGTCTCTAGCCCTTTTCTACAATTGCAACTCCCTCCCCAGTGCAGTGCCCATGATCCCTTTCTCTCCCAAGCTGTGTCTCCACACTTCCTATCATCTTTGATGTTGCCTCTTCTCCACCTTTAGTTGTGGAGTTTGTTCTGCCAGTCTTCAGGTCAGTTTCTGAAGTATGTAGGTTGATTTGATAGTTATCTAGTTGTGTATTCGAGAGATGAAGCAATCCTAGTGTCCTCCTAATTTGCCACCATCTTTCACACTCTGAAGTGAGTCTCTTCTGGGCAACATATAGGTGGGTCTTATCTTTTTATCCATTCAACACCCTGTCTTTTCATTGGAGCATATAGTCCATTTACATTTAAAGTACTTGTTGATAAGTATACTCTTACTGCCATTTTGTTCATTGTTTTTTGGGTTTTGTAGCTTTTCTCTGTTCCTTTTTTCTTCTCTTGCTGTCTTCCCTTGTGACTGATAGCTTTCTTTAGTGTTATGTTTGGATTCCTTCCTCTTTATTTTTTGTGTCTCCATTATTTTTTTCATGTGTGTTACCATGGATTCATTTATCACATCCTGTGAATATACCATTCTGTGTTCAGTTGATGGTCACTTAAGTTCAAATGCATTCTAAAGCACTAACTTTTCCTTACCCATTCCCTGTTCTTTGTATATGATGTCTTATTGTACATCTTTTTAGTTTGTGTATCTCTTGCCTAATCTTTATAGATATAGTTGATTTTATTACATTAGTAGTTCAGCTTTCATGCTGGCTTCACAGGTAGGCTTAACCTATCTACCTTTACTGTATGTTTGCTTTTACCAGTGATTTTTTTTTTTTCTGTTAATATCTTCTTCTAGATCTGACCTTTTCTTTCCACTTAAAGGATTATTTTTAACATTTCTTATAAGGCTGGTTTAGTGGTGATGAATTTCTTTAACTTTTTTCTATCTGGAAAACTCTCTCTCCCGTTCTGAGTATAGCCTTGCTGAGTAGAGTATTGGTTGTAGGTCTTTATTCCTTTCAGCACTTTGATCGTGGCATGCCACCCTCTTCTGGCCTGCGAAGTCTGCTGAAAAATCAGCTGATAGCCTGATGGCATTTCCCTCATATGGAACTGTTTACTTTGCTGCTTTTAAGATTCTGTCTTTATGGGCGCCTGGGTGGCTCAGTGGGTTAAGCCGCTGCCTTCAGCTCAGGTCATGATCTCAGGGTCCTCGGATTGAGTCCCGCATCAGGCTCTGCTCAGCAGGGAGCCTACTTCCTCCTCTCTCTCTCTCTCTCTCTGCCTGCCTCTCTGCCTACTTGTGATCTCTCTCTATCAAATAAATAAATAAAATCTTTTAAAAAAAAAAAGATTCTCTCTTTATACTTTTTGCCATTTTAATTATGGGCCTTGGGGTGGAATTCCTTGGGTTCATCTTGTTGGGGCTCTCTGTGCTTCCTGGACCTGGATGGGTATCTGTTGCCCTCTCCAGATTAGGGAAGTTTTCAGGGATTCTTGAAATGAATTGTCCCCGCCTTCTGGAACCCCTATAATACAAATATTACTACACTCAGTGATGTTGCTGAGGTCCCTTAACCCATACTTTTTTTTTTTTTTTTTTAATTTTTTTGACAGAAAGAGAGAGAGAGGTCATAAGCAGGCAGAGAGGCAGGCAGAGAGAAGGGGAAGCAGGCTCACTGCTGAGCAGAGAGCCCGATGCGGGGCTCGATCCCAGGACCCTGAGATCATGACCTGAGCTGAAGGCAGAGGCTTAACCCACTGAGCCACCCAGGCGCCCCTAACCCATACTTTTTTATTATTCTTTTTCCATTTTGCTCTTGAGCTTGGTCGCTTTACATTACCCTGTCTTCCACCTCACTGATCCATTCTTCTATGTCCTCTGATCTGCTATTGATTCTCTCTAGTGTATTATGCATTTAAGTTACTGAGTTCTTTGGCTCTGATTGGTTCTTTTTTATATTTTCTATCTCTTGGTTGAGTTTCCACTGATCTCAACCATTTTTAAGTTTGTTGAGTATCTTTATGACCAATACTTTGAACTCTTTATTAGGCACATTGCTTATCTTGTTTTCATTTAGTTTGTTTATTTGTTTGTTTTCCCCGGGGGCGATTTTTGTCTTGTTCTTTCATTTGGGACATTTTCCTCTGTCTCCTCATTTTGTCTGACTCTCTGTGTTTCTTTTTTTTTAAAGATTTTATTTATTTATTTGACAGACAGAGATCACAAGTAGGCAGAGAGGCAGGCAGAGAGAGAGAGAGAGGGAAGCAGGCTCCCTGCTGAGCAGAGAGCCCGATGTGGGGCTTGATCCCAGGACCCTGAGATCATGACCTGAGCCGAAGGCAGCGGCTTAACCCACTGAGCCACCCAGGCGCCCTCTGTGTTTCTTTTTATTAGATAGGTCAGTTACATGTCTTGGTCTTGAAAGTAGTAGTCTTGTGTGAAAGAAGTCCTGAGGTGCCCTGTAGCTCAGTCCCCTGGTCACCAGAACAGTCATGCCATGAGCAGTGTAGGCTGTGTTTGCCCCCCTCTTGTGGATAAGCTGTGATTGATACAGGCGTGCTGGTGGGTTGGACTGCCCTCAGTCCACTGGTTTCAGTGATCTACTTCTTCCTGCAGGTGCCCTGGGCAGGTTTTGCTTCTGGTGCTGTTAGATGCCTGGCTCCCAGGAGCTTTATAGTTGTTGGAGTCAGTCTTCACAATGGCTGTCTGCAGTTAACTATTACTGACAGCAGCAGGCACACCAAAGGGCAGGGCTTGCTTCCTGCACTGCCAGCAAAGAGGCTGGCTGTAGGGATTGACATGTTATTGTGTGGGGTTATCTCCCTTCCCATGATAGGAGTCCCTGGGAGGTTTGCTGGTCCTGGTCAGGGCTGCCTTGCTGGCTGTAGCAGGCATAGAGCTGTTTTGGATGGGTGCCTACTAGGCTGGGAAGTCTACAGGTAAATGCAGCAGCTGGGCAAAAAGTGCTAGCAAGGGAGATGGATAGTGTTAGAATTAGCTCCTATTGCATCCAACTATCCAGGCTAGGGGAGGGAAGAAAAATGGCACCTACCAGCACTTTTGTTCCTGGAGAACTCTCCTGCAGATACCCACCCCTTTGGCACATGTCCTAGAATTAATTAATAAATTCCCTTTACATATATCCCAGCATTTGCAAAGTGCTATTTCCATGCTGTTTCCTGGTAGAGTTTTTAGTATGCTGGCCCTTTAAGTATGGAGACTCCTTTTCCAGTAGCTCTCTGGCTCTCCTGGAATTAAGCCTCACTGATTTTCAAAGCCAGATGTATTGGGGACTCCTCTTCCCAGGGCTGATGTGGAGTTTGATCCCCTCACTCCACTACGCTTGTGATATCCCTCCTGTTAGTTGTTAGTCTTCCCGGGGATTTGGTTCCCAACTCTATGTCTGCCCCTCTTACCCTTTGCGAGGTGGTCTTCTCTCTGTAACTAGCTGTGGAAGATCTGTTCTGCATCTTGAGGTCATTTATGGAATGAGTTGTGGTAGATGTTGTCTTGGTATGTCTGTCGGAAAGGTGAGCTCAGGATCCTCCCTTTCACCAGCTTCCACAAGCAGCAGATCCAGTCTATCCCTCACTACTGCTTCTGGGTGCTTTGGATGATACCAGAGTATCACAGGTTCCTTATGGGTGCTTTCCTACAGATAAGTGACTTTCGTGGAATTCTTGTTGGTAATTTATGGATCCCTGAGATTCACTTGGTTTCTAAAAGGTCAATGCCTCTGAATTTATTAGCAGAAGCCCAAAAGGAGAAAAAACTTGTTCAAATGTTAACACCTTTGCAAAGGTCTTAATTCAGTATTTTGTTATATTTTCCATTGAACAGATGTGTAGTGATGCACAAATTATTTTCTTATTCTGGAAATTTTGAAAGTGCTCACACTGAAGATAGTAATTGCTGTTATGAGGTTCGATATATGAGTTTAAAATGTTCCAAATAAGACATAACTTAAAACCCATCACCTTAAAAAGATTGACAGATTTGATCACCTAGAAGTTAAAACCTGTATATAGAAGAGACATCATAAATCAAGAGAAATGATTAGCTAGGAGAACTGTTTACTGTGTACTGGCAGAGGATTGAAACCCACCCCTAGTATATGGAACATCCTTATAAATTAATACAAATGACACAAGATAGAAAGATATGAATGGATAACTAATGGAAAAAATAATATAAATGGCTATTAAATATTTGAAGAGATAGTCTCATGATTTATAAAATACAGATTAAATCTACACTGAGATTTTTCTTAATCAGATTGGTGAACAGTGCCCTTTGTTGTCCAGTCTTTGAGGACATTCAAGCAGTGCACATGAAGTGTAAATTGCTACAGCTTTTTTGGAGGGCAGACTAGCAACATGGAACAAGATGAAAAACATACATTTCCTTTGATCAGGCAGTTCTTTTTTAAAGATTTATTTATTTTGAATAAGGGTACATGCACGTGTGAGTTATGGGGAGGGGCAGAGAGGGAGAGAGAATCTCAAGCAGACTGCCCACTGAGTATTGAGGAGCCCCATGTGGGGCTGGATCTCACACAACCCTGAGATCATGACCTGAGCAGAAATCAAGAGTCAGACACTTAACTGATTGAGCCACCCAGACGCCCCTGATCAAGCAATTCTATTTCTAGAAAATTAATCTTAAGGAAATGATGGGGAAACT
The DNA here is from genome assembly GCF_964662115.1 of Mustela nivalis. NCBI lineage: Eukaryota > Metazoa > Chordata > Mammalia > Carnivora > Mustelidae > Mustela > Mustela nivalis. Next base: position 98,059,780 of record NC_139024.1, read on the forward strand.
GAGTAAATATAAATGTACAAGAATGTTTATTATAGCATTATATGAAAAAATAGACCACAACCTAAATATCCGTCATTTGTATTAAGTAATGGTACATTCATACACTGAAATAACTGCAGTCATTTAATAGGATGGGGCAAATCCTTGTGCATTAAAATAGAAAAATATTCATTGTAGCTACATTAGTGTATCTTACTGAATTTACAAGCTTTGTAATACTTATTTGGAATATATCATCTAGCAGATATTCAGTGTTTACTAAAGATTCTGTAGAGCAAATGTGTCTGTTTTGTGTTAGAAGCAGGTGGGTGGGAACCAGAACTGTTCAGAATGGCAAGAAAAGTTATTTTTAAAACTTACATATTTTATATATGCCTCTTCAAAAAAAAAAAACCAAAAAACTAGGAATAATATACACAGTTGTATTGATAACGGCCTTCTTTAGGAGAAGGAGTATTTCAAGTTGGGATCCCAGAGAACAGACTTTAAAGTAGAAACTATGATGAGGAAAGTGTACTAGGGAGTTCTTTTGGGATCTACACGTATGGAAGGGGGAGAGGGAGGAGGCCTGAGTGGGCAGAGGGAGAAGTCTGGCTGTTGTACCGTTTTAGTGGACTGCCTCAGCCAATTCTGTGGGAGTTCTGAGTATGGTGGAACCAGAGCCTTTCACACTTTTATCAGCTGTTGATCAGTCATTGGGTAGCGATTGCCTGGGAAGAGGCGTGATCTTGCGTAGGCCATGCCCACATGGGCTGACAGCTGAGGGCTGTTTCTGTAGCAGTCCCAGCATTCGGGCAGATCAGTGCCTTCATTCCTGAAGGGATCTGGGCAGCACAGAAGAGTCCACCACACTGGGGAACTTCAGTTTCTATATTCAGAATTTTTTATGACATATATTAGAGAAAGTAGTTCCTTTTAAAAAAAAAGAGAATCCTTTTGAAAGAAAGACTTAGGGTTCAACCACAGAATAATTAACAGTACTTTCCACGTCTAGTAGATGATGTATTCCAAGTAAACAAATGTTTGAAAGCTTTTATGTTCAGCCCTTAGGAGATGGCTTATCCTTCCAACTCTAACCAGAGCTTGGTTTTCTGATACCATTAGATTTTTCCCATATAGACAATCAGGCAACTTTTCATGATTTTTTTTTTCAAAGATTTAAGCAGAACAGTATTTTAGAAGGTAACATGTTGAATGGATATTGATTTAGTAATTTAAAAGACCATGTTTCCTAGTCTTAAGTATGCATTTATATGGAAATTGATATCGGGCCTGTTGATAAACTGTCCGGGGTTGAGCTGCTCTTCCTTGATGAGCCCTAAAGTCCTTTTCTTTCCTTAGGCACAGCTCCAGATGTTCCGAGCTCAGTGGATGTTTGAACTTGCTCCAGGTGTAGGCTCTAGCAATTTAGAAACTCGGCCTTGCAGAGCATCAAAAGGTTCTTTACTGAAAGCACCAGACACCAAAGGAAAGCAAGAACTGGCAAAAGAAGAAAAGTTAAGTATTATGGACATTGTGACAAAGGAACTTTTTTTTTTTCAATTATACATGAGAGTTTTTAGAGTCGTAAATAAGTGATCATTGTAATTGTATTCTGGTGAGATAAGCACGTACCTTATGAAATAAAACTTTTCCTCATGTGCAGAAGTATACTGGTATGTCCATCCTTCACTACTACTTTTAGGTGCTTTGGATGATACCACCATTCCTCACAGGCTTCTTTCTAGAGGTACAGTGTCTTCATAGAACTGTCTTTGGCAATTTATAGATGGCTAAGATTCATTTGGTCTCCAAAAGTTCGATGCTAAAAAAGGAGAAAAAACTTGTTCAACTGTTAACACCTTTGCAAAGGTCTTAAAGCAGTATTTTGTTACATTTTGAGTAGAACCAATGTATAATGATGCATTAATTATTTCCTTCTTCTGGAAAACTTTGAAAGCGCTTACACTGAAAATATTTGGCATGCTGTCTAAGAAACCTGGTGAATAAACCTCTTTTTAGTACTTACATGACATAGGCACATTACACTTTCCATTTTTCCTGTTCCATAGAGGCGCTCATGTTTACACAAAATATTTTTACAAGCAATCTGGCATTAAGTAATTGAAATTACCATGATAACTAAAAACTTCCATATTCATCTTGTTTTAATTTTTATTTTGAAAATAATTACAGAAACCTAGGTGCAGGGAAGCCCCATGCACCTTTCACCCTTTCTTCTTCAGCCGTGATACCTTGCATAGCTATAGTACCATACCATATCAGAAGCTAGGAAATAGACATTGGTATAATGCACAGCGCTTATTCGGACCTCCCAGATTTGTAAGCACTTTTTTTATGTGCATGTATATAAATAGTACATGTGTAGCTTCCTGTAACCACCACCACGATCAAGATCTGGACTGCGGTGGCACCACAGGACTCCCTCTTTCTGCACCTTTGTAGTTCTTTCCCGTCCCCCACTCCCTGACCATTCCTTCCCACTGGCAGTCACTAATCTCTTCTCCAGTTCTGTTAACTTTGATATTAAAAAAATGGTGCAGGGGCACCTGGGTGGCTCAGTGGGTTAAGCCTCTGCCTTCGGCTCGGGTCATAATCCCAGGGTCCTGGGATCGAGCCCCACATCGGGCTTTCTGCTCTGCAGGGGGCCTGCTTCCTCCTCCCTCTCTGCCTACTTGTGATCTCTGTCAGATAAATAAAGAAAAAATCTTAAAAAAAAAAATGGTGCAAAAATGGAATCCTCCAGTATATAACCTTCTGAGATGGGCATTTTTCACTCACCAGAATTCCCCTGAGGTCCATCCAGGTTTGTTTATAACAGTAGTTTGTTCCTTTTTATTGCTCAGTGGTATTGCATGGTATGGGTGCACCCCAGTTTGTTGAACTATTCACCAGTTGAAGGACATTTGGGTTGTTCCCAGTGTTTGGTGATTAATAGAGCTGCTACGAATATTCAGGTGCAGGTTTCTGCATGAATGTTAAGTTTTCATTTCTCTGGCCTAGGAGTGCAGTTGCTGGGTTGTATGGTAAGTGCCTGTTTGGCTAAAAGAAACTGCCCAGGGCTTTTCCAGGGTGGCGGCACCATTTTATCTTTCCTTGTGCCATTTGCCACCTTTCTCTCCTCTCTGTATAATCTATTGTCTTTTCTAATTGCACTGCCTGTGTTTGTTGAGTTTTGAGAGTTCTTTATTCTAAATATAGTCCTTTGTTGAGTAAATGGCTCTTATATTCTTTCTCTCAGCCTGTGGCTTACATTTTCATCCTCAGGGTATTTCGTGGAGCCAAAGTTTTTAATGTTGATGAATTCCAGTTTATCAACCTTTCCTTCTGTGGATTGTGTTTTTTGGATCAAGTATAACTCCTTGCCCAGCCATAGGTCTCCAAGATTTAAAGAATTCTTTTTCCTATAAGTTTATTATTTTACAGTTAAGTCCATGATCCATTTTTGAGTTGATTTTTTTGTAAGATGTGAGGTTTAGGTCATGGTTCATTACTTTGCCTGTGGGTGTCCAATCATTCTGGCCCTTGTGTTAGAAAGACTGTAATGCCATGCGTACTCATTTTTAAAACAGACTTTCAAAAATTCCATTTCGCTATTTTTATAGGCTCGAGAACTCTTTCTAAAAGCAGTAGAAGAAGAACAGAATGGAGCTCTCTATGAAGGTAAAAAAACTCAGGGTCCAGGATCATATGTCATGACACTTCTAATAACAACTCTTAGTTACTGAACAATTTTTTTTTAACTAGAATATATTTGGTATGTAGACATCAGTCTCCCTATATTTAAAATTGTTTTCTACCAAATCAAAACTAAATGTTGTATTTCTCTATAACCTCTTTTCAAAAAATATCGCTGTGAACCATCATCATATTGGTCTATGTTTAGGTTTTAGTATTTATTAATTCTTCATTATATTAAGGTCTTAAAAATAACTGTTTCTCATTTTAAAATATTCTTTAATGGGTGAAAATTACTTCAGAGGAGGGGAATATAAAAGATAGTTTCTGCAGCATATACGTATTTAGTAGTTTACATTTTACACTAAGAAAATTACCCCTCAGCTTTAATTACCTCTTTATTTACCTCTTTTAATTACTTCTTTTATTAACCCATTAGAAATGCATAAACAAACAGAGCAGTGGGGTATTTTACTGTATTAGGTGTGTAAATAGGCTTCCATTTTGTGATAGTAAAGCTAATAATTGGAGCATGGGAAAAATGCTTGTGCTTGAATCACTTTGAAAATGTTCTCAAAATAACATTTTCAAGATTACTGCATTTTACTCGCAAGTTTCTTCTAGTGATATTTTCACTCAGATATTAAAAGAGCCCAAATGGTGAGATCCCTCCACAGTCTTCATTAGTTTGTAAGAGTCTCATCTCCATTTAATGTACAGTAATTTACCCAGAGTAACAGAACACAGCAGAATATATTGAATTGAATAGAGTCTGTCTGTGGGAAGAAGAGCTGGTTGGCTTCTGCAGTCTCAAGTTCTGTTGTATAGCTTTGTGGGAGAGATTGCTAAATACCATAGCTCTAAACCACCTGGCCAAGAACTTACAAGAAAATAGGTTTTAAATGTTATTTAGCTAAGTAATAGACAGCTGGACTAAAGGAAATTGGATTTGAAGATTAGTTTTTTTAAAAAGTCTTTCTTCTACCTAGTAGGAAGCATTTGATTATCCTTAACTCTGCATCCTAGAAACAAAAGGCTGCTTAAAAGTGTTTTTCTTGGGTTTACAGCAATTGCATTTCCAAAGTGTGAAGAAAGACAACCACATAAGATCGCTTCTAACTACAAGGCTGAGGGAAAAGGTGGGAAGGGCTAACAGTCCTTAAGCTGCTATAATGTGTTAGCTTTAGAAAAAAGAAAGGTTATTTCTGAGTAGTAAGACTTGGAAATAAGTTTGTTCACTGAACTACTACTGTATGTAGAAAAAAGGAATTTGGCTGTTTGTAAAGAAAGTTACCAAATTAAACCACAGTTAATAGGTAATCAAAGGAAATGACAAAAAATGTGTGGTCATAGCTAATTTAGCTTTATTTCTTCTTTTAGCCATCAAGTTTTATCGTAGGGCTATGCAACTTGTACCTGATATAGAGTTCAAGATTACTTATACCCGGTCTCCAGATGGTGATGGCGTTGGAAACAGCTAGTGCGTATATAATTCGATAGACAGTAATACATAGAGTTTGTTAAAGTTAAGCGTCTTTGCCCTGTTGACTCTTAACATGGTAAGAAGATGGTGGTAATTCTGTTAAATTATATAGTCTTTAGCACAAAGACTTGTTTATAAAGTTGTAGAAATTGTTTTTAGTTAGGGAAATGTTAAGATTAAAATAAAGAAACGCACATTTTCAACAGATACAACAAAGATAAGGTGGCAAGAGTTTTTTTAAAATAAAAGCAGTGATTATTGAAAGTAAATTAAAAGACACAGTTCACCTTCCTGAAACCTATTTTAAAAAGTCAAATTTATTAAAATATAATTAGGCCAAAGCTGACAAAATATTGATAATGGTTGAAATTGGGTGATGGGTACATGGGGTTTTATCAAACTAGTTTTTCTCCTTTTTGATATGTTTGAAGTTACACATTTTTTTTTAAAGGTTTTTCATTTTATTAAGAAAATGCTGAATTATAACAAGACTTTATTATTCTCTTAAGGTATCCGGGAGGACATTGTTAAGACAATGTTTGTTTAAAAGCCCAAGTGCAGGATAGAAGCCATGTTTCTATGGATAGATGCCTCTTGCATCAAAGTGATAAAGCGGCATTGATAGTTTTACATGGACAAAGATCAAAAGATTTGCAAGCCAATTATAAAAAATTGGTTTTTGGCTTAATCTATCTCCAGAAGCTCAATTTGCTGATATTAGAGAGAGGAGAGTCTCTCTACCCGTGAGAGAGTGTCAGGTTAGAAATGAGCAATACATAGGAAAATAGTGTTTTTAGTAATAAAATACTACCATTATGTTACAGTATTACCTCCATCATGAGGTAAAAAGAAGTTACCTTTATGGATAACATGTGCTCATTGCCAGTGTTTTTTTTAACTGCTTGCAGTATTAACACTCAAGCTTTGGATAATAAAAATATCACAGTGAAGTTAGTCTTAACTGTCTAAACTTGGAGGCTAGTGGTGTTGTTCACCAAATGAAATTTAATAGTGTGAGGTAGTTGAAACTCAAAATGAATTGTGGGCTTTTTCTAAGCCTCTTTATACTCTGGCGGGCATTTAGACCCAGCTCTCGGTCAGCTTGATGAATAGTGCAGGTGCTGTTGAGAAAGGCTATATTAAAAACGTCAAAGAAGCATTTCTTTTCTCTCCCATCCCTTTGTACACGCCCAGATGCAGTGAAAGTTCTTGAAGGATAAAGGTGTTTTTTTCTTATCAGGTCTAATAATCCCTGAAAGTCACTCTCCTGGTTTTGTTCTTGTTTTCTGCCTTCTGTGAAGTGCTGGTAGAGCAGCGCTTGTACCCATCTAGCCTCTGCCACATGTGCCTTTCTTGTGGTATAATTAGCCCTTCTTGGTCTTCAGACCTTATTCTCATCGAAGCTGCTTTGTACATCTGATCGCTTTTAAGGTTAATTCAACAAAAATTAAAGGCAGATTTTTTTTTTAAACACTGAATTACCCTTGTTTAGATGATTGATAGATGATTTGTGGACCCTGCTAAATAAGATTTTTAAATTACATATTTTCCTCTCTCAAGGTAGGGTGGTAAGGCACATCTGTTAGAAAAACCCTTGGTAAGTAAGTACTGCAGATGACATCTGTATATTTGATTTTTATCCAGTTAGAATGGATTGTAGTCACATTAGTATGGAATATATTTACATAAGTTTTAAAAAATCATTTGAAATTATCTTTTTCACTAACTCAAGAATCTCTACAATAAAATGGACTAATTAAATCTCAACCTTTGTATCCAAAATTCTAGTTCTTCCTGGGTGAGAATGAAAATGGCTGAAGCTTTTTTCGCCAAAAAATTTGGTATGGCCCTCCTTTGTGAGGCAGAGTAAACTTATATCAAATCAAAAAAGTAGTTAAGACAGTTTGCATTTAGATAACTTTTTCTAAAGCAGATTCGAAAGTACTATCAAAAATCAGTTTCCAAACTCTGTTTGTGGAGCGAAGCACTTAATTTTTTCACCTCCCTCCTTTTTCAGCATGGAAGATAATGATGATGACAGCAAGATGGCAGACCTCTTGTCGTGCTTCCAGCAGCAGCTCACGTTCCAGGAGTCTGTGCTCAAACTGTGTCAGCCTGAGCTGGAGAGCAATCAGACTCACATATCAGGTAAGCGTACATGGCTGTTAGAACTCAGGGAGGCACACTTGCACTTTAGATTTAAATTTTCCAAGCTTACAGGGCCAGATAACTAGCCAAATAATTGCTCTAGTTTAGAGTATGTTGGGACAGCTAGTTATAATTACTGTTTGCATATACTAATAAGCTTTTCAAAATCTGAAGTAGAAAGGAGTTTGGAGTACAGTTCAAGGATGCCCTTCGTGATTCAGTGAAGATTTAAAAGGGTGTCTGAGTTACTGAAGCCGCCCAAGAAAATTAGAGGAAGACAGGTGTCATGAGGCATTTCAGCCTGAGAGAGGTTGCATTTTATTTATTTATTTTAGATTTTATCTTTTTATTTGACACAGAGAGAGGCAGTGAGAGAGAGAGAGCACAAGCAGAGGGAGCAGCAGGCAGGCAGGGGAGAGGGAGAAGCAGACTCCCTGCTGAGCAGGGAGCCAGACACAGGGCTTGATCCCAGGACCCTGGGACCATGACTGGAGCCGAAGGCAGCTGTTAACCAGCTGAGCCACCCAGGCACCCCAGAGGCTGCATACTTAAAAATGAGTGTTTGGGGCACCTGGGCCACTCACTCAGTTAAGCGTCCAGACTCCTGGTTTTGGGATCGAACCTCGTGTTGGGCTCTGCGCTCAGCTCGGAGTCTGGTTGAGATTCTCTCTCTCTGCCCCTCTGGCTTGTGCTCGCACTCTGTCTCTCTCACTCAAATAAATAAAAAGATCTTAATAAAAATGAATGTTTCTTTCTTTCCATACGTTAAGTGTTTAGTTTTGGGGTTTTCTAGAGAAAGACACTTGAAAATATTCAAGAAGATGAAAGTTAGTTTTAGTGTCAGCAAATGCTGTATGGATTACGTATACATACATAATTAGATATAAATATACACATATCAGAGTTTAATTTATTTTAAAATCTCTTGGTGATAAAATGATCTTTTGAAGGCAAAGGTGCTTTATAAAAGTAGCTTCTGATCTGTTCTATACTGAAGAAAAATTTGTGTCTTGACATCCGAAACTGTTATTACTGAGTCATACTGAGACTGTGATTCAGAAAGTCTGGGAGTAGTGAAGCTGCCTGCGCCCGAGAATGAGACCGTCCAATGGCCAAGGAGGGTCGCTGGAGGGACGATGTTTTCTTTGCAGTGTTGCCGATGGAGGTCCTAATGTACATCTTCCGATGGGTGGTGTCGAGCGACTTGGACCTCAGGTCATTAGAGCAGCTGTCGCAGGTGTGCAGAGGATTCTATATCTGTGCCAGGTACTTCATCTTTAAACAACTCAGGCAGGGGTGAAGAAAGAATTACGGTCTTTTGCCAGTTTCGATAAAGAAACTTGATAGATATTCAGTAAAAACTTAGAATGGATGGTTTTGCCTAAGCTGTATTTATGTGATCTCCTCAAACCACCTAGCCCTTAAAGGCCAGAGTACAGTGGATTTCCGGGGTGCAGATGTAGTCACACATATTACTTCCATAGAGCAGTTTGCATGCTATCCTAGCTGATTTGGAAAAAGAATTGTGCTAGGAAAATAAACTTGAGTCATCTTCACAGTAACTTATAAATACCATTACGTGGTAATGACTTAACTTAAGATTGCACTAGCATTTTCTTTTGGCCCATCAGAAGTTATCCTATACTTTTTAAAATACTGCTTTGTGAAGAATAATCATAGTTTAGTATAAAATGATTTGAGACTGGTAATCTTTCATGGATATTTTACATAAAAATATATCCTTTGTGGGCACTTGGTTGGCTCGGTTGGTTAACTGTCTGCCTTTGGCTCAGGTCACGATCCTGAGGTCCTGGGATCTAGCCCTGTGTCAGGCTTCCTGCTCAGCAAGGGGACCTGCTTCTCCCTTTCCCTCTGCTGCTGTGCTCTCTCTCTCTCGTTTACTCTGTCTCTCAAATAAAATCTTAAAAAAAAAAAAAAAAAAACAAAAAAAAAAACTCAGTTTTCTACACTAATCCCATAACAAAATCTTGTTGATGCTACCGTAAAAATAGATCTTTAATTTGACATTTCCCTCTTGTCCAGGGACCCTTCTTGTTCTGCCCATGACAGCCGGTCTGGGTTATTATGGCAGTGGCCTGCTTCCCCTCTTACACCCCTAGAGCACCCAGAGAGCAGACCAGAGTTAGAAAGCCTAAATCATACGCAGAGCTCTTCAGTGGCATCCATGTCAGTAAATAGCCTGTAAGCCCCTCACTGCCCCTCCAGTCATGCAGCCTGTGAACCTGGCTTAGTTAGCTGCAACCATGTGGTCCTCATCGAACGCACCAGACACCCTCCCACCTAGAGCCTTGCACTTGCTATGGCTTCTGCCCAGGTACTTTCCCTGTCGTTGTGCCTGAAGTAGTCTCTCCTCCCCCACCTTAGCTGTCCTTGCCTGTTTACCCTGCTTCATTTGTGTTTGCACTGAGCACACTATCTGAAACTTTTGTTTTCTTAGTATGGTTTGCTTTCCCACCAGGAAAAGAGCAGGGCCTTTGCCTTGTCTGTCTCCAGAGCCCTGGTCAGTGCCTTGCAGGTGCTCATCAAATTCTTGCAGAAGTATTTCTGCGGTTAGGAACTTAGCCTTTTTTATAAGTTGATGTTATGCTTTTATTACCTAGAGACCCCGAGATATGGCGTTTGGCCTGCTTGAAAGTTTGGGGCAGAAGCTGTATTAAGCTTGTTCCATACACATCCTGGAGGGAGATGTTTTTAGAAAGGCCCCGTGTTCGGTTTGATGGTAAGTTGAACTCTTCAGAACTTAGGAGAAATACTGGTCTAGCATGTTGATTTTGATAAGTACACAGTCTTAACTTTCTGTAACAGATCTAAGTACTTTAATCATTCTTAAAGGAAACCACAATAAAAATAAAGCTGGAAACATGTTAGTTTATTTTAACTGTAAAAAAAAAAAAACCTAAACTAAAAAAATCTCAAAACTTTGTTTTTATAGGAGTGTATATCAGTAAAACGACATATATTCGTCAAGGGGAACAGTCTCTTGATGGTTTCTATAGAGCCTGGCACCAAGTGGAATATTACAGGTACAACTGTAGTAAACTGAGTGAGTGAAAAATTCTCTCTCTCCAAGTATTAGTTCATTAGTTACTGGGCAGCTGTTTGTGGCCTTTACACTTATCCACAAAATGACCCTCAGTATTTTTCTCCAGTTTTGTAACAGGAACTGAACTCAAAGAAACAAGAGGTTAATACAAATTATTTAATTCCTCCTAGCTTCTAAACTGAAGAATCCCTTTACATTTTAGAGCTCTTCATTGTTTTTTGCTTTTGGTGGGATTCATTTGCCTTTTCACTTAGCTGGTGCTCTTTCAGCCATACTGTCCAGCAGATGTTACTAGCCTTGAGAAATAAGGAGACATGTGAACTACTGTGTATGATCATTAGGTCATACTCTTGACCTTAATTAGTGCTTTAGGGAAAAAAAAAAAAAAAAAACCAGTTTTAACGGAGGTATATTTATTTTTATTCAGGAATAAAACTGAAAGTTTGACAGTTCCCTCTAAGAAAAATAACAGACTGTTTCACTTCTTTTTCTCTGGCCTCATGGGTTGCCAGTCATGTTTGTTTTAATGTTGTTTTGCCGGTTTTTTTGGCCCATGGTATTTCTGATTTGATTTCACATCAGTGAACAGGTTTAGGTGCCAGGAAACAAGGACATATTTTATACTGTGTGTGTGTGTGTGGTGTTTTTTGGTGTTCTTTTTCTTTTTACACAGGTACATAAGATTCTTCCCTGATGGCCTTGTGATGGTGTTGACAACCCCTGAGGAGCCCCAGTCCATTGTTCCTCGCTTAAGAACTAGGAATACTAGGTAGTATTTTTCTGTAGTTGTCTGTCCAGTTCACATTTTCTGTGGTTACTTGCAGGTTAATGTAATCCAGTGCTTCCTTAACTTAGTACTGGCTGATGAAAACAGCACTCTGCAGGGGCCCTTAGGAAAAACACTGGTGCCTGGGGCTCTCTGCCTAGGGAGTGTGCTTCAGTAGGTCTTAGAACCCTTGCAAACTAGGTTTACTCACATCCTAGCTGATTCTTCTCGGGCAAGTTGAGTAACCGCTATTAGAACACATTACTTCCTAAATTATTTAAATACATGCAACAACTGATTAATAGACTTGGACTTAAATTGTACTTTTTAATTTTTAGAACTGATGCAATTCTATTGGGTCATTATCGCTTATCACAAGATACAGACAATCAGACCAAAGTATTTGCTGTGATAACCAAGAAAAAAGAAGAGGTGAGTATGTGATTGGAATTAAAGGTTCTCTGTTTATTTCAGTACTCCACTTACTCAAGCATTCTTGATTAGAAAGTATAAGAAAATATTGTTTCATAATGTATCCTGTTACACAAAATGTATGTTGACTTAAAACATCTCTCTGAAGAGAGCTGGAGGGTTTTCTGAAATGTAGGGGGGGGGTTAATTGGATCAGCTTGTTTATCTCTAAGTGATTTCTTTTTCTGGTCTAGATTTTTTACATTAGAAAATGTAAAGCCAAAATGTGCTACGAAATAACTAGTAAAATTATACCTGAATATGTTTTTTAGCTATCCCTATTTTGAATCATAAGAGATTTCCTTTCTAAGGTAGTTTATATAGATAATTTTTTCTCAAGGATGTTCTTAGAGAATTTCAATTTCTACTGGAAATAAGCTAAAGTAAGATAATTTCCTTCTTCCTGTTCTTACAAAAGGAAAAAAAAATGCCAAGCAAATTATTACATTCCAGAATATTTTTAACTCTAACACATTGAGGGCCCAATTTTTTTTTCACAACTTTTCTTGTGTTTTTCAATCCTGGTTTTAAAAATGGGTATGAAAGGAGTCAGTTGTGATGTAGTTGGAATAAATACTTGCCCAATGCTTTTTTTTTTTTTTTTTAAGATTTGATTTATTTATTTGACAGAGTTCACAAGTAGGCAGAGAGGCAGGCAGAGAGAGAGGGGAAAGCAGGCTCCCTTCTGAGCAGAGAACCCAATTCAGGGTTCGATTCCAGGACCCTGAGATCATGACCTGAGCTGAAGGCAGAGGCTTAACCCACTGAGCCACCCAGGCGCCCCTTGCCTAATACTTTTATAATTAATATGGTTTTCAGATGTTTTCCTTGTATCAGATCCTCCTCTCTTCCCTGGCATCATGTGTTAGTTAGGGCAGGGTTTCATTAGAGTCCCTTCACCTTGTGGCCGCTGGTGGCTGGCTTCTCTGCCTGCCTCGGGTAGACTCTGGGGATCTGGGGCAGCTGTCTAAGGAGCAGAGGTAGCTGCTGTGGCTGTGGCTGTGGCTTTGGCCATGAGTTTCCTGAGGGCAGAACTGGGGAGTTGTGAGGCTCTTGTTTAGGTCTTACCTTATAAAAGGGTATAGGAACTCCTATGTTGAGTACCAGTTATCTCTTCAGAATATGGTAACAGTGAGGGCGCCTGGGTGGCTCAGTGGGTTAAGCCGCTGCCTTCGGCTCAGGTCGTGATCTCAGGGTCCTGGGATCGAGGCCCGCATCGGGCTCTCTGCTCAGCAGGGAGCCTGCTTCCTCCTCTCTCTCTGCCTGCCTCTCTGCCTGCTTGTGATCCCTCTCTGTCAAATAAATAAATAAAATCTTTAAAAAAAAAAAAAAAAAAGAATATGGTAACAGTGAAACCATGGATAGTGTTGGCATTCTTGTGTTGTTAGCACCAGTATTTGCAAAAGCGTGATTCTAATGAACCTTGTCCACATCTGTTTCTTCATTGACTCTTTTACTGTTATTGCAAAAGGTAAGTTTCTGCTCCATGCCGCTTCTGCATCTTTCACCAGTTTATCACTTTGCCTCTTTAAAAATTCCCATATTTTCAGTAGAAGGAAATACTAGGCTTACATGGAAAAGAGAAGTTTTTATTTCCAACTCTGCAACTGCTGTATAATTTTGGTGAACTTGTTTGACCTCCTGGGGTCTTCATTCTTTTTTTTTTTTTTTAAGATTTTATTTATTTATTTGACAGAGGAAGATCACAAGTAGGCAGAGAGGCAGGCAGAGAGAGAGAGAGAGAGGAGGAAGCACTTTCCCCGCTGAGCAGAGAGCCCGATGTGGGACTCGATTGGGGTCTTCATTCTTTTAGCCATTAAACAGCAGTGTACAGTCATACTTAACACTTGGGGTGGTTGTGTTGAGTACCTGAGCCGATGAAGGAGAGAAAACCTTGTTTTTAGAGGGCTTACCATTTTTCAGGGCACTCATCCACCTTCTCATTTGATACCCAAGACCCCCCCTGCCGTGTGCAGAGAAGATGTTACTTTTACTTTACCTTTGCATGATAGGTGCCTGTCATAGTTTTATGTATCACTGAGGGGGGTTCATGATAGCTCACACACTTTTTCTTTTATAGAAACCACTTGACTACAAATACAGATATTTCCGTCGCGTCCCCGTACAAGAAGCAGATCAGAGTTTTCATGTGGGGCTCCAGCTGTGTTCCAGTGGCCACCAGAGGTTCAACAAACTCATCTGGATCCATCATTCTTGTCACGTCACGTACAGGTAGGTGAATGTAGTACAGATGCCAAAGCTGCACAATAAATGTGTACTTCATATCAGGCTCAGCAAACTCTGATTTGAAAGCCCTCAGGGTTAACGTTCTGTTATGAAACCACTTTACGTTCCGTGATGTTACATTAGAGTATTACAGGGCCCCTGTAGACGCCTCCAGAGTTTGCTGTGCTCTAGGTAGAGAGCTGTCAGTGTGATAGTGGCACCACAGAGAGTCCCTGGCCAATGACTGTCTTTTCTGAGGAGTCTGTCAGGCACGCAGAAGAGTGGAGCAGGAGGTGGTGCTCTCCCCAGTGGCCATGGGAATAGGCATGGGAACAGGTGCCACCACTTTGGAATTAGAATGGTACTGTCACCTTTATGCTGTCCATGTGTTATCCTCATTGACTTACTCAAGGCACTTTTAAAACCTCAAATCTTTTTTCTTCTCCAGTGCTTCACTCTTACCATTTTTTTAAAAACTTTTATTTCCATTTGGTTTACCCTCTGGGATTATACACTGATTTTAATAAAATTGTAGCAAGGAGGATATGTCTTCTAAAAGGATGTCACGTATTCCAAAGCCAAATCTATTAGGTGTTTCCTAAAGCTTTTTGTGTTCAGATTTACCTGTAAGGAGTAATTAAGGAACACAACAATGTGTGTGAGAAAGTATAGAAGTAAGTGAACCATCAACTTGTGTGGATAGTGAGGTTTGCTGTTGTCAGGTTTGAAAGAATATTGGTGTATGATTGATGGCTCTTGCTTCCAAAATGGAATCCAGAATTCTTGGAGACAAATTTTGAGGTCACCTTCTATTAAATCTACTTCACAACCTTAGCCACAGGGTTGAAAACTTTCTGTGGCTTATTTCCATGCTTTCCCCACTAGTATGAAAGGTCCTGAGAACTGAGAAAGCATTTTTTTTTTTCATTCTTACCTAGCAGTCATATATCTCCTTTTTGTTCCTCTTAGTAAACCATGCAGTGGAATGTTCTGTTTTCTTCTCATAGAAAGAAATCAAACCCAGCAGAGTACCAAATAAATAGAAAGCATCATGTTTTAGGAGAAAGAAGGACATTTTTATAGGTGTCATTTGTAACTGCTAATGCTCACATTGACTTCCTTACTCTATGTATAAAGTTACTTGAATTTTCTTCCTTTTTATTTATCTGTTTGGGGGACAAAAATGAAAGGCTGTAGTAGTATTACTTACTATCTACTTCCTCTCCCTCTCCCACTGGGATGATGCTGTTGATCATGCAAATATTAAGTCACTAAATTCTATTTTAGGATTATAATTCTTTTTAAATTACATTTTAACAAGATTCTTAAAATGTCTGTAGTGTTTTACTTATTAGCATTCCTAAGGAATCTTTTCAAAGGATGTAATCAAAAATATCACATTTTTTAAAAAAGATTTTATTTGAGAGGGGTGGAGAGCAGAGGTGGGCAGAGGGAGAGGGACAAGCAGAATCCCCTCTGAGCAGCTTAATTACCAAACAATGAAAACAACATAAATCTCCAACAGAAGGGGAATTACTGGGATACCTTGGTGGCAGAGTTGGTTAAGCGTCTGCCTACAGCTCAGGTCATTATCCTGGGATTGAGCCCCGCATCAGGCTCCTCATTCAGCGGGGAGTCTGCTTCTCTCTCTCCCTCTGCCCCTCCTCCTGCTTGTGCTCAGTCTCTTCAAATAAAATCTTTTTTAAAAAGGAGGGAATTATTAGGGAAATTGTGGTACAGGCAGACAGTGAAAATTTTATTTAATTGTTATTAAATAAATTATTATTAAATTACTATTAAATACTTGTCAAGAGTAATAATGTAGGAAAATGCATCTGTCAGAATGCTAAATGAAAAGCAGGATTACTGATAGTAATATGTTACTGATAGTAAACACAGATACCCACCTCCTGGCTCAGCGAAGAGATAATCAAGAACAACTTTGGCTAGAGAGTCCAGGGGTCTTTGTGGTGCGCAGCAGATTTTGCAGTAATTTTGAAAATT
Source organism: Mustela nivalis (assembly GCF_964662115.1). Lineage (NCBI taxonomy): Eukaryota > Metazoa > Chordata > Mammalia > Carnivora > Mustelidae > Mustela > Mustela nivalis. The sequence continues at coordinate 98,075,620 of NC_139024.1, forward strand.
GGTCAGAGCCTCATTTATATGTATCCCTAACTAAGGAAATTGGGACCTCTGAAAAGGAGTGAATATGAATCGTAAATGTTTCCTTTTTAATTCAACAACATAAATTTAGGAGATTCTACCAATGATGATCTGTTAATTTTGCTTGTGAAAAGTTAGAAGCACAGTTAGATTATCTCCTAGCCTGAAATAAAAGATTGTTTTAAATTCCAGAGGTTATACTCCTCCCACACAGTGGCCTGAAAGATACAGATGAGGGTGTTTTCTTTCCAGGCCAATGCCAGAGTGAAGGAGAGGGAAAGAGAAAGGGCTTACATTTAGTCAGCGTATGAAGTCCATCTGTCATCCGGGGTGGAAGACGATTGCCTCGAAGTTCGCTACTTCTGCTTGTCCCTTTGATGTGTGGAGGTCTCTAGCATCTGTACAGGACCAGGTGTCGACTGGAGCCTTTTCTGTGTGATGTGTATTGGGCTTCAGTGTCAGTGGTCAGGAGCACCTGGAAAGGTCCTTTTCCAATGGGGCTGGAGGGTGGTTTTCCCCTGGCAGTGTTTATACAGTCACCAAACTCTAGGCTATGATCAACAGGTTTCTTTGAATTGGGATCCAGGAAAGCTTCTTGAATCTATGGATGACAGGCTTGAGCATAAGACATTAAGTAGCTGGTCACACGAGCATGAGACGCCAAGGGATCAGAAGGTTGTGTATTGATAGAATTCCAAGAAGCTTGTAAGGTTTTCGTTGAGGCTCATGTGATTTGGAAATATAACCCCAAGTGGGAAACACAGTTTTAAGTCTTTTTTTTTTTTTGGTTGGTTTTTCCTATGAGGACATCAGTCTTACAGTAGGGGAAATCTCAACCCATCTAGAAGACATACATAAAAGAATAAGAAGCTAGGAGAACCTGGGTGGCTCAGTCGGTTAAGCCACTGCTTTCAGGTCAGGTCACGATCCCAAGGTGCTGGGATTGAGTTCCGCATCGGGCTCTTTGTTTAGTGGGGAGCCTGCTTCTCTTTCTGCCTCTGCCTGCAGCTCTGCCTGCTTGTGCACTCTCTCTTCTCTCTGACAAATAAATAAATAAAATCTTTAAAAAAAAAAAAAGAATAAGAACCTATTGATCACCCATCCATACTAAGTGGCAGTTGAATGAGGTTCAGCTGCAAGCATTCAAAGGATCCAGAGGGCAGACGTTGGAGGCCTCTGGGAACAAAATTAGGTTATGGGGGTGGGGCATGGTGAGTGGTGGTGACCAAACAGGTCAGACATTAATGGTGGAGTGTTTTTGTATTTTCACAAAAGTCTATCAATGTCTGCTTATAATTTGAGTCTTTGTCAGTGTGCTGTGATGGGTGAAGGAATACACAAATTAAAATGTAGGATTTGTCAGGGAGCGAGGAAGAACCGGGCCATCCTGGGTTTCCGTGTGTGTTTAATTTGCAGTCAGTGCTCACTCATTTCACTGTCTTTGGTTCAGAAGCAGGCTGTTGGCAAGTCTGCTGATGGGGGGCCATGTGTGTGGACGCAGGGTGGACATGAGCCACTTGTGCCACAGAGAAGGCTTAGTATTCACTTAACAGCGAATAAGCCTCAGTTTAACAGGTCCTTTGAAAGTTTGTCAGAATTTTCTAAAAAGGTTTTAAAGCACTTGCCTTAAAAGTAGGATTATAGATTGTTTTAAAGGAATTTTTTTTTTTTAAAGATTTTATTTATTTATTTGACAGAGAGAGATCACAAGTAGGCAGAGAGGCAGGCAGAGAGAGAGAGGAGGAAGCAGGCTCCCCGCTGAGCAGAGAGCCCGATGCGGGACTCGATCCCAGGACCCTGAGATCATGACCTGAGCTGAAGGCAGCGGCTTAACCCACTGAGCCACTCAGGTGCCCCAGGATTATAGATTGTTTTGAAACTGTAGTCTTACCAAAAGCAGACCAAAGTTCAAGAAAACTTTGTTTTAACAGAGAAAACTAAATTCTAATTTTGTACTATCTTTCTTTGTATTGAAACTCATTTTTTAAAAATATATTTTAATCTTACCCTGTCTGATCACACGTTAAATTCCTTTTTAAAGATTTGTTTCCACAAACCTTTTACAACCTCTTTTCTACGTCCCGATTTTGTCTTTTTTTTTTTCCTTTAACAACCAGCTTTATTTTAGGACAAACTTATTTTCTTTATCCTTAGTGGAAAAGTATATCCCTTTTTCTCATACTTTATTTTATGGAAAACATATCCTGCTTTCCTGGCATACAAAGATATTAGAATTCTCAACCTTTAAAAACCTTAATTTCGGGACTCCTGGGTGGCTCAGTTGGTTGAGCAGCTGCCTTCAGCACAGGTCATGATCCCAGGGTCCTGGGATCGAGTCCCACATCGGGCTCCTTGCTCGCCGGGGAGCCTGCTTCTCCTTCTGCCTCTGCCTACCATTCTGCCTGCCTGTGCTTGCTCTCTCCCCCCTTCTCTCTCTGATAAATAAATAAAATCTTTAAAAAAAAAAAAAACACCTTAATTTCTAGGGGCGCTTGGGTGGCTCAGTGGGTTAAAGCCTCTGCCTTCGGCTCAGGTCATGATTCCAGGGTCCTGGGTCTCTGCTCAGCAGGGAGCCTGCTTCCCTTCCTCTCTCTCTGCCTGCCTCTCTGCCTATTTGTAATCTCTGTCTGTCAAATAAATAAAATCTTAAAAAAAAAAAACCCTTAATTTCTAATGAAAGCTAAGAAATGAGCAATTTTGAACTGTTAAACTAGCGTTTTTAAAAATTCACTTACTTGGGAATACATTTTAAAATTTCTTGAAGCGCGCAATGTTTTATATGTTTCAGTGTAGCATTAGCATTTTTAAATCTTTTAGTTTCTCTGTAGTATGAAGCCAAAAGTAGATAAACCTATGTTTATTAATGTTTTAGTACTTTATCTTATTTGGAAATGATGTAGATATTTAATGCATTTAATTTAATTCATCATTTAACCTAACTCCGTTTAAGGTTTTAGGCTATTAAAAAAAGTTTGGGAAAACGAAGTAGACATATATTGGCAAAAAATCTCATTTATAAACTTTTGTCTTGCTTAGCTTTATTTGTCCTGAATTATGTTTAGATTACTACAAACACTTTGTCTAAAGCGCTAGACAAAGTCTGCCATTCTCCTAAGCTATTATGTTTTGTATGTATACATCTTAGAGAACGTGAATTTATATGGCTAGTAAACTCAGGTAGAATAAGTTTAATATTTAATGTTGATAACTAAAACCATGTCTGTTAATTAAACCATCAGCGATAATCTAGCTTTTATATCATATGTTTTCCTGGATCACATGCACTTAACCATTTGGGTTAATCTCTGACTTTATGATTTTCAGAATGCCCGTCCAATACAGGCACTTGCCTTCAAACCCGCTAAATAGAGCTTTTACAAATTCATTTTAGCAATATCATAAGTGGAAAGTACCACATAACTAACAGACATGTATAAACACATGTGAACAGGTTGGATCAGAGACCTTATTGCTGGTTTTGAAAATCCTGCCCTAAAATAAATGCAGGATTTATCAAAGTCGATGTACGTTTGTTTTCCTGGCCACGTGGGTAAAGATTTTCTTTATATACATCAAGTTCCAAATGACTTTGCCCATTTCGTTTTTTCTTGATAAGAATCATCTCCTTAAAATACAAAACTTAAAGAGATGGACTAAGGAATTCTTGGAGAAGACCAGGTAGAACATTGAACATTTAGATTTAAAAAGCACAGGAAAAAATGCAGGCTCCTACAAGAAATTTGGTTTCCAAAGGCCAGTAATGTACAAGCTGTCTGAGGTGAGCAGGGGACATTTTGGGATTGGTAAAGGAATAGGGGAATTTTTGGTTGCCTGGAGGGCTACATTGCTGGTTTGTAAAGATGTGTTAACACAGGACGACTGCTTTCATTCAGTTCAGTCCAGACAACTGGTTTGTCGAACTTACATGGCATCAGAGCTTGCTGCAGTTGTCCAACTGTAGTATCCTCAGTTTGCTTTTTTCCCCTCTGGGTACATCGTTGTAACTTTATGTATTTTTGGCAGTATTGAATAGATTCTGTTGGGTAAAAAAGATGGATCAGCAAGGAGGGTACAGAGGATATCAACTTCCCTAGAAAATCTACAATCTAAAATCTAGAATCACTCACAATGATGGCCAAAAGACAGAACCAACAACCTGCCTGTCCCAAGCAGGCAGAAAGCCAACCCAGTTGTGCAAAACCAGATAAACAGGAAAGACAGTAGCTGTCCCTGGGAGAGAAGGGATCACTAACCAGTGGGCCTGGGTTTAGAAGGGAAGGACAGTGTGATTTTATTTTCTGTTTGACTTGGCAGGCAGAGATTTGGAACAGCAGACTCTGGTAAGAATTTTCACCTTTTGCTGGCTTCTGCCAGTTTGTCCAGGATCCCCTCAGCACGACCTGGTCTCCCCTTGACTGTCTAAGGAATGATGTAGCAGTTATCAGAAAATCCCTCAGCTTTGTCAGCTCTGGCAGGGGCTCATATGAGGGCCCTGTTTAGAAGGCAGATAACAGGATGTCTGTAAGGCCCTTAACTTGGCAGAATTTTGTTGATGTTTATGTAGTCTTTTAAAATTCAGATGAGAACGAGTACTCAGTCTTACAGTCTTGTTATAGGTACCTACGTTTTTCTCTTTTTAATTTTTAACTTTTTTGCAATAAAACCTTTCAGTGAGGGATGCCTGGGTGGCTCAGTTGCTTGGACGACTGCCTTCGGCTCAGGTCATGATCCCGGAGTTCCCGGATGGAGTCCCGCATGGGGCTCCCAGCTCCACAGGGAGTCTGCTTCTCCATCTGACCTTCTCCTCGCTCATGCTCTCTCTCACTGTCTCTCTCTCAAATAAATAAATAAAATCTTTAAAAAAAAAAACAAAAAAACCTTTCAGTGAAACTGTTTTTGGAATTTTGAAACTTTTTGGAGGTGTCTGCATGCCACATGAAATGGGTATCCCATTCTGTTCAATTGAGAACCTGTGCTTTCAGGTCTCATTCTTAAATGATCTTACCTAATTGGAACCTTCCATGTAACAGCCATTGTACTTCTAGGTCATGATCTTCTGAGGGCTCCAGCAGGACGCTAGTCACAGAGTCAACCCACATCAGTCTATTTTGGGACCTTGTGGTTACCAAGCCGAGTTCCTCAGGACACAAAACAAGCTTAGGAAGATTTTGTCATTTTTGCTAGATACCTGAAACTTCTGGGACTGTAGTTCTTAGACATGAAATAAGCAGGTGTGCCAGAAGGTGGCATACTTGACCCTTCAGAATTTAGGGACCCTCTGAGCTAAACGATAACCTGAAAGGGATGTGCTGTGGGGCTGGGGGTGGTGCGTGTTTCGCAGGGTACCTTGTGCCTGGGAAGTTTCTGGAGATTGGTAGCTGACCTAGTGCCAGGCTAACCTGTTTCACGATCAACTTACCTATCCCAGCAGTCTTCTTGAGGTTTTGAGCACTTGTAACAGGCCTTAAATGCTTGACCCATCCCCACCAATTCTTGCGGCTTTTTGGTCTCCAAGATCCCCACTAGCGATAGGCTGTACAAGCCATCCTGCCTTGTAAAGGGACACCACGTAGCTGGGGAGCCTGAGTGTCAGCAGTGATGACAAAGAACCCATAACCGAGAGGAACTTACCCATGGCCCTCAGAATGGTGAGAAAGAGTGAACTCCAAAGGTTCACAGGTTCCACGCCTATGTTTTCTCATCCCCAGGCGCTGCCGCAAGTTCACTTTGGATCCTGTTGCTGCCACCAAATCTGTTAAATGACAAAAATTCAACCAAGTAAATTTTAATTGTCTTATTGGCTTTAATAAACAAGTCCTGAATTGGGCAGCATCCCATCTAAAGGGTACAGAGGGGAGCTCAGAGGAGTCGCACAAACTTGGAAGGTTTTTATAAAAGGAGGGTAGGGGCAGGAAGGATTGTTTCAGGCTGTGCTGCTTTCCCTCAGAGGGAGGAGCAGGGAGTCGTACCATGCAGGCTACCTCATCTTCCTTCGCAGGGTGGAGAGGGCCCATGTGGCAGACACATGGATGCCCATCAGAAGATTCCCGACTGATTTGAGAATGCATTTAGATTAGGTATTGGGCCCTGGTTTGGGAACTGGGTCTAAGTGACACAATTTTAGGCCTGCAGTTTTCTCTTATCATGCTGCTATCATTTTTAGTTTACTGAGATGAAATAAAAATATAAAAGACTAAAGCGCCAGATAAGTTCTCCCCTATAAATATGTAAGGATTTTAAATAAGTTGAAATTTCCTTGTAACTGGTAATTTTGTGCTTTCTTTCCAGATCAACTGGTGAGACTGCAGTTACTGCTTTTGAGATTGACAAGATGTACACCCCCTTGTTCTTCGCCAGAGTGAGGAGCTACACTGCTTTTTCAGAGAGGCCTCTGTAGGGCCTCACATCCAGTCCTCGTCACTGTTGCATGAATAAAAGTATATAGAGCAAAAGAGCACCTAAGTTATAAATGTACATATATATATATGGAATTGGAACTTATTTTACATTGTTAGAGTTCTTTTAAGAAGAGTATAAATTGATTATTTTTTTTATTTAAAAGGGATAGTTGATACTTGGGGTATTTTGTTTCGAAATTAAGAAGTTGAGATTACAGGTTGTTCAGGCACATTATGTTGTGAAAAATCTTCAGATGAGCTTTAAATCATGTCCTTTTTCAAGAGGATTTCTGAGCAGAATTCTGTCCCACAAGTCTCCTTCCGCCTGACCGTCCTGGTATTTAATTGCTTCAGGGGAGGGCTCCCCTGGGTCAGCATTTCTCTCACGCATGACATAGTGTCTTTGCATTAAAGGCTCAAAATGTGAAAACTTGTTCTGAATTTGTTTGAGACTGTTTGACCAATAAAAATAATAAACATTTCTTTCAACAAAATGCCTTTGGATGGCCTTCCTTACACATCAGAGTAAAAAACAGCCCTGTGGTAGCCAGCAAAAGCTTAGGAACCTGCCTCTTTTCTATCCATGGTCTCTGTAGCTGCAGACTGTAGATCTCCACACCCCAGCCGAGAGCCCTTCAACAAACTCAGTTGGGTATCTCTGTTCCTCAAAGAACACAGCAGACGATCACGTCAACCCAGTCCCCACTATATCCAGATTTCAAACAGAGAGAGCGCCAGCCCCTGAGTGTGCTGTGTTGCCTCCCTAGTGACGATGCCACTGCTGTGTGGTCTCAGAGTTGGCGCCAGGCAGCCCTCTCCCAGAGTCCGCTCTCTTCTAGGTGATTCAAACACAGCTAGAGTCAAAGACGCACACACTTAACAGAAATCAGCAGCTGCAGCCACAGCTGCTTTCAAGTTCATGTGGACATTAAAAGATGAAGATGCCTCCTGGGGCACCTGGGTGGCTCAGTGGATTAAAGCCTCTGCTTTCGGCTCAGGTCATGATCCCAGTGTCCTGGGATTGAGCCCCGCATCAGGCTCTGCTCAGCAGGGAGCCTGCTTTCCTTCCTCTCTCTCTGCCTGCCTCTCTGCCTACTTGTGATCTCTATCTGTCAAATAAATTAAAAATAAAAAAATAAAATAAAAGATACCTCCTAAGTTCCTGCAATTTGATATGGGAAAGGTCTTTTAAAAAACTAATGCATGTTATGTTTAAGGTGAAAACCAAACATCCCAGAGTATGTTTGAAAAGAAGAGACTCCTACTTCAACTGGCTTTTTGTAGTCATCTGAGAAATGGTGTTTCCCTCAAGTTAGGCTTTTTGCTTTCCTCCCTGTTTTTAAGGTAAGGTGGCTCTTCATGTGACCAGCAGTTTTGATAATGCAAGTTAAAAGGACTTTTGATTAGGACCTTGTCAAATACAGCTAGAAAAGAATTTCCTACGGAGAGTGGGAATCGAAGATTTTCTTGTTTGGCCACCATGCCTGGATTAGTCAAGACCTGCCGCAAACAGCCAGTGGGTACCAAGTTCAAAGCTTTTCTTGTGCCCGCTAAAGCAACTCTTACATCTTTAGCTTGAAGCTGAAAACAGTATTTTTTAAACTGTTTTCTGTACAGATTTTAAAATTTTATTTTTAAATATTAATTTTAGAGTGCAGGGGAAAGGGTCAGAGGTCAGAGGGAGAGAGAAAATCAAGCTGACTCAGAGCTGAGTACAGACCTTGATGGGGGGGGTGTCTCTATCTTATGACCCTGATCATGGCCTGAGCCGAAACCAAGTCAGACACCTAACTGACTGAACCATGCAGGTGCCTGCCCAGCACATTCAGACTTTTTTTTTTTTTTTTTAATATTTTATTTATTTATTTATTTGACAGATCACAAGTAGGCAGAGAGAGAGGGAAGCAGACTCCCTGCGGGGCAGAGAGCCCGATGTGGGACTCAATCCCAGGACTCTGGATCATGACCTGAGCCGAAGGCAGAGGCTTTAACCCACTGAGCCACCCAGGCGCCCCCAGACTGTTAAAACAAATGCAATATACACTTATTTTGAGAATATTAGAATATACAGAAAATCAAAAAATACCCAAAAACACACCCAAAGATAACTAACCAGAAGGAATTTTTGCCGTGTAGCCTTTTTCTACTGTTCTTTGCAAATCCTGCCACAGAAGCCTTTCAACTTCAGGAATGTCCTTCCTTTGCTCTATTTGGACATTACAGAAGCCAGCAAGTACCAGGGGAAGCTGACAGAGCAGTAGGTACAGTCACTCCTAAAAAATCCATAAAACATTTTTGAGAACGTGCATTTCAGTTCCTGCCTGAACTGTTCAGCTGTCCTCACGGGAACTCTGGCCTAAGCACTAACCCTGGAGTCGGCTTTCTTGCTGCTGCATTTCCTCCACAAACCCCCTTCTCACACTTTGGTGGAGGGCAAGGTAGGAGGGCTCGGGGCTGTTGGGGGCTCTCCCCCCTGAGACTAGACAGATACTGGTGGCAACCAGCACTAACGCTCCACCTACTTCGCCAGCACCCCGTGTGCTTTCCCCGCCCCCCACCCATTACCCTGCCTGCCAAAAGGGACTCCTGTCATGGGGAGAGGGAGACAACTGAATCTGCCAGTGTGCCCCCAGTTCCAGAGGCAGAGCCTCTTAGCTGACTGTGCAGGGAGCAAGCCCACTGCTTGGTGCTCTGGTAACTGCAGCAGCAAGATTAATCTGGTCTGACTGCCGGCTCTGCCCATCAGTGTGAGCCTCTATGGAACACAGGGAGAAAGTGCTGCCCTTTGCAGGGCCCACAGCTTCAGCAGAAAGGCTGATTTACACACCTCATCTGACTGCCGATCCCATCCGCCTATAAGCCCCAAACTGGTATCAGGCCCCTCAATGGCGCAGGGTCCAAACCCAGTGCCGTGTGCCCACAGCAGACATAGCAGGTCATTGCTGCTGACTAGGGGAAGGCAAACACAGCTCAGCAACACAGTAGAGCACATGCAGGCTTCACAGGGATACTCCTGGAGCAGCTGATTCTGGTGCCCAGGGGGCACTGCATTCCAGGATACCACAGGACACAAGGCCGGTACTTTCAAGACCAGGGACATAGCTGACCTCCCTATTCCACAGAAACAAACACAGAGACTAAGACAAAGTAAAGACACAGAGGAATATGTCCCAAAAGAAAGCATAGAAAAATCACAGCAAAATGAAACAGAGAAGCACTATGCCTGATTTAAAAAAAAAAAAAAAAAATTCAAAGTAAGGTAACACCTGGGTGGCTCAGCCATTTAACCATCTGCCTTCGATTCAGGTCAGGATCTCTGGTCCTGGGCTTGAGCCCCGCTTTGGGGTTCCTGCTCAACAGGAAATCTGTTCTCTCTCTCTCTCTCTCCCTGCCCTTTGCCCCTCCCCACCACTCATTCTCTCTCTCTCTCTCTCTCTCTCAAAAAAACCTAAAAAAAAAAAAAAAAATCAAAGTAATGGTCAAAAAGATACTCACTAGACTTGAGAAAAGAGTGGATAGGGGCACGTAGGTGGCTCAGTTGGTTAAGCATTCGACTCTTGATCTCAGCCCAGGTCTTGATCTCAAGGTGCTGAGTTGGGCTCCATGCCAGGCCTGGAGTTTATTTAAAAAGAAAGAGTAGATAAACTCATTAAGAACTTAAGGAGATAGGAAATATAAAAAAGAACAAGAGGTAAGGAATTCAATACCAAAATAGAAATGATACTAAAGGGAAAGAGCAGCAGATTAGAAGATGCAGAATAACAGACCAGTGATCCAGAAGGCAGTAAGGAAAGCAACTAAGCCAAACAGAAAAAAAAAAAAAAAAAAAAAAAAGAATAAAAAATGAGAATAGGTTAAGGGAACTCACCAACGGCATCAACCCTAATAACATTTGTATTATAGGGATCCCAGAAGAAGAAAAAAGAGAGAAAGGGGGCAGGAAATTTACTTGAAGAGGGGCTCCTGGGTGGCTCAGTTGGCTAAGCATCTGCCTTTGACTTGGGTCATGATCCTGGAGTCCTGGGATTGAGCCCTGCATCGGGTTCCCTGCTCGCCTTCTCTCTCTGCTCATTCCCATCACTTGTGCTCTCTCTCTCTCAAAAAAACAAAAACTTCAGCAAATTTACTTGAAGAAATAATAACTGAATACCTCCCTAAATGTGAGGAAGGAAACAGACATCCAGGTCTAGGAAGTGCAGAGAGCCCCTTACAAGATTAACCCAGGAGTTCCACACCAAGACACATAATAATTTAAGTGGCAAAAAGTAATGATAAAGAATTTCAAAAGCAACAAGAAAAGAAAAAAAGTTATACAAGAGAAACCCCATAAAGCTATCAGCTTTTTTTTTTTTTTTCCTCAGCAGAAACTTTTAATGTATCATGCCAATCCCTCTGGCCTACAAAGTGCTGAAATGGAAAAAGGCTATAACCAAGAATACTCTATCCAGCAGGTCATTACTTGGAACAGGAGTGATAAAGAACTTCCCAAACAGAAGTTAAAGGAATACATCATCACTAAAACATCCTGATAAGAAACAGTCAAAGAATGGAAAGAAAAGGCCCTAACCAGTGGGTGGCTCAGTGGGTTAAAGCCTCTGCCTTCAGCTCGGGTCATGATCCTGGGTCCTGGGATCCTGGATCCAAGGTCCTGGGATAGAGCCCCGCATTGGGCTCTCTGCTCAGTGGGGAGCCTGCTTTCCTTCCTCTCTCTCTGCCTGCTTCTCTGCCTACCTATGATCTCTGTCAAATAAATAAATAAAATCTTTAAAGAAAGAAAGAAAGAAAAGAAAAGGCCCTAACCAGAACAAAATTAAAAGGAAGACATTTCACTGGTAAAAACAAGCATATAGTAAAGGTAACAGATAAATCACTTGAAAAGCCAGTATGGAGGTTAAAACAAAACTAGCAAAATCCATTATTTCTACAACATTCACTCAAGGGATACACAAAATAGAAATGTAGAAAACGATATCATACACATAAAAAGTAAGGGGGGAATAAAAATTTAATACTTTGAGTGTGCTTGAACTTAAGAGATCATCAACTTAATATATAATTGCTGTACACATGAGACATTAGATATGAATGAAAAGATAACCACAAATCAAATCATGTAATGGATACACACACACACACAAAAGAAAAAGGAATTCAAGCATTAACACTAAAGAAAGCCAACAAACTATAAGAGAGCAAGAGAAGAAAAAAGTAACAGAAAATACCTATAAAAACAACCAACACAATGAACAAAATGGCAATAAGTACATACTTATTAATAATTTAAATGTCAAAGGACTAAATGCTCCAATCAAAATGACTGAATGGAAAAAAAAAAAAAAGACCCACTACATGTTGCCTGTAAGAGATTATTAACTTCAGACCTAAAGATACATAAAGACAAGAGAAAGCATGGAAAGAGATTTAGCATGCAAGTGGAAGTGGGTCGGAGGTAGGAGTCAATGTAGCAATACTTAGATCAGACAAAGTTACTCTGAAATGGTAACTGTAACAAGAGACAAAGAAGGACATTACTACATAACGATAAAGAGATCAGTTCAACAAGAAGATATAACAATTGTAAATATCTATGCACCCAGCATTGGAGAACCTAAGTACACGAAAGAAATGTTAACAGACATAAAGCGAGAAACTGACAGTAATACAAAAATAGTAGGGGATTTTTAACAACCTACTTACTTCTATGGATAGATCATCCAGACAGAAAATCAATAAAGAAACATGTTTTTGAAGGGCACATTAAACCAGAGGGCCTTAACATAGATATATACAGAATATTCCATCTAAACCAAATAGAATACCAATTCTTTTCAAGTGCACATGAAACATTCTCCAGAGTAGCTCACATGTTGGGCCACAGAACATGTCTTAATAAATTTAAGAAGATTAAAATCCTATGCATGTTTTCGCACAATATAATGAATCACAAGGGAAAAGAAAAAAAAAACAAGCACAAATATATGGAGGCTGAACAACATGCTACTAAACAACCAATGATCAATGAAGAAATCAAAGAGGAAATTTAAAAATAGCTGGTGAAAAATGAAAATGGAAACACAACAGTCCAAAATCTTTGGGACACAGTGAAAGCAGTTCTAAGAGGAAAATTTATACTGATACAAGCTTGCCTCAAGAAACAAGAAAAACCTTAATCTAACCTCACACCTAAAGGAATAAGAAAAGGGAGAACAAACAAAACCCACGGTTAGTAGAAGGAAAGAAGTAATGAAGTCAGAGCAGAAACATTTGAAATAGAGACAAGCAAATAAACAAACACAAAACCAAAAGAAACAATCGATGAAACCAAAAGCTAGCTCTTTGAAAAGATAAATGAAATTGATAAACCTTTAGCCATATTCATCAAGAAGAAAAAAAAAGTGAAGAGGACACAAATAAAATCAGAAATGAAAAAGGAGAGGTAAAAACTGACAGAAATACAAAGAATTAAAAGATGACACTGAGGGGCGCCTGGGTGGCTCAGTGGGTTAAAGCCTCTGCCTTTGGCTTGGGTCATGATCCCAGGGTCCTGGGATCGAGCCCCAAATTGGGCTCTCTGTTCAGTGGGGAACCTGCTTCCTCCTCTCTCTCTGCCTGCCTCTCTGCCTCCTTGTGATTTGTCTGTCAAATAAACAAATAAATCTTTTTTTAAAAAAGATTTTATTTATTTATTTGACAGAGATCACAATAGGGGAAGCGGGGAGCCTGCTTCCTCCTCTCTCTCTGCCTGTCTCTCTCGCCTACTTGTGATCTCTGTAGGCCGAAAAAATAAATAAAATCTATAAATAAATAAATAAATAAATAAAACTAAAAAGCTTTTGCACAACAAAAGAATCAATCAACAAAACCAAAAGGCAACCCACTGAGTGGTAGAAGAGCTATGCAAATGGTATATCCAATAAAAGGTTCATATCCAAAATACATAAAGAACTTCTATAACTCAACATCAAAAAAGCAAATAATCCTATTAGACAATGGGCAGAGGACCTGAATAGTTTTCCAAAGAAGACGTCCAGATGGCCAACAGACATATGGTCAAGATGGCGGAGAAGTAGCAGGCTGAGACTACTTCAGCTACCAGGAGATCAGCTAGATAGCTTATCTAAAGATTGCAAACACCTGAAAATCCATCAGCAGATCGAAGAGAAGAAGAACAGCAATTCTGGAAACAGAAAAACAACCACTTTCTGAAAGGTAGGACCGGCGGAGAAGTGAATCCAAAGCGACAGGAAGATAGACCCCGGGGGGAGGGGCCGGCTCCCGGCAAGCGGCGGAGCAACGGTGCACAAAATCAGGACTTTTTTAAAAGTCTGTTCCACTGAGGGACATCGCTCCAGAGGCTAAACCGGGGCGAAGCCCACACGGGATCAGCGTGGCCTCAGGTCCCGCAGGGTCACAGAAGGATCGGGGGTGTCTGAGTGTCACAGAGCTTGTGGGTATTGGAACGGGAAAGCCAGCTACAGAGACAGAGCCGACAGTAAGCTCACAGCTTGGTGTTACCTTGAACCGGTCGCAGGCTCGGTGAGCTCGGAGCGCGGCCGGAGGTCAGGCAGACGGGAGTAACTGGACACTGTTCTCTGAGGGCGCACTGAGGAGTGGGGCCCTGGGCTCTCGGCTCCTATGGGCCGGAGACCAGGAGGCCGCCATTTGTATTCTGGTCCTCCGGAACTCTATGGAAAGCGCTCAGGGAACAAAAGCTCCTGACTCACCCCGGCCCCTGATAAGGGCGGTGCAATTCCGCCTGGGGCAAAGACACTTGAGAATCACTACAACAGGCCCCTCCCCCAGAAGATCAACAAGAAATCCAGCCAAGACCAAGTTCACCTACCAAGGAGTCCGGTTTCAATACCAAGGAGAGCAGCAGAATTCCAGAGGAGGAGAAAGCAAAGCACGGAACTCATGGCTTTTTCCCTGTGATTTTTTTTAGTCTTGCAGTTAATTTAATTTTTTTCTTTTTCATTTTTTGTTTTTTTTTCTCGCATTCTGGTTAAATTTTTTTTTAACTTTTACCTTTTTCTTTTTTAACGTTTTTTTAACTAGTTTATCTAATATATATTTTTTCTTTTTTATATTTTTCTTATTGGTTTTCTTTTTTTTAAATTCTTTTCTTTTCTTTTTTTTTCTTTCTTCCTTTTTGAACCTCTTTTTATCCCCTTTCTCCCCGCTCACGATTTGGGATCTCTTCTAATTTGGTTAAAGCATATTTTCCTGGGGTTGTTGCCACCCTTTTAGTATTTTACTTGTTCCTTCATATACTCTTATCTGGACAAAATGACAAGACGGAAAAATTCAACACAAAAAAAAGAACAAGAGACAGTACCGAAGGCTAGGGACCTAATCAATACAAACATTGGTAATATGTCAGATCTAGAGTTCAGAATGACAATTCTCAAGGTTCTAGCCGGGCTCAAAAAAGGCATAGAAGATATTAGAGAAAACCTCTCGAGAGATATAAAAGCCCTTTCTGGAGAAATAAAAGAACTAAAATCTAACCAAGTTGAAATAAAAAAAGCTATTAATGAGGTGCAATCAAAATGGAGGCTTTCACTGCTAGAATAAATGAGGCAGAAGAAAGAATTAGTGATATAGAAGACCAAATGACAGAGAATAAAGTAGCTGAGCAAAAGAGGGACAAACAGCTACTGGACCACAAGGGGAGAATTCGAGAGATAAGTGACACCATAAGACGAAACAACATTAGAATAATTGGGATTCCAGAAGAAGAAGAAAGAGAGAGGGGAGCAGAAGGTATACTGGAGAGAATTATTGGGGAGATTTTCTCCAATATGGCAAAGGGAACGAGCATCAAAATTCAGGAGGTTCAGAGAATGCCCCTCAAAATCAATAAGAATAGGCCCACACCCCATCACCTAATAGTAAAATTTACAAGTCTCAGTGACAAAGAGAAAATCCTGAAAGCAGCCCGGGAAAAGAAGTCTGTAACATACAATGGTAAAAATATTAGATTGGCAGCTGACTTATCCACAGAGACCTGGCAGGCCAGAAAGAGCTGGCATGATATTTTCAGAGCACTAAACGAGAAAAACATGCAGCCCAGAATACTATATCCAGCTAGGCTATCATTGAAAATAGAAGGAGAGATTAAAAGCTTCCAGGACAAACAAAAACTGAAAGAATTTGCAAACACCAAACCAGCTCTACAGGAAATATTGAAAGGGGTCCTCTAAGCAAAGAGAGAGCCTACAAGTGGTAGATCAGAAAGGAACAGAGACCATATACAGTAACAGTCATCTTACAGGCAATACAATGGCACTAAATTCATATCTCTCAATAGTTACCCTGAATGTTAATGGGCTAAATGCCCCTGTCAAAAGACACAGGGTATCAGAATGGATAAAAAAACAAAACCCATCTGTATGTTGCCTCCAAGAAACTCATTTTAAGCCCAAAGACACCTCCAGATTTAAAGTGAGGGGGTGGAAAAGAATTTACCATGCTAAGGGACATCAGAAGAAAGCAGGAGTGGCAATCCTTATATCAGATCAACTAGATTTTAAGCCAAAGACTATAATAAGAGATGAGGAAGGACACTATATCATACTCAAAGGGTCTGTCCAACAAGAAGATTTAACAATTTTAAATATCTATGCCCCCAACTTGGGAGCAGCCAACTATATAAACCAATTAATAACAAAATCAAAGAAACACATCAACAATAATACAATAATAGTAGGGGACTTTAACACTCCCCTCACTGAAATGGACAGATCATCCAAGCAAAAGATCAGCAAGGAAATAAAGGCCTTAAATGACACACTGGACCAGATGGACATCACAGATATATTCAGAACATTTCATCCCAAAGCAACAGAATACACATTCTTCTCTAGTGCACATGGAACATTCTCCAGAATAGATCACATCCTCGCTACTAAATCAGGACTCAACTGGTATCAAAAGATTGGGATCATTCCCTGCATTCCTTTAGACCACAATGCTCTAAAGCTAGAACTCAACCACAAGAGGAAGTTTGGAAAGAACCCAAATACATGGAGACTAAACAGCATCCTTCTAAAGAATGAATGGGTCAACCGGGAAATTAAAGAAGAATTGAAAAAAATCATGGAAACAAATGATAATGAAAATACAACGGTTCAAAATCTGTGGGACACAACAAAGGCAGTCCTGAGAGGAAAATATATAGCGGTACAAGCCTTTCTCAAGAAACAAGAAAGGTCTCAGGTACACAACCTAACCCTACACCTAAAGGAGCAGGAGAAAGAACAAGAAAGAAACCCTAAGCCCAGCAGGAGAAGAGAAATCATAAAGATCAAAGCAGAAATCAATGAAATAGAAACCAAAAAAACAATAGAACAAATCAATAAAACCAGGAGCTGGTTCTTTGAAAGAATTAATAAAATTGATAAACCCCTGGCCCGACTTATCAAAAAGAAAAGAGAAAGGACCCAAATAAATAAAATCATGAATGAAAGAGGAGAGATCACAACTAACACCAAAGAAATACAAACTATTATAAGAACATACTATGAGCAACTCTACGCCAACAAATTTGACAATCTGGAAGAAATGGATGCATTCCTAGAAACATATAAACTACCACAACTGAACCAGGAAGAAATAGAAAGCCTGAACAGACCCATAACCAGTAATGAGATTGAAACAGTCATTAAAAATCTCCAAACAAACAAAAGCCCAGGGCCAGACGGCTTCCCGGGGGAATTCTACCAAACATTTAAAGAAGAACTAATTCCTGTTCTCCTGAAACTGTTCCAAAAAATAGAAATGGAAGGAAAACTTCCAAACTCATTTTATGAGGCCAGCATCACCTTGATCCCAAAACCAGACAAGGATCCCATCAAAAAAGAGAGCTATAGACCAATATCCTTGATGAACACAGATGCAAAAATACTCAACAAAATACTAGCCAATACGATTCAACAGTACATTAAAAGGATTATTCACCACGACCAAGTGGGATTTATTCCAGGGCTGCAAGGTTGGTTCAACATCCGCAAATCAGTCAATGTGATACAACACATCAATAAAAGAAAGATCAAGAACCGTATGATACTCTCAATAGATGCTGAAAAAGCATTTGACAAAGTACAGCATCCCTTCCTGATCAAAACTCTTCAAAGTGTAGGGATAGAGGGCACATACCTCAATATCATCAAAGCCATCTATGAAAAACCCACCGCAAATATCATTCTCAATGGAGAAAAACTGAAAGCTTTTCCGCTAAGGTCAGGAACACAGCAGGGATGTCCATTATCACCACTGCTATTCAACATAGTACTAGAGGTCCTAGCCTCAGCAATCAGACAACAAAAGGAAATTAAAGGCATCCAAATTGGCAAAGAAGAAGTCAAATTATCACTCTTCGCAGATGATATGATACTATATGTGGAAAACCCAAAAGACTCCACTCCAAAACTGCTAGAACTTATACAGGAATTCAGTAAAGTGTCAGGATATAAAATCAATGCACAGAAATCAGTTGCATTTCTCTACACCAACAGCAAGACAGAAGAAAGAGAAATTAAGGAGTCAATCCCATTTACAATTGCACCTAAAACCATAAGATACCTAGGAATAAACCTAACTAAAGAGACACAGAATCCATACTCAGAAAACTATAAAGTACTCATGAAAGAAATTGAGGAAGACACAAAGAAATGGAAAAATGTTCCATGCTCCTGGATTGGAAGAATAAATATTGTGAAAATGTCTATGCTACCTAAAGCAATCTACACATTTAATGCAATTCCTGTCAAAGTACCATCCATCTTTTTCAAAGAAATGGAACAAATAATTCTAAAATTTATATGGAACCAGAAAAGACCTCAAATAGCCAAAGGAATATTGAAAAAGAAAGCCAACGTCGGTGGCATCACAATTCCGGACTTCAAGCTCTATTACAAAGCTGTCATCATCAAGACAGCATGGTACTGGCACAAAAACAGACACATAGATCAATGGAACAGAATAGAGAGCCCAGAAATAGACCCTCAACTCTATGGTCAACTAATCTTCGACAAAGCAGGAAAGAATGTCCAATGGAAAAAAGACAGCCTCTTCAATAAATGGTGCTGGGAAAATTGGACAGCCACATGCAGAAAAATGAAATTGGACCATTTCCTTACACCACACACAAAAATAGACTCAAAATGGATGAAGGACCTCAATGTGCGAAAGGAATCCATCAAAATCCTTGAGGAGAACACAGGCAGCAACCTCTTCGACCTCAGCCGCAGCAACATCTTCCTAGGAACAACGCCAAAGGCAACGGAAGCAAGGGCAAAAATGAACTATTGGGATTTCATCAAGATCAAAAGCTATTGCACAGCAAAGGAAACAGTGAACAAAATCAAAAGACAACTGACAGAATGGGAGAAGATATTTGCAAATGACATATCAGATAAAGGACTAGTGTCCAGAATCTATAAAGAACTTAGCAAACTCAACACCCAAAGAACAAATAATCCAATCAAGAAATGGGCAGAGGACATGAACAGACATTTCTGCAAAGAAGACATCCAGATGGCCAACAGACACATGAAAAAGTGCTCCATATCACTCGGCATCAGGGAAATACAAATCAAAACCACAATGAGATATCACCTCACACCAGTCAGAATGGCTAAAATCAACAAGTCAGGAAATGACAGATGCTGGCGAGGATGCGGAGAAAGGGGAACCCTCCTACACTGTTGGTGGGAATGCAAGCTGGTGTAACTACTCTGGAAAACAGCATGGAGGTTCCTCAAAATGTTGAAAATAGAACTACCCTATGACCCAGCAATTGCACTATTGGGTATTTACCCTAAAGATACAAACGTAGTGATCCAAAGGGGCACGTGCACCCGAATGTTTATAGCAGCAATGTCCACAATAGCCAAACTATGGAAAGAACCTAGATGTCCATCAACAGATGAATGGATCAAGAAGATGTGGTATATATACACAATGGAATACTATGCAGCCATCAAAAGAAATGAAATCTTGCCATTTGCGACAACATGGATGGAACTAGAGCGTATCATGCTTAGCGAAATAAGTCAAGCGGAGAAAGACAACTATCATATGATCTCCCTGATATGAGAAAGTGGTGATGCAATATGGGGGCTTAAGTGGGTAGGAGAAGAATAAATGAAACAAGATGAGATTGGGAGGGAGACAAACCATAAGTGACTCTTAATCTCACAAAACAAACTGAGGGTTGCTGGGGGGAGGGGGTTTGGGACAAGGGGGTGGGATTATGGACATTGGGGAGGGTATGTGCTTTGGCGAGTGCTGTGAAGTGTGTAAACCTGGTGATTCACAGACCTGTACCTCTGGGGATAAAAATATATGTTTATAAAAAATAAAAAATTATTAAAAAAATAATAAAGTAAAATAAAATACCAAAAAAAAAAAAAAAAAAGAAACAAGTGTTGGTGAGGATGTGGAGAAAAAAGGAACACTGTGCTCTGTTGGTGGGAATGTAAATTGGTAAAGCCACTGTGGAAAACAGCATGGAGGTTTCTCAAAAAATTAACAATAGAAATACCATATGATCCAGTGATTTCACCCCTGAGTATTTACCCAAAGTAAACAAAAATGCTAATTAGAAAAGATACACACCTGTAGATTTATTGCGGTATTATTTTTGACAGTCAAGATATAGAAGCAACCCATGTCTGTCAGTGGATGAATGGTTAAGGAAGAAATGGTATATACCTATGATGGAATATTACTCAGCTGCAAAATGGAATGGCTTTTGTCATTTGCCACAACACAGATAAACATGAGGATATTGTGCTAAGAGAAATAAGTCAGACAGAGAAAGAAAAATACCAAGTGATTTCCTTCGTATTTAGAATCTAAAAAACAATACAAATGAACAACAAAAAACCCAAACCAACTAACCAACCAAGAGACTCTTAAATACAGAGAACAGGGGTGCTTGGGTGGCTCAGTCATTAAGCATCTGCCTTTGGCTCTGGTCATGATCCTGGGGTCCTGGGATTGAGCCCTGCATTGGGCTCCCTGCTCAGTGGGGAGCCTGCCTCTCCCTCTGCTGCTCCCCCTGCTTGTGTTTTCTTTCACTCTCTCTCCTGCTGTCAAAGTGAATAAATAAAATCTTTTTTAAAAAATACAGAGAACAAACTGATTATTACCAGTGGTGAGGTGGATGGAGGAATGGGAAAAATACACATGGGGGTTAAGAGGTATAAACTACCAGTTATAAATAATTCATGGAGATGAAAAGTATAGTATTGGGAATATAGCCAGTAACATTATAAGGGTATCACATGGTGACAGATGGTGACTACACTTACCGTGGTGAGCATGGAGTATAGAACTGCTGAATCAGTGTTGCACTCCTGAAACGAATACATCAGTGTATATTAATTATACTTCAATAAAAAACTGGAATTCGGGCACCTGGGTGGCTTAGTTGGTTAAGTGACTGCCTTTGGCCCAGGCCATAATCCTTGAGCCTGGAATCGAGTCCCGTGTCGGGCTCCCAGCTCCACAGGGAGTCTACTTCTCCCTCTGACCTTCTCCCCCTCTCATGCTCTCTCACTCTCTCTCTCTTAAATAAAGAAAATCTTTAAAAAAATAAAGTAAAATCAAAATTAAAAACTGGAATTCTATTGCACGTACTTTATAGGTTTGTTTTCTTTACGTAATTGGACCATGTACATCATTTCAATATATATTCTCTTTTTTCTTAAGTAAGCTCCATGCCCAGCGTGGAGCCCAATTTGTGGTTGGACACATGACCCTGCAATCAAGACCTCAGCAGAGATCAAGAGTCAGCTACCCAGGTGCCCCTCAATATATATCTTACTGACTACATAGTCCAACTTTAATCTCTTTTTTAGACATTTCTGTTTTCTAACTTTTTAAATGTCTCTGGAATGAACATTGCTGTGGTTAAATCTTAACATACATTATCACTAATCATTTCCTTAGGATGTTTCCAAGAAGCAGAAATGCTAAATCAAAGGGCGAATGTTCTTAAACATCTTAACCATTTCTTGTTAAATAAAACATGCAGTATAAAAAAATATGGAAAACAGGTGAGCAGAAAGAAAAAAACATGAATTACCTGTAGGCACCTCACCCAACAAAATCCACTATTTACCTTTTGGTGTTAATTGTTCTGGCCTCTGGTATATATGTGAGATTTTTCTCACTCCTGCAGTGAAACACTTCCAGTTCTGTCTCCTTTAGCTGATGGTCTCATGCTCTGAATCACACAACCTAGCCAGTCATTTCCCTGGGGGTGGATGCTATTGGCAACAGCTCTAGGTAACTTGACCATGATGCCAAAAAATATATGAACTAGGGCTCCCTGGGGCTTCTGAGGCTACGTCTAACTAGGATCAGAAGCAGAAGCTGGGACAGCCTTAGTCTCACACTGGCCATTCATCAGTCAGGTGACCAGTTATGAGGGCCACCTATATCCAAAAAGGGATTTCCATCTCTAGTTATATATATGGTGAATGACACCTTCACATTATCTCCATTCTTCTCTGTGATCCTGCTAAAATGGCAGTAAATCCCCAAAGACAAGGAGAACAGGAGAGGTACCATCAATGGACGAGAGGGTAGAATTTGGGAAGTAGACAGCAGAGGGACAAGTGACATTGTGGTTTTGAGCCTGGGTTCTGGGTGGAAGTGCCAGATCCAGGACTTTGTGACTTTGAGCAAGTCACTTAAACTCTCCATGTCCCAAGATGAAATTGGAGGAAAGAACGGTACCTACCCACAGAGTGGAGAGGAAGAAATGACACATTCCTTGTTCATCGCTTAGAACAATGTTTGATGGAGTTGGTGCTTCATCAACAACAGCCATTGCACGTACTCTCATGAATGCTGCTGTTCTGTAGAGACTTGAGACCTCTGCTGGAAGTAGGGAGGCTGAAGAGAGCAAATAACTCAACTGAACTCCCAACTGGAAGCAAGGCACCACACTGAAATGGTAAGACCTGGCAAGAAGGATTCCCAATTAGCCTCCAGAACTCCAACTGCCAGGCTGATACCTATCAGGCAGGAATGTGGAGACTTCCTCTCTGAGAAAATAGCCTCTCCAAATAAAGACCACTAGATGCTGACACTGAGGTATCTCAACAAACTAGGCTCATCTCTCACTACTCAGTCAACACCTGTCCCCCACCGCTCCTCCCCTCCCCCCCCCCCCCAGACAGAGGTTCCAGTCAGCATTCAGTGTCTCATTCCTGAATATCAATGGGCAAGCCAGAAAGGCCAGACATGGGAGGGGAAAGTCTCTAACACAAAAGATAGAGAAGGAAGAATACCCAGCTTTTGCCTCAGTGTAGATGGGACTGGAGGAGATTATCATATGAAAGTCAATTATCATATGGTTTCACTTATGTGAGGGACATAAGGAATAGCATGGAGAATATTCGGAGAAGGAAGGGAAAAATGAAGGGGGAGAAATCAAGGGGAGACAAACCATGAGAGACTACAGATTCTGGAAACAGATGGAGGGGTTTAAGGGGGGTGTAGGGGAATGGGTGAGCCCAGGGATGGGTATCAAGGAGGGCACATAATGCACAGAGCACCCGGTTATATGCAAACAGTGAATCATGGAACACTGCACCAAAAACTAATGATGTACTGTATGCTGACTAACATAACGTAATTTTTAAAAGTAAAACAAAAAACAAAAAACAAACAGAAGCAAACTTAGAAAAAGAACAAGAAATGCAGAGAAACAAGAAAGGACAGGTAGTAGGAGAAAAATTTAAGAACAAACCAACATTATACATCTCCAGAGAGATGAAAGAAGAAATATCATCAGGGAAACGAGAACAAGAGACAACAAAAAGAAACCAGCCATTGGAAGATAACTCTTTGGAATATTACAAATATGAGAGCTAATTTTTTTTTTTAATTCAGAGGAAACATAGGACATCAAAGCTAGAATTTATCTTAGAAATCATTTACTGATCAACCATCCCAGTGCAGAGGTGAGGAAATGGGGACCTGGAATGGTGAACTGGTTTGCCAAAGGCGATAAAACTAGAGCCCCACAAATTACAGGAGGGAATTCATACCAAGGGCTTGGCAGTAGGAAGCACTCCATAAATTTGAGTCTTAATAACGTTCATTAAGAGTTTATTATTTCTAAATGATACCTTGACAGAGTTGTTTAAGAGCTTAAATGTGTTATGTATGGAGAATAAGCTTTGGTTTATAGGGAATATAAACCAATTGTGTGTGTTCACAATTCATAAGCATTATTGTCCCCACTTTAAAAGTTAAAATAACTCTGGTGTTAAGAGAGCTTTCACATGTGTAAGCTTACCCTAGTTACTGAGGAGTGGGGCAAGGCTGACTCCGTGGCAGAGCCAAGGGTCCACTTCTAAAGAGGTCACGTCAGAACTCCAATATTCTAGAATTCCTACTGGAGCTGAACCAATGACTTAAACCAGCATCATCACCTAGTTCAAATTTAAACTACATAAATTAAATATTTTAAGTTTTCTGGAGCAACACTAACCAAAAAAAAAGTAAGAGGAGATGAAATTAATTTCAATAATAGACTTTAATTCAATGGATCCAAGACAGTTATCATTTGAACATGTAATATAAAAATATTAATGTGATTTTTTTTACACTCATTCTTAATTTCTGAAATCTGCAATATAATTTACATTTACAGCACATCTCAGTTCAGATGATCTGTACCTCAGATGCTGAAGAGCCCCATGAGGCAGGTGGTTACAGTGATGGACAGGCACGTCCCCAACCAGTGAGAGCAAGAGAATGATGTGAGCTAAGCTCAACCCTCACAGCTGCTTAACTAGTGTAACTGGCTGCAGGGATCACTGAGCCAATCATGGAGCTAATGGGATTCCCTCTTAAGAAACTCAGCCCCTCTGTAATACACTCCCCCACTCCACCAGAATGTAGCCCTTGTCTGTGTTTCCTAAATACCCCATATCACCGCTCTCCTAGCAGTTACTGATGTGGGGTCGTGGAGCACACGTGGAGTTACTGATGTAATTCTTTCGTGAAGAAAGAATTCCTGAGACATCTTACGGTACAAGAAGGTGCCTTTATTATAGCACAGGCATAGGACCCCCGCGGGGCAATGGGTTGCACTTAGGATTGTGAGGAGCAACTGATTACATGCCACCCACCCCCAAACTTAGAAGTATATAGATAACCTAAGTCTCTAAAGGGATTTCTACATGTGAAAGAATATTTATAGGATCCTGGAGATCTGGCTATTATTGTCAAGACCAGGTTGCTTTTAGTCTCTAGCAAAACATTAACATGAACGCAGCCACAAGTTCCTTGGGGAATGTCATGCTCTGCAGGTCTTGTGTATTTATCAGTGGGCTGAAAACTATGAGGTAATTTAATTTTAGCTGCATTTCTCTTGCCTTTGTTCTCCTCATCACCCCGTCCCCCCACTCCCCGAACAATTTTGACCCTTCAATCTTTAAGGTCGCTGAGGCTGGAAAGTTTTTATCTTCTGTAACTTCTTCCTGCTGAAGAGGGGCACAGCGATGTCCCTACCTACAAGTCAACATCAATCAGTTGGGTAATTTATACAGAGGAGTTACCAAAGGCAGAGGCAGCCGAATCCAAGGTAGACAAACCCATGCAAATCTCAAGTAGAAAGGATCATCGATCAGCTTGAAGTAACGGCAACTGGAAGTCTCCCCAGGGAGACCAGGCGGGGAGACACTGGAAAAAAACAACAAAGGAAGATGGATATTGTTACGAGAAAAAGAAGCCCAATAAAAAAGACCTTTGATAGTTGATCAAGATCCTCCTCCAGTCCAGAAGTTTAGCCAATCATTAAAAGAGAGGGAAGAATCCTGTAAAGTGCCAATTTGAGTATTCATATCTTTTAGCAATCTTGTTACCTTTCTGTGATAAACTGGAATATATACACAATATTCCATTTTAATAACAGGGTTGGTATTGTTTTGTGCAGCTGTTAAATACTGAAGGCCATTTGATTTTGTAGAAGTGCTTTGAGCCTCTATGTAACTTCAGCATTAGGTAAGGAAATACTGATTTGTGAATAATTTAGTGCTTTTATAGGGCTTTCGGTAAGGGATTCCATATGCCATCCTCCAGTTCCATCGAGGGAACAAAGATGGATGTTAAATGATCATACCAGTGAAATAGTGATTGTCTATCATTGTTTTAAATTTGGAAGATTAGCCAGAGTAGTGATGGTTTTGATAATGTATCCACGAATCCAAGCAAAACCCAAGGTACAATGACACGTCCATCCCAGAGGAAATCAGGGCCTTAGGTTAGAGCCATGTAACCCTCAGGGGCCATTTGGAGCCAGCCATCTAATTCTGGGTTGCCTTGCCCAGCCAGTAGCAAACTAACCAGTAACCTGGAGTACAATGGCTTGAGAGCATCTTCTAGCGATAGCCATCTCATATGCTGTCCAGGTATCACATGTATGATTTCTTTGTAGTCAGCATAAAACTGCTTTTTGATTGCGTTGTCCAGAAGTTGGTGTGAACCATAAATAATCATCTCAGATTTGGCATATACCATCATAGGTATATTGAGAAGCAGGGTTTTGTAATCTAAGCACTCACTGACAGACATTAATTTGTAGGCTTGTGAATTCAGTTAAAGCTTTAATAGTTTGAGGGGCACTTGAGTAGCTCAGTGGGTTAAGCCTCTGCCTTTGGCTTAGGTCATGATCTCAGGGTCCTGGGATTGAGCCCTGCATCAGGGCTCTCTGCTCAGCAGGGAGCCCACTTCCCCCTTTCCTTCTGCCTGCCTCTCTGCCTACTTGTGATCTCTCTCTGTCAAATAAATAAATAAAATCTTAAAAAAAAAAACAAACCTTAATAGTTTGAGGATATCAAAAAGTCTGGCTTTGATCTGGAAAGTTCCAAGTCATACTGATCATGGGCCAAGAAAAAACACTTTTTTTAAGTGATAGAATTATCACAATGTATGCTGGTGTTAGGATTATGTATCATATCTAAAATATAAGTGTATAAGGAGTGCCAGTCAGCACCTTGTAAAGGAGAAACATACCAGAGTAACTTGAATGTACTTGCCATGGGAACAATTCCACACAGCCAACAAACTGTTTGATTTTGAAGTCCAGCATAATGTTGTGCCCATTGTAGAAAGGCACTGTCTCTTAATGTTGGTGAACAAGGAACAAAAATAAAATATACAACCTTCATAGTCGTTTGAAGAGGAGTTTCAAATCTTCTAAAGGTTCACAGGAGTAAGAAGGCATGGTAGTTTGTTCACTGGTTTCCTATGAAGGAAGTACAGCTTTTATTTTAGATCCAGGAGTCCAAGAAGAATGTCCCCCTAATTTTCCTGCAGTAGAAGTACATAATATGACCTGACATCAACTCTTCTATTTTAGATTTAAGTCCCCTACTGCACTTGACTTTCAATCCTGGAAAGAAGCCATGTCTCCAGGGCCATGGGCTGGGCTTTCAGTTATAGTTCAGTCAGGTTTTGGGAGCATGTCATCAGTATATTTGTTAATTAAACCAGCCTCAAATGAATCATTACATAAAGTGTTATGATCTTTATCTTATCACAGGTCCACTGTCAGAAATGGTTTTCCATATAATATCTCATAACCTATAGGTTCTTCAGCAATTCTCATTCTGAGAAATCTTAGTGATAAGAGAGTAACCCAGTCGTCCCGGGTCTCTAGACTTAGTAAGGTGCTGTTTTAAAGTAGGATTGGCTTTCTCTATCTTTCCAGAGGATTGTGAATATAGAAAATATTTAATTATTTTAATATTTAATAGCTCTCTGTGCTATTTGTTATTTGTGCAGTAAAAGGTCTGTTGCCACTTTGAAGGGTCCGTAGAAAGCCAGATCTAGGAATAATGTCTCACAACGACACTCTGGTTACTTCCATGGCTCTTTCAGTTTTATACTGAAAGGCCTTGACCCAGCCAGTGAAAGTATCAACAAACACTAGTAGGAACTTAGAGCCTTTGCAAGGAGGCAGCTGTGTGAAATCAAGTTGCCAGTCCTCTCCTGGATACATTCCATGTCTTTGGACTGGTGTCAAAAGTGGGGGGAGGCGGATGAACAGCTCTTTCCAGATTTACTTATACACAAACAATACAGGATCGACAGATCTGTTTTATAGTTGTTAAATTTATGCCACCCAATATATTTTTTATTAAACGTTCTAAAGCGTTGTTTTTTTTTTTTGCCCAAATGAGTAAGCCTGGTGTAAACCTGTATTTTACCTTCCATCGGTTATTTTTGGGTATGGAGATGTTCCCATCATTAACAAGGCAGTCCTGTGCATTTTTTAAAAATATACTTGTTTCTGGGCCACGTGACTCTCTTGGTCTAAACAGTCTGAAGATATGGGGGCACCTGGGGGGGCTCAGTCAGTTAAGTGCTCTTTATTTCACTTCAGGTTATGATCTCAGGCTCGTGAGATCGAGCTCCAACCTTAAGATTCTCTCTCATCCTCGCCCTCTGCCCTTCCCCCTGTCTGCCCACCCCCACTTAAGTAAATAATTGGAGTTAAAACTGATGTAAGACTTAATATTTGTTAATTTTGTGCTACCTATTTGGCTGCATAGTCAGCCAAACTGTTTCCTTTAGATTCCAAGGTCCTATCCTTTTGATGTCCTTTGAGATGAATTACAGTCGCCTCTGTAGGTAGATTTATGGCCTCAAGAAGGGTAATTATTTCAGGCCCTTATCTGGGGAGCTGACTTGATAGTAATCCCCTTTCTTTCCAAATTGCTCCATGGACATGTAGCACAGGAAAAATCATTGGAATCAGTATAAATATTAACTTTTAGGCCTTTTGCCAATTGATGAGCAGGGGTTAAGTGCTATTAATTTAGCCTTTTGGGCAGATGTATTTACCGGAAGGGCTTTGGCCTCAGTGGTCTTAAGCTAACTACAGCATAAGTGACTTCTCCCTTATCCATGAAGCTACTGCCATCGGTAAATCTACTATCCACGGCATTTTCAATAGGGGGAATCTTTTAAGTCTGGTCAGCTAGAATAATCAAAATCAATAATTTCTGAGCAGTCATGTCCTAACATAGAAGTCAGATGGTCAGGTCCAGGCATCAGGGTAGCTGGGTTTAAAGTCTGAAGGTTTTAAGTATTATTTCAGACATATCTATAAACTTAGCCTGGCATTTAGTGCATCCGCCTCTTGTCATCCATTGGTCACTTTTGGTCTCTAGGACACTGTGGACCTGATGTGGAGTCACCACTGTCAAGGACTGTCCCACAGTACGTTCTGAAGCTGCTTCTACCAGGAGAGCTGCTGCAGCCACCACTTGAGAACAAGCCAGCAACCCTGACGCTATAGTTATCAAGGGCCTTTGAAAAACAGCTCAGCGCTCTTGTTCCCTAATTTCTGGGAAAGAAGCCCCAAAGCTTGTCCTTGTTTTCCTGCTATATACAAAGTAAAAGGTTTTTCTAAATTTGGTAAAGCCGAAGCTGGGTTAGCTTTTAATGTTTGAAAGGCTGTCTGCTGGGCTTTAGTCCAGAGTAAATGTTCCTTATCAGGGCCTTTAACTGAATCGTGCAATGATTCGAAGAACCCAAATCCAGCCATCCATAGGTGGCAAAATCCTGCCACAGCTGGGAAAATATGGAGTTGTTTCTTTGTAGCAGAGGATCTGAGATAACACAGTGTTTTTCCTATCAGCGGACAGGGTATGGTGAGCCTGGGTTAATTTGTATCACAGATGAGTACACCTTTTGTTTAGATATCTGTGCTTTTTAAGAGAAACATGCTATCCCATTTGCCAAGGAATAAAAAGTTATAGGGGCACCTGGGTGACTCAGTGGGTTAAAGCCTCTGCTTTCAGCTCAGGTCATGATCCCAGGGTCCTGGGACCATGCCCCACATTGGGCTCTCTGCTCAGTGGGGAGCCTGCTTTCCCCATCCCCGCTACCCCCACCCCCACCCCGTCTCTGCCTGCCTCTCTGCCTGCTTGTGATCTCTGTCAGGTAAATAAATACATAAAATCCTAAAAAAAAATTAAAAAGTTACAGAATTACTCTCAGATATTTCTTTTGTGGGACTACAGAGTAAAATATCCACATATTGAATTATTGTCCCTCAAGGGGACGATAGATCAAGGATCTATCACCAAAGTCTTTACTAAGTGCAGCCCCAAATAGGTGAGGACAGTCTCTCAATCCTCGTGGCAAGACTGTCCAAGCTAACTGAGCAGCCTCTGGGCCTGAACGTGAGGCCTATTCAACAGCAAGTAGTGGCTGTATTTCTTCACTTAGAAGGCTGCAAAAGAAGGTGTCTTTTAAGTCAAGTGCTGTAAGCCAGTTAGCATCCCCAGGGACCTGGGTGAGAATAGTATAGGGATTTGGCACTATGGGATAAATAGGTACAATGGCTTCATTTATTGCCCTTGAATCTTATGCCATTCAATAGTCTCCATTTGCCTTTTAACTGGTAAACTTGGAGTATTATAAGGAGATTGACAAGGCCTTAACATACCATGTTTGAGAAACTTACCAATAAATGATTATAACCTAGCTTTTGCCTCAGGTTTTAAGGGATATATCTATTTTTTTTATGACGTATAATGGTTGGATAATTTAAGGTCATTTTAACTAGTTGGTTTTTAAGAGCCTGTCCTGGGACACTGCAATCCCAGACCTGTGGATTTACTTCCTTCCAAATATTAGAAGGGATAACAGGGCAAGGTTTTAATTCTCCAAGTGTTAAAGAGAAAAGCTATTCTCCTCTTTAGTAAGAACAAACCTGCTTCCTAGTTTATGTGTTAAGTCTCTTCCAAGTGATGGAGTGGGACAAGATGGAAGGACTAGAAAAACACGAGTCTCCAGCTGACTTCTATATTTACAAGTTAAAGGAACTGTCTGACATTTCATTTTAGTTTCTCCTTCTATGCCAACAATGTTGTGGTTAGAAAGACAAGTAGGGCTGGGGTGGTTGGGGTTAGGCATCCTACTCGTGGTTTCCACTCAGGTCATGATCTTGGGGTCACGAGATCAAACCCTGAGTTGGGTTACATGTCAAATGTAGAGCCTACCTGGGATTCTCTCTCTCCCTCTATACCTCCCCTCTCCACTCACTCTCTCTAAAATAAAAAATAAATAAATAAATGAAAGAAACAAAGAAAGAGAGAGAAAGAAAGATAACTAGGGCCTGAGTGCTGAGTAAAAAACAGAGTAAATGGCTCCTGTACCAATAAGGACATTGACAAACTTACCTTCCACATCCAGGGTAACCTGGGGGGCTCAGTCATCTGGATGTCAAAGGCAGCCGGACCAGCGTTAGGGCCCCATCATGCCAGATCCTCAGGTTCCTGCTCTCAGGCGAAGAAGTGAGTTCCTGTCTTCCTCTCTCTCTGGAGATGAGGACAGTCTCTCTTCCAATGTCCTTCTTCCTTACAGATAGGACATGGCCCCGGTGGAGAGCGTTTTTTGGACATTCCTTGCTCCAATGTCCATTCTGGCCACACCCATAGCATGGGTCTTACCTGGTCCTTGGTCTGATGCCGGCTTTTTCTTTGGCCCCTGGTTAGTCCCTGTTGTGGGGGATCCGCGAAGAGCGGCAGCCAATATTTGAACCTGTATTTTACCCTGCAGCTTAGCTCTCGGGTCCTTTCCCTGTCTTAAAACTTTCTATTATTAAAAACTCCAGTAATGAACTTTAGTACATGCTGGGTGGGGGTTTGAGGACCTAAAGTCACTCTAGTCAATTTTCAGTGGATGTCAGGCTCCAACTGACTTTTATAAAATGCATGCATAATCCAACAGTTCCCTCAGGTGAGATGGAGTCCAGATTTGTATATGTAAGGATGGCTTCTAGCAGAAGACCTTGAAATAGAGCTAGATTTTTATCAGCGCCTTGAATAATTCCATGAATTTTAACAAAGCTTACAGGTTTATCAAATACTTTTTTTCATTCCTCTATTAAGTTATCATTTGGACTCATCTTTCCCCTCCTTGATAATGCCAATGTGGTTGGGTATTTGGGATAGCAACACCTCCCACCAGATAACCATCTCTATCTCTGGCTGCTAGTTCATCAACAACTTCTTGAGCCCCTGCCCAGATAGGGTTCTTTTCCTCAGGGGTACAACAATGAATTCAAACCTAACAGATAATTGCTGAAAACCCTCAATAAATTGAGAAGAGTTCTCAGAATATCATCCTAATTGTTTTATCTGAGCCAAGTCTGCCATGGATAATGGGACATGGACTCTAATCACATCCACTGTCTCCATTAGCAACCTCCCTAACAGAATATAGTCCAGGTTTAGAAGGAGCTCCCAGAAGACAGGGAATTCCACTCCTGGTATGCCCAGCTGGAGCAGAAGGGTCTTGGGGCTTATAAGGAGGAGGGATAGTAACAGATTCAATGTCTTCTTTGAACTGGCCGGTGATTCCTCCCGGAGCCCAAGTTCTTTGGGAGGAGGGGGCCTATTCAGACAATCATCGTTCAATATGTTGAGGGGCTTCATTAGCTTGTTTAAATGGCGGAACAAATTTTGCAAGGAGCCCTGAGGTCAGAATCTTAATTTAAGGCCATGAAGGCCTGGACATAGGGCACTTCAATCCTCTTGCCTTGTTTCCTGCAGAAGAGATCTAACTGGTATGTAGTATGGAAGTCTGTTGTCCCATTACTGGGCTATTTTTCCCCCTCAACTCCTAAGGAGTACTGAGGCCATGCATTATTGCAAAAGATGATGAGTCCTTTCTTCTTTTAAATCTTGCAATCCAAATCAGTTCCAATGGGTTAAGAGATATCCCAAGGGAGGAAGACACCCCCAAGAGGAAAATTCCATTCCCATAAAAGGAGAAAAGTCCATTATCATAATCCCTCCTGGACTGCTTGATGGCATCCCATTTAGGATTATGTCAAGGGTTCCTAGTGTTCAGAGAGACCAGAGGCATCCCTCAAAAAGCTGTTAAAATACTGACTTATTTACTGGAGGGATGTCAACATCCCTTTGCTTCCGTATTGTTCTTCCCAGGACACAATAGATGCCAGTAGGTGAACCAACAGAGCCTGACATCTTAACCCTTGGAGATGCTAACAATTTGCAGGAGGAAATACCTAATGTTACAATTTAAATTGTCAGTAGAGGACACGGAGGTAGAATAGTAAAGATGGAAATCCATCATGGTCTAAGTGACATTCCAACACATGTGGTCTTGATAGCTGACTTCCCCAGGAAATGGTCCCTGGCTGGGTTTTAATTCAGTCACGGTACCTGTTTTAGCCAGCTCTAGGCAGAGGTCTCCTGGGCAGAAGTTGCTAAACCAGAAATGTGGAGGGGATCCTTTTAGACTAATGAGGAGGAAACCTCCCATGGGAGCCTGAGCATTAGTAACTCATCAAGTTTGCACTGAGGCTCGAAGTCCAAATGAAGGACGACGCAGAATCCCTGTATACAGGAGGCACCAAAAATGATGTGGGGCCATCAATCACAACGCTCAAGAAAGAATTCTTAAGACATTTTTCAGTGCAAAAAGATGATTATAGCACAGGCACAGGACCTGTGGACAGACAGGTTCAGTTGTGATAGTGAAGAGTGGCTGATTATATACTTTAAGTTTGGGGGCATGGTGCATAGAGATGCTGTAAGTCTCTAAAGGGATTTCCACATGTTAAAGAAGAATGACAGGATCTGGAGATCTAACTATTATTGTCAAGATAAGGTGCTTTTAGTCTCCAGCAAAATATTGACATTGAAGCCCCTGGGTGGCTCAGTGGGTTAAGTGTCTGCGTAGAACTCAGGTCATGATCCCAGGGTCCCGAGATCGAGCCCTACATCCCGCTCCCCACTCAACAGAGAGCCTGCTTCTCTCTCTGCCCCTCCCCCAACTTGTGCACACTCTCATGTGCTCGCTCGCTCTCAAATAAAATCTTTAAAAAAAATTAACATGAAGGCAGTCATGAGTCCTTGAGGAATGTCATGCTCTGTAACCTTCAGGTATTTATCAGTGGGCTGAAAACTATAAGGAAATTTAATTTTAGCTGCATTTTTCTTGCCTTTGTTCTCCTCATCTGTTATTACAGACAATTTTCAAATTTTTACACATCGATCTCCCTCTATTAAAGTCTGGGTTCCTTGAGGTCTGGGAACATTCCTTTTAAATTCCTGATTCCGAAGCACCTCTGTGCTGTGTACATCAAATGATCCCTAAGTTCCAATCCAAGATGGTAATGCAGGAACATCCTGAACCCACCCCCTCCAGGGATGCACCAAATCTACACCTTTTCATAAAGCAATTCCTCCTGAAGAGGAAGTGATGGCTGACTAAATAACTTCTGCACAAAGAAAAGACCACATCGAGAACAGCATGGGAGATGGAAACACGCTTGTGAAGGAACAACTATCTCCCACACTGCAAAGGTCAGCGAGGAGGAAGGTGCTGAGAGATGGTAAATGGATCTGCTTCCTTTATGGCACACACACACAAAGCTGTGGGGTTGTTTTTAAGATTTTTTTTTTTATATTGACACAGAAAGAGAGAGCACAAGCAGGCAGAGTGAGAGGGAGAAGCAGGCTCCCCACTGAGCAGGAAGCCCCATGTGGGACTCAATCCCAGAACCCCAGGATCATGACCTGAGCTGAAGGCAGATGCTGAACCCACTGAGCCACCCAGGTGCCCCCACCCCCCAAAACGCTGTGTTTAAAAGGAGAACTAGAATATAAAGGAACCAGCCCTGGAACTCTCTCCAGGTCTGAGAGGGGCATGAGTGCCGTGGTTTATGCTCCCCCCCTCACCCTGATGGTGCACATGGGAACAGAGTCCAAGCAGCAAAACCGGCTGGCTGCCTCAGCGAGCCCTGGGCCTTCGCCCACACCAGCCCTGAATGCCTTGGGGCACAGAAAAAAACCTCCAAAAAACAGTGTTTAAAAGAGCAACTAGAAGGTGCCTGGGTGGCTCAGTGGGTTAAACCTCTGCCTTCAGCTCAGGTCACGATCTCAGGGTCCTGGGATCGAGTCCGGCATCGGGCTCTCTGATCAGTGGGGAGCTTGCTTCCCTTCCTCTCTCTCTGTCTGCCTCTCTGCCTACTTGTGATCCCTGTCAAATAAATAATAAATAAATAAATAAATAAATAAATAAATAAGCAACTAGAGGCACCGGGGTGGTTCAGTTCATGAAGCCCTGTCCCTCTGCCCCTCCCCCTGCTCGTGCTCCCTATCTCTCTCTCAAATAAAGGAATAAAATCTTTAAAAAATGAAAATGAAATAAAATAGAAGAGCAACTAAAACATAAAAGAGCCAGTCATAAACTCCACCAAATGGTGGGGGAACTGCTGGAACTCTCTCCGGACCAGAAGGGCTGGTGAGCACCATGATTTACATTCCCTCTCCACAATGGACAGGAACAAGGCCTGGATGCCACCGCTGGCTTACCGCCTCAGTGAGCCCTTGGATCCTAGATGACCCTAGCCCCAGCTGCCCCACCAAGGCAGCCCCAGAACTCCCTGGTCCAGGCTCATTGCAGCTCTGACTATCACACCAAGGTGCAACGCACCCCAGAACACTCCAGGCCCATACCACTTTGGCTCCAGACAGCTTGCCAAGGCACCTATGGCACAAAGCAATCCAGGACCTTCTGGCTCATGCCTGCCTTGGCTCTAGCTGCCCTACCAAACCTCCCCCTATGCAGAGCACCCCAGGAAGGCCTGGCCAGTGCCTCCCTCAGTTCTAGCTGCCCCACCAAGGCTCTCCCTGTATAGACAACTCGAGGACCCCTGGACTACTCCCTACCAGGGTGTCTGTCCTCAGGACTGGAGGACCTCAGGACAACCTGGCCTTGACTCTAATCACCCCACCATGGCACCCCACACACTGGAATACCTGGAATTCCTCAGCTTGCACCCACTTAACTATAGCTGTCCTGCTAGAAGATAAAGAAGGACACAATAATAGAGGAGAAGACATTGGGAGCACCAAATACATAAAACAGTAAATAACATAAAGGAATGAGTCAACAATAATACAACAGAAGACTAACACCCCACTTACCTCAATGAGCAGATCATCTAAAGAGAAAATCGACAAAGAAACAATGGCTTTGAATGACACCCTAGACTAGACAGATTTAACAGCTATAGTCAGAACATTCCATCCTAAAGCAGAATGCACATTCTTTACAAGTGCACATGGAACATTCTCCAGAACAGATTACATATTAGCCCAGAAAACAAGCCTCAACAAATTCCAGAAGATCAAAGTCATCCCGTGCATCTTTTCTAACCACAAGGCTACGAAACTAGAAGTCAAGCACAAGAAAAAATCTGCAAAGACCAGAAAGAGATGAAGGTTAAATAACATGCTACTTACTAAACAATGAATGAGTCAACCAGGGAATAAAAGAAGTAAAGTTCATGGAGATAAGTATGAAAATATAATGGTCCAAAACCTTTGCAATGCAGCAAAAATGGTTCTAAGAGCAAGGTTATAACAATATAAGCCAGTTACCCTCAAGAAGCAAGAAAAATCTCAAATAAACAACCTAACTTTTATCTAAAGGAGCTAGACAAAGAAGAACAAACAAAACACAAAACCAACAGAAGGAAGGAAATAATAAAGATTAGAGCAGAAATAAATGATATAGAAATGAAAAAACTCAACAGGACAGATGAAACCCAGAGCCAGTTCCTTGGAAAAATATCAGTAAGACTGATAAACCTCTAACCAAATTCATCAAGAAAAAAAAAAAAGAGAAAGGACTCAAATAAATAAAATCACAAATGAGAGAAGAGAAATAACAAAACCAACACACAGAAAAACAAGCAATTATAAGAAAATACTATGAAAAAGTAAATGCCAACAAATTGGACAACCTAGACAAAAATAGATCAATTCCTAGAAATATATAAATTACCAGAAATGAAACAGGAAGAAACAGAACATTTGAACAGAATGACAATTAGGAAAGAAATTGAATCAGTAACCAAAAAACTCCCAACATCAACAACACAAGAAATAACAGGTGTTGACAAGATATGGAGAAAAACCAACACTTGTGCACTGTTAGTGGGAATGCAAATTGGTACAGCCACTCTGGAAAAGAGTATGGAGTTTCCTCAAAAAGTTAAAAATAGAACCATGATCTAGCAATTGCATAACCAGGTATTTACCCAAAGAATACAAAAGTACGGAAACCTGGGTGGCTCAGTCATTAGGCGTCTGCCTTCGGATCAGGGTCCTGGGATCAAGCCCACATTGGGATCCCTGCTCTGCAGGAAGCCTGCTTCTCCCTCTCCCTCTGCTGTGTTCCCTCTCCCACTGTGTCTCTGTCAAATAAATAAATAAATAAAATCTTAAAAAAAATACAAAAATATTAATTCAAAGGGATATATACACACCCTGGTATGTACAGCAGTGTTATCTACAATTGCCAAATTATGGAAACAGCCCGTATGTCCATAGACTAATGAATGGATAAAGAAGATCTGACATGCATACACACACACACATACACACAAATATCAGTTAGCTATAAACTTAAATCTTGATATCTGGAACAAAATGAATAAAATCTTGATATCTGGAACAAAATGGATGGAGTAGAGAGTATACTAGCAAAGCAAAATAAGTCAGAGAAAGACAAATTCTGTATGATTTCACTCACATGTGGAATTTGACAGAGCAAACAAGCAAAGGGAGAAAGAGACAAACCAATAAACAGACCGTAACTACAGAAAACAAACCGATGGTTACCAAAGGGAGGTAAGTGGGTTAAATAGGTGACAGGGATTAAAAGGTACACTTGTAATGAGCACTGGGTGATATATGGAATTGTTGAATCACTATACTGTGCACATGAAACTAATAGAACACTGTATGTTAACTAATGGGAATTAATATAAAAACTTTAAAAATTAAAAAAAAAAAGTTTCCCAAACAAAATATACAGACAGTAGTTTATTACCACTAAACCAGCCTTATAAGAAATGTGAAAGAAGGGTTGCCTGGGTGGCTCAGTGGGTTAAAGCCTCTGCCTTTGGCTCAGGTCATGATCCCAGGGATCATGGGATCGAGCCCCACATCGGGCGCTCTGCTCAGCAGGGAGCCTGCTCCCTCCTCTCTCTCTGCCTGCTTGTGATCTCTGTCAAATAAATAAAATCTTAAAAAAAAAAAAAAAAGAAAGAAATGTGAAAGAAGGGGCGCCTGGGTGGCTCAGTGGATTAAAGCCTCTGCTTTCAGCTCAGGTTATGATCCCAGGGTCCTAGGATCGAGCCCCGCATGGGGCTCTCTGCTTGGTGGGGAGCCTGCTTCCTCCTCTTTCTCTGCCTGCTCCTCTGCCTACTTGTGATCTCTCTCTGTCAAATAAATATATAAAATCTTAAAAAAAAAAAGAAGAAATGTGAAAGAAACTTCTTTAAGTGGAAAAGAATTGTCCATTAAGACATAAGAGGGGGACCTGGGTGGCTTAGTCAGTTAAGCAGCTGCCTTCCGCTCAGGTCATGATCCCAGGGTCCTGAGATCAAGCCCTGGTTGGGCTCCCTGTTCATCAGGAAGACTGCTTCTCTCTCTCCCTCTGCCTGCCCTCTGCCTACTTATGCTTTCTCTCTCTTTCTGTCAAATAAATAAATAACTTCAAAAAAGATCAGAAAAACATGAACAAGAAGATGTAAAATATGATAGCATATATATAAAATATGGAGAGGAGAGTGAAAAAGGGAAGAGAAAGGGAAAAATTTTTCTTTCCTAATTAATAAATTTTTTTTGAATATGTTTGAACTTAAATAACCAACAAATTAATATGAACGGTTATTTACTTAGGATGGTATATATGAACCTCATGGTAACAACAGACCCAAAACCTATGGTGGATACACAAAAAATAAAGACAAAGCCAAACAAAACACTTCAAATAATCACAAAGAGAACAAGAGAAGATATACAAAAACAACCAGAAAACAAATTTTAAAAATGGCAATTACCACATATCTATCAATAATTACTTTAAATGTAAATGGCATAAATACTAAAATGAAAAGAGAGAGTGGTGGAATGAACAACAACAAAAAAACAATATCCATCTAATATGATGCCTATGAAAAGACTTGTATCAGACCTAAAGACCCATATGGACCGAAAGGGAAAGGATGGAGAAACATTCACCATACAAATGGAAGTGACAAAAAAGCCATAGCAACATTTACATCACCCATAATAGACTTAAAAATAAAAACTATAACAAGAGACAAAGGAGGACATTACATAAAGGAATCAATCCAACAAGAGGATATAACAATTGTAAATATCTACTCACCCAACACTGGAACACCTAAATACATGAAACAAATATTAATGGACATTAAGAGAAAGTGACAGTAAGATGATAATAGTAGGGGACTTTAACACTCTACTTACATCAATGGATCATCCCAACAGCAAATTAATAAGGGAAGAGTGTCTCTGAATGGCACATTGGACCAGATGAACAGATACATACAGAACATCCTATCCCAAACCAACAGAATACACATTCTTTTCAAGTACACATGGAATATTCTCTAGAATAAATCACATAGTAGGCCATAAAATAAGCCTCAGCAAATTTAGAAGACTGAACTCATATGCATCTTTTCTGTCTACAATAGTATGAAACTAGAAATCAATCACACAAAAAAAAAAACTGGGAAAAAACCACAAGCACAAGGAGACTAGACAACATGACACTAAAATTCCAAGGTGTCAGTGAAGCAATCAAAGAAGAAATTTAAAAAAAGATACATGGTGACAAATGAAAATGAAAATGTATAGTCCAAAACCTCTGGGACACAAAGAAAGCAGTTCTGAGAGAAGTATACAGTAATACTGGACTATCTCAAGGAACAAGATAAATCTTAAACAATCTAACCATATGCCTAAAGGTCCTAGGAAAAGAAGAACAAACAAACATCAAGGTAAGTAGAAGAAAGGAAATAATAAAGATTAGAGCTGAAATAAATGATGTACATACTAAAAAAAAACAAAAAACAAAACAAAACAATAGAAAAGACAAAATTGACCAATCCTTAGCCAGACCAAACAAAAAAGAGAACAGACCCAAAATGAAACAAGATGGGATTGGGAGGAAGACAAACCAGAAGAGACTCTTAATCTCACAAAACAAACTAAGGGTTGCTGGGGCAGTGGTAGGATAGGTTGGGTTATGGACATTGGGGACAGTATGTGCTATGGTGAGTGCTGTGAAGTTTGTAAGCCTGATGATTCACAGACCTGAACCCCTGAGGCAAATAAACATTACATGTTAATAAAAATAATTTTTTGAAGAAGAGAACAGACCCAGATAAAAATCAGAAATGAGAGAGGAAAAGTAATAATCGACTCCAGAAAATACAAAGGATTATGAGAATATTATGAAAAATTATATGCCAACAAACTGGACAACCTAGAAAA
Organism: Mustela nivalis; assembly: GCF_964662115.1. NCBI lineage: Eukaryota > Metazoa > Chordata > Mammalia > Carnivora > Mustelidae > Mustela > Mustela nivalis. Next base: position 98,115,434 of record NC_139024.1, read on the forward strand.
AATGAATTTAACTCCTAGAAACATACAATCTTCCAAAACTAAACCAAGAATAAAAAATCTGAGTAGACCAACTGCAAGTAACAAAACTGAATCAGTAATCAAAAAACTACCAAAAGGGGCACCTGGGGGGGCTCATTTGTTCAGTGTCTGCCTTCAGCTAGGGTCATGATCCCAGGGTCCTGGGATCAAGCCCTGCATCGGGTTCTCCACTAAATGGGAAGCCTGCTTCTCCCTCTGCCCTTCCCCTGCTTGTGTTCTCTCTCTGTGTCTCTCCCTGTCGAATAAATAAATAAAATCTTAAACAAAAGAAGAAACTATCAAAAATAAAGTCCACGAATAGATGGATTCACAAGTGAATTCTACCAGATATTTACAGAAGAGTTAATACCTATTCTTCTCAAACTATTCAGAGGGGAAAAAATAAAAGAGGAAGGAAAGCTCCCAAATACCTTCTACAAGGACATTATTACCCTGATACCAAAACCAAAGACATCAACACAAAAAGCACCCCCCCCCCCACAGACACACTCATACTACAGACCAATATCTCTGATAGACATAGATACAAAAATCCTCAACAAAATATTAGGAAGGGGCACCTGGGTGGCTCAGTCAGTTAAGCGGCTGCCTTTGGCTCAGGTTCTGATTCCAGCTAGGGTACTGGGATTGAGCCCCACATCAGGTTCCCTGCTCCACAGGAAGCCTGCTTCTCCCTCTCCCACTCCCCCTGTTTGTGTTCCTTCTCTCGCTGTTTCTCTGTCAAATAAATAAATAAAATCTTAAAAAAAATTAGGAAACCACATATAGCAATACATTAAAAAGATGATTCACCATGATCAGATGGGATTTATTCCTAGAATGCAAGATTGGTATAGTATTTGCAAATCAATCAATGACATATACTATATCAACAAAATCAAGAATAAAAACCATATGCTCATCTCAACAGATGCAGAAAAAGTATTTGACAAGATTCAAAATCCATTCACAATAAAAATTCTCCAATAAATGAGATCTGAGGGAACATATCTCAACCTAATAAAGACCATACATGAAATACCCATAGCTAACATCATCCTCAATGGAGGAAAACTGAGAGCTTTCTCTCTAAGATCAGGAACAAGACAAGGATACCCACTTTCACCATTTTTATTACATAGTACTAGAAGTCCTAGCCACAGCAATCAGATAAGAAAAAGAAATAAGAGACATCCATGTTGGTAAGCTGTCACTACTCAGATGACAGGATACTATACATAGAAAATCCTAAAGATTTCAGCAAATAAGACAAAACAAAACAAAACTACTAGAAGTAATTAAAAAACCTTAATAAAGTGGCAAGATACAAAACTAATGCAGAGAAATCAGTAGCATTTCTATACATTAACAAAATCATAGAGAGAAGTTTAAAAACACATCATTTATAATTGCACCAGAAAGAATAAAATACCTAGGAATAAACTTACCCAAAGAGGTGAAAGATCTGTACTCTGAAAACTGTGAAACACTAATGAAAAAAAAATTGAAGACTACACAAACAAATGGAAATATATTCTATGCTCATGGATTGGAAAAATTAATACGGCCAGTGTTTACATTACCCGAAGCAATATACAGATCCAAGGCAATCTCTATCAAAATACCAACATTTCTTGCAAAGCTAGAATAAATATTCTGAAAACTGATATGGAACCATAGAAGATTTTGTATAGCCAAAGCACTCCTGAGAAAGAAGGACAAGCTGGAGGCAGTACAACTCCAGATTTCAAGATATACTACAAAGCTGCAGTAACCAAAACAATATGATATGGCACAAAAATAAGACACAATGATCAACAGAACAGGACAGAGTCCCAGAAATAAACCTACAGATATATGGTAAATTAATCTATGACACAAAAGGCAAGAATATATAATGGGGAAAAAACAGTCTTTTCAATAAATAGTACTTGGACAACTGGACAGCTACATGTAAAAAACAAAAAGAAGCTAGACAACTTTCACACCATATACAAAAATAAACTCAAAATGGATTAGAGAACTACAACAGAAATACCATATGAGCCAATAATTCCACTATTGGGCTTACCCAGGGAAAATGAGGAACACTTACTCAAAAAGATATACGCAACCTATGTTTATTGCAATATTATTTACAACAGGCAAAACATGAAAGCACCTTGGGGCACCTGGGTGGTTTAGCCAGTTAAGAGTCTGCCTTTGGCTTAGGTCATGATCCTGGAGTTTTGGGATTAAGCGCCACAGTAGGTTTCCTGCTCAGCAGGGAGTCTGCTTCTCCCTGTCTCTCTGTCCCTCCCCCTGCTCCTTCTTTCTCGATCTCTCATGCTCTCAAATAAATAAGTAAATCTTTAAAAGAAAAAAAAAGACATGGAAGCAATCTAAGTATCCACCAATAGATGAATAGAAAGGAAAATGTGGTATATATACACAAAGGAATATTACAAAGCCATAAAAAAGGATGAGATTGTGTCATTTGAGTCAACATGGGCAGTCCTAGAGGCTATTATGCTAAGTGAAATAAGTCAGACTGAGAAAGACAAAGACCATGATTCCACCCATATGTAGAATCTAAAAAACAAGATCTACAAAAAGCTAAATAAGAATTATAAATACATGGGTGCCTGGGTGGCTGAGTCAGTTAACTGTCTGCTTTCAGAGCAGGTCATGATTCTGGGGTCCTGGAATGGAGCCCCACACTAGGCTCCCTGCTCAGCGGGGAGCTTGCTTCTCCCTCTTCCCACCCCCTGCTTGTGTTCTCTTTCGCATCTCTCTCAAATAAATAAATAATCTTTTAAAAAGAAAAGAACCATAAATACAGAAAGCAAACAGTTGATAGCCAGGGCAGGAGAGAGGTGGGGGATGGGCAAAATGGGTGAAGGAAGAGGGAGATTCAGACCTTGAGTTATGGAATGAGTAAATCACAGGAATAAAAAGCAGAGCATAAGGAATACAGTCAATTATAATAGTGATGTAATGGAGCAGACTGTAGCTATAATTGCAATGAACATAACGTATCATAAATTTGTGAAATCACTAAGTTGTACACCTGAAACTAATGTAACATTTTGTTTCAACCAAAAAAAAAAAAAACCAAATTAAAAAAAGCTGATATACCAATACTAAGATCAGACAAAATGACTTTAAAACAAAGATAGTAGCAAGAGACAAAGAAGGACACTGCATTATGATAAAGGAATTAATCTGACAAAAGAATACAGATTATTATGTACCCAGCATTGGAGCACCTAAATACATAAAGCAAATACTAGCAGCCATAAAGAGAGAAACTGACAGTAATACAATAATAGGGGACTTTAACGTTCCACTAACTTCAATGGATAGATCGCCCAGGCAGAAAATCAACAAGGAAACAGTGTCTTTGAATGGACACAGTAGACCAGATGGACTTAACAGATATATACACAACTTTCCATCCAAAATCAACAGAATACACATTCTTTGTAAGTATTCATGGAACATTCACTGGGAGAGGTCATATATTAGGCCACAAAACAAGTCTCAATAAATTTGAGAAGACTGAAATCCTATCATGCATCTTTTTCTAACCACAGCTGTATGAATCAAAAGAAATCATTCACAAGAAAAGAAACCACAAACATGTGGAGCCAAAAAAGCATGCTACTGAACAGCCAATGGGCAATAAAGAAATCAAAGAAGAAATTTTAAAATACCCAATGAAAAGTGAAAATGAAAACATAATGGTCCAAAATCTTTGGGACACAGTGAAAGCAGTTCTAAGAGGAAAATTTATTGCAAACACAAGCCTACCTCAAGAAACAAGAAAAATCTCAAATACACAATTTAACCTTACACCTAAAGGACTAGGAAAGGGAGTACAAACAAAGCCCAAGGTTAGTAGAAGGAAGGAAATAATAAAGATCAGAGCAGAAATAAAGACTAAAAACAAACAAAGAAACAAAACCTGAAAACATAGAAAAGATCAATGAAACTAAGAACTGGTTCTTTGAAAAAGAAACTAAAATTTAAGTCAGACCTTTAGCCTGATTCAAGGGAAAAAAAGGGGCGGGGGAGGACACAAAATCTGACATGAAGCAGGGAAAGTAGCAGCAACACCATAGAAATTCAAGGGATTACAGAGACTACTCTGAAAAACAATATGCCAACAACTAGAAGAAATGGATAAATTCCTAGAAACATAATCTTCTATAATTCTAAATCAGGAAGAAATAAAAATTCAGAACAGACTGATTCCTAGTAATGAGACTGAATTGGTTACCAAAAGCTCCCAACAAACAAAAGTCTGGGACCAGATGTATCCATAGGTGAATTTTACCAAACATTTAAAGGAAAGTGAATACCTATTCTCTTCAAACTATTGTGAGAGAGGATGGAAGAAAAACAGAAGGAAAGCTTCTAAATGGATTCTACGAGGCCAACATTACCCTGACACCAAATCCAGACTAAGACACTAAAAAAGAGTGAAAATCATAGGCCAATAATGCTGATGTATATAGATGCAAAAATCCTCAGCAAAATATTAGCAAACCACATTCAACAATACATTAAAAATATCTTTCACAATGATCAACTGGGATGTATTCTAGGCATGCAAAGATAGCTGAATATTCACAAAATCAATCAACATTCTACACCACAGCAACAAAACCAAGGATGAAAATCCTAGGATCCTCTCAATAGATGCAGAAAAAGAATCTAACAAAATTCACTTCTGTTCATCATAAAAATTCTCAACAAAGTAAGTTTAGAGGGAACACACCTCAACATAATAAAGGCCACATATAACAAACCCACAGCTAACATCATATTCAACAGTGAAAACTGAGAGCTTTTCCTCTAAGACCAGGAACAAGACAAGGATTTTCACTCTCACTACTTTCACCCATGGCAATCAGACAAGAAAAAGAAATGAGGCATCCAAATTGGCAAGGAAGAAGTAGAACTGTCACTATTTGCAGATGACACAATACTATACATAGAAAACTATCAGAATGAATGAATTCAGTAACTTGCAGGATATAAAATGAATACACAGAAATTGGCTGTGTTTTCATACTCTAATAATGAAGTAGCAGAAGCAGAATTTATGAAAACAATTTCATTTACAATTATACCCCAAAGAATAAAATATCTAGGAATAAATTTAACCAAGGAGGTAAAAGACCTGTATTCTGAAAACCATAAAGCCCTGGTGAAAGAAACTGAAGATGATACAAACAAATGGAAAGACAGCCCATGCTAATGGATTGGAAGAGTTAATATTGTCAGAGTGTTCGTAGCAGCCAAAGCAATCTACAGATTCAATGCAATCCCAATCAAAATACCAAGGGCATTTTTCACAGAACCAAAGCAAACAGTCCTAAAATTCATATGGAATCACCAAAGATCCCAAATAGCCAAAGCGATCTTGAGAAAGAAGAACAAAGCTTAAAGTTTCACAACTCCAGATTTCAAGATATACTACAAAGTTGTAGTGATCAAAACAATATTGAGCCAGCACAAAAGGAGACACACAGACCAGTGAAACAGAACACAGAGCCCAGGAAAAAAAATGGTTTAATGGTCAATGAATCTACAAGAAAGGAGGCAAGAATATACAATGGGGGAAAAGACAGTCTTTTCAATAAATGGTGCTGGGAAAACTGGATAGCTACATGCAAAAGAATGAACCTGGACCACTTTCTCACAGCACACACAAAAATAAACTCAAAACTCATTAAAAACCTCAATGTGAGACATGAAACCATAAAAATCTTAGAAGAAAATAGGCAGTAATTTCTTTGATATTAGCTTTAGCAGTATTTTTCTAGATACGTCTCCTCAGACAAGGGGACCAAAAGCAAAAATAAACTATTGAAATTGCATTAAACTAAAAAGCTTTTGCACAGCAAAGGAATCCATCAATAAAACCAAAAGGCAACCCACTGAGTGGGACAAGAGCTATGCAAATGGTATATCCAATAAGAGGTTCATATCCAAAATATACAAAAAAACTTCTATAACTCAGTACCAAAAAACCAAATCATCCAATTAGACAATGAGCAGAGGACCTAAACAGAAATTTCCCCAAAGAAGACATACAAATGGCCAACAGACATAAGAAAACGTGCTCAACATCACTCATCAGGGAAAAGCAAATCAGAACTACCACGGGATATCACTTTACACCATTCAGAATGGCTAGAATCAAAAGGATGAGAAATAACAAGTGTTGATGAGGATATGGAGAAAAAGGAACACTTGTGTACTTTTCGTGGGAATGTAAATTGGCGCTGCCACTGTGGAAAACAGTATGGAGTTTTATCAAAAAATTAAAGCTCAAAAATCTAAGATTCCACCAAAGAAAACAAAAAAACAATTCAAAAAGATACATGCACCTCTGTGTTTACTGTAGTACTATCTACAGTAGCCAAGATACGGAACCAACCCAAGTGTCTGTTGATTTATGAATGCATAAAGAAATGGTGTGTATACACACAAGTGGAATACTACTCAGTCATGAAAAAGAATGGGCTCTTGCCACGTGCAACAACATGGATGAATTGGAAGGTTATTAAGCTAAGTGAAACAAGTCAAACAGAGAAAAACAAACACCCTATGATTTCACTTATATGTGGAATCTTAAAAAAACCCCAAATATATAAACAAACAAAAGGCCGGAAAAAACCCTAAAAATTACAGGGAATAGACGGATAATTGTCAGAGGAGAAGTGGTAGGGGGATGTGCAAAGAGGGTGAAAGGCAGTGTGACGTATAGGTTTCCAGCTATGGAATGTCATGGGCATAAAATGTACAGCATGGGAAAGATACACAACGGTATTCTAATAATACTGTATGGTGACAGACGGTAACTATTCTTGTGGTGAGCACAGCATAACACATAGACTTGCAAAAATCACCTATGTTGCACCCTGGAAACTAGTGTGAAATTGTATACCAACTATACTTCAATTAAAATAATAACAATAATCCCTAGTGAGCACTGGGCACATTCTATGGGCTTTTGATATTTTTGTTTATTGAAACAAACAAACAAAAAAAATGAAAGCATACCTTTGCCACTAGGTGACACTCTTGTCCCACCATTATTTTTGCTTTTATTTGTAGTCAAGTCTATGGGGAGCCTTTTCTCACATTGACAAGAAAACAGAGCACTCCCAAATCCTGCAGATTGGCCTTCCAAGTTGCAAATGACAGGATCTAGGAATTAAGGTGTGCATCCAAACATGAAATGCCATCTTGATGTCAGAGCTCTGACTCCTGCCATGCGGAAGTCCCCAGTATGTCAGCCAAAGGAATCCCAGTTGTTTTGGCCCATTTTTATCTGGCCAGTTTATCTTGGCTGTTTGAGGAAACAGAATATCCTATTTTGGAAGAATAGGAGAGGGATCCTGGGATGAATCATCTGGGGAAGCGGTGAGGGGAAGAAAGATAGGAAGGGGTAGAAGAGAGGCCAAGCTGTCCCCGTTTCACAGGCAAATAGCTCAGTTTGGGACTACTTGGTATTTGGAGGCCCCCAGCGTCGCCTCCCATAGTCTATACCGCGGGACGCAAGATTTGGCTCTTCGCTATTAAATCCACTCACGGCTCCCTGATCTCTACCTTGTTCTTGAGACTGCAGGAGACATTTGGTCGTGGAACGGAGATTCACAAAAGCGCGCAGGACCGCTCAAAGAATGGCGACTGACGCCAGACACCCTGTGCGTGGGCGCGCACGTGCATGCACGCATACGTACGCACGCACGCACGCACGCGCGGCCATGCACGCCCAGCCGACTGAAGGTGGCTGCGGTGGAAATGTCCTCAGTGGCCTCCACTTCTCTCTCACAAAATGGAAGTCTGTGTAGACTAACCTTTCCTCAAACACAGGAAATCCATCCATTTTATTGCGTGGAGGCCAAAGGAGCAGTAAGTTGACGCCTGCTGCGTAAGCGAGGTGACCCTATCGTCCCTTTGTTGGCAAAATCAGAGTATTTTTTAGTGGAAAGAGGAGTGTGTTTTCTCATCACACTGAGACAACAAGCACAAACTGGGCCTGTTAAACTGGACGAACTGGGATGAATGGTGACTCTAAATACAAGGCCACTGCCCTACAAACAGCTTTTAATCAGATTTAACTTGGAATCTAAGTTATTTGTCCTGGTCTGGCTATTTCTCTTGCTCCTGACAGCAAAGAAGAAAATGGCTTTGGTCCTTCTTCGGTGGGTGTAGACTGACTCCCGGTGGACGCTGCTCATTGCCCTTGGAAGGCTCGCCGTCGACTACCGTCAGCCAGCAGGGCCTGGTGCCAGCAATCACCAACAGCAAGAAAGTGTGCATCAGTATGCCAGTTCCTCCTTCCCTCCCCTCTGTTCCCTAGTGCAGTCGGATTTTCTGCTATATGGCTAGTTGCTGCAGGCCTGAACTCACAATCCCAGATTGATGTGGTCTGTTGATGAGTGATACCTTCCCCTTGCCTCATGACTCACACTCCCTTGAGCTGTAAAGTAGAGCTAAGTTCCCCCTCCTGCCTTGATCCTTCTTCATTCCCATCTGTGAGGCACCTCCATGTGGTACAAAGACCACAAATTCAATCAAAGGACATGAGCTCAGAGCCTGACACATAGTAAATGGTCAATAAATGCAAGATAATTGCAAGTTTGACCATCATAGGAACCCTCGCAGTGGAGGGGGAGGTTTGTGATCTTCTCTACTATCAGGGTGTGAGAGGAGGAGTTCCTTGCCTGTGTGCCCCCAATTCAAGCCTACTGTGGAAGAGGGGAGTACTGGGGCTTCTATTGATCTAGAGGCTCTCATCTGTACATCTTTCAAACCTTAAACATGATTCCTTTGGATCCTTTTGGATCCTTTGGAACTGAACAGGAGAGAAAGGACCTTCTTCCCCCAAACAGGAAGGAGTAATGCCTTCCCCTAACTCAGAACTTGAAGGGAGAAGAAAGTAGCAGAAAACAGTAAGACAACCCTGGACTTGGGAGTTAGAGACAGCTTTGGCTGTGAACTCCCACAGTTACTAGCACTAGTTATCTCACTTACCCCCTGGAGCCTTATTGTAAACTAGGGATGATGATGACCAGCTACCTGCAGGGTAGCTGTGATAACAAAAGACTACAGATGCTAAGCCCCAGCTCGTAAACAGCTCTCTATCTATGGAAACTATTACTGCAAGGGATTCTCTAAAAGAACAGTACCACTCAGGTGGCTGGAGAAGATAGCTCCTAAAGTAGGAGCCCCCAGAAAGAAGACTGTAAAATCATGAATAATCTTGGTCATCTGGGTGGCTCAGTCAGTAAAGCATCTGCCTTCAGCTCAGGTCATGATCCCAGGGTTCTGGGATCAAGACCCACATTGGGCTCCTTGCTCAGTGGGGAGTCTGCTTCT